>NC_086084.1:12485788-13232115 GCF_948474715.1 Cydia amplana | reverse complement strand
GGGACTTTTGGCCCCCATATTATAAGGGTCCAAATCGTCCCAATATCCTAGCTACAACACTGGGGCAGAATCCGAAGTGAAGTACTCAAGTACTCGTAGAATGCCATTATCCTAGCTGGAGCTACAACAATGGAGTAGAATCCAATTGCATATTTAGGATGGTTCCTAATACGCATAGACTAGGAATCCTCTAGACTGAGTTTAGAGCAATTATTTCATGAAACCGATGCTGCCAAAAATACTGGGGTGCGGGGGGACGAGGTGAGCGAATCCCGTGCCGCGATTGGTCCGTTCAAAGACACGGACCAATCACGGCACGGGATTGACTCGAAGATGGAGTAAACTACTGTATAAGTGGCAGAGGGGGTAGCGTTACTATGCTCAGTCTAGAGGATTCCTAGTCTATGCTAATACGTAATAATCGTCTACAGTTTTTGTGTTGTTGATGATCCGATGTGGAGCAGAATCCAAAGTTGATTTTGAATAAACATCCTGGAGTAGAATCCAAATTAAAACTCGTTAAAGTCATCGTTTAGGTTTCGCTTAAGTTTATTATTAAAAACTTTAAAAAAGTGCAAAAGGCTTAACACAACGGGTACTAGCTAGCATTGTACCCACCAGTTCTTGTTCTGTCGAACAGGATCTCGTAACGGACCATCATCGCCCAGATTTTCAACGGGTAAAGATTTGCCGGGCTAGTTTTATTACGGTGTTTGTCACAGTATCACATCGCAGAATTGGCCAGAAACTTTGATGTGAACGTGGATCGGTTACCCATACTATCAACCGCTATAGCATGGATAAACCGTTGTATAGTACAGTATAGTTTGTAGCTTTCTAGTAGACCCCGAAGGCTTATCCTATTGTCTATTGTTCAGTAAAACCGCACGTGCTACTTACCTGCAAAAAAGGGTCCTAATTATTCTATTTGGCACCTGAGCGCGGGCTAGTCCAACGCTCAAAAAACCAGTGTAGGTGCGCTCTCCGATAACGCGCCTTTGTTACGCATCTCGATGACACATTTTAGACTGGTTCTGTAGCGTTCGACTCGCCGGCACTCAGTAACCGAAGTACCGATTTTTTATGCAGGTGGTTGTGGCACGTGGCACGAGCGGTTTTTCTTAACAATAGACAATAGGATTAGCCTTCGGGGTCTATTAGAAAGCTACAAACTATACCTGCCCTGCCCAAGACAATGCTAAGCCGGGAGTGGAAGGAGACAATCTGAGGGCCGAGTTCAGATTGAAGGAGTCTCTCTACAAACACTGAAGCATCTAAAACAGTACATGTATTTGGGCACTACCCGATGAAGGGCTGCTTCCACTACTATTGATCGCTAGATACTACCTAATGGATAATCTTAAAGCAGTATGTCTTATGAAAATATCTCAAACAGTGACATCAGAAAACTTGTATGAGATCTTGGAATATTCAATTTTGAATAAAATGCGAGAGTTAATGTTCAATGTAATTGAGATGATGCCAAAGTGTATTGTCAAAGATGCTCATGAAATAACGATTAAAAACCAAAAGAATTGTGAACAAGTTGATGACGAAACGAAGACAGAAGAAAATAATTTGTAACAATGATTACCAGTTTATGGAAAATTTTATTGAACTGATTATTAATATCGCCTTTAAATTATACTTACCAAGATCTTTATATTCCAACTAGATTTTGCATGTAATAAATAAAATTAAAATAATTATGGCCATTTTATTTCAGGCAAACAAAGAATTATAAAATGTAAAATGAGTTGGATGTTATCTACTTATTTATCACGAGTATGTGTACGTGTATCGTCGCCTAGTACCCAAAGTACAATCTTTACTAAGTTTGGAGCTGGGTCGATGTGTGTAATATTCTCCCTAAATATTTATTAATATATTAGGGCGAGCAGTAAACAAATACGTTGCTTCCTTGTTAAACAATATTTATTTATCGGGGAAGAACAACTTCATAGTATTAGTGTATATTACATCTGCTACCTCGTTTGCGTTTTCATTCCGAATCGCTGCCAAGATATCCAAGACATGCCTGCAACAGATGATAATAACAATAGATAGATAGATAGATGATTTATTTCATGAAAGACAATTACATAATAAGTTTGCATTGATGTCAAAAATATAAGAATTTCTATCATGATCGTCAAAATAAAAATAAAAAATAAAAATGAAAATAATAACAATACTAATGAAATAAAATTATAGCTCCAATAAGGATTGTCAAACAATTAAAATAAGAGTAAGTAGGTAAATACTTACAAATCCAAAATATAAATTTACAATGTCAGAACTTACGAGAATACAAGAACAGAAAAAATAAAAACAATGAATAAAAGTCAATTAATTTCCAATTGGAACAGTCGTTAATAACATTAAATATAGAAGGAAAAAGCGGCCAAGTGCGAGTCGGACTCGCCCATGAAGGGTTCCGTATTTAGGCGATTTATGACGTATTAAAAAAAAACTACTTACTAGATCTCGTTCAAACCAATTTTCGGTGGAAGTTTACACGGTAATGTACATCATATATTTTTTTTAGTTTTATTATTCTGTTATTTTAGAAGTTACAGGGGGGGGGGACACATTTTACCACTTTGGAAGTGTCTCCCGCGCAAACTATACAGTTTAGAAAAAAATGATATTAGAAACCTCAATATCATTTTTGAAGACCTATCCATAGATACCCCACACGTATAGGTTTGATGAAAAAAAAATTTTTGAGTTTCAGTTCTAAGCACAGACCAACCCCTATAGACCGACCTTATAGGACGACTCGCGGTCACCGCCCGTATGGTGTATAGGTCAAATATAAGATTGTTCGCGCACCGCTCCGATCAGTTGCGCCCAAGGTTACGACCTGTTAGCAGTATGCACGAGTCTAAGAAAATAAATCGTAAACTATTGAATTCATTGGGAAATCATGGGATATTGCAGCGTAAAATGGTGTGGCAAGTCATCTAAGACTTCTACTTACGAAACAGATGGAATAACATCCCACAGGAAAGTCAAATTCATTATTTCATTGAATAATGTTTCTTGTCCGCGGGGTTCATTTTATACTGGTCAGTAAGCAGAGGCGAAGTATGTCCGTCCCTTTTCGTCAACTTGAAAATGCAATGCGCTATCCCTTTCCCTTTCGACTAGTGATGTGACGATGATGGTTTCGTCAGTTGCGGAAACTTCGTGCTTCGTCATACCGTATTGTACCATTTTAGACATAATATATAGGTAATATGTTGTGTAAGTTTTTTTAGAATCCTCTAGGCCAACGGAGCAGTTAGGCCGCGTGTCACGAGATGGACCTGATGATGAACTTCAAAGAAGTGCGAGGGAACGCGGTGTTGGTTTGTGATAGACATATGTTGTATGGGTTTTTTAGAATCCTCTAGGTGAGCAGTTAGGTCTCATGTCACGAGATGGACCTGATGATGAACTTCAAAGAAGCGCGAGGGAACTCGGTGTTGGTTTGTGATAAACATATGTTGTATGAGTTTTTTAGAATCCTCTAGGTGAGCAGTTAGGGTCTCATGTCACGAGACGGACCTGATGATGAACTTCAAGAAGTGCGAGGGAACTCGGTGTTGGTTTGTAATAGACATATGTTGTATGGGTTTTTTAGAACCCTCTAGGTGAGCAGTTAGGTCTCATGTCACGAGATGGACCTGATGATGAACTTCAAAGAAGTGCGAGAGAACTCGGAGTTGATTTTTAATAGGCATATGTTATTGGTCCATTTGAATATGTTTTCAATACAACCTTCTATGACCTTAATAAAACGGACAAAAGAAAATAATTGTACCTATGAGATTTTGGCGACACTTTTTTCTCGTATCGAAAGAGATTGCGATTCTGAGTGGAAATAATATAAAAATTATAAACTTTAAAATTCAAGTTCTGAGTACCTACTTTAAACAGAAATGCCCTAATATGTTAATTAAAAATTTCAGGTACATTGTTAAATTAGTTAATGAAATATTAAATTAATCAATATAATTATTAAGTAAGTTTACTCTAAGTATACTAAATTGGCATTAAATTGGTAACAATTTTACCACAATAAATTTCGGTATCACTGGTAGCAGTACCCACTACCTGTAATGAACATGTCCCATCCCTATGCGTACACGTGTTAGCGCGCCATGTTTGGGACGACCAATCGCAACGCCGTGAGCACCCCTCCCGCACCTCACAGTTTGGTGATTTGCGTCGGGAACAAAATGGCCAATATTAGGTTTCTATAGGCGGTGTTCTGTGGTTCTAAGTATAGGCATGGACTAACCTACTACTACTAGTAGGTTAGTCCATGGTATAGGGAACCCCAAAAATGTATTGTTTTTTTTCTATTTTTGTGTGAAAATCTTAATGCGGTTCACAGAATACATCTACTTACCAAGTTTCAACAGTATAGTTCTTATAGTTTCGGAGAAAAGTGACTGTGACATACACGGACAGACAGACAAACATGACGAATCTATAAGGGTTCCGTTTTTTGCCATTTGGCTACGGAACCCTAAAAAGGCGACAGTGGTGGCACTTGCGTCATTTTAATAAAAAAACGAAGTTTTTTTGCAAAGCCTGATCAATACAATCCGCACAGACTACACTCGTGGACATAGAGGAACGCAAAAAAAAACACATTTAACTGATTTGCAAGACCGATGTGATCCCATAAGTGTACCGCGAACAAAGTTTGTGCGGTACACTAAAAATTGAATTACTAATTTTGAAATTACTTTAGGTGCTGTCATCCTACTGGATTTAACATTTTTGCGTTCATCTTAATTTGTCCCTTTGTAGGTATATAATATAAATTATATAACATCAAAGAGAAATTTGAAATAGAGGCGGATTGACAAAGTAAATTATGTTTATGTAGCCACAGTAAATTTACTGCCATCTTTTGACAGTAGATTAATAATTTTAGAACACCATTTGACTTTGATCCTTATTCTTTCACTGATGTGTTAATTTGTAAATATTGAAATTAACGCCATCTACTCGAGACTAAGCCAAAGGTTGAAGAGAAAAGCAATCTTTTCGAGCGATGGCGCCATCACCTTTGGCCTACTGTCGAGTAGATGGCGTTAATTTCAATATTTACAAATTGACACACATCAGTGAAAGAATAAGGATCAAAGTCAAATGGCGTTCTAACAGTTTTAATCTGCTGCCGAAAGATGGCAGTAAATACTGTGACTACATATTTACCATGACAGTAACTCTATATACACTCTATTCTCTTTGATAATATTAAGCTATCTTTTTTTCTGATTATTTACACATTTTTTGTTCGCCCGATTCAACAGTTATTATTCAAAGAGGAATATGAGTCTACGTTTGTATCAGAACGACAGGCGCTTACACAATGTTGACAGGTTCATTCCTCCCCTTAACCTGACACTCGGCAGAATGCTTGTCCTTCTTGACCGCCGTGACCTTGGTTGTCACATGCTTGTAGCCGGGGTGTGTCGGCTTCACTTCGCACCATGGACAGTCAGTCTCTATCATTAGCCGGTCTTTGGGTATTTTCGCAGCTACTGCCAGGTTCTCTTCAGTTCTGAGTGAGCTGGAAGTAAAAAGTTAAATAAGTTGGTTGATGGTTGGTACAACTATAAGGATAATATGAGTTAAGTATCACTGAGTATCCTTTTTTAGAGTTCCGTACCCAAAGGGTAAAAAACGGGACCCTATTACTAAGACTTCGCTGTCCGTCCGTCCGTCTGTCACCAGGCTGTATCTCATGAACCGCGATTGCTAGACAGTTGAAATTTTCACAAAAAAAATTATAAAAAAATAATATAAAATAAATATTTAAAGGGGCTCCCATACAACAAACACGATTTTTTTGCTCTATTTTTTGTTGATGGTGCGGAACCCTCCTTGCGCGAGTCCGACTCGCACTTGGCCGGTTTTTATATCCCGTAAATCGGCCCATAAATGAATATGAATATCTTTGTTCATCGACTATTTAATAATTCTAAATATTTTTATAGGTAGGTACATGGAAAAAACAGACGAAGCCTAATAGAATATTGGTAACCATTACATACCTAATTAAGTATTACGCATTGAACTTGTTCACCATACTTGCATTACTGGACCAAAGTTAAGCGGTTTTACGGTTACAAACTGTATACTGAATTGACAGTTTAATTACTCCTATTTGTCTGACCTATCTGTAATTTTAGCTGTAGCACAGCTGTAGTAAAAATTGCCCAATAAAATTGTCAATATAGTATTTTTTTAAAGTAGCTTGACGCGGAAAATAGTGCAAAATATTGTGGCCTTAAATTTAACAGATGAAGTAGGTGGCGCGGTACGCAGTAATTTTACTAGAGCCGTACGCTTGTATGCCACCGTCCAGGTATAGACTCACCATCCATTGATGCCAATATACATCCCCAATGCTAATATCTTCTCTGAAGCCTCCTCCGTTCCATCGAAGGAGTGGACCACACCGCCAACTATGGACTCTTGGTTACGGTGCAGTATGTCCACCAACCATATTAGTGTATTGTTAGTACGACTTACAACAGTTTAAGTTTAACTCACCATCCATTAATGCCTATATACATCCCGAATGCTAATATCTTCTCTAAAGCCTCCTCCGTTCCATCGAATTAGTGGACCACACCGCCAACTATGGAGTCTTGGTTACGGTGCAGTATATCCACCAACCATAATTATAATGAGTATATTGTTATTACGACTTACAACAGTTAAATTTAACTTACCATCCATTAATGCCTATATACATCCCAAATGCTAATATCTTCTCTAAAGCCTGCTCCGTTCCATCGAAGGAGTGGACCACACCGCCAACTATGGAGTCTTGGTTACGGTGCAGTATGTCCACCAACCATATAATTAGTGTATTGTTAGCACGACTTACAACAGTTTATAACTTACCATCCATTAATACCTATATACATCCCCAACGCTAATATCTTCTGTAAAGCCTCCTCCGTTCCATCGAAGGAGTGGACCACACCGCCAACTATGGAGTCTTGGTTACGGTGCAGTATGTCCACCAACCATATTAGTGTATTGTTAGTACGACTAACAACAGTTAATAACTTACCATCCATTAATGCCTATATACATCCCCAACGCTAATATCTTCTCTAAAGCCTCCTCCGTTCCATCGAAGGAGTGGACCACACCACCAACAATGGAGTCTTGGTTACGGTGCAGTATATCCACCAAGTCGTCGGCTGCGGCGCGGCAGTGCAGGAAGAGTGGTAGGTGGAACTCTTTGCTAAGTTGGAGTTGGTATTCGAAATATCTGGAGAAATAATTTGATGGTATGAAAAATTTAGGTATAAAAATACGTAGTAAATTTAAAAGTGGAAAAGTATTGTCTTGGGTGAGACGTGAACTCACGGCCTCTGGATCGATACACAGCGCTGAAGTTCTGAAAGTTCAAGTCTCACCCAAGACAGTAATTTACCCACTTTTCAATTTATTCTAAGCTTAATAGCATCATTTGCAGACATTTCTGCTTGTTAAAATAGGTAATACCTAGTGTAATAAAAAGCTCAGCTTGAGCAGTAACAATAATTTATTTGTTTTTTTTTCTAGGGCGCAAATTAAGTACCTATTTTAATTCGTTTTAAGTTGTCAAACTATAATCCAAATTATAAACTGCAAATGCTTGGCCATATCTTGCGTTAGTCATTTTCACTTTAATATACAGATTCCAGTTGGATTTTTAAATATCCAGTCACTTACTTGAGTTGAACATCTTTATCACAGAAATGCAGCCTCTCATAATCCAGCCCACATTCGCCGATAGCCACCACTTTGTCCTTATTAGCGGCAATGAGAGCCCTAAGATCATCTAGATAGGCCTCAGGGTCCTGAACAAAGTCTGTGCATCGAGTCGGATGACATCCTACAGTAGAGAACAATCTGGCTGAAATTTACCATTCCAGATTTTTGAGTTTGTTTGTGTCTGTTTATTAAACAGGCTTTTAAGTTTTATTAAGTGAAGGCGCGCATGAGCAACTTTGTCTCACATCAAGTCTATGTAATAATACGAAAGTGCGACAGAGACAAAAAAAAAGTTGCGGAGACAAAGTTATTCGTGCGCGCCTAGCCTAACTCTTTGACTGCCAAAGACAGCCACAGATACGCACGGTTGGTTACAGTGCCTTCATTCAGCCTTAAAAAAAATACATTTTGCTCACAGACACACCCTCGCTATACCAAAATATGTGTTTGTTAATTTAGCTGGGTTACCTACTTAATAAGTTTCCATTGTTATAATCATGATTTTATTGGGAACTAAAGTGACTGCTAAGTTGGTAAAAGTATATTGAAATACATACAATCTGTTCGGGACAATTCAATCGCCTTCTTGCTATCCGTAACACTGCCTCCAGTGATAATCATCTTGTCCATGCCACCGGCCCAGGCACGCGACATAACCTTGTCCAAGTCAGGCTCATGCTTTTTTGACCCATGGTAGACCCCTTGGTACATATCATCTGTGAGGTTGGCTCCAATATCTGAAATCACACAGATAATTTACTGAACGAAAAGTGAAGTATATTTTAGTCAAGTATTTTTTTTTCTACACGAAGTTCAGGACTAGATTTTTTTTTCTCTTTATTTTGGCACAAACAGTCATAACAGAAGAGTTACATTGAAAAATATTACATATAATATGGACAATGCAGTGCCGAAAACGTTACGGTCTTAACACTTCGCACCTTACCTATATATTTCCTAAGAGCAGACATTCTCCTCATATAGAAACTGGAGTCGGTCTCTAAATTAAGTAATTAAATTATTTATATTTAACTTTTACTTTTTTTTTCCTTTCACAATATAAATAAAAATACGAGGTTATGTATCAATCAAACCGATGGCAGTCGACTTTGACAGCGAGCGTTCAGAATATGAAGTGAAACTTATTAATTAACCAGTTGAAATCATATTATTGATATTCACATTTCCGAATCACATAAAATATATGCCTGACCAGTAATATATGATAATTGTCAAGAGGGCGCTGTTATTCTCATGTATAGGGTGACAATTCAGTGTAGTATGAAAAAAATAGTTCCAGTGAAATTCCGCAACATGGCGCACCCTCAATAGATCCTGGTTCACCATACCTATTGCAAGTTTCAAAATTGAACTAATATAATAACGTAGAAATACTAGAAATTGATTTATTATAGCATAGAATAAGTATTAAGTACATGAAATTAGAAGTCAATATCTGAACGCACATCAATATTTAAATTCGCGCGAAAAATTAATTTTTCTATCACTTCATGAGGTTTATTAATTTTATTAATTTGCATTTGCGTTACCAAAGTTATAATAATGACAGTCCTTAAAATTCAGTTGTATTTTTAAATACCAGAAAATAATTACGACAATACTTTTTCAACCAATATTTATTAGTAAATACCAAAAGCATAAATTATAACATAGGTATAAAGGTTGCAGAATATTTGAAAATGCATTTGAAGTTGCAGAAAATTAAAGATATGATTAAGATAAGATATAAACAATCGAATCACTACTGTTTGTTTTATGAAGACCTGCAATTGCCTTAATCTCAATTTATCACAAAAGTCAATAGTACTTTCATTATGGAAGACAAATGCAGTCATGAATGAGATTTTGTTCTTGAAAGATCATTCTTCTTTCTTTGGCTCTACACAAATTGCCTCGTTTTTTCCATTCATATCCTCACTCTTTTCGGATTTCATAATTTTTTGATTAGCAACTTCAATCACATCCCTTGGCTGTGCTCGTACAGTCCTAAGAATGGCAAATGTCAACTCTGGCATATTGTTAACATAGGAAAATTCCAAGAGGTCATACAGGTTTTCTGAAGTGAATGAATGAGCTAGCTTAATAATACATTCTGCTTTAAGGTCATCAATGAAATAGCATGTAGCAATGAGTAGGAGGGGGCACAACCCATCTTCGGGCATAGTGCCCAAGTACATGTATCGCTTTAGGTTTTGGAGGGTCTCAAGTGTGACTCCTTCTATCTCAATGCATCCAGCATTTGTCTCCTTCCATTCCCCAGAGAGCATTCTCCTGAATACATCACTGTGTGCAGCAAGGATTGCTCTATGCAAGGGGACACTTCCTTTCGCTGTGCTCAATTGGAAGTCTGTGAAATCTTCATCTAAATATATAAGGTCTAATACTGACTTGCATTTTCTGACCAGGATGTTAATGTTAACATTAAATGTTAATTTTATGTTATCATATCTTCTTTGAAATAAATATAAATCCTGAGACCATGTTTCAGAACAAGTTAGGGTGTGTTTAAAACGTGGATCTGCACACTTTAATGTCATTTCAATGGTTACCGTCATGGTTGATTCATGTTTCATGACAGACAAAAATAACTGTTTATAGTAAGTTTCCTTTTTTTTTGTAAAAAATTTCATCAGAACCAACCCATGGACATCAAATACTTGTTCACACATACATTCTGAATCGTGAAGTTTATCAATATAGAAATGACAGTCAAAAGCTGTTCCACCCAGATGCTCTGTTATAAGCCTGGAAGTAAGAAGCAAAAGAGGAGGAGTAAAACATGAACCCTGGACACAATACTTACACTTCTTTCTTTCTTTCTCATGTAAAAAAACAAACAAGTGCTTTGTTGCTGAGATCTTGTATTAGTCATAAGTAATAATATTTGTATGGATTTAAACTGTTGTTAATTTTAAGACGAAACAGGAGCTGAGATTTAAATATTTTAGGTAAATATACCCGTCTCGCTAACGGAAGCGGCTCCTAAAACTAGTGCGATAAGGACAAGGCGAAAAATCCTGCGTAAAAATCTCAAAAATCGAGGTTTCGTACTCGAGTACGACAGTCGACTGTTTCCTCCTCCAAAACTTAACCAATCGTAACCAAATTTGGAAATGGACCGTTTTGCTTTTTTGGCTAATTGATATCAGTTTTGAATACCACACCTCTCATTGCGGCATAGTCAATTAGGCCATTTTGGCCATTTTTGAAGGGCTCTAGCGCCTTAAAAAACAAAAATATCAAAAAAAGCAAAACGGTCCGACACAGATATTGACAATATTAATCTGTGTTGAAAAAATCATTGCTCAAAATCCACGGAGGAAATAGTCGAGTACGTTTGTAGGGAGAAATGACCACTCCTGTTGCCTCTTAATAGTTTTTAGGGTTCCGTACCTCAAAAGGAAAAAGCGGCCAAGTACGAGTCGGACTCGCCCATGAAAGGTTCCGTATCTAGGCGATTTATGACGTATTAAAAAAAAACTACTTACTAGATCTCGTTCAAACCAATTTTCGGTGGAAGTTTACATGGTAATGTACATCATATATTTTTTTTAGTTTTATCATTCTCTTATTTTAGAAGTTACAGGGGGGGGGGGGGGCACACACATTTTACCACTTTGGAAGTGTCTCTCGCGTAAACTATTCAGTTTAGAAAAAAATGATATTAGAAACCTCAATATCATTTTTGAAGACCTATCCATAGATATCCCACACGTATGGGTTTGATGAAAAAAAAAAATTTTGAGTTTCAGTTCTAAGTATGGGGAACCCCCAAAATTTATTGTTTTTTTTTCTATTTTTGTGTGAAAATCTTAATGCGGTTCACAGAATACATCTACTTACCAAGTTTCAACAGTATAGTTCTTATAGTTTCGGAGAAAAGTGGCTGTGACATACGGACGGACGGACAGACAGACATGACGAATCTATAAGGGTTCCGTTTTTTGCCATTTGGCTACGGAACCCTAAAAAAACGGAACCCTTATAGGATCACTTGTGTGTCTGGCTGTCCGTCTGTCACAACCTATT
Source organism: Cydia amplana (assembly GCF_948474715.1). Lineage (NCBI taxonomy): Eukaryota > Metazoa > Arthropoda > Insecta > Lepidoptera > Tortricidae > Cydia > Cydia amplana. The sequence continues at coordinate 13,220,283 of NC_086084.1, read as the reverse complement.
TGCTCCGAAACTACTGGACCAATTCGGTTGAAATTTGGTACAAACATGTAAGTCTATAACCCAAAGACATACATGTAAAGTAAATAATAGAAATTTAAATAAAGGGGTCACTTTTGAGGGGGTAAATGAGAAATAGAAAAAAAAAAGTTTTGAAAACTATATCTTGTTATATATCAAATGAAAGGGCTCATTGTGAGAATCTCAGATATATATTTTTCATAATTTTAAAATAAATATGTAGTTTAGAAGTTATTTAAGAAAATAGGCAAACAATGACCATCCCCCCCTATCTCCGAAACTACTGGGTGTAAAATTATGAAAAAAAATACACATAAGTAATAGCTCTTTACCTATAGCTGACAGGAAAACCCATAGAATTAGAATAGACAAGAACAACTGTCAATCTTCAAAAGTGCGACCAAAAATGAAATGCAAGTGTGTGCGTCAATTGTCTATGTGAGATCAAAAATAGTGATGTCATGTTACAACATATTAATAATCTATCGGTGTTTGATTGCTTTATAGACTACTTTTCATTCAAATGTGTTTTTTTATTATAAACTGAAGAGTTAGATCAAGAAAAGTCTGCAACGATTTTGATAGCCACGCAGTGCAAGTGTTATTTTATTATTAACGTCAAAATTCAACGACGTTATGAGGTATAAATAACATTTGCACTGCGTGTACTATCAAAATATTCAGTCACTATTAATATACCGACGAGTTATCGATACTGTCATATGAAAATTTGGTCAAGCCCTAGCGTAAAGTAACAGTTTATGTTTTTACACAAAATATTCTAAATTATTGACTAATATGATAAAATATTAGCACACAACGGAAGAAAAACTTGTAATGAACTGTATAAACCGGCTTCTTACACTCTTTATGCTGTTAATTTGACAAAATATCGTTAAGAAAATTTCGCTCGGAATATCATAATTACATGTGAAATGAGTATTTGCGTGGATTATTTAACCCCGTGACACTGCAATCCGGCACACTACGAAACACCATCCTCACTGTATTACTTTATTTAATAGTTTTCTTCCTGATTTGTTTATATTTTTCAAATTAAAAATTACGGTGATACGCTCTTGGCCGTCCGCGGCCGTCGTCAAACTCAAAAATGGTCACGTTTTCTCATTCGTAGTCTGACTCTTTCGCACTCATGGGATGTTCATATACGTGATGGCTTCCCTTTCGCACACTTCAGCTGTCTGTCAAGCGCGAGCGCGAAAATGACAAGTCTGTGGGAAAACCTATTAGAAACTTACAGTCAAGCGTGAGTCGGATTTAATGTACGGAACCCTTTGAAGTACTTTGAACGCGAGTCCGCTCGCACTTGGCCGGTTTTTAAGATAATTAGTACACTGTAGCTGAATTACGTTCATTATAATATTCACTTACCTATACGAATTTCAAAGATAACAGTGACGTTTCTAACGTGCAGTTTTATACTAAAAAATACTGAAGCCGTGACGCCTACTATATGTATAGAAAAATATTCGTAATTTTAAACTATTTGTCGGTTGACGTTAACGTATTCTAAAATACTTACAGTTTAATACTACAGGGATCCATTTTGAGATTTCAAGTACTTAGCTAGCACAATTTTCTCTTTACAGACTAATTAATTACTTCAAATGAATTGTTCAAAATGTTTACTTTAAAAATATTGTGTTCCAGTTTCTTTGTTCTTACGCGCGGTAGGATAGGAAATTAGAAATTTTCAAATTTGACAGCTGACTATTTTTTTTATCGCTTCCGTTTGGATAGGCTAAAGCACTAAGCCATACTGCTCTTAACTGATTTTAATGTCGCAGACATATAATTATAGTTGGTCAAACCAATCTGTCAGTCAGTAAGAACAAGGAAAACTATACTCATCCTTTTCTTTTGGGTACTAGTACTAGTGTAAGACAAAGATCATAATCAAATAGAAAACCGACGCCTACGTAAGGGCCCTCCACACTCGTGCGCGAATCGCGGCACGAAGCCGCGAACGCGAGTGTGGAGTCGAGGTCGCAGATCTGCGAAATCTACTCGTGGTTCCGGTCGCATTTGTTGTGACACTATTTTGCTGTTAGCAAACACACTGCCAGAGAAATAATATATAATCTTCGTCTATACCTCTCAGCAGAAAGTGTCCGGCGGCTGGTTCTAGGTAGGTACGACTAATGTCAGATTGAACCGGATTTTCTCCGAAACCGAAGGTTCGGTTTTGCTCTAGACTAGATTCGGCCAAACTTGGTAATGCCGAAACGAAAAAGCTTCGGACGGACACTACAGCCCAAATCTTAGGTAGTTACATTAGGTAGCACGGATGTTAAAATAAAACAGGAACAAAAAATCACTAACAATATTTTATTGTGACTCCTTAAAGTAATTTCATACAGCACAACATTTATACTAACTCATGCGGCTATAGCCAAACTGAAGTTTCAAAAACAAGTTGTAATGAAATGACAGGCCACCCCACAGCGTCTCCGAGCGTCGGCGTCTAGTTAACTTTATGGCTGCTGCTCGACGCAGCGTTGGCGCAACTGCACAGCGACGCCATTGTCCATAGCGCTAGACGCCGACGCTCAGTGTGGGCTGGCCCTAACAGCTACGTCAAAGGTTTTAGTGAAAATATTTTGATATCAGAGTATTTCATTATGTTACGTTTTTTGACCATGGATGTTTATAAACTTATCAAAGTAGGTTGGCATTTTAAAAGGGGATAACTGAAAATTGATTCTAATACAATTTTTGATGTAAGGCTGTTCTGTAAGTACCCATTTTAATTTAAGGGTACCTAATAGTTTCTAATATTATTCAGTGTATGTAAGTACACTGCCAACCCTTCCGTTTGTTTTGAATGAACATTCAGTATATCTCAACCTAAATAACAAGTAACTATACAGCAGTTATTTCTACAGAGAATATAAATATAAATAATATTGAGTGTAAACGCATTCATTACATATTACATCCACTGTTTGAGACACATAGAAATGTTTCCCTAGTGTATAATGTTCAACACACGATCAACTCAAATAAATATACCCACTATAAAACTATCTCTAGCAAACTGTCATAAATTTAGAAATCTCGCATAGACCGCCAATTTGGTTCATATTTAATTATTAAACTCATAACATAAAACTTATTTAAGCCTAGAGTAGTCGCGCGTTCCGAGAAACGCACATACTTAGTGTATTTTTGTTGAAATTATTTTAAATGATATATAGTTTTACACTTTAAAGCCCAGTCCAGACGGGCCAATTTTTCGGCAATCCGATGAAATTGTCCGATCAAATCAGGCCGTGCGGACGCAAACTCCAGTTTGGCTCGCTAATTTCGATCGCCTATTATGACCAATATTACCGATAAAATGGAGTTGCGTCCAAGAATACCAATTTGTGACTCCAGTATTCGCGTTTGGGGGCACTTTTTAAATTAGAACGCTCAAATATCACCAAACTAAAATTGGAGTTCGACGCCAATTTCTTTTCTGATCAAATCGGTCGATTTGATCATCCCGTTTGGGCCCCACTTAAAAAAAAACCTTGACTAATGCACTGTGTTCAAGTAATCAGCTTTCGCCCGTGGTCATAGCGCGGGAACTCTAGGGTTTTAAATCTAAAGATTACTTTAGCTCAACATATTTGTGATCAGTTATGTAAAATAAACACACTACGCAAAACTCTATATGTGGGCTTATTCACACTAGGTGTCTCAACATAACTTTGACGGAACACCTAGTGTAAACTAGTCCTAAAGATGAATTTACTTTTCAAGATTTTTTTTCCGAAATACATAATAATATATACCTACTAATATAAATACGTAATAATTCGAGTTTTTCGAGCTCAAAGGTTCAATCGGCAAATCTTAAAGAAAGATTTGAAAACGTATGCAAAACTATGCGAATTCGATGATTAGTTAAAACTCAGTTCAGTCATTAAAATCGACTTGTGTTAAAATTGGAAAAATAATTTAAAAAATGCATTAGGAATGTTTGATTTCATCAAAAATACTAGCAAATGCATACAATTATGATTTAAATGTCATGGACGCGGTTCAAAGATATGATTTTTGAAGAATAACATCTAAATTCTAAATGAAATGGTGTTTTGTTCGATGCCAACGTGTTTCGAAAACGATTGTATCTACTCGATTTAAAATTTGACCATGTCTAATTTGTGGGTTTTATACATGTGTGGTTGAAGGGTTGCACGATGATTAAAAACCTAACGATAATTTGTGCACGAGTCTCACTTTTATATGTTATTCAAATACAAATTTAGAATAAAAATTGAATTAAGCTCGTTTTAAATCATTCCAAAAATTAAACATTATTAACTTTTATTTGGAATAAATGCATTAAAAGCTGTATAAGACAGCCATTAGAGCCCATAGACACAGAATCTACTTTTTCCAGAGCATGTATACAAAATTAAAAACAAATTGATTGCTACGTGTAGTGTTTGTTGAGGTGGGATTCCACCAGTGTGCGGCACGAGTATTTTTGTACTGAATATGCTTGTGCCGCACACTGGTGGAATCCAGAGGAACTAAAAAAGACAACGCAGCGTATCGTAGGCCCAATTCCTCTTTGACAGATGTCATTTGTCAAATAACTAATCTGTCCAAAAGTTACAGATGTAGTGCATAATTGTTTTCCATCGTATTTTCTCGGATACGTTCGCATTTGTCATGCTAATACTTCAGTCAACCTCAGTATTTTTGTAGCGAGACTGACTGAAATAGCAACTAAGACACGTTCGGACGTTCCCGTGAAAATACGATGGAAAATAATTATGCACTACATCTGTAGCTAACTTAAGGAGTCCTTTGTATGGAGAACCGAGCTTTGGCAAATCCCAACGGGCTTTCTTCTCCATACAAACGTAGTTACACTCTCATTTTAAAACGACTAGTTAGATTGCTCTGAAACTTTGTACTTACAATAGGATAAAGTATATCCAGTTTTGTAATAATTAGTTTATGTAGCTTCAGATAACATGTTGAAAAAATACAGCGAATTTAAGTTTTTCATACAATACTTTTTTTTGCTCTATTTCATTTGTTTTATAAACTGGAGCTGTATAAACTAATTTCAGAACTAGATATACCTCATTCCATTGTAAGTGCAAAGTTTCATTACAATCCAACACGTAGTTTTAAAATGAGAACGAAACTCCGTTTGTATGGGAAGGTGAAATCCGGCCGAACTTGCTTGGGGACTCTTAAACGGGGTCCCTTTGTTTCCCATAAAGTTTCAAGTCATAATATATTGTTTGTCATCTTATCATTAGATTAATTAGTCATAAAAGTGAAACCGGTAATGTTATCCTATAAATAGGTTAGGTTAGGTTTGTTTTATGGCAATCCTGAAAAGTGACGCGTTTCTGTACCAAATAATTATGTATGACTAACGAAAATGCGGGCAAACAATACATTATGACTTAAAACTATTTGGGAAACAATAGAGATCTCTTAAACAATGGACTCTGAAAACTTTCAAACAATTGACAGGGATTCATGAAAACTTAAAACGAAACCCCCCCGCACATGGTAGTACGCGAAGCGCACGCTGGTCTTCAAGGTATCGCGGAGTACACGTCCACCTGCGTTCGGAGCCAGAGTAAGTATGAAGACACGTGGAAACGGGTAAAACTATTTGGGGAACAATAGAGACCTCTTAAACAATGGACTCTGAAAACTTTCAAACAATTGACAGGGATTCATGAAAACTTAAAACGAAACCCCCCAGCACATGGTAGTACGCGAAGCGCACGCTGGTGTTCAAGGTATCGCGGAGTACACGTCCACATGCGTTCGGAGCCAGAGTAAGTATGAAGACACGTGGAAACGGGTAAAACTATTTGGGAAACAATAGAGACCTCTTAAACAATGGACTCTGAAAACTTTCAAACAATTGACAGGGATTCATGAAAACTTAAAACGAAACCCCCCGCACATGATAGTACGCGAAGCGCACGCTGGTGTTCAAGGTATCGCGGAGTACACGTCCACCTGCGTTCGGAGCCAGAGTAAGTATGAAGACACGTGGAAACGGGTAAAACTATTTGGGAAACAATAGAGACCTCTTAAACAATGGACTCTGAAAACTTTCAAACAATTGACAGGGATTCATGAAAACTTAAAACGAAACCCCCCAGCACATGATAGTACGCGAAGCGCACGCTGGTCTTCAAGGTATCGCGGAGTACACGTCCACCTGCGTTCGGAGCCAGAGTAAGTATGAAGACACGTGGAAACGGGTCACGTTGAGGGCGCTCTGCGTCTTGTTCTGGAGGACTTCGGGGGCCCACTCGCCTCTGTAACGGTAAAATGTGGTGTTACAGGATATGAACTTATTAATAGTGGTCTCGATTCAAAAATATTTCTAAAGCCCCGTCTCCATATTGCGCGGCAAGCTATCGAACATTGGCTCGCGAGGCAGCCGCGCGCAATCGATACCGGGTTGGCTCGAGCCAACTCGATCATTCGCTCGCTCGAACGCGGCTCGCAACGAACCATTCATTGTATGTGTTTCGGCGCGCGGCAAAGGAATGTTCGCGCGCAGTTGGGACGGATGTGTACATATTTCATTTGGCTCGCGAGCGCGGCAGCAGACATGGATAATGAAAAGAGTCGTACTTTAATTAAATTATACGGAACTAAACAGTTTCTATGGAATAGTAAATGTAGTGATTATCGCAACAGATTATTAAGAAGTGATGCATGGAATTAATGTTTTTAAAAGTTCGTAATCTTCTGATGTCATTCTTGTGAAATTTTGTAATGTAACATCAACTTCATATCTCATGTCTTCCATAAGTCTCACACCACCATGCATCTATTCATAAACATCTTTTTCATCCACCATCGAACTTTCCGTTTAGGTTTCTTGTGAATAATATGATAAATAATAATAAAAGCGGCAGCTGCACGACGACGTACGTCCATGGTTCCCGAGTACAAACTGGTCGACCGTCGGATTCGTCGGATCGCCTGCCGCGCGAGGCCGCCGCGCTATAGTTCAAGATGGCGCCGAACTTGGCTCGCGAGCCAAAATACAGGTTTGCCGCGGTCGAACATTGCTCGCGCGGCCGCCGCGCGATATCGAGACGCGGCTTTAGGTAAATAGTGACTATTTCCGAGTAAGACCAAAATATTAATTTATGCGGCGGTTTCTTGCGGATTACCGGTCCAATAATGGCTTTTCCATGTAGTCTAATGGTATGTACATACAAGATTGCTATTTTTAACTACAGATGACAAGAAACAAGACTAAGTAAGTAAATTGATTTTTCACAGATCTATCACTGTTGGTAATGATCTCTTTTGGATCTATATCCTAATTTTCTAAAGCCAATAAACTTGGAAACAGTTTTAGCTGTTAATGTGAATCATAATAAGTTGCTCAACAACCAAAATATATTTACTGATCAAAGTGACAAAAAAAGGCACTTACACAAAAACTTTGGTCTTCAAATACTCCGAAGAAAACTGGTAGTACTCGACCGAATACTTCTTCACAACTTCATACCCCGTCGTCGTATACCCCACCACGCTATCCACCAACCCAGGTACATAATGCTCAATAGTCGCTATAACCACTGGCGTTTTCTCAACGACATAGTCTTTTATGTTGCCATAGAGTATGCCAGCTTTCTTGAGACCGACTGTGAAAGCGTCTCTCGAGAGTTGTCCGTATGGTTTGGCTATTTCGGTCGCTTGGGCGTAGTAGATGGGTGTGTTGGTTTCGAGCCAGAGGTAGCCTCTGGCGGAGGCCGAGAGGGACTTTTGCCATGCCAGCTGGCTCTGCTCGAGGATGCCTAGGTCGTTGAGTAGTCGGCCGGTTGCGCTCTCTGAAAGGATGGAGATAATTTGTAAAAAAGCGGCCAAGTGCGAGTCGGACTCGCCCATGAAGGGTTCCGTATTTAGGCGATTTAAGACGTATAAAAAAAAACTACTTACTAGATCTCGTTCAAACCAATTTTCGGTGGAAGTTTACATGGTAATGTACATCATATATTTTTTTTAGTTTTATCATTCTCTTATTTTAGAAGTTACAGGGGGGGGGGGGGGGACACACACATTTTACCACTTTGGAAGTGTCTCTCGCGCAAACTATTCAGTTTAGAAAAAAATGATATTAGAAACCTCAATATTATTTTTGAAGACCTATCCATAGATACCCCACACGTATGGGTTTGATGAAAAAAAAAATTTTGAGTTTCAGTTCGAAGTATGGGGAACCCCAAAAATTTATTGTTTTTTTTCTATTTTTGTGTGAAAATCTTAATGCGGTTCACAGAATACATCTACTTACCAAGTTTCAACAGTATAGTTCTTATAGTTTCGGAGAAAAGTGGCTGTGACATACGGACGGACAGACAGACGGACAGACAGACAGACATGACGAATCTATAAGGGTTCCGTTTTTTGCCATTTGGCTACGGATCCCTAAAAATACGTGCAATGTACTTACTTACACACACACAGTTACTCTTACAGACGGTATACACGTGTAAGTTACTTTTCACCACACCAACTGGTAAAGGCACTCATGATTGTTCAAGAACTGATAGCAAAGTTGCATTTTGTTCACATGTGAGGCAAAGTAATCAAATGCAAATTTTGAGTTGTTTTCTTATGTTTGCTGGTAGAATTGACTTTTAAATTATGATTTTGAATGATAAATATTGATATTTGAATTAAATTATGAATGTTATTAAGATTCATTTGGATTACATTTGGTTTGATTTTGTTTGATATCTCACAGTTAATATTTTCTTCGGGTTGGTGGTGAAAAACTATTATTTACGATTACGATACAATCTCATATTTTGACAGTAGATTCTTGATTATCGTTCTATGTTATATTTGAAAGAGGTTCGCAGAGCATTTTCTTACAAATTACGTATGTGCAACAAAAAGATAGGAACGCAAACATGAAATACAAAATTGTCTAACTGCGTCCCTGTCCTTCGAATGCAAGTCTTCCAGGGGTAATAGAGACAGTCAAATACTTTCTTCAAACTTCGATTTTAGGTGTAGCCAACAAGTTTCTACAATTTTGGTAATCATGGAAACTTTCTGATTGACATTGATACTTTATTGATTAGGTACATGTAATTGCTTGCAATACGTGTGTTTCTCAAGCAAAGGTAGTTATTAATACTGGTATAAAAAATGCAATAGAACGTCACATGCTATACTTGCTACAAAACACAATTTTTAGCTTGTAAGATTTTTATTATTGTACTAGCGACCAGCCCCGGCTTCGCACGGGTTAACAAATTATACATAAACCTTCCTCTTGAATCACTCTATCTATTAAAACAAACCGCATCAAAATCCGTTGCGTAGTTTTAAAGATCTAAGCATACAGACAGGCAGACAGACAGGGAAGCGACTTTGTTTTATACTATGTAGTGATGATGTACGTTAGTTTGTAAGGTATGTATCTATGGGCCCTAATAGTTGCTTGACAATAAATGATAATTAATTTCATTTGATTTTGATGAATTTTTTGGGAAGCCTTAAATGAAAACGGGTATTTTTATATGGAACTATCCATAAAACAAATCCCGTTTTTCTCGCCCTGACCTAAACGATCCGTCAAGAAAACGTTTTGGCCAATCTTGTGCGCGTAAGCACAGAATAAATAATAGTACTAGGTACTTACAGAAGATTCACTCTCTAACAAAACGTCTATTACGACAGATATGACCGCTAGCGTCCGTTCCGTAGCGGTACGCGGCAATTACTATGGCTAGACACCAACATTGGTGTGGGCCGCATGTACTTTTAGGTACTTGTAGCGACGCGACGAAATCGCGCAGTGAGCTACGCCTGGCGTAAGATAAAACGTTCGAATCTCTGACCCAGACTAATTAGAAAGTGTAAATCTTAGGCATTCATAGTTCCCAGTATTTTAATGACACAACAACAGACATGATAAGAAACAGATAAAAGTCCATTGGGTTCATTCCGGGCATAATCGAGTAAATTCCATTCAAAACAAAGTACGTTATCAATAATATATTATAATAACATGCAAACGTGACAAATCGAGATTAAACATAACACGTACGTGGCTCTTTATGAATATAAAGTCTGTAGAGAAAGCGGTGTGTAAGTCAGGTATTTCATTAAAATAAACTTTTTTTCTTTTCTCAGGTAAAGGAGTTAATTAGGGTTCCGTACCCAAAGGGTAAAAAACGGGACCCTATTACTAAGACTTCGCTGTCCGTCCGTCCGTCTGTCACCAGGCTGTATCTCATGAACCGCGATAGCTAGACAGTTGAAATTTTCACAAATGATGTATCTCTGTTGCCGCTATAACAACAAATACTAAAAATAAAATAAATATTTAAGGGGGGCTCCCATACAACAAACACGATTTTTTTGCTCTATTTTTTGTTGATGGTGCGGAACCCTCCGTGCGCGAGTCCGACTCGCACTTGGCCGGTTTATTTTATTTTACTGATTACCGTAAAACAGCTAATTTTTGCGTTGTATAGGGTAATAAATAATAATATTAAAATGGGGTTGGCCGGTCGAAGTATTTAGCAGATGGCGCCATCATAGCTTGCCCTGTCAATCCCTAGAATTGTATCAAATTTTTTTTTTTTTATGCCCTGGATGTCAGTCCTTTAAGCCAAATCTCATAGAAAAAGGGGCACCATCTATGCAAACCATTGACAGTAGCCAACCCCATTGACATGTAAATTTTTAAATATTAATAAATACATGTCTATGACTAAGTAAAATAAAATTAACTCCTTTGGCACCTACAATATCTTTGTTTTAAGTTTATCATACAGACTTATCGTCACAAAGACTTATCATACAGAAGGCGGACTCAAAGATTGTAAAGTGTTTGTACTTAACTGAAATAGATGTCATATATTAAAGAAAAAGTGACGAAGCCCTCCAGTGGTGAAGGCCGGATTCGAACCGGCGTCTTTAGCAAACAAGCTTTTTAGCTTAAAAAACACAAATCAAAATATTTAATAAAATAATTTGATTTGTTCCCAAAGTTGTGTGTTTGTACTTACTTGGGAAGTTTCCGTTGACCGTGGAGACATCATAGGCGATCAGTCCAGCGATGCCCAGCAGCAAGATGAAGCTCGCCCACAGCCAAGGGAATCTTCTAGTGCTCGTCATTCTGTCTAGAATATCCTGCGGAATATATAAATACTTTCATTTAGCAGACTTTTAAACAAAACAAAAACAACATTTCTCATATCTTATGTATAAGTTCTTAAAATTCTCCTTGACTATTCTATCATTGAAGTTAAAGTAAAGAGTGGATAGGCGTTTACTGAACAAGTGATCTGGGTGGATCAACTATTTCTTGTTGTTATGCTGTCCGGTCAGCCAAGAGACAATAGTAGCATAGTTTGTTAGAAAATATTGTACACCACCTTCTTCTGACACGTTTGGTAGACAAACCTCAATAGAAAGGGTTTATAAGTATCACAAACACGCGTGTTTGGTGAATTTAAATGCCTAAAAATCAGGTTTTAAAGAGTGACCCAGGAGAACGTAACCATGGCAACGAGTGACAAGAAAAAGTTGATTCACCCATCTACATCTTTGGCTTTCATTTCTACTAGGATAAAGAAGTATCCTGTCAGGAACTGGTATCAACTTTCCAATGGAATGTCACCATTACTTTCCATTTAGTTTTAATCTAATATTCCCCAACATTTAAAAGCTGATTTTGAGATCTTTGAGGCATATTATAAAGGCAACTCTTGCCTCCTTTTCTAACAACCATAGTTTTTAGAGTGGTACTTAAGGCCTATCATATTTAGTATTCATATGTTGGTGTATTACTATTTTTGGACTAAAATAACTAAGCAATTGCTAAAATGTTTTAAGGATGAAACATTCATAAACCGAGAAAAGTACAAATAGATGTCTATTTGCATCATAAGAATGACAGTTTATGTAATTAGAATCACTTCACAAGTGAAGGATAAATGCCGCAATTTACCTTGAATGCTAACTATGCTTCACAATGTATAAGAAAACAGGAAAATATCCAGTTTCACATGAGAATAATTCTATTAATAACCTTTTCACACCTCCTTCATTACAAATAGTGCAAAGTGTAATTATAAGACGGACTACCAAATATGTGACGGACTTGTGAGTTAAAATGAAGCTTCTTATGATTATTTTATAGTTTAATCTAAAAGAATATTTTGAACAGTAATTGGTATGTATTTATCTTTGCATGTTTAAGTTTAGTTCATAAGTTAATTAAGCATTGCATACTTGAAATGGGTAACTGTTGAAACGGATTGACCATCTACAAATGTACACAGTACTGCAATAAATAATTCTTATTCTTAATCAAAATATATACACTGCTTCTCTCTTTGGCCTAAAGGATAACTGGTAGAGAATGCCATTTGGCATTAAGTCTGGCTTTTGGATATGTATATTTTTTTCTGTGCAATAAAGTTATAGCCTAAATAATGTGCTTTTCATTAAACACTTTGTTAAAGTTATCACCTTGGATATTAAACACCATAAATCCATGGATTTAATTGAACTGATTAGATTACGTATTGTGAATATTAAAAAAGCAAAAATTACACTTTCCGTGAAAAAGGTTAATCATTATGTTAAGTGCAGAAGTTGTTTCTATGAAGAGTTTAGAATAAGGGCCAATACAGACAGACTGCAACCCAACTGCAACTTGTATGAGAACTGCATGCCAATGTTACAGTTGGCATGCAGTTCCCATACAAGTTGCAGTTGGGTTGCAGTCCGTCTGTACCGGCCCAAAGCAATGATAAACTTTGTTGAACATGTTTAACACATTTACTGTTTAATGACTGTTAAAAATAGATCTTAGGTACTTGTAAGGACAAAATAGCTATCAGAATAGGTTATAGCTGATATTTTTAGTTCCAAGTTATCAAAACTATCAAGAAAAAGCTGTACCTACTTAAAACAAGATATCAAAAAACATGGATGAGACAAATTTAACCATAGAATTTTCTTTGTTCTAAATAAGAATTTAAGGTTAATTTTTCTTTTACTTGAGTGATAATTTGCAGGAAACAAGGAAACTATACCTAGTCCAAAAACAGCCAAGGTTAAAAGTATAACTTTTAGTTATAAAGCTTTTTTTACCTACAGTATGTACCAATTAGTTTAGTTTATTTATCTCTCAATACAATGTTCATAGTTAATGTAAAGAATACAGAAGCAATTACTTATCATATAGAGATTAGTTTCCATTGAATGTAAACAAACGCAAGTGCGTACTTATTGGTAATGTAGACAATAGAAATAAATGTAAGGACAGTGTAAAGTATTACAATACAATATAAGGTATAAGCTATTAATCAATCACCCAAATTAATTAAGAACCGATTTAATAATTACTTCGGAAGATAATTACCTGCCGTCAAAAACAATCTGCACGTAAATTAAAAAAATATCAAAGAATGAATGCTGTCTTACGGACATGAATAGGAAAGAGATTTCGTGATACGTGGTCCCCCGCGAAGTATACACCACATCAGCGGCCCAAAAACGACGCTTTTACAGTTATTCACGTTGGGTGTTAACTACTAAGTGGTTTTTCTAGTTCTGAGAGGCTTTACAAGACGGTATTGCGTTTTCTAATCACTACCCAAAAATGTTTCCATTTTACAAACACCCAAATAAACCAATCATTCACAAACATTTAATTTTAGATAGAAACATATTAATTACCTATTCACAATGAGGACTTTTTACAACACAAAAATCACGGCTTCACGCGAATTCATTAATTTTTTATAACAGAAAAAAGTCAGAGATGATGACAGACACTAATTATGTGACCAGGGCAAAAAAAGTATAATAAATATTTTAATGTAGGCAACACTGAGGACAAAGGGCAATCGGGATGTGGTTAAAATAATTTCGATAAAATACCGGTTTTTAAGGGTTCGTTCAATTTAAATAATTTTATATAAAAATACTTCATGTAATTTTTTTATAATAGAAGAGTTCCAGTAATTACAAATAAAAACTTACCTGGCAAATTTTATTGGTCTTTACAACGGTTTCATCTTTTTTCTTTCCTTTCAGAGTTTCAACACTAATCTCTTTATACTGAGTTACTGACATTTTTAAGGATTTTTGCTTTAGCTTTGGACTGATTTCTGCCCAATTAGAATCTGAAACAAAATGAACATGAAAAGCTTATACTATAAGCTATAAGCCTTATAGCTTCGGGCTGCCACGAACCAAATTAAAAGTCGTGTGTGTAGGGGGCTTAAGATTTTTTGCATGTTTCAATTTTTGGGCGTATAGAGCATAGCAAAGACTTACCTATGTAATCTAGTAGAGTGGCAGACTGTTTCGGACAACGATGGAACAGTTGTCTCCACGTAGCGTTACAAGAGTCGTCCCGTTGCAAGCAGTCTACTAAACTTTCCACTAGCACTCGGTTGTAGGGGTCCAGGTTAGAACCGCTCAAGTACTGGTTGGGAAGTTTCTTTATTATCTGGTTGAAGGTCACTTGGAGTTTGGCGCCGCTCTTATTGAAGTATATATCCTGGAACAATGGATACATTAGCCGAATTTACTAAAAAAAACAAGAAATGTATAAACGCTAAAATATAACTAACTCCAAGGCTTATATTTAAGGCATTTTTGTATAAGACAAAAAAATGAAAAAAGTCTACAATTTGCACTTTACTTATGCATACCGCTCACGCGTGTGACTTTTCTTAGCAAACTATATGTATGCGCCGTGTGTAACCACAATTTACCCTTACGACACTTAAGAGTATACATTTAAATATTTCAAACAACCAAATAATATAATACTCTGGACTTGTTGGTGAGAGGCGGAGACATGCCTCTTAAACTCTTGAAATTTAATTTAACATAGACATTACGTAAAGAACAATACCCTACTGTTATCAACTTACCTTATATTTACTTAATTGCTTCATAAGGTCACTTGACATATCCTTAGACAGGCCTTTCTTACTGTTCACCATGTCGAACATGGCCAACAGTTGTTCCTGGCTCACTGTGGCGTCCATCTTGGCGTGCCTGTCCAGTAACTGGCTCAAATACCCTACCACGTACTTAGAATAATTCTTTAACTCTATTATTGGAAGGAATAGTTCTTGCCACGCTGAAAAGAAAAAAAAACATAATGTTACTTTTACCTTTAGTAAAAGAAAGATTGGGTGTTTGGCATTCGTATCTTTTTTGAACTAAGCTACCTTAGAGATGCTGTCCTAAATCGAGGTGCCAACAATAGGGTAGTGTACCTTACTATTAATTAATGTTAAAATTAAAGTAAACTTGAGATGATTGATTGAACACACGCTTAAGCTTAACTCACAGAAGTTAAATACGTGAATAAAACCTTAAAATTCGTATAATGACTATGACGTCTATGACTCACGACAGCTTAAATTTATTACCTCGCAGTTTTGGCAATGCTGTTTAGCCTGTTTAAGTGTGCACGTACATATATAGATATTACTTTTTACTTATTAATTCACGTAAGCCACGCGTAAGCTACCATTTCACTGAAGCTACTGCTAATATTAAGATAAAACTCATGAGATGTTATCTCATTTAGGTCCTCCTTGAGAGGTGTCATAATGATAAGGAGTGATAATGTGTTGTAACCTGAGAACAATAGGCTTTCAAGTTGCTGTACATTATTGTACAATTGAATCGGCATCTATGGGTTGTTTACTTGTTGTTTAGTTGTTTTTTTTTAATTTACTTTTATTGGTAGTGTTAGGGATGCGCTCGATATATCTGTGTCTAGATATGTTTTACTTACGAAAAACAGATACAACGAGTACTACAGCTTTTTAGAAGTAATTTTTACTTTTTCGCGGCTAGCATGATTGTCACATTCTCTCGTTACGCAAGATAGTCGAAAGATGAGCAGACTAATGGGCGGTTAGTTCTGATAGGAGTTTCCCAGAAGAATAAATTAGTATGATTTGAGTATGAATCGCACTTTTAGGGTGAGACGCCTCGTATAACTAAAGAGTATTATATCTATCTATCTATAACTCTTATTTCTTTAGTTAGGTGTCTCACTATTCAGCTCTATTGTAGTGTAGTCACTAACTTTTCAAATAATTTCACTAGCTTTCCATAACTTCAGTGTTCTTACCTTTCAAACCTACTGAGATGTCGCTGAACCCTCCCTGCCCAAACGTCCAAAGAAGGGACAGGCCAATGGGCGGTCGGTTCTGGTTCTGGTACGAGTTGCGGAGACTCGCACTTTTTAGATAGAGACACCAAAAAAACTCTTAGGACTACCGCTCTTTTCTTTGCTTAAGTGTCTCACTATCCACTGTATTCTTAAGTTTAAGCCTATAACTGCACAGATTTTCCCAAATCTTACCTTTCAAACCAACTGAGAAATCGCTGTACCCTCCCTGCCCAAACGCCCAAAGAAGGGACAGTCCAATGGGCGGTCGGTTCTGGTATGAGTTCCGAAGACTCGCACTTTTTTGGATGGACCCTACACAGAACTCGGGGTACTCCAGCGCCAGCATTTGCAGGAGGAGGCGGTGGCCGTTCACTAGTTGACCTGGGGGGGGGGGGGGGGGGGGGAAATGGGGTCAATATTATATGAACTTTTAACTTTATAGTATTAGTACAGCATATATTTATGGTCTAAATTTAAAATAATAATGTGCTAGTCAATCAGTGCTAACCCCTGATTCTATTAATTATTATTTCTAGTTTTAAATTAAAACTTTTCAATTATATTATTATGTAACTATCAATGAGTTTTAATACTGATTTTATACTACATAATTTTATGAGGTGTAGGTAAAATTTGGATGGAATTCATATATGATTTCAATTTCATTTGTTATTCTAAATAAATGGTAATAAATCATTTAATTTTATTTTAAAATCTAAACCTCATGTGTGTGTCTTTATTTCATGACTAAGGCAAAAGTCTAGACAACAAGGAATTTGATTATTATGAACTAAAATTAGAATATTGTTTTTTTTTTGTTACAAGATATATAATGCACTGGCAGGCATGCAAGCTCAATCGTCCTGTCATATTTATGATTTTAGATTGGTCTACAAATGTGACTATTTCGTGTGTGTGTAATTGTTTTCAATTAAAGTAATTACTGTTTTAATGATTTAAATGAATCGAATCGGTATTTCAAGCTAGTTTATGAGCAATGTTTTTCAATTATAGTAATAACGCCGTTTCTTATCAACAATGGTAGCATTTTTATTTGCACCTGCATGCATGCATTGTATTGATACATGTGTGTTCAGCTTTTTCATGTGTTCAAGTGTACACATGCATCTGAATACACTTTATATGTTAATTTTGTATTAAATAACTTTAAAAATTTTATAACACTTTAAAGTCTCGCGTTTTGTACGTATATTTAATTACACAAACGGATAAGGGGAAACGGGTAAGTTGAAACGTCGGAATTTAAGGTAAAAACAATGAAACTACATTGCGGAAGACTAGTTTGTGTAATTAAATATGTTTTTTTGTTAGCCTGGTTTAGTGTCCCACTGCTGGGCAAAGGCCTCCTTTTATGTTTAATTTTTTTAAACATATTAAGAATGTTCGTATTATTTTATGACTAGCTACATCTCTGTACACAAAACTTTAAAGCAATCAGCTAACTGTTCATTTGGAGTGCATTTTTTGAAAATTTCGTCACCGTGTCAAAAACGTGTATGATGTCATCAAAACTAAATGTAAATTACTTACCTCTACTCATATCATTAGCTAAAGCGGTGAGAGTGACATCGAAGAATAACTGAGAATTAGCCTTTCCCGCATCGCTCAGCACGTTCTCCAACAAACTCTTTATTTCAGCCGGCAACACCGACAGAGGATACAAAGGGTCCTGGGCAGAGAACGTTGGGTCTTCGACTTCTATTTGGGTCTTGGAATTGAGGAAATTGGCGACTTCTTTCAACCAGACTAGGGGTGCGTTGCTGAACCGGATTTTGTTGGTCGTAATGATATTCGCTAGCTCTGTTGCGTCAATCTGAAAATTAGAAATATTGTTATAGATTTTGATCATTTAAGATGCTACGTTAAGAGAAGTGGAGATTGTATTATGTATGTGGCAGCGCTATATAATACCTACATTCGGTAGATACATACTAAAAGAGAGTGACTAAAGGACTGGAGGTTTGTGTCTGGAAAAAACGTAAGCTATCTATGCGAATGTATTAATAGTTATGCTGTTGTTTACTTATAAGCAGTAGCAGTAGTGTAAGTATGATATTACCCATATCAATGTGATAAACACTGAGTTGTTAAAAAGTTTATAATGAGCGATATAGGATCACTAAACTGGATTAATTTATTTTTATTACTGTCTAGGATGCAAATGTACACTAGATTAAGTACAATTACCTTGTAATAAATTATGTTAAATAAAAAACTTATAAAAAAAGGCTAATGGATATACAACATAGAAAAATATGCGGTGTAACATTTTTCCAATAAGAAATTTAAAAAATGTTTTATCTATACTGAAGTACATAAAGTCATACCAGTCCATTTATTAGTAATTTCTAAACAGATAACATTCAGAAGTTACCTTTAGGTATTAATGTGAAAAAGTTATAAGTAAAATAATTTATTTCTTAAACACACTTGACATACTTATTATAGGAATAAAACATAATTGAGAGCATTCTGCAACAGCATTGTGATACTTAACTGCTACTTAAGTAACAAGTATAATGCAATTTTAAAAAGTGAAAGGATTTCTTAAATAACCTCAATGGCGTTCCTCAAAAAAGTATGAGTAAAGACATATCTAGAATATGGGCCAATACATGGAAAATATGCCCAGAACTCCAAAACTATGGTTCAATTAGTCAAATGAGATTATTATCCTTAGAATCTAGTTAGTGTAACTTTGTTCCCGCGATAATAATCGTTAAAAGAAATATGTACTATTTTTTACAATGAAATCTGTGTAATGCGACAAATACGTACAGCTTCAAATGCTCCTTCAATAGTTTTCGGGGGTTTCGGCTTGGGTGGTTCAGCTTTCTTCTTGTTTTTGGTAGCCTTCTTTCCATTTGCTTTTGGGTCATCGATCTCCATGCCAGCGTAATACGATTTAGTCGGCGGCGCTGAACAGCAATTTACACACAAATTAATTATAATCCTATTATTAGCGTACACAATTTAAGTTATCTTAGTAATCAACTTACCAACGTCTTCAGGCTTCGGTCCATTACGAGTCGTCTTCTTCTCGTCCTCCTTTATTGTTTTTACTTTCCCATTTTGAGACTTCTTGTTCTTGCCTACAACTTCCCATTGACCGCTAGACATTTTGGTGTATAAACGATTTTATTTATGTAAATTACAATTGTTGTAAATAAGGCAAACGCGACAGTGTACACGTCAAAATCAAAATATCCAAAAACGTCAAAAATGAAAGCTCCTCTGCTATTGGTCCATGAAATTCCACATGACAAGACGTGGCAATGCATTCCGTTGCACGAATTCCAGTATTGTAAACGCATTTTAATAATTGCACATAAAAATAAGAGTATAAAAATTTCCAAGAAGTTTTTCATTACGATTTGATACTATTCTCATGGTTTCATATTGTCTTCCACGTAAATATTTTCACACATTTTAGAAGCACATCTTTTGTTTGATACTTTTATCGGTTTTTTGTGCAACCCATTGAGTAGTCTTCGGATCGAAAATGAAATGGTACATCACTACTTCAATCAGTCGTTTTCCGATTATTCGGAGCGGGTGACGGACGGACTGAGCAAATTTTTATTGTTTTCGTTTTCGCGAGCCGTCACTGGCAAAATTACAATTTATAAACAAATAAAGGGACTATCGTGTTCGTGCTGTGATTTATTTTAAACTTTGTTCATCGTGGATTAACAGTGATTAGATATGGAGGACAAGTTGATGTTAGGTGATGTAAATAGCACCTTGAGAGAAAGGGTGTTTTTTGCAGCCAGGGACGGGATGTCCTTAACTCTATACGCGTTATTATACGAAAAAAACACAGACGAAATAGATGACCTATTGAACAGCGTAAGTAAACATTTGCCTTTCTTTCAAAAAAGCAATAAGATTGGGAAGTGTTTTTACTTTTTGGTTTTGTCATCTAGCGAGCTAGAAGTCACGTTACATTCTATTTTTAACACGGTGTACCTTCTACGCGTTATGTAGTTATCTGTGCGTTGTTTAATTATTTTACGCGTCTTTATATTTACGCCGTTATGTATTGGAGTTGGGTAACCTTGGTGTACTTGTGGAGTTAGACAGCTCGCGGATTGGTTTGGCTCCAAGTTGTTGCTTCCTTTGTGATATTTTGGTGCATTAACAGGTAAATGACATGTCATTGAACTTGCTCAGTCGTTGAAATTTATATTTGTTGTGATGACACAAAAACATGGTTCCTCGCTTTTTTATTTTTTGCAATATTTTGGTGCCAATAAATAGATAAGACAGGCTGTGGTCAATGTTATCTGATCAAAGTATGCTTACGCAATAATTATCATTTAATTGAAACATGATAATTCAAACATATGAATGAGTTGGCGGAATATGGTATTTTGTAACTGCGGTAAAGATAACATGTTGGTTATCTATCATAGACAACAGTAGTATTTGTTTTATACTCATATACACTTTGCTTTTAGAATTTTATAGTAATTTCTTGGTTCCAAAATGGAAACTGTATTGATATACTCTCACTTCTCACATCTCACTTGATGGTCTCATCGGAAGATTCGGAAGACCAGCGCTGGAAGCCACCAGCAACATGCTGAGATGAGGCCATTTCGTGACACTTTAATCTTATTTTGTGTTTTCTTTCATATTATGTATTGTCTGAGTGTTTACAAATAAATTATATTCTATTCTATGTATGTTTTTTTATTTTATTTATACATTATTATTTTATTTTGAACAAAGTGTAGAAAATAATCGTATATTTAGTTGAATGAAGTACCTAATTTCATGAGATTGGAATTTTAATTTTCTCACAATTAGATATATTTTCAAATAGACATTCACACTGCTGGAATTTGCCCAACAAAGGGTTATACAATTTAGTTGTTGTATTTTTAATTTTATGGAAAAACCGGTTTACTTTCCCTAGTTAGACTAATGTTAGCTAGCAGCAGAAAGTTAAACCGAAGGTAGGTTTAGCATTCCCGGAACTACCAATCGTTTTTTTATTAAAGTCTAAAATCACCAGCGCAATCATTCATACAACTTGATTTGATAGCGATGATTCATGATTGTTACGGTTTGATTTTATTTATGATAACAAAATCCAGAATGTGAGTAAGTCGAATGTCAATAATATTGAGATTACTCAGAGCATAAGCACATTTGCAAGTTGTGATTGTGACCCAGTTTTTTGGCATGCATATGCATTCTACACGTCTAATAGAGATGCATGATTCACATTGCTTTAAATATTTAATTATTTCTACTCACACATATTTTAATGATTATTGATGGGCACACATTTGAAACATAGGAGGTATATACCTATTACCTACTTATATATGTTTTATTTTGCATGCAGTATGCAATTTAGTCCTAGTTTAGAATAAAAGTAAGTAAGTAAGCGTGCGTGCGTGCATCCGTGCCTTCGCGCGTGTGTAGTGTGCGTGTTGTGCACGTGCGTATTGTAATTTGTAATGCATGATTCCTCATAAGTATAATATTTATTTATTTGTGAAATCAACTTTAATTAAGTGAAATAAATATACCTATGTAATTTATGTAAATAGCAAAAGCTTAAGTAAAAAATATCAATATACCTCATTTACATGATTGGCTGCCCATCTCTACATATTAGGGAATGCTCCCGGTACTGAGTTTTTACGGCGAGAACCGGGAATTCCCGGTTCCGGTAATGTATTTGTATAGAAAACCAGTACGGGGAGCACTCCCTACTACTACTACATATCTCTTCCTTTAAATATGAGTAATTACTAATTAGTAAATCTATTAAAATATTCTTTCTTCCAGGATGTCTGCTGCGACGGCGTCAAATGCACTCCCCTCATTGCATCAGCGCGACACGGGCGCGAAGGAGCCGTCCGGATACTGCTCGACAAGTTCCGGCCGCCGGTCCGGTTGGAAACCGAAGGCACCGTGAAGTTCGACGAGTATGTTATAGAAGGTGAGTGAATACCTCATTGCCTCTCGGGCGCTGTCATCACGAGTGCTGAAACAATAATTTACGTTACGTTTAACTGCGAATTTTGGCGATTGAAATACTCCGTACCCACAAGCCTCGTGGCCACAAGATCTTTAAGTTGTGCAAATAAAATACTTTAAAGACCTTTAATTATTCAAATTTTTGTAAGATTCAGCGCTGTCATATAATCAGTAGCACTTTAAAAAACTAAATGGTTACGCTTCTTTATTTTGTTTTGTAAACAATTCCGATTTACGTGAGCGAATGTTAGCCCGAATCGCGGAGCTCTTATAATATTGGAAAAGTGTTTGCGTAACTTGATTGGATTTTGCGTAGGTATTGTGTTATAAAACTGAAAAAAGTTTTTGTTAATAAAACTAATAAATACCTATTGAAGGAAGATTTTACACAGATCGACTTAGTCCCACTGTTTATTCTGTGCCCACAGTAAGCTCAATCACAGATTCGTCAATAAAAGCACACGTGTGTTAGCGCGACACACTTAAACGGTACAATTGCTATAATACTTACATATGTCTGAATAGGTGCGTCATATCATAAAGTAAGTATAGTATAGAGTAATCGGCCCATACAAGCCTCGCTTAGTTCCACAAAAAT
The DNA here is from genome assembly GCF_948474715.1 of Cydia amplana. NCBI lineage: Eukaryota > Metazoa > Arthropoda > Insecta > Lepidoptera > Tortricidae > Cydia > Cydia amplana. The sequence continues at coordinate 13,197,448 of NC_086084.1, read as the reverse complement.
CCAAGAGATGTCACTCAGAGCACCATTGGGCCTAAATATATATTTGTGTTATTTCAAATCTTGCCAATTTTTAAATTAACATGTATAGTTCTAATTTATTTAGCATATTACAACAAAAACCTTTTAAAACATCCATTTACACATAGTAAATCGACGCAGAAAAAAATAAATAAATAATGGCATGAACTATTCTAAGCGCCATCTATCGCATTACTAGACAGTTAGTTTCTTGCCGTTGTAACACACTAAATAGCTCGATTGTTTGAGAAAGACTATCAATAGATGTCACTGTAGTAAATCCTCATACTTTATGATCATATCACAGACAACATATCAACATTATTAAGTAATAAATAATATAATTTTTCTCAAAAATGGACGGCAAAGTCGACGTTGCCGGTTAAAAAATAGGTCGCGAAGTGTGTAGTTTATGGTCATTCTAAAAATTAAAAAGTTAAAAACATTGCAGTCTCGATTTCGGGACTGCAATGTTGCATACAAATTCCATTATTAAACGAGTTCCAAACTTTTTAAAACTTTAAATGGCCATATCAAATGAAGGCATAGGTCCATTAAACAGCCAAACAGATGATCAGCACTTATTATTAATATAATGTTGGTACCGCGACTATTTAGGTGTCTCAAATACGTTGGCGTATTTTCAGCAGAAAAATACACTTCTATTTTTTTTAAAGGCGGCAAGCAAATCTTTTTAATGGTTTTACTTTTCTCTGTGAAAATTAGAACGTTGCTTCTGTAAAATATCTCTTGCACCATTTTTGAGAAAAGCACTATATATGACTCGGCTGGAAGGCTACTTGCTGGCTTCGGATTCAATTAAACGGACTCCCAAGGTCGTCCGTTTAAAACGAATCCTCAGCTTGCAAGTAGCTACTTCCGAACCTCGACAATAATGTACTATTGTTCTTAGAAACGTGATAATAATTAAAATATATTAAACCTACACTGTTAAGTGTTAACTGTACCGATGTACAGTTAGGAGTGTTGCTGTTTGTATATTAATTTACTTAACCTTACGCATTACAAAATTGTCCTCATATAGCTATACATATATTTTAGGACAGTCTTACACTAATCGACCTACTTGGTAACAAAACATTGTAAATTCTTGAGCAGTTTGAATAGCAGGGCAGGTGACAAAAACTTGCTCAAAAGCATAGAAGGTAGCATCCTATAGAAGTGGTGTACGCGTGCCTCCGTGAGGGACAAAACATGTAAATTCGACCAATCATAGCGTCGCATTGCGCCGCTATGATTGGTCGAATTTATTTGTTATGGTGAGCAACAAATGAATTCGACCAATCACGGTGGTCAATTTACGGTGGGGAATAAAACAAGATGTGAGACTATGACAAGGACAAACAATAATAGCGCTTTCGCTGCTACTCCTACTGAAAGATACATAAGACTATCCCGTTCTGTCAGTTATCCCCTGCTTCTATTCATGCTCAAAAGAGAAGAGACATCCGACATTTAAAAAAATATCCCTATATGTATGAGAGCAATAATAGAATGTGTAAATGTAAATACATACATATCTTATATTTTATGATCATATCAAAGCTGGAAGTCCTAGGTTCGGATCCCCCTAAAAGTGTATTAATATGGTGTCCCATGGTGGTGGCCCATTTGTCCCCGCCGCCATACAAGAGGTGTGGACAGATGGGAATAGATATAGACCATTAATATATACACACACAATTAAAAAACAAATAAATGTCCTATGAGGATTTGAACCCAGGACCTCCTACTTCATAGCACATAGCAGAGCAGGGTCACTGTCACTACTGACTAGCTAGGAGGCCGTAGAAATAATATACAATTTATATATATTTAAAAGTACAGTCAGCGTCGTATAGTAGGTCGCATCCAAAGTATTCAAATAGTTCAGTACGCCATACAAATAATATGGTGTACCGAACTATTTGAATACTTTGGATGCCACCTACTATATGACGCTGACTGTACTTATATAACAATTAACAAATCAGACTGGTAGCCACAGTTTAATGGCTAATCTAGGATTAAAACTTTTTAGTGGCTTGCCATTATGTTCAAAACATTTAGCTTCATACCACATCAAATATTTAAGTTTACCGCCATTGCCCGCCAGCATTGAACAAATTGGTTGTTAGTGGGTAGACAAAATAAAGTCACTATCATGTTAAACATTGAATTTATTAATTGTATTTTATTATTTTTAAAAGAATCTTCATAGCATGTGTCTGTCCGTTGAAACAGGAATCAATCTCAACCATCTTCCACTCAAAATATTTTACTTGTGGTACAGACGCCATCAGATATATCGGAGCGGCTAAGGCGCTCACAAATATCTGAACACGCCTCTATTGTCAGGGCGTTAGAGTGCGTGTTCAGATATTGTGAACACCTTGGCCGTTCCGATATATCTGATGGCGACTGTACAGAGATGCATTGACTATTTCATCTTCACTCTCTTGTTGCATACGAGTACATTGTAACTTCTAGTGGCTAGAGGCTGGGTCCTGAAATCAGAAACATATTTTTTATATATAAAATGTAATTATATCACAATAAAGTTTAATACACATTGCCTTCACATTGGAGTCTGTTTGCAAACACTAACCATTGTATAGATTTAGACCAAGAAAAGTATGCAGCGATATTGATCGCCTGCGCAGTACATGTGTTATTTTAAATGTCAAACATCTTTGAAATTATGACGTACCTTTCTTCTTTCTTGCTCTAACTCTAAATACTTTGGAATCTTTTGCTTGCTCGGGTATCAATATTAGCATGGGGGGTTAAAATAAAACTTGACAATAGTTATTAGTGGGCAAGGGGGCAAAGCAGTTGTTTAACCGCTCATGCTAATGTTGATTCCAGGGCAAGCAGAAGATTTGAACTATGAGCGTAGCGAGTGGTTCGAGAAGTGGAATCTTGAGCGTTGTGAGAATTCAAGGCACGAGGGTTAAACAAACATTGCCACCTAATGAAACACAGAATTTATCACCATGCCAACGCAGGGAAAATACCAACTATAAAATACCAAAAAAATCAAATCCACATGAACATTATAAAGAATTTATAATTCAAAATCATCATTTAAAAGTAAATTCTACCAGCTAACATAAGGAAACTCAAAATTTAGATCTGATTACTTTGCCCCACATGTGGGAAAAATGCAATTTTCTCATTAGTATTTGAACAATCAAGGGGGCCTTTACCAGTTGGTGTGGTGATAAATTATTTAATTAACCTTTGTATTCAAAACAAACTTACCTGAAGTGTTAATTTTTTATCAATTTTATCATTTATTGGCAAACAGTAGACACTGTCAGATTAATATGTAGGTTTTACTATTAGTAGTGTTCCGTTATTACATCGGCAATTCACGTCATCATCACAGGTCTTTTCGTCTATTGCAGACGATTTATGCATTGCTGTTTAGACAACGGGTTTGGTGATTGTGGAGGCCGATGCGTGAGCGGCACGACCTCCCACATTTTGGGCACATGTCACGCTTAGCACAGTCTTTAAAGCGCCACATCGATCTTCCAACTTTCCTTTTAGCATACCTACGCAACTGCACCAAGCAAGACACGTCTAGGTATTCTATTCACGTACTTGTACTATAGTTCAAATGAAGCTATAATATGAAATTAATAAGTTTGTATAAACAGAAACAAAGCAAAGGCAACAAACGCGGTGCCGCTTTGTGGCGACTTGACTATTTGACAGTTTATTTTTAGTGTTGCCGTTGAAAGTTCTTTCTTGTCCCTAAATAGAGCTTTTATGATTTATTATTATACAATATTATTAGTTCAAATAAAATATGATATTCCAAAAGACTACAAATAATATTATATAGTACTTAAATTCCAAAATATTGATAATTATGCCTCAGTGTCCATTTCTGAGGGCCTACCGCGAACCACGTTCGACGTGTTGCCTCTCTGTCGCACTTGTAAATTCGTACGTAAGTGTGACAGGGAGGCAACACGTCGAACGTGGTTCGCGGTAGGCCCTCAGCTTTTTTAAGGAACAGGCGTATAACATTACCCTGAAGTAGGGGACTAATTTTAAAATAGCAATAATCATTACTTGATGCCGTTTTTGACGTTTCTGTGCACGCTGTTGTCTGTCTATACTTATAGATCACATAATTAGTGATACAAACACCTGCCTGGTCAATATACGCAAAATTAGATATATTTATTCTAATTATAACAGAAAAAGTTTATTAAAACAAACATTAAATGCTTTTGTATAATAATTTCAGGTTTGATAGGTACGGGTTTTGCCATGGGAGAAGTTGAAAAGGAACGTTATGCAAACATATCTTTGTATGTATAGGTACTAAGATGGTACAAATCATGTACAAATCTGTTGCTTAAAAATAAAAGCACGACGCGACGTTGCCAAACTGCTATGAGTTACTGCGAAGCGAGTCCAGTTTAACTCGACAACGTCGCATCGTATTGTTACAATAGGGTATTTTCGTACTAGTCAAATCAGTTACTTTTTTATAGTTATTGCAATGCAACTTGTATCGTAAATTTTTAGAAGGCACGATAAGAGTGAATTGAGCATGAATTGAGGTATTTTATCTCATTAGGATCGAAAGAGCTCGTGAATTTGAGTACAAATAACACAAAAGTGGCAAAAAAGATCACAATATAAAAAATGGCAAAAAATAGTAGTTTTCGATATAAGTGCGAGAAGTATGTCATTTTGCACGAGTACCGAGCTTTCAATTTTTCCGGTAATATACTGAGGGGCTACCGCCAAAACCGAAATTCGCAAATTGCGGGGATCTTTCTCTTTTACTCCAATGCAGGCGTAATTAGAGTGACAGAGAAAAATGCCCGCAATTTGCGAAATTCGATTTTCGCGGTTATAGCCCTGTCACTTAAAACGGATGCCTTTGCTTTGATATCTGGTGGCGTTAAATTAACTCCAAAATCGTCTGAATCACTCATTTTTATTTAATAACTTATGCTTTCTTGGCAATTACTTACAAACATAAATCACTTTAAATGTTGAATAAAAAAGGCGGGAAGGGAATAAAAAAAGTTTTACTTTTAATTGCCATTTTTTTCAATGTGGATTCTGTTGTCACTGTTGTCAGCATTATGCCAATTGAAGAGAAATTGTATTATTAAAATTAATAAAATTAATTTTCAGAACATATAATTATACATGGTCAACCAGATCTTGACAGTAGAAAAAGGCGGCAAATTTGAAAAATGTAGGCGCGAAAGGATATCGTCCCATAGAAAATTTGAATTTCGCGCCTTTATTTTACTGACAAGATTTGGTTGACCAGCTATATGTAAAAAAACATGAATCTTTTGTTATTTCATTATATTGATATATATCTAATTAATTACATTTATATTAAGTGTATAAAGTGTATTGTACGAACGTCAGCTTCATTCTGTCGCGCGTTGTTCAAGTAATACTATTGGGTCTCGAATAATACTCCTTTATGCCCAATCGCGCGTTGTTCAGGTGGGTCATTTACAAGCGGGTCTCGCATAATACTCATTTATTTAAAATGTATCAATCAGATTACTTTTTAGCACTAGTGTAAAAAAATCAAACTTTACGCACGATTTGCAGCTACAAAAACTAAACTTTTTGAGCAATTGGATTAAAAAAATATAAAGAAACGCTCAAGTACCAGTGGCACGGTGGCATATAGACGGACTTACGCCAGTAGTAATGTCTAATCCTTTTGCCATGCACCAATGGTAGCATGCGCAAAATTATTATGACAGGTATTTATTTTCAGCCGGTTTAAATAGTTTCGGCAAGACTTATGTAGCATTCTTATAATATATAAATATTATCATCACCACAGTATCGTTTTCCGAAATTACTTTATGGTTATACCGTTTGGCTACGCTATTTCTCTGTACCCTGCCTCTCCCTTCCCTCCCTGTACTCCTTAAGTGCCCGAACTCTCTTTACTCATACTGAAAGATACATAAGACTATCCTGTTCGGTCATTTCCTTCCACCCCTCATGCTTGATCCAGTTTTAAACTAGATTCATGATTTATTCAATACGCTATAAAGCGACATCTGTTGATTACTTCTAATCGTTGGCAACGACATATGTCTACTAACTTTCAATGAAGACGTATAGATGTCGTTAGGAATTCTATGATTTGGATGTGACACAGCGCCATCTTGTATCCATGATAGGCAACAGTGCATTTTCAGTGACGCCATCTGGTAATGATGCGCTTTTAGGCGGTCACATTTGAATGTATGGGATAGCAGCGTCTGTATATATGTAGTCTGTGGTCATATGAAGGCCGATATTATGATTTTCACCTAACGCGTGAGAATTTTGGAAAGCTAAGTATATATCTCTTCTTGACAGACGAAATGCGATGGGCGGTTATCACCAGGCGGTCTAGCATAAGTTGCGTCCTCGCGCGCGAGTCCATACTTGAAGTCGCGCTTGATGTATGGAGTATGGAGATGTATCGAGATCGCAACTCATGCTAGAACGCCTGAGACCGGAATTATTGTGGAATGTTTGAACTGTCATAGGGAATTCTCATTTATCGACTTCCGATACACATAATCGATACTATGTAGAACACAAAACATTACGCGCCGGTAAGACACTAGTTTCGTTTATTTATACATTTATATCTACCAAAACTCCTGAATATTATGTTCCTTGGCCAAGACGTGTCAAAAAAAACCAGTTGATGTGAGCGTAAAATTAGTTTCGCTTCTGGAAATCCAGGTCTAAATATAACGCGCCACGTGTACCGTCGCGTTTGTAACAAAAATGCCCTGAACTGTTCTTTGTTTGGACTAAAACCTAAACCTACTGCCAACAAAGGAAAACAGTGCCCCAAGGTTACCATTTTTTATAGACATCACTTCACTACATAGTATAAAACAAAGTCGCTTCCCGCTGTCTGTCTGTCCCTTATGTACGCTTAGATCTTTAAAACTACGCAACGGATTTTGATGCGTTTTTTTAATAGATAGAGTGATTCAAGAGGAAGGTTTATGTATATTTTGGTAACCCGTGCAAAGCCGGGGCGGGTCGTTGGTTATATATAATGGAAGGAACAAATAATGTATGGAAATTTTAGGACAGTATTTTTCGCCTAGGATCGAAAGAGCTCGTGATTATGAGTAGAAATAACATAAAATACCTAATAGCTGCAAATTTGGCAGTTGAAATCTGCACCTACTCAGCTTACAGAACTAAAGGTCACATAATTTTCAAACTACATATTATGAAATCGTCTGGTTGGCTAGTTTTATTTGTTAGTATCATCGGCCAAACTGTTATGAGTGTCAATTCTTGAACAATATTGCAATACCTCTTGAACAATATTGCAACGTATTTGTGGGTAGGAATTTCATTCTGTATCTGCTTTCATTGCACCATTTGTATTTTGTATTTGACAAATCGATTATACACCTCGAGCATCGATAATTGAGTTTATCGATATAGGAAGTCCCTACCTGTCAAGAAAGTTTGCCCCACGGATTCCAATAATTATTTAAAATCTATCCAGCAGGTTAAGTCAGAAGACATATATACGCGTCAAAAACATGACCCAATCTAAAAGTGCCGATTCACGTATCTTTGTTTGGGTTTACATTTGACGTCACCTGTAATAAACAAGAAAAAGAGAGAACTTATTTTGATCTCTCTTTAATTTTTAGTAAATTGTAGCGGCGTTGGACAAAGAAGTCTTTTATTTTCTGATTCTGCTTAATTTTGCGTCTAATTATGTGCTTTTACGTGACAGGTCATTAATTTTGTTTGTTCTAAAAATGTCCCAACTCCAAACAATGCTTTTGTTTGGATCGATCAGGCAATAAAAAGTAAATCATTATTTGATTTGCTGGTCTTTCTTACAATGGAGTTGGCAACTGTCAAAGGTTTGCATAGATGGCGCCGTCATAGCTTGCCCCTTTTTAGGGTTCCGTAGTTCTATGAGGTTTGGCTTAACGTCCTGGCATCCAGGGCATTAAAAAAACAAAAATTTGAGACAATTCTAGGGATTGACAGGGCAAGCTATGATGGCGCCATCTGCTAAATACTTCAACCTGCCAACCCCATTGAGTTAAGATAATGGTTTTATAGTTTGTCAAAGGACTGTCTCATTTCAAACAGACAGAGAGAATCATAGGTACTATCTTTGTCTTACACTAGTACTGGCACCAAAAAGAAAAGGATGAGTATAGTTTTTTTGTTCCTATTTACTGACAATTTGGTTTGACCAACTATATCTCCAACTGCGCTGTAGACGCCTGTTATTTCAATTCATCACCGTTCACGTCCCATGCGATCTTAATATAATTGCCATTTACGAATGAAAGTGATATTTTAAGCCAATCGACTCGTTTGAAGCATGTTGGCTGGATTCCAGAGAGTTCTTTGTTCTTGCGTTGATTTACTCGAGTAGTGCCTCGGGATCAGCTGCTCGTCAGGTGTGTGTGACATATAATTAAATGAACCGGGAGATATATTGTTATATATAGGACGACCGGTCTGGCCTAGTGGGTAGTGACCCTGCCTGTGAAGCCGCGGTCCTGGGTTCGAATCCCAGTAAGGGCAAATATTTGTGTGATGAGCACAGATATTTGTTCCTGAGTCATGGTTGTTTTCTATGTATTTAAGTATTTGTATATTATATCTATCGTTGTCTGAGTACCCACAACACAAGCCTTCTTGAGCTTACCGTGGGGCTTAGTCAATTTGTGTAAAAAAAATGTCCATTAATATTTATTTATATTTATTTATATTTATTTATATTTATTTATTGTAGACATTACCATTATAAGTAGGTACGTATGTATACGTGGGAAACTTCCTACTTCAAGCCGCACTGTGCTATATAGAAAACTAGCTTCTGCCTGTGGCTTCGTCTGCATAGAATGATGATGATTGATAAATACTGTTCTATGTCCTTCCCCACCCCCAGGCCCCGGACTATCTCCATACTTAGGTAACGGACAGACAGACTTTCGAATTTATAGCAGGGCTCAGAACCGGTTTTTTTTAAACCCAAAATACCCTAGTATTTTTAATTATGTATGCTAGGACTAAATCATGTATTTAGGTCAGGGATCGGATACCGGTATTTTGTGTATGGGAACGAAAACGTATTTTATCGTTCTTTGTTAATTATTTCATTTCTAATTGGGCAATTTAATAATGAGAATTTAAAAGTGTGCCACAAAAAAATTGACGCACATTCAAGTTATGCGGCGATTTACTTTCACAGCATATTATTGACTTCTTTGGAGTCGTTGGTTATATTTCGCTGCTTGTTTGAACACTTAACTGCTCTTGTTATATTGATATAAATGTTAATATCTGGGCGACCAAGCTTTGCTCGGAAAACATACAAAAACTCAAACGCGCGTTTTCCCAGAGATAAGATCTAGCTAGATCGATTTTTTGCCTCCAAAAACCCCTATGTAGCAAATTTCATCGAAATCTTTAGAGCCGTTTCCGATATCCCCGAAATATATATATAAATAAATATACAAGAATTGCTTGTTTAAAGGTGTAAGGCTGATCATTAACACAAAGCAGAAGAAATTTTCCCATATTTCCGATGTAATTTGTATCACACTCATGTTTAGGATTCTAATAAAGCAAATATATAGGCTGATTCGAGATATTCCTTCGAGGATCTAATACTAGAGTTAATTTGCAACAAAACTCAAACGCGCGTTTTCCCAGAGATAAGATCTAGCTAGATCGATTTTTTGCCTCCAAAAACCCCTATGTAGCAAATTTCATCGAAATCTTTAGAGCCGTTTCCGATATCCCCGAAATATATATATATATATATATATAAATAAATATACAAGAATTGCTTGTTTAAAGGTGTAAGGCTGATCATTAACACAAAGCAGAAGAAATGGCCCCATATTTCCGATGTAATTTGTATCACACTCATGTTTAGGATTCTAATAAAGCAAATATATAATAGGCTGATTCGAGATATTCCTTCGAGGATCTAATACTAGAGTTAATTTGCAACAAATCAGTACACCTAGTCTAAAACACAGTCCCCCGCCGCGTCTGTCTGTTTGTTAGGGTTCCGTAGCCAAATGGCAAAAAACGGAACCCTTATAGATTCGTCATGTCTGTCTGTCTGTCCGTCTGTCTGTCCGTCCGTATGTCACAGCCACTTTTCTCCGAAACTATAAGAACTATACTGTTGAAACTTGGTAAGTAGATGTATTCTGTGAACCGCATTAAGATTTTCACACAAAAATAGAAAAAAAAACAATAAATTTTTGGGGTTCCCCATACTTCGTATTATCATGCCGCGATCAGAAAGGGATTAGAAATAACAGATTTCCATACACTTACGTCAAAATCAATATGGATTGACAGCTATCTCAATCCCTTTCTAATCGCGATTCAGTAATACTGAAACTCAAAAATTTTTTTTTTCATCAAACCCATACGTGTGGGGTATCTATGGATAGGTCTTCAAAAATGATAATGAGGTTTCTTATATCATTTTTTTCTAAACTGAATAGTTTGCGCGAGAGACACTTCCAAAGTGGTAAAATGTGTGTCCCCCCCCCCCCCTGTAACTTCTAAAATAAGAGAATGATAAAACTAAAAAAAATATATGATGTACATTACCATGTAAACTTCCACCGAAAATTGGTTTGAACGAGATCTAGTAAGTAGTTATTTTTTATACGTCATAAATCGCCTAAATACGGAACCCTTCATGGGCGAGTCCGACTCGCACTTGGCCGCTTTTTGTTTGTATGTTCGCGATAAACTCAAAAACTACTGGACGGCTTTCATGCGGTTTTCACTTATCAATAGAGTGATTCTTGAGGAAGGTTTAGGTGTATAATTTGTTAACGCGTGCGAAGCCGGGGTGGGTCGCTAGTGATAATTAAATTGGTGGTTAAAAACGAATGGTTTCCAATTTTTGATACAATGGCGATATAATTCGCTATCAAATTTGTTACCTTATTTAGAACCACGTGGCGCAAGCAAGATTGCAGGTCACTTCTGGATGAGATTAGCTCAGGGCCGGGACAAGTGGCGTACTAGAAGAGAGGCCTATGCTCAGCAGTGGGCGATAAAGGGCTGATATGATGATGATGATGATGACAAGCAAGTTGTATTGTACAGTGGGCCAAGAAAGTGGTCTACCACCCTACGGTTGAGGTTCGTTGGAACGTCATGAGACAGCAAGGTCGACACACGTACGTCATTGTCAACCTTAGCGATCGTTAGATCTCGCAGAAACTTTTGGCAAAACTGGTAGACCACTTTCTTGGCCCACTGTACCATTTGTATCCCGATATTAAATATTCCTTTCTTTCCAGGTGCCACAGCCCTCTGGTGCGCCGCGGGCGCCGGCCATCTCGGCATAGTGAAGCGCCTCGTCCGCGCCGGCGCAAACGTCAACCATGCCACAAAAACACTCAGCACGCCGCTCAGAGCAGCCTGTTTCGACGGAAGACTCGACATAGTCAAGTATCTAGTCAGGCATGGAGCTGATATACATAAGGCGAACAAATACAATAACACATGCCTTATGATCGCAGCTTATAAGGGACATTTGGATGTGGTAAGTGTCTCTAGACTAGACAGGTTGTAGTCTCTAACATTTTCTAAGATTTAATGTCAATTATTTGGTAGCCGAAAGTTAACTATGCCGTAAGAAATCGATCTTAACTCTTTAGCAGACGAGGCTTTAGTGGAATACCTGATATAGTGTCACATCTAGTGAATTACGATACCTGTAAATAGAAAAAAATTACACGCATGTGAAGCTTTTGATCTCTATTCCTTTCTTCAGAGAGACAGTCGTAAGTTACTTAATATGTAGATATTTTAATTGAATATACCTTGGTAGCTACTTTGAAGAAAATCTGCAGTAGACTAAATATGGAAAGGGCACACAAAACAAGCCACTTCGTAAAGAAATTAACGCGCGAACCATCTATTCTGTCCGTGAAGACGTGCCTCTCTCGAAGTTATCGGACGCGCTTTCGCAATGGCGCGGCAAATTTTGCGAATGTTTGCTGTAAAATGTCATTCAATAGAACTTGCTAACTATGTAAACAAAGGTTACTAGTAAATTGACATTCAGTGTCAATTTTGAGTATGGCGGTTTGTTTACATAGTTAGCAAGTTCTATTGAATGACAGTTTAGATGCATACATGAAATTTCTAGTATTTGTACAATTCTTATGAGTTATGAATGTTTCCAGGTCCAATTCCTTCTAGACAGCGGCGCCAGAGTGGACGAGCGGGCGCTTTGCGGCGCCACGGCGTTACATTTCGCCGCCGAGTGTGGACATGCGGCAGTAGTCTGCGCTCTTATTGAGCACAACGCCAAAATATTGAATAATGAGAATGGTAACTATCACTTTATAGACTGACTTCAATATTCCCTGATTTCGCGAAGGACTCGACTGATTTAGAATAGAATAGAATAGAAATAATTTTATTCGTGAGCACAAACACAAAATAGAAACAGATATAACAGAGATATAACAAGAGATGACAAGAGATATAACAGAGAATAAAAGGATAAAGTGCCACGAAATGGTCTCATCTCAGCATGTTGCTGGCGACTTCCAGCGCTGATCTTCCGATGAGACCATCCGGTGAAACAATCACGACAGGTAACATGAATACAAAATAAAATTAATATATAACATACAAAAGACAAAGACATCAAAAAGATAAAAATACATTACAATAAATTACTATGTACAATGTTGGGTCGAACCCGTCTTGGCCGTACATTACGCCTGACAGCTAGCGCCATGCGGCAACTATGCAGACTAAACTAAAAACTAAATGAAACTAAATGAAATTTAGCATGTTCCATTGTCATCAGGTCATGATCTGATCATGAATGTCCCAGGGACATTTAGTAAACACTTCAAATACATAGCAACATATTGTTTTTATTTTTCACGCATATCAGTTGCTTTTATAGAATTGAACCACGAAGTGATTAACAGAAATCCGTTGTTTTTTTCAACTTCGGCTATTTGTCATTATAATTGTCACTTTCGCTATAACCGTTTTTAACGACTTTTGAAACAGTCGATAATAGTTGGTCAAGGTTGTGAACCTTAAAATGCAGATGTCGCTAGTGACGTTGTCACAGTTGCAATGACCAAAATGGGGTCCCGTTGTTTCCCATAATTGTTTGTCCGTTAACATTTCAGGATTTTCTTTAGGTTATCCTATGGATAGGTTAGGTTAGGTTTGTTTTATGGCAATCCTGAAAAATGACGTGTTTCTGAACTAAATGAATTATGACTAACGAAAATGCGGGCAAACAATACATTATGGCTTAAAACTATTTGGGAAACAATAGAGACCCGACTAAAATCGCGTTGATTGACAGATTGCTAGCGAAATTGGTAACGCATTGGACCGGCAATCCAAAGATTTGGGTTCGAGTCCCACGTTGGCCAAAGTTGATCATCGTTGATTTTTTCATTGTGATTGACATCTGTATGTACAATTTATAGTTGAAAATAGGTTTTATCACTACATAGTCGCTTCCCGCTGTCTGTCCCTATGTATGCTTAGATCTTTAAAACTAAGCAACGGATTTTGATGCGGTTTTTAGGGTTGCGTACCCAAAGGGTAAAAACGGGACCCTATTACTAAGACTCCGCTGTCCGTCCGTCCGTCCGTCTGTCACCAGGCTGTATCTCACGAACCGTGATAGCTAGACAGTTGAAATTTTCACAGATTATGTATTTCTGTTGCCGCTATAACAAAAAATACTAAAAACAGAATAAAATAAAGATTTAAGTGGGGCTCTCATACAACAAACGTGATTTTTGACCGAAGTTAAGCAACGTCGGGCGCGGCCAGTACTTGGATGGGTGACCGTTTTTTTGCTTGTTTATTTTTTTTGCTTGTTTTGCTCTATTTTTTGTTGATGGTGCGGAACCCTCCGTGCGCGAGTCCGACTCGCACATGGCCGGTTTTTTTTTAATAGATAGAGTGATTATGTATAATTTGTTAACCCGTGCGAAGCCGGAACGGGTCGTTAGTCATTATTAAATACTTTTTTTTAGGTATGACACCACTACAATGCGCAGCGGAACGCGCGCGAGCATCTGTAGTGGAACTGCTGGCGGCGAGGCCGGAAGTCACGAGGCCGCAGGCCGTCGAGGCCTTCGAACTCCTGGGGGCCTCCTTCGCCAACGACAAGGAGTACTACTGTCTCAGGGTACCTATGTTCTTTCTACTAGAGATGCACCGGATATCCGGTTACTATCCGGTATTCGGCCTATCCGGCCGTTATTTTAGTATCCGGCCGGATACCGGATAGTGACCTGCTATCCGGCCGGATACCGGATAGTAAAATTAACACATTTTGGGGTAAAAAATGGAATCTAAAAAACAGTCACGCTCATAATCGAATCAGTTTATTCTTTTAAAAGTGATAAAACTCGTTACGATCCTAGAAATGTGTCCGCGCGAACGTTCACTACGAAACAGGTCGAAACCTGCACGACGCGCACCTGCAAAACTCAAAATATAGGTATAGTTCAGCCGGCCGAATATCCGGCGGCCGGATACCGGATATTCGGCCTGTGTCCAGGCCGGATATCCGGTATCCGGCCAAACAACTATCCGATGCATCTCTACTTTCTACATTCCTATTTTAATGTTCAACCGTCTGTAGTCGTGTTTAGCCTTATCCCAAACTAGATCTGGCGGTTTTCATCCTAAATTCAATTACAGTAATAAATTTTTTTAGTTTTTATAAAGAATCTAGAGGCGCATGGATGCGTATGCGTCCCCATATAGACTCGTCAGGAAAGTTACTCCAAACTTCAAAAAACATTTGTTTAAGTAGGATTAAAAATAAGCACTTTTGACAAGTCATAAGTATACAAATAAAATATATTTAAATATAACAAACATTCATTGAATTTTAAACAAGAAATAAATAAATACAGTTTAGTAACAAAGCTAGTTGAGATGAAATCGGATATTTCGCGACGCGGCAGAAGTGCCTTCTAGTGTCGCGAAATATGCGATTTCATAAAAAAATGTATAAAAAATAAATAGATGATTTTGACATTTGAAAACGCTAAGAGTTGTGTTAAATATTTTCTACTTACAGATGGCGTACCAGTATCTCCGGAAAGCCATGGCCATGCGATATGACACGCGATACGGGTTGCTGCTAAAAAAACCTGCGGACCCCATACCGGCGTACGATAATTGGAAAGAGAGTACTACACTAGAGGTAAGAACGGCCATGGATATATTTATTTATGTAGTGCATAATTTTTCACAGTACAGATCTTCACGGAAACGGACGAACGTGTCTTGCTATTTCAGTCAGTCTCTGTACAAAAAGTACTGAGGTTGACTGAAGTAGCATGACAAATACGAACGACTCCGAGAAAATACGGCGAAATGGCACAGCATTGTACAGAATAGGGTATTCTATATAATTGGGATGTTTGGATTTTCATTTTTCATTGTTTCAATTTTTTATCTTAGTTTAGTAAACAGTTCTCAAACAGTATTATGATTATCAAGTCGGCGGCCGCCTGTTTAATTTAAACTATTTTTAAGGATTTTTCCTAAACGTGTTTATATTTGGTGTTTTCAATCAAGAGGTACCAGAATGTCGGTTGTCGATAAGGTTTATTTCAAATTGAAGCCATATGGAAATAGCGCCTTATTGACAACCGACAATAAGTACGCTTTTGAATTATTTTACGGTTTAGACTCGCTTGTTTTAAGTCATTCGCGCGACATGTACGCGATACACGGCCGTCGTGAACGCTGCTCGCACTGTTAGTGCTTGAGAAAGGAGACCTAGCCTAGGTCTCCTCCGAAACATGTCGCGCGAGTGACTTAAAACAAGTGAGTCTAAACCGTAAAATTATTCAATGCTAGTATGTCTTACAACAGTTTAAATTCGATTAAGTACCCTTTTGATTGAGAATGGCAATTTACGTTTATGTATCGACAGGAAGTTGAACGGTTGCATGGCAACGCGCACGGGCTCCACATGGAAGGGCTGGCGGTCCGGGAGCGGGTCCTCGGGCGGCGTTGTCCGGACTTACCCCACCCCATCGTGTTCCGCGGCGCCGTGTTCGCTGACGAGGCGCGCTTTGACCGCTGTCTCGCGCTATGGCGACACGCGCTGCTCCTGAGGCAGCATAACTCGGTTAGTCCCGTTTTATACGCTATCCGCACTTGCCTCACAGCATTTAGATAAAAGATAAAATATAGTTTATTCATGTAGGCACATTACAATGCGCTTATGAACGTCAAATAAAGCTACACCGGCTCCAACCCTACACCTCTGCCTCGAGAAGATTTAAAACTCCCCCTCAATTGGAGGAGGGTATCCCAATATGGAACCGGCAACAAACTCGGCGGGACACATCTTTTCAAAACATTATTACATCTTATAATTAACATGCATTACAAGTAAATAAGAAAACTACAATTTAAATTACTATAGAATTCATGCAATTATACACAGTAGGTACTTTTATTTAATAGAAATTTGATTTTTTAAAATATAGATGTACATGAAATCATACAAATACGTAGCTCTTTCAGAAGATACGTTTCGATACCTTTAAGTTTTCTAACAAAAAAAAAATATGAATGTATTTTGTTGCAGGTTTCAGTAGTAAAGGACTTGCTAAGATTTGCTCAGGTTTTCTCGCAGATGATACACATTGGAATTGAATTGCCATTAGACAAGGTGAGTTATACTGTATGATTTATTTTTTACATCATGTTTAAGTCGTTTTGCAGAGGCCAATATAAATATTCCGAAATTCTATTCTTATTAAAAGTATACAAATATCGTTATTATAGTTTATAACGATGAATATGGCCGTATGTCTTGGTCAAAGTGTTAAAAATGTTCGAAATAGCCCCATATCTTAACTTTAACTCTTGAATTTAGAGTTGAGTTTTCTTTATTGTCCCGATATGGCTACCGTGGGCCACAGACAAGACATCCTCCAGACTGAGCATAGTAGCACTACCCCCTCTGCCACAAATATACGGTCGTTTTACTCCATTTTCGAGTCAAAGTGTCTTTGTGTGATGTCCGTGTCTTTGAACGGACCAATCACGGCACGGGACTCGCTCACCTCGTCCCCCGCACCCCAGTATTTTTGGCAGCATCGGTTTCATGAAATAATTGCTCTAAACTCCGTCTAGAGGATTCCTAGTCTATGCCGTGGGCACAGAATAAATAATAGTACTAGGTACAGAAGATTCACTCTCTAACAAAACGCGTCTGTTACGATTACGACAGATATGACCGCTAGGTGGCGCAAGCGCCACGCGCTCTATGGCTAGCCACCAAAATCGGTGTGGGACGGATGTACTTGTAGGTACTTGTTGCGACGCGACGAAATCGCGGGGTGAGCCACGCCTGCCGTGGGACTCAAAGGTTAAAGCGTTTTTTCTACGTATTCGTATTTAGAAATAGTACTGATGCCCTAATTTATTGTTTAGGTATGCTACGTCCTAGAAGCGTGCGCTGAAGAACTAAGGCGGGGCACCAAAAGGCTCGAGACACACCAACCTAACCACGATCCGGAATCCTTGATAGTGAGTTCTCTGTTTTAATACGCTGTGTCACGTTTCCATACCATTTGTGGCTGTCGCAACCATGGAAGAGCAGACAAATCAGTTATATTTGTATCATATGATTATTCATATCTTATAACTTCAAACGAGCAATTCTTGTATGTATATACATATATACATTTTGGGGATCTCGGAAACGGCTCTAACGATTTCGATGAAATTTGCTATATAATCATGATATCCCTTTCTAACTTATGGCACTATCCCTTTCGGCCATTTTGGGGTTGTCAAAATTCCGTTTATTATCTTATCTGTGGTCGTACACGCAAAGGGACGCCAAGTTGTGCCAACCCTAATAATTGCTCGGAGCAATGCTGAGCCGAACGGAGCCGATAATGTCCGAAAGGATCAGTTTCACCCCCTAGTCCCACTTAGCATCTAGATAGCAGAAAGTGTCTGCGAAAGGCTAGATCTCGTAATAAACTATATGAATCTTTTATTTAACACGCAATAGTAAACTATATTTTAATGTATTAAGGTTCATTTTATACTGTATTGTGGCGGCCAATGGTAACCGACCACCGTTTGAGACGGTTAAAGGATTTGTGTGCTGTTTCATGGTCATGTATGTAAATAGAATAGTTTATTTAAATGTTGTACAGTACTTTAGATTAGAATTTGTCTTTTATCTAGTGGGCGTCTTATTACGTTGCATGATAACATTGATAACTACTATTCTAGTGAAATAACTAGCTACGCGTAATGCAAGTATAAAACCAAAAGGGCACGTTGTAAGTTTATATTAAACTAGCGACCCGCCCCAGCTTCGCACTGGTAAATCTTAAAAAAATATATACCTAAACCTTAATATAATAAAATCCTTTTTTTGTTATTAGTACTTAATTTATTATGTAATATTGTTTCTTTAATATAGCGCCAGTAGTATAATCTTATACCTATTTTGACCCCACACTACAACGCCGTATCTGATAAATAATTGCACGCATGCATAATACTCCACCGCATGTACTAACGCCCGTGTGGTACAGACGGCCGCACGTGTATTTAAGAATCTGTGTCGCGCGCACGTGTTGCAGGAGGAATATGAGAGCAACGTGCGGACTGCACTGTACCTGGTCGCCGTCGCTGCTAGACTGTTAGAAAATGATGATAATAATGAGGTAAGTTATTGTTTATTTTTTATAGCCAATTTAGACTCTCGCACGAGCCACGAGACGAGCCGCGAGCCGCGCCACGAGACGCGAGTCCACCGCTTACACTCGCGTTCGGCTTGTCATTCGGTTATAAACCTTATGCCGTGCCGTTAGTGTTTAAATTATATTAGCTCGACGAGCTTGCGAGCCACGAGACGAGCCGCGAGCCCACCGCTTACACTCGCGTCTCGTGGCGCGGCTCGCGGCTCGTCTCGTGGCTCGCGCGAGAGTCTAAACCGCTTTTTATAAATTCTTGATCTCATTCGACAGTGATGTCAGTCAACTGAATTTTAGTTTGGTAGTGACGCATGTGAATATACATATTGTTAGGCAGAGTGATGGCTGGTGGACTAAAATGTTAACGGAATGGTGGCCGCTTTCGGATGAAGGAAGCCCCAGGCGTCCGTTGGTTCGTTGGGTGGACGATATCCAGAAGATTGCGGGTCACTTCTGAATGAGATTAGTTCAGGACCGGGATAATCCGCGTACTAGAAGAGAGACCTATGCCCAGCATGGGCGATAAAGGGCTGAAATGATGATGATGATGATTGATGTCCGAAACAATCAAGCTGATATTGACCATCACGCGCGCCTAATATCTTTGGACACATTTTCGTAGAATCGCTTCTACATTTTAATGACATTGATGGTGGTTTGTTTCACAAAGCACTAGTTTCTTCTACTTTGTTCTGTATTAGCTAAACGTTTATGTAATATCTATTAATATTAATTAATTCCGCTAGGAAACCACAAGCGAAGTAAGAAGAGCAATCTTCAGGCTACGCGACGTGAGGCTACGCTCCGGACAGACCCTGTTACACCTGGCCGCGGACAGGCGGACGCCGGTCGACGACTTCCATACCAGCGATGTGTGCCAGTAAGTACTGTCCAACCCCACTAGTGTGATGAGAGCTATCTACAGGCTACGAGACGTGAGGCTACGGTCCGGACAGACCCTGTTACACCTGGCAGCGGACAGGCGGACGCCGGTCGACGACTTCCATACCAGCGATGTGTGCCAGTAAGTAATGTCCAACCCCACTAGTGTGATGAGAGCAATCTACAGGCTACACGACGTGAGGCTACGCTCCGGACAGACCCTGTTACACCTGGCCGCGGACAGGCAGACGCCGGTCGACGACTTCCATACCAGCGACGTGTGCCAGTAAGTACTGTCCAACCCCACTAGTGTGATGAGAGCAATCTGCAGGCTACGCGACGTGAGGCTACGGTCCGGACAGACTCTGTTACACATGGCCGCGGACAGGCGGACGCCGGTCGACGACTTCCATACCAGCGACGTGTGCCAGTAAGTACTGTCCAACCCCACTAGTGTGATGAGAGCAATCTGCAGGCTACGCGACGTGAGGCTACGGTCCGGACAGACTCTGTTACACATGGCCGCGGACAGGCGGACGCCGGTCGACGACTTCCATACCAGCGATGTGTGCCAGTAAGGAATGTCCAACCCCACTAGTGTGATGAGAGCAATCTACAGGCTACGCGACGCCAGGCTATAACCGAGGACCGATATAGGTCGAGGATAAAATGGGGCATTTATGCCCGAGTTATATAATCTGCTTTTCACTTCAATTGTGAGGAAAATATAGGCTAAAGAAATCGTACAATACATTTTACACACACAAACACTTATTTTAAACATTTGAAGCTAACTATTGTTTACTAAGGTCGTGAATATGAAACACCTACTGACATGACATAAATTTATTAATTTCCGCTACCTAAAGGTTGTCTGGAAGAGATCGCTTTTTAGCGATAAGACCGCCTGTTGTTTAACCTCTTCTTCCTGTATTATCCGTATTGTTTTCTGTAATGAGGTGTACAATAAAGAGTATTTGTATTTGTATTTTGTATTTGTCGTGTAGTGGGTGGTTTGAAATAGGGCTCGCGGTCGAGTCCGTGTTTCGTTTACACGTTTCGAATACCCGTTTTCGAATAACACGTACACGGTTTTCTGGCCCGTTCCGCACGTGTAATTAAGAAACGTGTAATTAAGATCCGTTCCCACGGATAAACGGGTATTCGAAGAAACGGATCTTATTTACCCGTGGCTCCGGAGACGTCCTTGACGAGTAGCGAAGGAACGAACCGGCGTAGGTACTTAAGAGCTACAAATGAATAGGCAAAAGATTCATGAGGAGTTTCTGTCATATTTAACCTTATTTCGTGGTTCATAGAGTCGAAATTCAATAAACGGTTTACAAAACCCTTTTCTGAGCAGGTAGTTTTTGCTTGCAATGTTGCAATACGAGTAGAAAATTAGAAATACAGTAGGTATACCTACATGCTACTATCAAAATAGTATTTTGTATAAGACTTCAAATACTAATACTTTATGGTTTATTATATAAATTGAAAGCAATAAATATAAAGTGCTAGTAATAAAAAATAAAAGCAATAAAGAGTATAAAGAGAAGACTGTACGATAAAAACTGGCCATGCATGATCTGGTAGGTATATTCTTACCAATTGCACATTATTAAACAGCTCTTATATTTTTAATAATCTGTAGATATAAGTCCTATAAGTATAATTATAATTAAAATTCAATCAATTGTCAATCATATTACTGATATTACCTACAATGTATGTGTGAGTTTTCTCGAATAGGTATATTTTATCGAATAAATATTCTGTCAATAAGAAATGTATATTTTTTAATTGTATTATTTTTTAACTTACGAAAGCCAGGCATCTAGGTATTAAGTATTATAGTAAACCATGTAAAAATTGATAAATAATCATGTGAACCTGCCGCTGCATTTGTTACAATTTCTTATGTAGACGTGTTCACCTTATTACACCGACATAAAGCTTATAATTGGTTGTGGCAGTTCTGATAATCGTTTGGGAACCAACTTGTTTTCGGCGATATCAGACAAAAGGGTATTGGAAAACAACACGTTCTAATGAATGGAACACCAGCGGCCGGCATTTATTACCTGAACACTCGTGTGAAAGTGACCCAAGTGAACATGAATGATTACCAATTTTGAGATCTATCTTAATGTTCTTAACAATATAGGTAATCGCTAGGTAACCAAAGTAGCATGGGTTTTTATTTTTTTAAGGTTCTCGCGTGAAATCCTTCTTTTCGAATGCCGCTTGTGTGTACTTTTTTTTGGGTCGTTGGCAGATTTGCTGTTTTCGCTCAGCAGTAAATTGATAATAATAAGAAATAACCACGAAGTAATTCATACTTATTACCTGTTATTATCTGTTATTTTTAACTAATATAGGTAGTTTTTGTCTGCACATCTATTCTTCACGAAACTGTATTATGTACTTACTTACACAATTATACATGTATAAAATGTATTTCTTTGATTGAAATATAATTATATTAATTATGTAATTAATGATGAATATGTTAGCTTAAAAGTAGAGATGCCCCGAATAGTGGTTTTGGCCGAATACCGAATATTCGGCCACCCTCTCGGCCATGAGATGCGAACATTGTGAGTCACAATTATTATGAAAACTGTTCGCCAACAAAGCACAACGTTTGCTAAGATATATTTTTTGTAAAACAGAACTAATAAATAGAGTCAATCAAATCAGACCCATGATAAAATGAAAATATTCCATGATCAACAAATGCTTAAAAAAGGGTCTTCCTTTTTAACAACTTTCCAATAATACTTTTTAAATATTAAATATACTACATACCTAATTTTTGGTATTTTTTTGTGTAATTTTTCTTTTTAGTTAGGGGCAACAGATATTCGGTATTCGGCCGAATAGTAGGCTACATTCGGCCGAATACCGAATATTCGGCAAAGTGGCCGAATAGGCCGAATACCGAATAGTTGCCGAATATTCGTGGCATCTCTACTTAAAAGCAATAATAGTAAAAAAATGAAGGTTTTAATTTAAACTAGGGACGAGTAGGTTTAAAATTAAAAATAGGGACACCTACTTCGATTAATATATTGTATAGTTGGCTAAATATATTATATCAACACAGTTATAAATAATTAAAAAAAATCGTACGCCAAACGAGTTCATCTGAAGTCAACATTCAATATTAGACCTTACATACCCAGACCTAGAGCATTGATTGGGTCAACCTGTTTCGGATCCGTTCGGGCCGGTGTTAAGTACCCGTGTAAACGGAGATACGTATCTGAGAAACGTGTCTTGGGAACGTTTATTGGAGACGTATCCGGATCCCGGCGGTTCCGTGTCAACCGTGTTCTTAGCACCGCCGGGCTTAAGAACACGGGTATTCGTTTCGGCGTGTAACACGGATACCGGGAGCCCTAGTTTGAAATTGTGATGTCTTGCACAAATCTCTGTTTTGACATTTTGCTGGGGTGGTCCCGTTGTTTTCCATAAAGTTTGAAGTCATAATGTATTGTTTGTCATATTATCATTAGTCATAAAACTGAAACGTTAACATTTCAGGATTTTCGTAAGGTTATCCTATAGATAAGTTAGGTTATGTTTGTTTTATGGCAGTCCTGAAAAGTGACGCGTTTCTGAACCAAATGAATTATGACTAACTAAAATGCGGGCAATTAATACATTATGGCTTAAAACTATTTGGAAAATAATAGAGACCCTTTGCTGGGACATCAGTTAGCCGCGACCACGACCAGTGAAACTTGTGTCGAAACGTCGGTGTAAATAAAGGTAATAAATTAAATGCGCGATAGCCGATAGACTCGTCTATAAATGTGAGATGTGAGTTAATATGTGTGGAAAACGCGAAAGTATTAAATATTATCATACAGAAAATAATACACAGATTGCTCACTCCATACATCAGTTTTAGTACCAAAAATACTATTAGCATCTAGCATCGAGTAGCGGAACTATCAGTACTGCTACTTGACAATAGATGTAGCACCGACAGGAAAGTCTTATGCTGTTGAGACAAGACTTTCCGGTCGGTGCTACATCTATTGTCAAGTAGCAGTACTGATAGTTCCGCTACTCGATGCTAGATGTAGACACTGAAATTAATAGTCTGAACTGATGTATGGAGTGAGCACTCTTGTCTTACTATATTTCTCTATGATATTATAAAGTGGTGTATCGTGCAGGTTCCCCTGCCCGCGAACGACGCGCCTGTTGCTGGACTGTGGGGTTGAAATGGACGCGGCGGACGACGCGCGGCGCACTGCGCTGCACGTGGCTCTCATCTCTTACCAGCTCATACCAGGTACGTGTCTAATCAAAACATTGTTAAAGTATATCTGGGTTAATCAACTTTTTCTTGTCACACGTTACGGTCTCCTGAGTCACTTTTAACTTGCATTTTATGGTAGTTATAAGACATTTCCATAATGGGAGGTTAGTAGAACATGGTACAGCAGTTCTTCTAACAATCTAAGCTATTTTTCTCAAAAATGGACGGCAAAGTCAACGTTGCCGGTTAAAAAATAGGTCGCGAAGTGCGTAGTTTATGGTCATTCAAAAAATTAAAAAGTTAAAAACATTGCAGTCTCGATTTCGGGACTGCAATGTCGCATACAAATTCCATTATTTAACGAGTTCCAAACTTTTTAAAACTTCAAATGGCCATATCAAATGAAGGCATAGGTCCCTTAAACAGCCAAACAGATGATCAGTACTTATTATTATAAAGCCTATAACAGACTATCGCACCGCACCGCGACCTTGGAGCGTCGCACCCATAAGTGAGAGCGAGAAAGAGATATCTGTTTCTGTTACAGGCTTAATGTTGGTACCGCGACTATTTAGGTGTCTCAAATAGTTTGGCGTATTTTCAGCAGAAAAATACACTTCTTTTTTTTTTAAAGGCGGCAAGCTAATTTTTTTAATGGTTGTACTTTTTTCTGTGAAAATTAATGGAAAATTAGAACGTTGCTTCTGTAAGTTCTGTAAAATATTTCTATTTCTTGCACCATTTTTGAGAAAAGCACTATATATGACTCGGCTGGAAGGCTACTTGCTGGCTTCGGATTCAATTAAACGGACTCCCAAGGTCGTCCGTTTAAAACGAATCCTCAGCCTGCAAGTAGCTACTTCCGAACCTCGACAATAATGTACTATTGTCTCCTCGCTGATGGGACAAAATAACAACAAGAAATAGTTGATTGACCCATCTTAATTAATTTTATTCTTGAGCCTTTTGAGATCCCATTTTATCGAAATT
This sequence comes from Cydia amplana, assembly GCF_948474715.1. Taxonomy (NCBI): domain Eukaryota; kingdom Metazoa; phylum Arthropoda; class Insecta; order Lepidoptera; family Tortricidae; genus Cydia; species Cydia amplana. The sequence goes on along the minus strand of NC_086084.1, from coordinate 13,172,482 downwards.
AAACTTTTGGAAGACATATTTTAAAATATTTAGACCACAACGGTTACACTCACTTGAATTTTAAGTTGCTATTGGCGACATGTTTCGGGCCCGTCGGGCCTGAAGAAGGACCCCCGAAGGGCCCGAAACATGTCGCCAATAGCGACTAAAAAATCAAAATTCAAGTGAGTGTAACCTTTATGGTCTAATTATTTAACCCCATTTTATCCTTTTCGTTGCCAATACTCGATATAAAGTCAGTAGATACATTTCGTGCTCCCACACGCGCCGACTTCATATCACGTCGTTGTTTAGATCAGTGCCATGTTTGTCAAAAGCTTGTAACTTGTAATACAACAAGTTTTTTGACAGCTTTTGTTAGAAAGGGACTTCCACTTGTATTACAAGTTACAAGCGTTTGATAAACAGGGCACAGGTTTGTATACATGCAATTTTTGACGTGACACTTTATTTATCACGCCATGAACGTGGCGGTGTAAAAGGTTATAGACGTAGGTACTCAATTCAACTCGGTTATTAGACTCCCGGGTCAGTGGGGAGACACTCCTGACTTCGGGCAAACTCGGCTCCGTTCGGCTCAGCATTGCTCCGAGCAATTATTAGGGTTGGCACAACTTGACGCCCCTTTGCGTGCACGACCACAGATAAAATAATGACTTGAATTTTGACAACCCTAAATAGCCGAAAGGGATAGTGCCATAAGGGATATATCATGATTCGACCCTGAATCGCTGTCAAACTTCGGTTTTGTAGGATGTGTCCTTTCTGTACGATAGTACTATTACTTATTCTGTGCTCCTGTTATTAAGTTGAACTAAGCTCAATAAACTGTGAGTGTTGACGATCAATGTCAGATTATTCAAGTTCAAATAGGCATTTAACAACGAATAATATAAGTAACGTATGCTCCGTTTGAACAGACACTAGAGCACAGTGGGCGTCGTCGCTGCGCGGCGTGGTGTTCGAGCTGCTGGCGCGCGGCGCGCACGCAGACGCCGTCGACCGCGACGGCATCACGCCGCTCGTCGCGGCCATTGGTGGTGAGTCATCTTACAACATGCAGGCGCTAATGTTTGAGTCGTAGGGCCAGCCAAAAAACGACTGAAGTTTAAAATATAGAATAGGGTATTTGACTACCAGTCAAATCAGTTTCTTTTTTCGAACTGTCAAAACGATTTTCCTATAGATGACAGGAAAACATATTAGAAATGTGCAGTCAAGCGTGAGTCAGACTTAATGTACGGAACCCTTGGAACGCGAGTCCGACTCGCACTTTGGCCGGTTTTTATTTCATTTAGCTCTTGATCGAATCACTACATAGAGTACATAGTATAAAACAAAGTCGCTTCCGGCCTATGTATGCTTAGATCTTTAACACTACGCAACGGATTTTGATACGGTTTTTTTTAAATAGTGTGATTCAAGAGGAAGGTTTATGTATAATTTGTTAACCCGTGCGAAGCCGGGGCGGGTCGCTAGTGTATTATAAGGGTCAATCAACTATTTCTTGTTGTTATTTTGTCCCATCAGCGAGGAGACAATAGTAGCATAGATTGTTAGAAGAACTGCTGTACCATGTTCTACTAACATGCTCAGTAGATGTCCCATTATGGAAAGGTCTTATGACTACCATAAAATGCAAGTTTGCTTCATTTAAATACGAAAAACCTAGAATTTTAAGAGTGACTCAGGAGACCGTAACCATAGCAACGTGTGAGAAGAAAAAGTTGATTCACCCATAAGATTAAGAGCCAACAGGAGCTGAGATTTAAATATTTTAGATAAATATACCCGTCTCGCTAACGGAAGCGGCTCCTAAAACTAGTGCGATAAGGACAAGGCGAAAAATCCTGCGTAAAAATCTCAAAAATCGAGGTTTCGTACTCGACTGTTTCCTCCTCCAAAACTTAACCAATCGTAACCAAATTTGGAAATCTAAATGATTATGACATTATCTGTGTCGGACCGTTTTGCTTTTTTGACTAATTGGTGTCAGTTTTGAATAGCACGCCTCTCATTGCGGCATAGACAATTAGGCCATTTTGGCCATTTTTAAAGGGCTCTAGCGCCTTAAAAAACAAAAATATCAAAAAAAGCAAAACGGTCCGACACAGATATTGACAATATTAATCTGTGTTGAAAAAATCATTGCTCTAGCTTCAAAACCCACGGAGGAAACAGTCGAGTACGTTTGTATGGAGAAATGACCACTCCTGTCATAGAGAAAAAAATACATAGAGTGCTCACTCCATACATCAGTTCAGACTATTAATTTCAGTGTCTACATCTAGCATCGAGTAGCGGAACTATCAGTACTGCTACTTGACAATAGATGTAGCACCGACCGAAAAGTCTTATCTCAACAGCATAAGACTTTCCGGTCGGTGGCGACATCTATTGTCAAGTAGCAGTACTGATAGTTCCGCTACTCGATGCTAGATGCTAATAGTCTTTTTGCTACTAAAACTGATGTATGGAGTGAGCACTCTATGTATTTTTTTCTCTATGCTCCTGTTGGCTCTTAAAACGTATCATCTCCCCAGGTCCAGCCGAGACCGTGGTCCGCGCCGCGCTGTCCCCGCGCCTCTCTTGCCTGGCCGCCGCTACGCTCGCGCTTCACCAGCGCCGCTACCCCCCCTCGCAGACCCCCCGCGTGCTGCACGCCTTCCTAGAGATGCACGGCGTCAAACCCGCCAAGGAGTGTTGAGCCACCCGATACAACAGCCGGCCTAGCATAGAATTGTCGCGACATCTCGCGACGAGATAGACTACCCGTTCCTCACTAGACTTATATAGACCGGGATATGAACCGCTTGGCCACGACATTGCGCGACTAGCGACGGCGGCAGCGATAACCATAGGTTGGAGCGAGACACAGCGATCGAACCTTTCGTTCCCACCTTGGGTTATCGCTGCCGCCGTCGCCAGTCGCGTAATGTCGTGGCCGAGCCGCCAGTATTGTTTGGGAGCTCGAAAACAATACTAAAGGTAATCACGGTTCGTATCCCGGTCTATATAAGTCTAGTCAAACTAACCGTGAATCATTCAGAACTGTTACCCGTCTCTCTTTTACTAGTGGCTCTGTGAGCTGTAGACCTCGCGAGCATAGCCGTGCACGATGACAGCACACAGCGGTTTGATCAATTAACAATACAAAGATTTTAATTTATTAAAAAAAAATACGAAGTTTAAGTGAAAAAAAAAATACAAAAAGTTATGTCTTACTGGGGATCGAACCCAGACTTTCTGTGTGCAAACAAAAAAAAGCGATTGTTTACAAAATGCGCCATGATAGTTCTTAGCTAAGCTGACGAAATTCGGCTACTCATTCTCGAGTACAAACTAAATATCTAAATACCGCCTAAACCAGCAATACAATTTTTCTGCATTTTTTGCCATTTACTATGTAAATATGTCTCAAAAAGAAAATACTCTTATGATATCGATACGACTATTTGTTTAAGCGCGAGGTATCACAACTCCTCCATTTTTGAAAATTTCCAAAAACGGGATCGACAAAATTTTTTTATTTACTCATAGAATCTGGTCACAAATTTTCACAAGAATCGGTTGAGAATTGTGACCTGTAGAGGAGAACATCCGGACATACAAAAGCAAAATGCCCGAGTCAAAACGTAGACCTTCGCTACACTTCGGTCAATTAACATAAAAAAATGGGTAGTCTATCTCGCCGCGAGATACTGTCGCGCCAATCACGTGCTAGGGGTGCTGTGTTTGTATCCTTTCTGGAAGGAGTTTCAGGATGCCCTCAGGAGCATGCTTTCAGGAGGAGGATGCTTTCAGGAGGTAGAACGGGGCATGTGACGTGACGAGTTGATGACCCGTATACGGTAGGGAGTAGGCCTCGTTGGCGCATTAGTACGAATAGTATTAAGATGCGTAATAATGCCAAATGGGTACATCCTTTGCCTGTACGTAGACCCTCAGTTAGCTAGCAGTTTTAACATGCCTTCGAAAAACTACATAAATCACTGGGCCATCAATGATTTATTTTATAACGAGGTCATGACACTCATGACCCATTTTGAAAATTAGACCGTTATTTAATTGTATACCTTATGTAACGAACCATAAGGTCTGAATTAGAAGTAAATCGAAAGGAACAAGCACTCGATAGTCCTCAATTAACTTAAGAATATTTCAAGCTAACTTTTACAAATTCGTATTAGACAAAGAAAAAAAATATATTAAATGTCCGAAGCGTAAAGAAGTTCTAAGATACGAGTTTCTAAAAGTTATATTAATGACACCTCTGATGAGGATTTTAAATAATTGTCCGTTGCCATTTCATGAAAGTAAACTAGTACTTTATGAAATAGACGTAAAGTCTAAAATTGATCGACAAATGTACATATTTCGATAGGCGATGGTGTCTTGTAAATATTGTGCTGGCACTCGAAAAACGACATTATTTCTATGTTCCTTAAGTTGTATATTTAAGTCTTGATTATTACGAAATCTTAACGATGGAATTGTTAATGATAGCAAAGATTCTTTGGTTGTGTAAGGATGTATGTATATTCTAAGATAAAGATAAGTCTAAATAAAAGATACGAATATAACTATTTTCTTTAGAGTTTGACAGCTAAAGAAAATAGTGTTGTACGGCGCCATGTTTTGTGGTAACTGAATTGTCAAACGTTAACTTTTGGTAACCAGAGTAACCGCATAATGTACGGAGCCGTTCAGCGCCATCTACATTAGCTGTCTAATGGGTATGGCCTGGATGCCTTTGAGCCAAATTTCATAGAACAAAACTAGAGACAGGAAAAACCTATGCTAGCGCCATCTATGCAAACCTTTGACAGTTGCCAACCCCATTTGAAGTTTGAAGCACGAATAGGGTTGGCACGAATGGGGTTGGGTTGGGTTTGCATAAATGGCGCCATCATAGATTGCCCCGTTTCCTATGAAATTTGGCTTAAAGGGCTGGCATCCAGGGCATTAAAAAAACAAAAAATTGACACAATTCTAGGGAGTGTCAGGGCAAATCTTATCTACTTAAATGTAAATGCAAACTATGGACTTATAATTGTTTTAATATTTTTCGACGCAAACGCGTCACGACTTATATTTTGCTTTCCGATGTAAAGCATTTATCTCGGAATTTGTGTATTTTTACTAAAAATATATAATTATAGAACACAGGGTTGTATGTGTTCAAGTTTTGAATGTGGCTCAAAATATTTAATTTAACGAATTGTAGGGGTCAAGTAATACATGTGATAATGTAGATATAATGTAGGGTAAGCTTCAGTTCGGTTATGAGAGCATTTACATGAACTTGTACAAGAATAAATGTTAAGCCAGTAACTTTTAACTTTCGTATTTTGTTACCAAGCTTTATAGGGCTGTATCTCCTAAACCGTGCGTCGTAGCGCAAAAATAGTAAAATAACCCTGAATAACCTATCACATTAGGGGGAAAAATGACATAATTTTTTCCTTTTACCTGGTTACGATCTTTCAAGACAGTCTATTCTTAAATGTTTAAATACCGAAAAAAAAAAAACGAGTTGCAGTTATTTCGAGGCTGTAACCAATTTATATATCCAAAATGTCGAAAATCGGAAAACGGCAATTAATTGTATATTAACATAGCCCAAAAACGTCTAAAACTGAAAGTCTATGTCTATATCATCTGAACAACAGAAAAGTTCAAAACTATTGACCATAACAGTCATAATAGTTGCTGGCTCTAACTACGTTCGTTTTTGTTAAAACCTGTTCAAAAAATGCTCAAAAAGCGTATCCAGATTCGCAAATACAATCCCAATTTGATTATTTTCATATGCACTGATTTCAATTTCAGATTGGTATAATATCTTACATATCTGTATACGCTTCTTATCAGATTGAATAAGTTGAGTTTTAGTTTCGACTTAGCTCAAGCGTGGGTCTTTAAGACCCCATTTGTGACCTCAAATAGATAGCCAGGTCAAATAGCCCTACATTTTACAACTCTCAATATTCTCAGTACAATAGACATTGACGTTAATATCTAAGGACGGGCTAATGGGGCACTAAACACCGTACTAGTTCAGCGGTGCTACCCACGAATTCCAGCCAATCGTGCAGTCTAACGCGACTAGTTGTGACCAATAGCGCGCGTAATGCGAACTCGTCAACCAATCGCGCGCGTGATGCGAACTCATCAACCAATCGCGTTGTAGCGATTTCACACCGCTGTACTGGCCCCTGTCATGCCTCATTATTATTGCCCGTAAAGCCAGTCCCTACATATCTATGTCAATGACAATAGATGTTAGAATAGTCTTGCATTGAAATTTGATTCATTATAAATAAAAATAGCGACCGAAAATATATTGTAAATAAAATTCAGTTAAGTATACATAGTTTTGATGGTAGCTTGTTATATATTATATAGTAACGAACGCACAGAAACGACTATTGTATGTATAGATTCATGCCATATCATCAATTAAAACATAATATTTTAAAATGCTTAATATAGTAATGGCCTTACCTAATTAGTATTGTCCCAATGAAATAACTTAGAACATAATAATGCGAATTATATCATATAATATACAATTATTCGAGTCACCTGTAAATTAATTTTGAAATGTATTTTTAGATTTTCAAAGAACTTGTTGATTTCAAAGAATTTTCATTTACGATTAAAAAGATTTAATTAACGACGTATATGTATACCTATTATTTCTAGTCAAAAATTTAGTTTTATTAAAATTTTCTCTGTAAATACGAGTATATACTAAAATATTTTGTTATTATATGCAAAAATATGACATTCATTTAACTGACAAGAATTATTTTTCTATAACATTCACTATTTTTGTAACACCGAACAATGCCGTACTTATTAGAATGGAGGTACCTGTTTGTATATTAAATAATCAAATATTACAATAGAATATTCAAAAAATTATGTAAGGTCAATGTGGCTAATTTCGTCATAGGGACTATTCCGTCCACGAGCGTATATTACTTTGATTAAAAAAAAAACAACTGCTTTTGATTGCTGAAACTAAAAGCAATCGCTGCTTTGTCGATGAAATTATCAATTTTGTTCGTTGTTCGAGAAAAAACGCTAGTAGACGGAATTAGCCACATTGCCCTTATTCTATACAATTCGGACATATTTTTGCATTACCTATTCTAAGGTTATTTTGATCAGATTAGTAACATTAAGGGCGTTAATATTGTGTCAAAAGTGTTACAATTTTAATCTTAAAATAAGAAAGAAAATATCGCACAAATCCAGGCTTGTAACGCTACTAGTTTTTAAATAGGTTCGCTCACAGACTAATTGTAGATCCATCTAATTCTAAGGTTCAAGCTAATGTGGTTGTCAATATTAACGGTATGAAATGCCCAATGTAAAATAAACCCTAAATAGCTCAACAATTAAAGTCCATTACTGTACCTACACTTGTTTAAACAGGTACCTACGCTTGTGAAAAAAAAACTTGATGTATTTTGTTGGGTTATTCCCGTTATTACCCGTTTCATCAAATATTGCTAAAAAAATCAAATTGCGCTGAGAAATACCTTTGAGAAATGCCTTTTCATAATTTATTTTGTGTAAAAGAGGTAAATACAGGTCTAAGTTAACTTTGTACCAACTTGAACGGAACAAAGTGAGGAAGTGTCCTTGTAAACTTCATATTTTCATATAAAATTCACATTAATGATGACATTGCCACACTGTCACTGCAAATGTCATACAGAGTTAGCTTGGTCCGAATTAGATATTTATTAGTCACCAATTGGTACAGTCGCCTGCAATAATATGTTACACAACAAAGGCCAGAAAAATATCTGACACGATCTTATATGCTCTACATACATTGATATAGTATAAAGAACTGGATACCCAATCAGCCGCCAAAAATGGCCCCACAAAAGTGATGTCAAAACAGATCATGCATTACTTTTTCGTTTAGTCTTGTTTGAAACGCTCAAATGTGAAGTTGTCAACAATTACGAAATGTGCCGTTAAAATATGTAAAAATAACAATGATAAAACAAGGAAAAAGGATGGAATGTATTTCTTTCGGTTAGTTCTTTGGATAGCATTACATAATTTATGTAATCTGGTGGTAATTTTATGGTTTTGAATAAATTAATTTGTTAGTACCAAAGAAGGGATGTTAAGGAACAAAAATCTAATGAGTCGATGTGAGGTCAATATTTTTTTATATTTTTATATGGAATTCATAAGAAATAATATTATGTTTAAATTCAAGATTTCCAAGAAAACCTATGCGACGTGCAAAGTGGACTGCTATTTAATTATAGCAAGAGATAGGTGTGATGCAGTTTTAAACAAGGCAAAACGGCACTTGTGTGTTCGGCCCATTTCCCTGTTTCCGACATATACACCACCAATAAGGGCTTATATCGACTAACTGTAAATGCTAAACCTGTCGGAACACAGTGACAACCACAGGATTTTTTTTATAAAGTATAGGTAGACTTTATAAAAAAAATCCAATCAGTATCTAAATGTCCCCGTGCACCCGCGCTATGAGTAAATGTAGATCTTAAATACACAGTTATTTAATAAGTAGAATTTATTTCAAGGAAATTAGTATTTAAAGACGTATACTTACGAATTAAAAATTTAATTTGTTTGAATTTGAACCACGAATTAATTTTATTTGAGCTCCCGATTAAATTAAATTTGTTTTATTTATTACTTCAATTGGTTTTCCTGTACAGTAATACATATTAAAGTGTACCAAAGTGACTCCATTCGTTCATTATTCTCGTTTGACGTTGTTTGACGTAAATACGTTACGTTTAGTGCCATCGGACTACATTTTTTAACAGTGTTGGTACTTATGTTTGCAAATTTGACACTTAATGCTTACGACATTAAGCTCTTTTCTGTACGAAACATTTATCTTGACTCAAAATTTACGTAAGCGTTTTTATCATCAATACAAATGGTGCGAAACGTCATTGGGATCCACATTTCTTGACGTTTTTGTTCTGCTTTGTGTGTCTATTTCTTTTATATTAAGTCAGTGTCTACATATATAAGAGCGTGTCACATATTTACTGTAGTAATGGGAATAACCCTTTTCAGTTTTCACCTTTTCTTATACCTAATTAATTCTCTGACATGCCAAATTAGAATAAATCTTTTGACATAGCTTTACAAATGTTAATAAAAAGTACACTATTTCGACTAATGCAAATTTGTGTTCATTATTTTACTATTCGTGGTTAAAAACTAACCGTTTCTCGAATTCGATTAACCTTTGGACTTACATTAATGTATAGTAGGTAATCATTAAAAAAATTCAGTATGGCTATCATATAAGTATAAAACTTTGCCCTTTAACATAACTTTGCCCACCGCGTGATTGCGCGCGCGTTTCTGTAGTGCATCTGTAACTACTTTTAGGTTAAGGTCAACCGAGGTAAATGCGTCTCTTGTGGTAAATGCGTCATTTGAAGATATCTTCGAAAAGCAACATATTATAACTATTATAGCCGTCTGCATTAAAAATTCAGTGACCACACTTCAAAGTTCAAACAGAGAGGGTTGCAATAGTTCTAAAATGTTCCTTTTAGAAGAAATCTTTAAAAGACGCATTTACGTCGGTTGACCTTATTTCGCTTTTACTGAACTATGTCGCGGTGGGCAAAGTTATGTTAAAGGGCAAAGATTTATACTTTTACGGTACCTAGAATCCCACATTTTTCACCAATGATATACGCAGGTTCGCGGGTAGCATAGTAGAATGTGACAGCGAAGCTGATATTGTACATGTACGTACATGGTAGGATATCTAGAGAGACTAGGTAAGTAATCACTGTTAGACAGTTTTGGAACTGTAAAATGATTGTATATAAGATTATTTATCTGTGCAGATAGACGGCGGAATATTTTGTCAAATGTGCGACAAATAAAATGTTGGATCGAAAATGTAGTTTAATTTTTTTTTCAACGAATTTTCCGAAAATTTCCAACCAATCAATAACCAATACAAAACAAAATGTTGTATTTGTTTTGTTTTAAATTATTATTTAACTCTTACATGCATAGTGCATGTAGGATGCATGATAGATGCACTTTACCATTGTAGAAATACGATAATTATTGATTGGGTGTAAAATACGAGTAAAGATTTGCCGAATACAGTTCAGATCTTACCGTACTTAATAGTCGGCCAAATTATTCGGTTCATCTGTTCATTATAATAAACCATTTAAAAAGGATCAATAATATTAGCGGCTAAAGATAAATCGCTCCCTAGACAATTTCACAGGTCAAAAGGTAAGGGACTCGCAAACAAATTTCCATCATCATAGCCTGGTCTTAGCGTCTATTGCAGACGATTTATGGTTTAAGACATTACACCGCCTGGGACTTAATTAAGGAAATACAGGGATGCCCAGCACCTACATTATCTCGGCTTCATTGTCTTATCCCACAGGAAAGGCGAGCCAATACGTGTGGAGCAGGGATGTTGCGGATGCAGATATTTTGACATCCGCGGACGCGGATGCGGATATTTAAAGGCTCACATCCGCGGATGCGGATGCGGATGTCAAGATTAGGTACTTAGAAAACGTCAAATATTACATTATTTTTTTATTAAAAAAAAAAACGAAACGTTTAGTATTTGAGCAAGAATATAGGTGCGTTATATTTAATAAACAGTAAATTGGCCGACTTTTCTGGATCTAGACGATTTCGTTATAGGTAATGACGAAATTACCTAGCACTTACGCCGCCGCTAAGACGTTCCTGTACCGACTTGTTCGACATCCGCATCCGCATAAGCTCCGCATCGATTTTATGCGGATGCGGATGCAGATGCGGATGTTGAAAATAATGCGGAAGTTCCGCGGTTGCGGATGCGGATGCGGATGTTCGCAACATCCCTGGTGTGGAGACAGGTCGGCTGCAGGAATCTGTCGCTTGTTGGACCCTTCTCGCGCCTTACGCAACTCCATTCCGGGTTTTATTTTGGAGTTACCTATCCTGCTCCTATATGGAGTGTTGGAAACAAATTTCCAACACTCTAAATAAATAAAATATACTTATGGTCAAGCAAATCTTGTCAGTAGAAAAAGCGCGAAATTCAAATTTTCTATGGGACGATATCCCTTCGCGCCTACATTTTTCAAATTTGCCGCCTTTTTCTACTGACAAGATCTGCTTGACCAGCTATACATATTACATATTATCAACTAGTCTCGACGTTAATGCCCGGCGCGGCGGTAGTTCCTCGGAATGCGCCCTGCCTTTCTCGGATTCTCGCCTCACTCCAAATTGGATATTTCGGCCATTGTCAAACCAGACTGCATTTTACGACTTTCATGTCATTTCGTAACTTTCAGTGCTTTTGACCGCTGTAGAAGGTTCTTAGTGTAGGCGTTATTAAGCATTAATTATGATATTTATATTTATTTATGAACCTGAAAAATTGTTAGGTACCCAGAGAGCTCACCGAACCACGCATCTAAATACCTAATTGGACAAGCATTTTGGTCAGCCAAACACCAAACCTTGCCATGCGAAAATGTTAATTTGATCGTTTTAAGTTGGTAAAGAGAAGTCATTGGATGCACCAAGTTATGATCAGGGATTAATATGGTAATAAAGGTATTACCTAACGCCGGTAGCATCAAGGAGGGGCTCAGACACTTTCAGTTTCTATGGCACAGTCGAGTCGCGAGCACGCGTCACTTTACGCAACCAAGTCCTACCCGGTCCGACCCGCATTCGAATGACATACTTTTTATTATCTATTCTATACATTACAACATAGATATTAGTCAAATTTTTAATTAAAATCTACAATATTACGCAATAAATATAGAAAATACAACTGTAGATAATTGTGTTGGAAAATTCGTAAATAATCGATTCACCATAAAGTTTTCGCGCCATTTCGCCAGCGCGCCGTTTCGAAATTTAAAAAGTTGAGTAAGTAAATATTGGGTGTTTTATGATAGACGGTACGTGCTTGATAAAACATTAAAATATCTGGGTCACTGTGTTACTTTTTATTTGTATTTTATACCTAATTATGTGCAGAACCAAGTGTTTTATAAGTGTGTTGCGTGATGTGTTTGTTTAGTGAAGGTATATTATTGGAGGCACCATCTGTCGAAAAGTAAGTATACATTTTTTTCTCATCATTTAAAAACCTTACTTTATTTCCTCAGAAGTTTTGCAGATTTTTGAAGTGAAAACTTCTTTAGCGGCGCTGGGCACTTCTTGAGGTGGGGAAAAAATGATAAACTCGAGACAGCGTAAGGCGATCACGTGACCGTAAGGTTTAGATCGCCACTCATTTAGATGGCATTTAAATCAATAAAGAAAAACTCAATGACATTACATGAAAAAGGTTCTATTAATCTTGTACGGGCTGAAATACGAGGATCTCACAGTTACATTCTACCTTTATATCACTCAAATATAATTCAATAAAGCTACATCTTGATGAAATCGCTAATAAAAGTGAACTCTAGTACTGGTGAATAAAACTCAAAATATCATGACCAAATATATTTAGATGCGAGGTCTGCAAGGTAACTTTACAATTTCTATTCGAATTTTAAACAATTAACGCTTCAAATTTGAATTTCGAATGTTAAACAAGCTCACTGACCAGCAATTTCGGAACTAAAGTTTTTCAATAGAAAGGAGGATGGGTCAGTGCTGCAGATATTTTGGACTAGTATTGAGTTTTTACTTCTGTCGGCACTCCCGGAGTGCAACCCGTTGTTTTTTTTTTAAATTTTGTATCCCCAATCCCCCAATTGGCGGTGTATAGAGCTAACTTAACAAAATCTGAATTGAACAAATAACATTAAACTAGATTTTGCCCTGTGCGCGGGGCCCGAGGGCCCCGCGGTGTGCGTGTTGTTTGTTGTATTGTTGTTGTTGTGTTGTTGTTGGTGTTGTTGTTTGTGCTGTAGTTTCGTTTTCCAAAGGGAAAAAGAAATAAAGTCGTACTTTTGCTAAAAAGAAAAGGTCCGCATGCGAGCACTTCATTCCCGCAGCTCGGCCTTCGGCCTCGCGTGCTTGGAGATTCGTAAGGAACGCTCCGGGCCTTCGGCCCTACGCGGAGCTCGGCCTTCGGCCTTCGCCGGGTTTCGAAGCTCAGCGTCGGGCCTTCGGCCCGCCGCTTCGCTTATTTAAATCACTTGGGAGGGTTGGTTTTGCTTTGGAGCGTAAGCGGGAAGTTGGAGCTTAAACACGACCCAATAGTAAAAGTGTCTTGACAAGCTCACGTCGGGCCTACGGCCTTCGGCCTTCGGCCCGCCGTTTCGCTTGTCTAAGCCACTTTTACTATTGTGTCGTGTTTAAGCTCCAACTTCCCCCTCTCGTGTGACGCTTCGGGCCTTCGGCCCTACGCGGAGCTCGGCCTTCGGCCTTCGCGAGGCTCGACGCTTCGCCGCCGGGCCTTCGGCCCGCCGGCTCGCTTATCAAGACAATTGACTTGTTAGAACGCTTGGGAACACTGCATTCACGCAGCTCGGCCTTCGGCCTCGCTTTAAATTACTTGGGGTTGCACGCTTGGGAGTCGGGGTGAAGGCTCCGGGCCTTCGGCCCTCCGCCGAGGTCGGCCTTCGGCCTCCCGGCCTGAAGCTCGCCCTTCGGGCTCGCTAACACACTTTTTGTATAGGATTTTGCTTTGTGCGTCATTCCCGCAGCTCGGCCTTCGGCCTCGCCCAAAATTACTGGGGGTGGGTGACGCTTGGACATTCGGGGTGAAGCTCCGGGCCTGACGGCCCTCCGCAGGGTCGGCCTTCGGCCTCCCAGCCTGAAGCTCGCCCTTCGGGCTCGCTTAACCTACTTAGAAATTTGACTTTTGCCCCTGTCCGCGCCGTTTTGGACTTTTTCAAAAAAGTTTTTTTTACATAGTAATCTTAGGCCCCCAGGCTCACCGCATGCCAAATCTCAGCGCGCTCGGACCAACTTGAAAAAAATTAAAAAAAAAAGTCGGCCATTTTGAATTTTTTTAAATGCAGTTTGTTTTGTCTCGGGGCCCTCTATGACATTTGGTCGAGCACCCCTCACCCATCTCGCACCGTTTAAGAGCTGCCATACAAAATAAAAATTGCCGTTTTTTCCGCCATCTTGGGCTCGTTCCAAAAAATTTTTTTTTCGTAGGAATCTAGAGACCTCTGTCTTTCGGCATGCCAAATCTCGGCACGCTCGGACCAACTTGAAAAAATAAAAAAAAAAAATTCGGCCATTTTGAATTTTTTTAAATGCAGTTTTATTTCCCACGAGGCCCTCTATGACATTTGGTCGAGCACCCCCCACCTATCTGGCACCGTTTAAAAGTTGCCATACAAAATAAAAGTGGCCAGATTTTCCACAATTGAAACATTTTTCAAATTTTTTTTTGTTCTTAGGAATCTAGGGGACCCCGAGTTTCCGGAAGCAAAATTTCAGCGCGCTAGGACAAACTTGAAAAAATAAAAAAAAAAAGTTGGCCCGATTATAAAAAACATGGCGGCTTCAAAAACTGCCAGGATCCCTCTATGACATTTGGTCGAGCACCCCCCACCTAGGTCTTACCGTTTGGCCGGGCCGTCAAACATTTTTCTGACCGAGAGCGGTAGACCAAAAGTCGGATTTTTCTGGAGGTCATCAGACCGACCTCTATACGACAGTACCAAAGTCAAACACCGCACGAACCTCCTTCTGGGAGAACAATCATGTCAATCAGTCAGTCGGGTTGCGGCTTTATATATATATCATATAGTCTGTCCGTCATTTCCGTCAGTAGAAAAAGCGGCAAATTAGAAAAAAATTGGTGCGAAGGGTAATCCTCCCATAGAATATTTGAATTTTGCGTCTTTTGCTACTGACAAACTTGTTTGGCCAGCTTAAATATAGCTGGTCAAACAATTCTAATAATTTATGCTCAGTTAGAGCCAATTACACTAAGAGGACTAATTCAAATAACGAAATAATTGCCGTTCTTTTTAATTGCTTTAAGCCAAATCTCATGTTCTATTAGCATATTTCGTAAAATTACACAAGTATCTAGTTTTGTAATATTCATAAAAATATGTAAAATGACAGCGTTTTACACAAAAATAAAACGCTAATTAAATAACTTACCATATTCGGAACCTAAAGTAATATATTGAGAGTGGCAACACTGTAGTTAGTCGTATTGTCCTTTTCTAGCATATACGTCCATCTCTCTCCCACACCCCCACCACTTCAGGCAGTTGCGTTTGACAATTTTGACACTTAGAAATAAACGCAAATTACCTCATTGTCTCAAAATTATACATATTTACACCAGGCAGGATTAAAACTTTAGGTTCCGAATATGGTAAGTTATTTAATTAGCGTTTTATTTTTGTGTAAAACGCTGTCATTAAACAACTGTACCGATATTCGGAACCTAAAGTAATATATTGAGACGTGTTTGTTATCGCCTGGTGGTGGGAAGACGCCAAGCCAATGTGATTATACATGTACTTACATATTATGTATATGTAATATTATTATATTAGGAGTGTTTAATTAATTAATTAATTATGTAGTACACCCTTTATTTTAATACATGTGAGGAGAGAGGTATTTAGTAAAGTATACAATTTTATATACCATTATATTATGATACTAACTTTCCATTTTATATACGTATTTGTAGGTACTTATAAATTTTCAACGGAAATAAGTGAGTCACCACAAGGGTGCTATAGTACTTAATTATATGTATGTGAGACTATGTAAAAGAAGATAAGTCAGTCTACTCTTCAGGGAGCATACAACATCTGTGATATGGAGTGATGTAATTAAAATATGAAAAGATAAAAATCATAAAGTACTCGAGTAGTTTTTATTTATAACTCCCAATTATTGACAAATTTGATAATAATTATCTAGTAAGGTAAGCAGTTGCAGGATATAACAAGGACAAGACCTTTCTTATTTCCAGAATCCCTCAGGATTAAGTAGACGAATATTTTAAATATTCGTTATATCACTATCACTACCCACAAAGTTAATATTGGGTAGGTACTTAATAAAATGTCATAGGGAATACTTTTAATGATTTTACTGAATTCTTTTAATGACTGTGAGCCAGTGTGAGCTATTTATTTGGTTATAGCTATAAAATGCATTTAATCGTTTGTACGCTTTACTAACGCGAACGCGAGCTAATGGACCTAAACAAACCTTACTTAAAATTGTGAAGGTTACTTTGAGAGCTTAAGCCATATCATAATACTCATGTGGGCACTAGTTACGACGCTTTTTGGTGCTCTTGGCGTTCAAATGGTAAATGTAGAATTGCCACAGAGCTTTATCAATGATATTTGTATAGGTGCAGCTCATTCTGCTTATATTCATGTTTAGCTATCATCAAGTGACCTTAATTGTACTCATTATTGTCTATATATGCAGTATGAGTAGTTTACCTTATCTGGTGCCTACTAGTAGACATAAACTTGATTGTTTCTGAACGCTAAAGTGGCTTAATTTATGTAAACCATTCATAGACATAGCTTAATTCTGAATATTCAGTCTTCTCTTTCCAGATTAAGAATAAGGTACTTAATTCGAAACCTTAGCTCATCGCATATTTGTTTTTAACCAAAATGAAAATTTGTGTTTATTTTGTGATTTTACATTATTTGCAATAACTGTGCGGAACCATGGGGTCCCCGACCTTTTGCCGGGCACCCGTGGGCCCAAAGCCAACAGCGCAGATGCCGTTTAAGAGGAACCTATTTTATCCAATGCTAGGGTCAACACTTTGTCGAATATATTTGATATTTATGTATATTTATCCTCCTTATGACCTAAGGGTAGGTAATTGTAACTTTTTGATATCAAATATACGCAGAATAGTCAATTATTTTGTATTCTGAAGTGCATATAATATTACTGGATTTGGGCCAGTGTGCTTTTGTATACTATATCTCTGGCCTACTATATAGGCTAGTCTATTAACATCCCGCCTCCTGGAAGGCAGTATACAGACTTCTTAGATATATTCACGGTAGTGCTAAGAGTGTGGACCTGGTTTTCCGACACTTGACTGCATGAGATTATTTTTTCAGGTCTCGAGCAAGAAGGGTGCCTAGATAGGTTGAGGTCCTCAACTTGTGGATTTGGTAGGAGCAAGACACAGACGGGGTGTAATTAGTTAATCCACCATGTTTCAAGAGATTCATGTGCATTCATGCCTTCAGGTTACACTGTAGAGACAGACTAACACTTTGGCAGAGTTTTGCTAACATATAATAAATGATTGCATTTGTTTGGGTGTACAATTACATGTTCGACACCAAAAACATAATTATTTATATATTTCAATCTATTTTTGAAAGGTTTGCGTTTCAAAATAGCTTCGCCTTTTCGCAAGGCGTGCTCCTGTTCCCCTATTTTATTGTGCAAAGCGAACAGTATCACAATGCTATAATTTTGTATAAATTGAGAACTAGAGGGTCATGCCCTAGACGTGACCGCCCAGAAACTGTGCTAGAACCGTTCGTGCAAACCATTCAGTCACTATTTTTAAAAACCTTTTGTAGTGGGTACATTCCACGGTCTTAAATTTATTAAACGTGTAGTATCAAACTATGACAAGTCATGATAAGTGAAATAAGTGATAACAGTATCTGGTCCGTGCATAGAAGCACTTGCCCTTGAGGTTAGGGCATGGGTAGTTTATTATAAACTTAATCCGTGCATAGGAGCACTTACGATACAGGTGGTTTAAAACTTCCAGGGTCACAATACAGACACAAGGGTGTAAAATACATAATTCATAAACGCCCGTTAGGCCAGTTTTGTATATTTTATTTCAAACATGCTTGTGCAGCACCGCCAGCACATGATAATTTTCCTAATATACCATGGCAGTCAGGGATATAATAATTATGTAAAAAGGTAGGTAACCTTGGTCATGTCGTGTACATAGGTAGGTACTCGTAAACATGTTAACTGAAAGACAAGTGCTCTCCAGCCAAATGTAATTTATGCAACTGTGAGCTGCTCTTACATTGGGATCATATGTATTTATTTCTAGTCTGTCATATTGTAGCAGGCCTAGACTTCAAAGGTTTATAGATGTTTATAGGGCCGTTAAACGGACCCTTTGTACACCTTGAGCAGGCTGTTTGTTTCACACCATGGGTAATATATATTGTAAACATAGCTTATTTCAGAATGGAATCGTAAGCTCTGTCGTGTCGTGAGCTTACCGAGCCTGATTTAATTAGAGTCCACAGATTGTATGGACCTTGGAGGATTGACCACTCCTTATTCTAATTATCAATATTCTGCCTGGGCTTATAGTCGAAATTAGGTGACTAAATCTCTTAGTATTATCTATGCCACCCAAGTTATGAGGCTTAGCGTCTCCAGACCACAATTTTATATTAGGGTGCAAAGATTTTTTCATCTTTAAAATAAAAATGAGTCGAGATAGGCCTGGAATCTTAGGTTTTTATTTTACCTATTATAATCTTAGAAATGTTATGTAAATGGAAAGCAGTTTTCACTTTTACCACAGTTAATTAGCCCATTTTCGGGTTTAGCCAATAGGGTGTTCGGGACCCTTGAAATAGATTGGTAAACAAAAATGAAAACTCTAATAACGAAGCCTTGCCTATTTCGACTGATTTTTAGCCAAAACATTATTTTAAACCATTTTTACTTTCTCTAAAAAGAGATATTTACAACTTAATCTTTGTAATATTTTTGTGATTGTGGTCTACTCGCACGCCTGTGTTATGACCATATCATTTATATTTCTGTGAATATGTCTGACGTGCCTTGCGCAGGCTTACATAGGTTATAATATCATCATCAATAACTTGACGTCAGTTTGTGAACGAATCAAAGATTCTTTTGGCACACCTTACGCAGGTGTAAACATGGCAGCCTTGCGCAGGTTTAGATAGGTAGGTACATAATATATTGGTTTCATCACAAATAACTTGACGTTAGTTTGTGAACGAATCAAAGATTCTCTTAGGCGCACCTTAGCAGGTGGAACCATAACAAACGTAAGTTTAAGAATAAGTATCATTCAAATCAAATACCCTGAGTTTATGGGTAATATTCCCTAAGTTGCGGGTTCCTTGCTCGACAAGGTGAAAGGCTTTACGCAGGCTTTAACAGGCACTTTTAGAAAGTGTCATTCACGGTGACGTACAGATTTGCCAAAACTAAACTTTAACTCTACAGTTAACTAATATAATTTGACAATATGAACCAAACCATGCGTCTTCGTCAATGAATCAATCTAAAGATTCCCGTATCGTTAATGCCCTTCCATGTCACAGGTTTCCGATTTTATTTGAAACGTTTAATTTAAGTGTACTATTTATGTAGGTAGGTAAGTAGGCTTAAGAATTGACCCTCTTGTATGTAGTTACGTATAGAATTAATAATCAAGTTATTCAAATTCAAAATAACACAAGCACATATAGCACCTACATGCAAGAGTTCTTTTCCTTAACCTTTAAAGCTGTAAGTACCTGCTAAGTTATATATTTAAGTAGGTACCTACCTACATAAATCAAAGATCTAGTTGGAGAGATATAAGTTGATAGATACAGAGTGAAATACTTCACGAATTCGCATGTCATTCTTGCGCAGAGCCATGCTAATCTCTCTCTATGTCTAGTCAGATTTAAGTTTATGTACTGCCGAAGTACTCACTTTCCACAAAAATAAATGCAATGTTTGCGATGTAGGTTTGTTCGTTACCTTGTGTCCCTTAGAGCGGAAATATCGTCGACTCCTATTCGGGTACACGTTATTTATCAGCAAGTTTATTACCAAAAAATTAATTTTGCAATATTATATTAACCCGGAACGGGATAAAAAGATAAATTGCTGATAGATACTTGGACAGATAAAAACCCTACACGTCTATAAGCTTCTACCTTAATACGTAGGTTCTACGTAACACGTATTAACTATCCGATCCATTCGTATTCGAAAACACAAATCACTTGAAAGGGTATACCTCCACACATCACCATTTAAGTATTATATAATTTCAACCGTTATTATACACACACAAAGATTTAAACTAACAAGACTCGGAAGAGACTTAATAAAATTAAATTATAATGGTGACACGTGCACGCTTTACCAGCTCGATGTGTTTTCTACCATGTGATTTTAGTATTTTCATTGGCATAGCCACGGTGCGCGCAGGCAGCCTTTGAAAACACTTGCACATCACTATTCCGGATCATTTTTATTTGCTAGATAGTTTAACGGACAACTAAATTTAAATATTTATTTCGAACGGCAAAAGCCGTTAGAAACTGTTTTTCAATATAGTCAGCTAAACTGGGGTACAGATTCAAAAACTCACCAGCAGTTTAGCTTCACGACCTTCCAGATGGAAAAACAGCAAGCCAATGAGGTAATTTGCGTTTATTTCTAAGTGTCAAAATTGTCAAACGCAACTGCCTGAAGTGGTGGGGGTGTGGGAGAGAGATGGACGTATATGCTAGAAAAGGACAATACGACTAACTACAGTGTTGCCACTCTCAATATATTACTTTAGGTTCCGAATATCGGTACAGTTGTTTAATAGTGTATTTAGAATCCAACTAAAGTGCAAAAAAATTGCCAGTATAAGAAGAGCTGGGTTATGTATGAAGTTAGGTGAAACTACTGGGCCAAGATAAGATATATTCACAAATAAAATAAGTAGGCAATGGTTACCTAAATGTCAACAGCTTTTACCTGGGTATTTGATTATATAAATGTTTGGAGCTTAAGAAGTACCTACGGTTGACGTCAAAGATATGTTTACACTTTTGCACCTTACCTTACTTCTTTGTAATAAGGCGAAAAATTTAATAGGTACTTGGTCAAGCAGATCTTGTCAGTAGAAAAAGGCGACAAATTTGAAAAATGTAGGCGCGAAGGGATAATGTCGTCCCATAGAAAATTCGAATTTCGCGCCTTTTTTTACTGACAAGATTTGCTTGACCAGCTATATATCCATAATATCTTTGGCGACTTTGTTTATGATGTTGGCATCTACAAACGTCACTGATAATCGCAATACGATTTGCAATAAATTGCGGCATTTGGTCGATCGATTGAATTCATTAAACCCACTTAGCCGGCAATTATCTAAAATCGCATTCCACTTGTTGCAACGTCTGTAGAAGCCTTAAGGGGTCCACTGATTATCAGTCCGTCGGACGACATCAGCCTGTCGGTTAGAACAAAAAGTTGACAGTTCCGAACAACTGACAGGCTCATATCGCCCGGCATTCGCCAAATAATATAGGTGGACGCGCTACGTGCGAGCTACGAAATACAATAGGTGTACGCAGCGTGCGTGCTGTGCGCTGTGCGCGAGCACGCGCGAGCAATTTGCGAAAACCGCGAAAACGCACTCTAGTGGCTCATTCGCCAGATCTTTTCTCTCGAGAAGGACGCACTTCTCATTCCTTCAATAACACATAGTATGCTATCTGCCATGACTCGATTATCTCATTATCGCTGACTTCTGGTCTAGTGCCGTATAACGGAACAATTATATCATTGTCTTGTCAGTCTCACGGCAGACTCATTGCATTGACAAGAAAATTATAAAGAATACTATTATTGGTTTTCTGAAGTAATGTCATATGTATACAACAATTGCTAGTTGTAGCCATAGGTATTTTTACCTCGGATAGCTTTACCTACTTAGTTCTTTTAGATTAAGAATTCTGAAAAGTTTTCGTGGCAATTTTGTTAAATATCTTGTACCTACTTCGAAGTATATGACAAAGTAATAGCAAACTCATCAAAAATGTGTCAAAAAATAAGAGCCGGTAATAAAGTGCTATGCAAAGAATACGGATTTGAGACCGCGGTGGCGCTGTCTATACAACAATGAAAAGGAACGTGACTTTGTGTCGCTACAGATTAACAGTCTTTATTATGCAGTTGTCAAGCGCCTGTTTTTGTTGATCTATAAAATGATACGGTTCCGAGCGGATGTGATGCCTCGGAGTCTGGAATGTACGCTACGTTTTCTATTGGTTGTCTTCTGTAGAATGTCTTTGTCTATTTGTCCTCCTGACGAGCCATGTCCTCGTGGATCGGTGGACGCACTTGTAAGGGTTTGAATAAGGTTAAGTAAGAAAATTTGGCTTTAAAGTCCATTTTATCTACGATGTGCACAGAAAAGACGCCTAACTCATAATAGTGGTCTTACTAAAAAAAATATTTATCTATATATATAAATGCAAGTGTCCTGACTGACTGACTGACTGACTGACTGACTGACTGACTGATTCATCAACGCAGAGCCGAAACTACAAAAGCTAGAAAGTTGAAATTTGCACACTAGGTTGCGTTTGTAAAGTGTATAAGAGATAAGAAGCGATTTTGAAAAATTCAACCCCTAAGGGGGTTAAAAAGGGGATGAAAGGTTGTATGGGGTTCAAGTTTTAGTTTAAGCTAGGAATTTGAAACATTATATTATATTAAAAAACAAGAAAACTAATTTCAGCGTTTTAGAAAATTCATCCCCCAAGGTGGTGAAAAAGGGGTTGAAAGTTTGTATGGAGATCAAATATTTTTGTGAGTGTGGGACTTGAAACTTTGTATATGGGTATATTATTATAAGACAGAAAAAGTAATTTCAGCGTTTTTGAAATTTCATCCCCTAACAGGGTTAAAAAGGGGTTGAAAGTTTGAATTTATTACAAATGCTTTGAAACTTCTTAGAAAGGCATAATAGCCGATTACAAAAAAAGTAATTGCGACGTTTTAGGAAATTCAACCCCTAAGGGGATGAAACTTTGTCTTGGGGTGCAAATTTTATTTTAAGCTAGGACCTTGAAACTTTGCAAAAAGGTATTAAATTAAAAAACAAGAAAACTAATTTCAGCGTTTTTAAAAATTCATCCCCCGAGGTGGTGAAAAAGGGGTTGAAAGTTTGTACGGAGATCAAATATTATTGAGAGTGAGGGGCTTGAGTCTTTGTATAAAGCCATATTATTAAAACTTAAGAAAAGTAATTTCAGCGTTTTTAAAAATTCATCCCTTAAAAGGGTTGAAAAGGGGATGAAAGGTTGTATGGGGTTCAAGATTTATTTTAAGCTAGAAATTTGAAACTTTGTGAAAATGTATTATATTAAAAAATAAGAAAACTAATTTCAGCGTTTTCGAAAATTCAACTCCCCAAGGTGGTGAAAAAGGGGTTGAAAGTTTGTATGGAGATCAAATATTTTTGTGAGTGTGTGACTTTAAACTTTGTATATGGGTATATTATTATAAGACAGGAAAAGTAATTTCAGCGTTTTTAAAAATTCATCCCCTAACAGGGTTAAAAAGGGGTTGAAAGTTTGAATCCATTACAAATGCTTTGAAACTTTTGAGAAAGGCATAAGCCGATTGTAAAAAGAAGGAATTGGGACGTTTTAAGAAATTCAACCCCTAAGGGGGTAAAAAAGGGGATGAAACTATGTCTTGGGGTGCAAATTTTATTTTAAGCTAGGAACTTGAAACTTCGCAAATAGGTATTAAATTAAAAAACAACAAAACAAATTTCAGTGTTTTTAAAAATTCATCCCCCGAGGTGGTGAAAAAGGAGTTGAAAGTTTGTACGGAGATCAAATATTTTTTAGAGTGCGGGACTTGAATCTTTGTATAAAGCCATATTATTAATTCTCAAGAAAAGTAATTTCAGCGTTTCCAAAAATTCATCCCTTAAAAGGGTTAAAAAGGGGTTGAAAGATTGTATAGGGTTTAAATTTTATTTTAAGCTACGAATTTGTAACTTCGTAAAAAGTTATTTCATTAAAAGAGAAGAAAACTAATGTTAGCGTTTTTTAAAATTCAACATTTAAGGTGGTGAAAAAGGGGTTGAAAATTTGTATGGAGGTCAATATTTTTTTGTAAGTACGGGACTTGAATCTTTGTATAATGACATATTATTAGAATACGACAAAAGAATTTCAGCGTTTTTAAAAATTCATACCCTATAAGGGTCCAAAAGGGGTTGAAAGTTTGTATAGGGTTCAAATTTTATTTAAAGCTAGGAACTTGAAACTTCGTAAAAAGGTATTTTATTAAAAAACAAAAAACCTATTCAGCGTTTTTAAAGATTCATCCCCCGAGGAGGTGAAAAAGGGGTTGAAAGTTTGTATGGAGATCAAATATTTTTGAGAGTGCGAGACTTAAATCTTTGTATAAAGCCATAGTATTAGAATTTAGAACACAAGAAAACTTATTTCAGCGTTTTTAAAAATTCATCCCATAACAGGGTTAAAAAGGGGTTGAAAGATTGTATAGGTTATAATTTTATTTAAAGCTATGAACTTGAAGCTTCGTAAAAAGGTATTTTATTAAGAGAAAAGAAAACTAATTTCAGAGTCTTTGATAATTCATCCCCCAAGGTGGTGAAGGGGGTCGAAAATTTGTATGGAACCCAAATATTTATTGGAGTGCGGGACTTGAATCGTTCTATAAAGGCATATTATTACAATACAAGAAAAGTAATTTCAGCGTTTTTAAAAATTCATCCCCTAAAAGTTTAAACGGGTTGAGAGTTGGTAGAGGGTTCAAATTTTATTTAAAGCTAGGAACTTCAAACTTCGTAAATAGGTAGTTAGGTAGTAGGTTTTATTAAATGTGATGTGTGTGGTGTGTGTGTGTGTGTGTGTGATGTGTGTGTGTGGGTTTGTGTGTGTGTGTGTGTGTGTGTGTGTGAGTGGACTTGAAAATCTTCTCGGGGTTGAGAGAGATTATATCGAGATTATCGAGAACAATTTTATTCAGTTAGGGGCTTGAAACTTCGTAGCCAGGTTGTGAAAGACAAATGTCATGCGTTGTATAATAATTAACAAATGATTAACCGTCCCTACTGCTATCTTTTGCTGCATATTGTTCTAAGCTAATGTAGAATTTATAACCACCAATATACAAATCCACGCGTACGAAGTCGCTGGCAACAGCTAGTATATTATGTTACCTACTAGTGACCCGACCCGCCCCGGCTTCGCACGGGTACATACATAAACCTTCCTCTTGAATCACTCTATCTATTAAAAAACGCATGAAAATCCGTTGCGTAGTTTTAAACATCTAAGCATATACATAGGGGTAGACAGACAGCGAGAAGCGACTTTGTTTTATACTATGTATAGCTCAAATCTTGATATTAATACTTAGAATTCATTATACTGATATTAATCTGAAATATGAGCCGATACAAGGATTATTTTTATGTAAAACAAGGCATAATGAACTCCGAATACGGTAGCAGAGATAAACTACTCGGATTATCACCTTGCGAAAGTATTAGCATCTATTAACATTTTCAATTTTGGATCTAAGTACCTATATACCTACCCTTGTCCCTTACTGCATAAACTCACTCGCAATGCGTTTCGCTCGTAGGTACTAGGTACTCGAAATCGCGAAAATAGTTTAGCTATTTCATACATTTTGACAGATTAGGAGCCCGGTTCAGATTTTACAATTTGTAATGGATTTGAAATGATACGACCTTGAATACATCTCACGCTGATTGGTGCATGCGAAATGACGTGAAAAATGTGCGCCAACCGCCAAGACGATGGGCAAGGCCGTATCAAAACCAGTTCAAAATCATAACAAATTGTTATATGTATCTGAATCGGGGTCCAGATGTCTATGTTTTCTTTGTTATTTTGTCTCATTCAGTTTTTATTTGAACTGAGCGATGGAAGAGGATTATTCACCAAATATCTATGATGAATTGATGAGCCAACTTTTGGGAGATTTCGGCGTTAGTCCCGTAGTAAAAATTGCAAGTGAGATTGACTTCGAGTGAGTTGACGAATTCGCTAGCATTTACGATCGCGGTAAACTCATGGTAAGGCCTGGTCGGCTTCACATGTAGGAGTAAAATAAATGCAATATTTATGTCCATATTCGTTTTGGATATGTCATATGACTGTTGCGCCGCCCTGGCGGGTAAAGGACACATTACTTTTATCATATGAACAGTTAATACATATTTTGTATGGAATGAAGACGTCGTTCTATGGAGCTAGAGTCTAGATTCTAGACATTACTTTATGAGTGCTTCGGGGCGTTCGTAAATTCTTATGATTATAAAATTAGCAGCTATAGCGTTGCGCAAACAATAATACTAACCGCAAGGAAACATCACGATCTGTCATCACGGATAACGGTACTAACAGCAATTTTTACTGACCAATAGTAGATCTTATGGCTTCGCAATAAGGGTTAAGAATTGTCAAGAGGGTTTATGTAGGAACCTAATTAAAGATTACTACTACCATCGTCCAAACTGTTAGCTGATAATTTGTAAATCTTCGTCAGGCAAGAGTCACACCACACAAACCTAAACCTACCGAAGCTAATACGCTCTCATTATCATAAAACGGCATTCTGAAATAACATGAAAGACATGAACAGTCAAGTAACAACAGTAAAACAAAACGTCTACCTACTTTGCTCTACGTAGTATGACAAATTTTAGCAAGGAAAACTCAAGTGTTAATTTTAATACTATATTAGGTACCGTAAAATGGGGTGAGTAGGGTCAAAACTGAATTTCAAACCTCGATAACATTTTATTTTTACATATGAAAACTGAATGGTGTATATAATAAGTGTTCCGGACGTTTGTATTTTAGTTTTTATTTTATTTTGGGTAGTTCCATTTTATAACTTTGACGATAAAGAGGAAAACCCACCTCACCCCGTAGTGCCTCGTATTTGGGGTGAGAGGGGTTTTCATACAAATGTGATTATGGAAGATTGTTGGATCGATTTTTTTATTATGCGTATTACTATAGCTCCATTTTAAATTGGAATACATTATTTTTGTAGCAGTAGCCTTAAAATCCCTTCTCACCCCCCTCTCAAACCTTTTCTCCCCATTCATAACCCACCTCTCCCCGCGAAACCTACTCAGCCCGTTTTACGGTATTACAATCATCAGTTTCGTCGTCGCTCTACCTTCACCTTCACATTAATAGATAGGTACTTAAAAAGAAAAACAGCTACTTTCTCAGTGCTTAAATATAATCCTCGTTTGATGATAAACTAAATATGTATAGGTAATAATGGTCCATATAGCAAAAATTTGCTGTTTGATATATTCACATATTTGTATACTATTCAACATATCTTCAAAGAACGGTTAGTCTATCTAGCCGCCACTGTCTACACATCTAACCTTATTTATAAACATGTAACAGTCGAAATTGACCTAATCTTCATTATAATTTAGACAGTCACTTGTTATGAAACAAAACGAAGATTCTGTTTTAAAATCAATGATCGTGTTTTCGATCAATTTCAATTCGGTTCATAGTTTCATCAAACAAAAGATGTTTGAGTAAATATCAGTGGTTGGTTGTTATTATTATGATTAACAGGCACTGGTTTTGGTCTCGCTGTCTTACTAGACATTAGGTACCTAAGTAGTTAGACTTCACAGACATCTTTACAAGCCAACGTTCCAAAACTATATGTACTAATATTGACACAACCTTATTATCGTGTCCTAGAGGCGTGTAAATATAAATTCGGAACGTTGGCTCGTAATAAAGATGTTTGTGAACTAGACTGACCAAGCACTTTTCAACTATTAGGTACATCCAAAATCTTTGATTTTAAGTGCTACCTCGCTCAAAATCGAGAACCCTCTCTTTTCTCACGCTACCTTCACATAATACTAAAACGTTGTTTACGGAACCCTAAAAAATGAAGCAACTAAAACAGTTTAAAGGGGCCCACTGATTATCAGTCCGCCGGACGATATCGGCCTGACAGTTAAAAGCAAAATTTGACAGCTCCGAACAACTGACAGGCTTATATCGTCCGGCGAACTGGTAATCTATGGGTAATCTGTGGGCTCCTTAAATAAAAAAAAACGTGCAAAAAAGAATGATGGATAGGCAAGTAACTGACACCCCATCACCCCGTGACAGCTAACCTAACCTCAAATCATATCAGTCAAACTTCAACGCGTCAACACGACCGCTGGCGCCCATTTAATATGATACCAATCTCCGAGTAAAAGTAAAGGAATGCGCACGCGAAAAATAAAAAAATCCAAGGTCAACCGTAATGGCGTAAGCGCATGTCATTGGTAACTGGAACACGTGGTTGTATAACCTAGAATTAAAACGTCGTAAGTCTCAGCGAAGTTCGTGATGATATTGTTGTTTTTCTTTTGGAATCTGGTAAATTTCTGTGACTACCTTATTCCAAAACTAGTATCTCGCTATCGTGCTGAAGGAAAAAACAGATTTATAACGAAGTCTTAAAGCTTATTTTTAAACGAATCACGGTTATTATTACGATTTTAGAAGGTTGATAAGTGGATTTGGCGTTTTGCTACATTAATAGCCTTAAGTCGTTTTTGATTAACCGCCTTCAAAAAAAAGGAGGTTCTCAGTTTGTTACCGTATAATGTTCGTTTTGAGTGTATTTTTATTACACTTCAGTGCAGTTCAAGTTAAGGTCTCCTTTGACGGAGTTTTCCTCATAAGGAGACAAAGATTTACACCAATTTTGTACGTGCTGAGTGACAGTTACTTACATTATTTCTGTTATTGACCAATAAGTAATATGTAGATGTAGAGCATCCATTTTTGGGTTAATTTAGAGGACATTCTTTAAAACACATACACTTTTCATGTTGTTTGCGTGTGGTACCGTAAAATGGGGTGAGTAGGGGCAAAACTGACATTCAAACCTCGATAACATTTTATTTTTACATATGCAAACTGAATGGTGTATATTATAATAAGTGTTCCGGACGTTTGTATTTTAGTTTTTATTTTATTTTGGGTAGTTCCATTTCATAACTTTGACGATAAACAGGAAATCCCACCTCACCCCGTAGTCCCTCGTAATTGGGGTGAGATGGGATTTCATACAAAGGTGATTTTGGAAGATTATTGGATCGTTTTTTTTTTATTATGAGTATTACTATAGCTCCATTTTAAATAAGAATACATTATTTTTGTAGCAGTAGCCTTAAAATCCCTTCTCCCCGCCCAGTTCTCCCCGCGAACCCTACTCACCCCATTTACAGGTATCCGATTAAAAAAAAAACAACGTTTCAAGCCGATGATTATAAAGCCTGACCAGTACCTAAATATATCACGAGCCATATTGCCAAATTTAAAAATTAAACTAAATTTTTCATAGTCTGTTCAGAAAGAGAAGAGTCGTGGAATGTATTGGTCCCCATACATTCCACGACTCTTCTCCTTCCGAACAGACTACTAAATTAAACTGTCACCACATCATCATATACAAGATAACAGCGCCCTCTTGACAATTATCAATTTTTGGTCGGGCTTTACATAATTTTAATCTTAGAAGCATTGTCAATGTTGTCATACCTACTTAAAACACCTTGTCATGTCAAGGTCACAGCAAGTTCCAATAATGTCTGCTGACTTTCGAAGATGGCATTTCGCGCTTATATGACACAGACAAACGTCTTTATGTAACGTCATACGTAAGCTTTTTGTTTTTTAAGTGGAACACCAAAAGCCGTAGAAATGACCAGTCATTCTCGTCAAACGGCTAATGTTTACAAGCGTTATGACACCCGGTCTCAATTAGTCAGTCTGACTGCAATTTCGCACTTGCGAATAATGTGCAAAGTGGTTTTTAGTTATAATTTTATGTTAAAAACTGATTTAGTTTAACTGCTGAGATTGTGTGTTTTGTGCTTAGGGGCTGTTCATAAATTATGTCATCTATTTTTGACCCCCCCTCCCCCTAAAATCATCCAAAAATCATGCTTCGAATGACCCCGTTTCCTCCTACGTCATGCTACCATCATCCGATGTCCAGACCCCCCCCTCATAATTTTGCACAGCATTGGAATAAGTGGAAAAAGCGAGGACTTTAGAAATCCAAGTTTTATCCAGAAAACAGGACTTAAGAAACTCACTTCTCTTTATTCTACTTTATGTCAATCTAGTCGGTATGTCCTAGGCCATAGGGTTCCTTTGATTTGAAGCTGACATACAAACAAATCCCGTTTGCGTTTTAGGGTCAAATCGCGGTCAGTCGGTTTCAATGTCGCTTGTATAATGTGCCGTAAGAGAGTGAAAAGTTTGCGTTGCGTCAGCGCAGGATGGGTGTAATGCGAAAGGAACCATTAGTTGATAATTCCAAGATAGGTACTTTTTCGTGCTTCTATGTAAAGAAATGGAAACTATAGGTTTAGATTAAGAGAAGAAACTAATGTGTTTAGTGTCTTGGTCGTACCATATCTTAATAAAAATGGCAAGAACTTGGATCAGTGTTTGGTTGTTCCAGTTGCAACGGCTAGATTCTGGAGCTTTGATATCAAAAACTTTTTAAAAAGTTAGAAAAAAGCTTGAGAGTAACGCGCCGCGTACTTAGGGAAGCACATATTTGACAGATTTACGTGAAGTAGGTAGCTCAATGTACTCCCGATTATTACTTGTAGGATAGTAATATATTTAGGCAATACATATCCAGAGATTTTTATTTTATGATTATACCCAGTAAATGTGCATATAACTAGTCGCTCTGTGAGTTATTGTAGACTGTGACTTCTCCATTTTGTAAATTTCTAAAAACAGAATCGACAAAAATAAAGTAAATCCATCTCCGAAGTTCTCGAGTCGGTTGGAAAATGTGACATGTCGAATAACAGTCGGTAAGGTCAATGTGGCTAATTCCATAATAGGGCCTATTCCGTCTATTAGCATTTTTCTCGAACAACGAGTTGTCGTTGAAATTATCAATTTTGTTCGTTGTTCGATTGGTTTTAATTTCAGCAATCAAAAGCAGATAGTTTCTTTTCCTACGATTGAAAATCAAAGAAATATACCTACGCTCGTGGACGGAATAGTCCCTCTGACGAAATTAATAGCCATATTGACCTTAAATTAAAATACCTACAAAACTTGTTCGATATGTACTGGTTGACTTCCGAATACGCACATCCACAGCAGTCTTACTGCATCGTCCGCGCACGTAAACTTTCTCTTTGTTTTGTTGTCGGCCCGTCAATATGACCGCCTATAATTCTGTATAATTTGGTTATGAGCGGCAATCATAAACGGGTCGAAAACAATCTGTTACTCAATTTGCGAGATTATCGCTTCATCTTGTGGTCGTTAAGGCAGATCGTTAGTTAACATTTTGTCTTTATATGATAACTAGCGATCCGCCCCGGCTGCGCACGGGTTAACAAATTAAATGGGAATTAAAAAAAATACCTGCAAGTTTGATCCTCCTATGCTTTGATATGTGATTAAAGAAAATAAATAATTGGAATTATCGCTTTTAACATTCTGAATAACGCATGTAAGTCTCGAAACGGTCCGAACTTATAAACACCAAATAATGTTTAAATTAAGTTTTTCTATCAAATTTTTCTTCGTATATTCTAAAGTTTTCTCAGGCAGTGTCCATCAAGTAGGGTAACGGCACCAGTGGCCAGCCGGGTACCAGTGGTCAGCCTTTTGAGCCGTTTATTGGTCATAAATATCTGGTATATTCGTTTAAACAAATCGCGAGTACTCAAATAGGAGCTTTGATTCCTTATTGGTTAATACGTCACACGACAAGTGCGGTGAGGGAACGGGGGGAAGAAATATACTCGTTCATACAGGTGCTGTTTGTCGACGAGTGCAATAGTGTCATGTCGGCCATATTTTTTACTGCACGTGGGGTTCTCTTAACAGGCAAGAAAAACTATGTTTTAATGTTAAAAGTTATTGTTTTTGTTAGGCCCACTTGCACCATCCCACTAACCCGGGGTTAAGCGGTAAAACCGTTAACACAGCGTCAAATTGTACTGGTAACCATGGTATCTCCAGCGTTAACCGGTTAACCCCGGGTTAGTGGTATGGTGCAAGTGGGCCTTAATGATTGGTTTATTTATTAGTTTATCTATTAAATTGCATTATATTTGAATGAAAATATCAATATTTCACTTATAAATTGAGGGGGCTGGCCACTGGATAACACTTTTTTCCAGAAAATCCAGTGCCCAGCCCCCCACGGCTGACCTTTGGGTTATTCGTTTATTTTATTATTTTCCAGCCAATGCGACCGTTAGGACCGTTAAATTTACATTTTCAAATTTAGTTAGGCATGCCCTAGTCAATTTAAAGTAAAACCCAGTAGTCAGCCGCATTTGAAATAACGTTTTAATGCGGCTGAGCACTGGGTTTCGCGGATCCAGTACTCAGCCATTGACCTTGCTTGGTACGTCGTCGCCAAAAATATGTCCACATTTTTAAACCCTATCTCATTGAAATAAGGTTCAAAAGTGTATACATATTTTTGACGTTACTATACATAACTATCATTTTGCTGTTTCCTGGTCGGTATATGACTTTGTTTATTAATGATAATTAGATCTGCATAGACTCGATTAATTATTTTTTACCGAATACCTACTAGGAACATAATTATATATTACCTGATTTACCTCATTAATTTTTGACGGATTAATTATTAGAAAATAAATATTGCGATTCTTAGTTTGCAAGAATAATGTTAGTTAATTAAGTACCTATGGCCAACAAATTTCGTGTCATAAGAATTGTATGTACCTATAAGATTTTTTATTTATTAAATAAGTAAACAAGTAGGTAAATAATACATATGTATATGCAAAAAAATTATAAACTAAAATTAAAAACTACAACTACAATAACAATAACTAAAATAGTTCTACATGACATAAAAGCTCTCCAAGGGGACTCTACGTGTTGAATCTGTGTCCCCACGCAAACCTATCAAAAAACCGGGATTATAGGCCCGTGATATCCAAGGAGATACAAATAAACTAAAATAGTAATAAAAAATAGATATTTGTATAACATCGTTGATTTTAATATATGCAAAAAATTATAAACTAAAATTAAAAACTACAACTAACTACAATAACGATAACAAAAATTATAAAGAAAAAATAAATATTATAATATCGTTGATTTTGATATAAATATTAGTGATTTTGACCTAATTATTATGAATAGTTTATATAGGCTGAGTACTGGGTACACAGAGGCTGCTTACTGGATTTTGGAGGCTGACTACTGGAGAAAAGTGCCATTTTTTGTTTAAACTTAATTAGAGATATTATAAAGAGGATTGTTATTTTTTTAAATATTTTGTTTTAAAACTATGATAAACAATTGATCTAACCATGTCATTTGTTTAATTATCCGACTAATCCTGTAGAAATGCCGAACGTTCAAACTTAAAAAAGTCGTTATAAGGCTGACTACTGGTGCCTTTACCCTATACAGTGTGTGGCCTACAACACGGGCGAAAAATTAAAACGTAGATTGTACTCCTCAAACTGGACAATGTTTGTTCAGCGACTTTTAAAAATAACTTGTGGTTTGTATTTTAAAACACTTTAAAATTTATTCGAACACGCAATGTATTACGAAATTGATTATGCCTGTACGGTGACAAGACTGACGGGCAATGTCAATTAGACGGAATTTAAAGTACATTGAAAATATTATTTAGTTTGTTTGAAAAAGGGTCAATTTTAAGACTACATAATTTCAAAAAGCTGTTGAACAAAAGTTTTATTGTTTGATGAGTAGAATCTACGTTTTAATTATTCGCCCGTGTTGTAGGTCACACACTGTATAATTCCTTGGGATCTTAATGATTAAGAATGACAATTTCTATTGAAGGTCTAACTTATTATGCTGATGGCACAGTGGACGTAACATTTGGGTCATCGCATAACTTAGCGTGTTTACACTAATTATACTATGCTAAGTATTAGCGTCCGAGTCGAAATAAGTTGTCACCAGATTTGTTTATTAATGTTGATAGGTTTCGATTTATGAGGTTATTATTGTTTTTTTATTCATGTGTGGTCTTCATAACTGTATAGGTTAGTCAGACAAGGGGATTAGTCTTTAATAAAATAGCTAGACGGTATGAATGATTGATGTGTCTAATCAAACCTTCACAAATTTGGCTAAGTTGGTAATCGAATTTGATTTTTTCCAAAATGAAAAAGAATTCAATTTTTTCCAAACTTTTAGAAATTGTGCAGTCTACTTTGACATACTCTGTCAATCTAACTTTATAATTGTATACCATGATTTTTATGTCTTTATCTATCTATCTAAGATCTAATCTATCTAATACCTTTATACGAGCAATTCCTGTTTATTTCGGCGATCTCGGAAACGGCTCTAACGATTTTACTACCTATATGGGGGTTTTCGGGGGCGAAAAATTGATCTAGCTAGGTCTGACCTCTGGTAAAACGCGCAATTTTAAGTTTTTATATGTTTTCCGAGCAAAGCTCGGTTTACCAGATATTATCTATAATATGAAGTCACTATTATGTTGATTGTTTAAAACGAACAAACAAAAGGATCTATATCTAATTCTCATTCATATATTCAGTAGAAGGTGGGTCGTTAAAACATCTAATCACCTAAGCTAAGCTATTTACCTTGGATTATGTCTCAATCGTGTATTACAATATATATTTATTTAAATTATTTATTAGAAAATTAAAACATGGCAAACCAGAGTTTTATAGACTTAAAAAAGCATTTGAAAGTAATACCTAATACATACCTAATATATACAAGCTTTTTTACGGTCTACCGTAAAAAAGCTTCTTTCATCTAAGGATTCTCTGAGGTTAGTAAAGAGGGCTTGCCTTTTTAGAGTAAAAGGAGCCTGGAGCTTATGTCCATCAGCAGTGGGCCTATCCGTATAGGTTAACCTTTTGTACGCCAATGACCGATATATCCGCACCGTAGGTTCAACGCCAAAGACCGATTAATCCGTCACAGACCACAGAGCAACATAGACCTAC
Organism: Cydia amplana; assembly: GCF_948474715.1. Taxonomy (NCBI): domain Eukaryota; kingdom Metazoa; phylum Arthropoda; class Insecta; order Lepidoptera; family Tortricidae; genus Cydia; species Cydia amplana. Next base: position 13,137,654 of record NC_086084.1, on the reverse strand, counting down.
GTGCATATGCAATAATAATATGTAGTAATAATAAGCCTGTATGATAATTGTCAAGAGGCGCTGTTATTCTATTGTACCTATAGGATGACAGTTCAGTATAGTATGATACAATTAGTTCCAGTGAAATTCCGCAACATGGCGCGTGATCATATATTCTTGGCATTGGTCAGGCTTTAGAGATGGGCCAGGTTTTGAGAGTTTACGTGTCAAGTCAAGGTTATATACTTAAACGTAAATAACAGTGATTCGTGTATTTCACGAGTACACGAGATTTCTTCTACCTCGCCCTTCGTTTAATCTCAAACCCTTTTTTCAAGAGCTTATCATAATACGTTCAGGTGTCGAGGGATTATTTCTAAAGTCATTTTGCATATCTATTGGATGTGTGCTGGCTTTGAATGCAAGGACCTATTCAACTTCTCAAACTAACATACAATGGTAATCATTACGTATACATGATTTCATATATATTTTTTTTAATTAATATACTTGGGTAGATCAACTCTTTGATCTTTTGAAGGTCCAAGAAAAAGGACAGATTAATACTCGTAATTATAATGACCTCTTGGGATTACCTACAGGTTACAGGCCTTTACAATTAGCACATTACGGTACAAGTGCGAAAAGTAGGAAATTCGCAACGAGTGGCAGCAAATTGAAACACGACCGAAGGGAGTGTTTTAAATCGACACGAGTTGCGAATTACCTTTTCGCACCACTGACTTAATATAAAAGAAATAGACACACAAAGCAGAACAAAAACGTCAACAAATGTGGATCCCAATGACGTTTCGCACCATTAGCATTGATGATAAAAACGCTTACGTAAATATTGAGTCAAGATAAATGTTTCGTACATAAAAGAGCTTAATGTCGTAAGCATTAAGTGTCAAATTTGCAAACAGAGGTACCAACACTGTTAAAAAATTTAGTCCGATGGCACTAACGTAACGTATTTACGTCAAACAACGTCAAACGAGAATAATGAACGAATGGAGTCACTTTGGTACACTTTATTAGGTATTACTGTACAGTACCAGTAAACCAATTGAAGTAATAAATAAAACAAATTTAATTTAATCTGGAGCTCAAATAAAATTAAATCGTGGTTCAAATTCAAACAAATTTAATTTTTAATAAATAAGTATACTTCTTTAACCTTTTAACCGCCAGCATTTTTTGATCAAGCGTACTCGTGTCGCCACCGACAGTAATTGTACCACGCAGAGTAAGGTTGGCATAGTTACGGGAGTTATAAATGTGCTGTAAAAACCTAATCAGATAACTTATTAAATATAAAAACAATTTATTAAATAAAATAACTGTGTATTTTAGATCTACTCATCGCACGGGTGCACGGGGACATTTATTGGTACTGATTGGATTTTTGAGAAGCGGGTAATTTTTGAAGTGAAAACTTCTTTAGCGGCGCTGGGCACTTTTTGAGGTGGGGAAAAAATGATAAACTCGAGACAGCGTAAGGCGATCACGTGACCGTAAGGGGCGTAAGGCGATCACGTGACCGTAAGCCCCGTAAGGTGGCCACTCATAATTTAGATGGCATTTAAATCAATAAAGAAAAACTCAATGTTATTTGACATTTCTGTTGCGAACTCCTTTTCAAGACTCTTTACCTATGTTCAAATAATTTGACGTTGTCATGGCAGTATGTAAATAAACATGTCAATGAAAAAGTGTGATCTTAATTGAGAATGATAATAATAAATAAATATAATACCTCCGCTAAACGTATGTATCGTGTTACCGGGCGTCGGTAACATAGTGAGGTGAGTTTTCACTTCTATCGGCACTCCTGGAGTGCAACCATTGTTGCTTGTTTTTATAAAGTCCATACTTTATAAAAAAAATCCTGTGGTTGTCACTGTGTTCAGACAGGTTTAGCATTTACAGTTAGTCGATATAAGCCCTTATTGGTGGTGTATACCTATGTAGGAAACAGGGAAATGGGCCGAACACACAAGTGCCGTTTTGCCTTGTATAAAACTGCATCACCCCTATCTCTTGCTATAATTAAATAGCAGTACACTTTGCACGTGTCATAGGTTTTCTTGGAAATCTTGAATTTGAACATAATGTTATTCGTTACGAATGCCATATAAAAATATAAAAAAATATTGACCTCACATCGACTCATTAGATTTTTGTTCCTTGACATCCCTTCTTTGGTAGTAACAAATTAATTTATTCAAAACCATAAAATTACCACCAGATTACATAAATTATGTAATGTTATTCCAAGAACTAACCGAAAGAAATACATTCCATCCTTTTTCCTTGTTTTATCATTGTTATTTTTACATATTTCGACGGCACATTTCGTAATTGTTGACAACTTCACATTTGAGCGTTTCAAACAAGACTAAACGAAAAAGTAATGCGTGATCTGTTTTAACATCACTTTTGTGGGGCCATTTTTTGCGGCTGATTGGGTATCCAGTTCTTTATTCTATATCAATGTTTCGCACGTGTATTGTACAACGTTTTACAACACATATGGCACTTTAAACTTTCGACATACGCACGGAAAGTGCTGTTTCCCGCACTAGTTCGGGAAAGTAGCACCATATGTACTGTAAAATAACTTACATACTGATGTTGTGACGTGCACGGCGTTGCGCAAGCGGCGCTTAATTACACAAACCACAAGCCCGATGATTTTAATTGAGTTATCCAATTCAAATGATATTGTTCCGATCAGATGATTCCGAACATTACATGGTTGCGGTTGGATTAATTCGTGACTTAGGTAATATTCGCAATGTATAATTTACGAACGTCTTACGACAACGAGTATATTTGGAATGGCTCCTCAAATTTTTAACAAAATTCCGAATGAGTTAAGAAATTTAGAAGATATGACAAGTTTTAAAAGTAAAGTATTTAAATATTTAGTTGACAGAACATATTATAGTGTAATAATAATAGCGAATTTTTGTTAGACTATAATTAATGGTAACTGTGCACCACAGCATGTATACAGTCCATTAATGACAAAAAAATTGTACGCCTCACGGCACAACACAGTGATACAACAGTAATATTATAAGATCTGTACTTATGTACTATTCATACCTGTGTTGGACAAATAAACGATTTTGTATTTGTATTTTGTATTTTGACGTACCTACCTACATCGCCGAAGGGACTGTAGTAGGTATTTGTATATCTGTTTTACTTCTGTTCTGGGGGCCTAGCCAAGATGAGAATCGTTGAAAAAATGCCATTCGAAACGTACCGTATTAACCAACAGCCTTCTAAGGACGATCGCAGAGGCTAATATCAGCCCCATAATTGGCCATTGGGCAAAGTCGCATGCGTCGTTTGTAAATTACGATAAATGACATTTAATGATACCCGATTTATTTTTAATTTTTAATTCTAATTTTAATATCACTCAATTATTATTATTTTCTATTTTAATGTCATTATAATGTTAGTATGTTAATTTATGTGTGTCAAATTTCATCCAAATTTTATAATGTAAATAGTATATAAGTGTGATATGAGCGAAAGCTTGAAATAAAGGATTTTTTTATTATTATTAAAACAGTCGCGTCATTTTTCGCGCCATCTGTCATCCTAATACAACACATTTGTAATTGTATGTACGATCGACAACATTTCATTTTTCAAGTGGGCTATTTATGTTATGTCTTCGCTTCTATACCTAGCGTTATCCCGGCCTTTGCCACGCCACGGCCCGCTTTCCTGCTGGCTTTTATGCACATGTCTGTCTGTCTGTTCTTTCTACATTACATGCTTAAACCGTTGAACCGATTTCGATGATACTTGCTATTGATGAGTTAAACCACACTTAAACTTAGTCACGGGAAAGGACGTAGGATAGTTTTCATCACGGAGATTATCATTTTACACAGAAAACGTCGCGGGCAGAGGTAGTTGTGAAATTAAAAGCAAATTAATAAAATAAATAAATAAATATTATAGGACATTCTTACACACATTGACTAAGTCCCACAGTAAGCTCAAGAAGGCTTGTGTTGTGGGTACTCGGACAACGATACATATAATATACAAATACATAAATACATAAAAAACACCCAAGACTCGGGAACAAATATCTGTGTTAATCACACAAATAAATGCCCTTACCAGGATTCGAACCCAGGACCGCGGCTTAACAGGCAGGGTCACTACCCACTAGGCCAGACCAGTCGTCAGATTAATAAATCAACCGTCTGTACATCTAAATGTACAGAAGGCGTCAAGTACAAAGCTCCCATAAATCACATTAAGAGCCAACAGGAGTGGTCATTTCTCCATACAAACGTACTCGACTGTTTCCTCCGTGGGTTTTGAAGCTAGTGAAATATATGAATAAATGAAACGCACACACGTCCGGTCACTTAGATATTTGTATTAGAACAAATTAAATTATTTTCAGAAAATATTTTAATTTGTTTTTATTTCAAGTAGACACACTCAAAGTTCACTTAGATATTTATTGCGAGACTAAACGGCCTGCAGAGGGCGCATCCGAATGCACCGCGATATGAGAACATGACAAGTAATCAGTAATCAGTAATCAGTAATCAGTGTGTTTATTGCTTTCATAGGTTATACAGGTTGGTACATTTTATTGGTTCAGCTATGAAACCCTGTAGGGCACTGCAATATAACTTAAATCTAACTTAATTATAATGACTTAAAGCTATCTCTTATAATGACCATGCGATCGTGCATCATAATTATTATTATAAACAGTTACAAATATTTTTAAGTTGCGATATCTAAAATACTATGCTAAATACTATTACTATAATTAACTATCTAAGAACTCTTGCAGTGTGTAAAAGCAGCTGTCTAATAAATATTCAGTAATTTTTCTGTTAAATACAGTATTTATTTCTTCGTCTCTAATTGTCTTTGGGAGTTTATTGTACACTTTTATACACATCGCATGTGGACTAGAGGCGTGCATTTTTAGATTAGATTGCGGCATTGGAATTCTGTCTCTAGGGCGTAAGTTAATATTTCCAGGGTTCTTTGCTGCTGGGAAAAACTGGTTATACTTTCTTAAAAATTTACATAGTTCTAATATATACAAAGATGTCAGAGTCATAATTTTGAGCTTAGGAAAATGTGGTCTGCAACTATCTGGTTGGTTTATATTAACTAGGATCCTTATACATTTCTTTTGTAACAAAAAGAGATCATTAACATTTGTACTATTGCCCCATATTATAATACCATACCGTAGCCACGACTGGGCGAATGCGTGATAGGCACAAAGAGCTGTGTTGAGATCGGTATGTTTTTTTATTTCCATTAAGGCATAGGTAAAGCTTGATAGTTTTGAAGCCACTTTTTGGATGTGGAGTTTCCAATTCATATTTGTGTCAATTTCGAGTCCAAGAAGGTTTGACGAGTCAATACATTCCAAAGTCTGGTTCTGGTAAATGAAATTTATATTTAAATTACTTTTTTGATGTGGCTTATGATGCATAATTTTAGTTTTATCTAGGTTCAACTCAAGGTTGTGGAGATGGAGCCAGTCGACAACTTTGGAAAGAATGTTGTGTAAAATGGAGTTTACGTTGTTATCATTAGTAGGATAAGGGAACACTATAGAAATATCATCAGCGAAAAGGACACAAGTATGATCTAGTATTTTGGGGAGATTATTTATGTAAATTAAAAATAAGAGACACCCTAGATTACTTCCCTGTGGTATAGAGCCTGACAAAGTTTTCTTTTCTGATTGTACATTTTCTATAACTCTAGTGTGAGGATTATGATACTCTACTTGGACTAACTGTGTTCGGTTTGACAGATAAGATTGGAACCATTTGTGAGCAATACCTCTCACGCCTATGTTATAGAGCTTATCCAGTAGTATTTTATAAGACACTTTGTACCGTTAGGTAAGTAAGTATAGGTACATACATTACAGCTAGAGCAATGATTTTTTCAACACAGATTAATATTATCAATATCTGTGTCGGACCGTTTTGCTTTTTTTGATATTTTTGTTTTTTAAGGCGCTAGAGGCCTTCAAAAATGGCCAAAATGGCCTAATTGACTATGCCGCAATGAGAGGCGTGCTATTCAAAACTGATATCAATCAGTCAAAAAATCAAAACGGTCCGACACAGATAATGTCATAATCATTTAGATTTCCAAATTTGGTTACTATTGGTTAAGTTTTGGAGGAGGAAACAGTCGAGTACGAAACCTCGATTTTTGAGATTTTTACGCAGGATTTTTCGCCTTGTCCTTATCGCACTAGTTTTAGGAGCCGCTTCCGTTAGCGAGACGGGTATATTTACCTAAAATATTTAAATCTTAGCTCCTGTTGGCTCTTAATAAATCTTTCTACCAACGAATGATGTACACTCGACCTTATATTTGCGCTAATCCAATCATAAATCACAATCGAATAATCGAATAGTAATCGATTGTAGCCTAATCGATAGTTAAACGTAATCGTAACACGTTGACTTCGTGTTGCAAGATGGCCTTTACCATGGGTCAATATAAAATAGTGAATACTTTAGATGCCGAAAATGTAAGATTAGAATGATTAAATTATAGACGCGGCTTTTTACAAGAAATTTTATTATTCATTTACTAAAGGCAAACTTCTTATCTACGTAATTATTAAAAAGAAAGACTTAAACAATAGCCAATTACATTACTGAGGCATCATCGTTCTAAACCAGCTATAGGTACCTACATGTACCTGTCTCAAAGATTACCGCGAGCACCGCGAGTACCGCGACATTCCATTTTTTCGAAAGATACATATGGCCATCTAAAGGGGTTTTTTCCTTTTACTCATTTACTCTAAAATATTCTCTAGATAAAAATTTGGCTTGTGAAATCCTTCCGCTACATTACTAGCTATTTTATACTAAAATTATACTGCTAATAATTATGGTATGCAGGGTAACGTTATACAAGTGGAAATAAATAAAATTAGACATCTTTTCGTGTTTTTTTTTTTCTATGACCTATCAACTCCGTAAGGTTTTGTAATTTTGTTTGGTGTCTGTCCTTGCAAATGTAGTCTAGTTTCCGTAAATTTTTTCATGGCATTTTCTCTTAATTAAAGCTTGTAAAAAATTAAGATGAAAACTATTTTGTTTTAGCCCCCTCTTTTTAGGGTTCCGTACCCAAAGGGTAAAAACGGGACCCTACTACTAAGACTCCGCTGTCCGTCCGTCCGTCCGTCCGTCTGTCACCAGGCTGTATCTCACGAACCGTGATAGCTAGACAGTTGAAATTTTCACAGATGATGTATTTCTGTTGCCGCTATAACAACAAATACTAAAAACAAAATAAAATAAAGATTTAAGTGGGGCTCCCATACAACAAACGTGATTTTTGACCAAAGTTAAGCAACGTCGGGCGGGGTCAGTACTTGGATGGGCGTTTTTTTGCTTGTTTTTTTTTTCTTTTTTATTTGCTCTATTTTTTGTTGATGGTGCGGAACCCTCCGTGCGCGAGTCCGACTCGCACTTGGCCGGTTTTTTTATAGCATAGACGTAAATGAATAAATTCATTCAGCAAATAACGTAGTTAATGGTATATTCAATCCAAATGAAATTATATGTAAGCATTACCAAGCTTACAATCGTTATTTCACCTTGCATACCTACTTACCTACTATAGGACCATTCGCCGTTTTTGGTGAATCATTAGCGAATCTAAACCTGCAAGCGATCTACCTTGTGGCGTACCCGCATCATATAGCACCGCACATAATAATAAATCAACATTTCATAATTCTGGAAGATCTCGACGATTATTCATGCAAACGAGTTGAAATGTCAACTGTACAAGTGTTAAATTGGTGTTTAAAAATTACTTGGTCCTTGCAACAACACTAATAATGTGCCATAGCAAAGTTTTCAATATTGCAAAATTTCCACTTGAAAAAAATTCGAAAAGTTCTCATATTTATGAATAGGAATCGAAATTTTCCATTTCCATAATTAAAAGTATAATTTGTTCAATTTTCCTGAAATTTCCTAGAACTTTTTGGAAACTTTTCACGACTCTTAAAATACATCTGTAGACAACACTAAGAAATTGAAACAAGTCATTTAGAATCAAAATATAAATAGAAATTCACCCGTATTCATTGCTCTTTACTGTAAAATATTTCTTGTATGGTGAAATTAAATATTAAATCGTTATTTCCTTTTATTGCAACGTGAAATTATTACACCTAAATTGTCTAAAATGCACTATTTCAGAGGAATTTCCTCCAACTTTCACGGTCCATAGGCTACTGTAGTTTCTTATCATAAAGCGGGTCATAAGCTCTTTTGCCACCGACAAAAATTAATGATATAATAAATAACTAATAAACTGGACAGTTGGTGATTTATGGTTAGAATGAAGAATCACATATATTCGTCTTTTATTAATGTTATAACTTTTATGGTACAAATTGTCCGTGGCCTAGATTAGTAGCCATTAAGGCCCCTTTATAATGCGTCACTAATTTCCGTAACCAATGGATGCCTGAAGCATTTAAATCATGCAAACAATATCTTCGCGTGTGTGCCTTGTTATTTTTGCGTAGCGTCTTGTTTTGGTACATTTACCTTACGTGCGTAGGCAACATGCCAATCGTTTACGCTCCGTAGCGAACGAAACGCAACTGTCACTGTCGCACTAGTACGGACGAGTGATAGAGAGAGATGACTAGTATGACTACGCTAAGCCACGGAGCGTTAACGATTGGCTTGTTGGCTAAGCACCCTGGTATCTTTGCACGATCCAAATGTTTGCACTGTTCCGCACAATCAGAAGAGCAAACAGCATTTTGATCGGTCAATATTGGGTTATATACGCATTCGAGCGTGGGATTGGAGCTGTTTTCAAGTTTATCGAACTAGTTTTGATTTTTAACCGACTTCCAAATCTAAAAGGAGGAGGTTATCAATTCGGTTGTATGTTTTTTTTTTTTTTTTTTTTATTTTTTTTTTTTTTTTTTTTTTTTTTTATGTTTGTTACTCCATATCTCCGTCATTACTGGACCGATTTTGAAAATTCTTTTTTTGATGTATATTCATACAGATTGGTCCCGTTTTTGTCAAAACCCAGTTCTGATGATGGGATCCATGAGGAATCGAGGGAACTCCTCAAATCTTAAAGGCATACATATAGTGATTTTTGTGTTTTTATCAACAAATCAAGCATATACATTCAGAAACGTGACATTTGATGAAGTGGAACTGCTGATGATGATCAGAACAGAACTCTTCAACGACGCATAGTTCACGTTTGGCGATTTGTCCTCTTCGTTATGTTTGTTAAGCAAGTTAAGTTTTTAAGCCACATTTTTGTCAAGCTCGAGTTCTGATGATGGGATCCATGAGGAATCGAGGGAACTCCTCAAATCTTAAAGGTGTGCGTATAGAGATTTTTGTATTTTCATCAGAAAATCAAGAATTTTTATTAAAAACTGTCGCATTTGATGAAGTGGAACTGCTGATGATGATCAGAACAGAACTCTTCAACGACCCATAGTTCACGTTTGGCGATTTGTCCTCTTCGTTATGTTTGTTAAGCAAGTTTAGTTTTTAAGCCACATTTCTGTCAAGCTCGAGTTCTGATGATGAGATCCATAAGGAATCGAGGGAACTCCTCAAATCTTAAAGGCATACATATAGTGATTGTTGTGTTTTAATCAACAAATCAAGCATATACATTTAAAAAGTAACATTTGAGGAAGTGTAACTGCGGATGATGACCAGAACGAAACTCTTTAACGACGCATAGCTCGCGTTTGGCGATTTTTTCTTTTCGTTATGTTTGTTAAGCAAGTTAGGTTTTTAAGCCATATTTATGTCAAGCTCAAGTTCTGAACATGGGATCCATGAGAAATCGAGGGAACTCCTCAAATCTTAAAGGCACACGTATAGAATTTTCTGTATTTTCATCATAAAATAAAGCATTAACATTAAAAACTGTCGCATTTGATGAACTGGAACTGCTGATGATGATCAGAACAGAACTCTTCAACGACGCATAGTACATGTTTGGTGATTTCAAATTTCGACTTTGACTTGGACTGGGACCCGGTCTCGGATCCAGATCCGGACGCGTACCCGGATCCGGTTCGGACCCGGACCCGGACCTGGACTCGGATTCGGACTCGGACCTGGACTAGACCCAGACTCGGACCCGGACTCGGACACAGACCCGGACCTTGACCTGGAAAACCACCATGATACCTAAACTAAATAAACCACTATGATTATTGATTACCTACCATAAAATGTAGGTATAAAGTATGATGAGGCCAAACCCCTCCCGCTCAAACCCCCGTACACCGCACCGCATGCGCCGTTAAGTGGGTTAGGTTAGGTTTGAACTGCTATCCTCACAGAACCGAACAAAAGTGGGTTAGGTTAGGTTAGAACTGCGAGCCTTACAGAAACGAAATGCTTCCTTTTCTACATAGCGCACCATCTACAATAATCTTTCACCGGGCCGCATAGAAGTCGGTTTTTTTTCTTAAAAATTATGTTTAACCTTTTGGATGCCAATGACCGATATATCCGCACCGTAGGTTCAACGCCAAAGACCGATTAATCGGTCACTGACCACAGAGCAACATAGACCTACGTGCATATGCATAAAGTTCAATTTCAGTTTTGACATTTCAATGACGTGGCGTCTGAGTGACAGCTTTTGTGTTTGACACGGCGTCGAATTAGAGATCGGCGTCATTAGAGATCGCCTAAGTACCTACTATTTAGATCTAAAATAGGCTAGATAAGGCAAGATTTGCCCACTACATGGAGCATTTAAGATGACTAACACAAAATTGTAGTTTTTATATTAAAGTCTAAAAATCAAAAGACCTCGAATGTAAAATTTTACTTACTAAGACTCCGCTGTCCGTCTGTCCGTATGTTTGTCTGTCTGTCTGTCTGTCTGTCTGTCTGTCTGTCTGTCTGTCTGTCTGTCTGTCTGTATGTCTGTCTGTCCGTCTGTCTGTCACGAGGCTGTAAAGGATGACTCACGTTAGACCGGGCTGTGACCGGGCCGTGTCCGGGCCGGAGCTTCCGGCGCATACTTTTCTATGACAGATGACAGGTGATCACGTGGTGGTTTCCATAGAAAACGAAGCTCCGGAAGCTCCGGCCCGGACACGGCCCAGTCTTACGTGCCGTGATAGCTAGACAGTTGAAATTTTCACAGATGATGTATTTCTGTTGCCGCTATAAAACAACAAGGCTCCCATACAACAAACGTGATTTTTTGCCGTTTTATGCGTAATGGTACGGAACCCTCCGTGCGCGAGTCCGACTCGCACTTGTTTTGTATTCAACAACAAATCAAGTAGACGTTTATAGAGAAGGAATTTAGCTCTATGTCTTAACATATTACTTATTACTTAACACGTGCAAGTGGGGCGAGGGCGATGCGCTCGGGCGCGCGCGCGACAATTGCGTGTGTGCGGCCGGACTTATACTAGATTTATAGATATTGAGCCCAAAAGACAATCCGGGGTTAAGCGGTTAAACCGTTAACCCAGTGTCAAATTGACATTCTATATAGATCTGTGATCTGCACCGACTTTGATGTGACAAAGTGTGAAGTGTCTCAACAAACGTCATATTTTCATAGAAATTTGTTGATTATTGTTACGCCCCCACACTTTAACATCAAATGTACAAACAACTGGGGCCTTACCTGCCTGGGGGGGTCTCTGGGGGCTTAAGGCCCCTGGACTCGGGACTTAGGAAAATTTTTAAGGCGCAGAGCTTGCTAAAAACGAATTATTTTAAGAGGTCTATAAGTCTAAGTATCAAAATAATATGAGTGCCGTATCGCTTCGGGGCGGTCTATCGTCCTACACTACCAAAACGTAATATCTAGAATATCAGTGACATTAAATTTGAACCTTAATACTATGACGATACCGGTTGTTTTTCAATATGAATGTTGTACTGGCACGTGCTAACGCTCGAGCTAGCGGCTTTGCGATAATAGAGACAATGGCCTTTGTTTGAAAGATTAAGGTTCGAAGCGAAAAGTTCACCTGAGAAGAGCCATACTATACCAACACTAGGTTTACAAAGTGTAGTAACTCGAAGTCGTATGTCAAACATGGTAAATCAGAGTTCACGCGTGGTACAGTCACCTGCAATAATATGTTACATAACAAAGGCCCCAAAAATATCTGACACGATCTTATTTGTAGAGCCATAATGTCACATATTTTCGCGGCCTTCGAAAAGTATCATATTATTGCAGGTGACTGTACCATCGCTCACACTGTTAACTGATAGTTCGTAAAACTTCTTTAGCAGCGCTGTGCACTTTTTGAGGTGGAGAAAAAATGTTAAACTCGAGACAGCGTAAGACGATCACGTGACCGTAAGACGGTCACGTGACCGTAAGAAGGACACGTGACCTGATCGAAAAACTGTTCCATGTAATGTGATTGACTTACTCTTTATTGATTTAAATGCCATCTAGTGAGTTTCGCTCTAACTGGTATTAATATAACTAGAGTACTATCAGTGATGTGCTTAGGGGTTTCAAGTAATTAACGCTAACTCTAGATGGCGTTAACCTCAATTATACATAGTGCATTCCAGCTCTGCGTCGTGTTATAATACTTATAATAAAACGAAATGAAGTAGCTGTAAATAATAAAACGAAATCAGTTCTGTCGGTTTTTGACTGATTTGTTTGTTCGTTTGTCTCTTCTTCCTCGCGTTGTCCCGGCATTTTGGCCACGGCTCATGGGAGCCTGGGGTCCGCTTGGCAACTAATCCCAGGAGTTGGCGTAAGCACTAGTTTTTCCGAAAGCGACTGCCATCTGACCTTCCAACCCAGAGGGTAAACTAGGCCTTATTGGGATTAGGCCGGTTTCCTCACGATGTTTTCCTTCACCGAAAAGCGACTGGTAAATATGAAATGATATTTCGTACATAAGTTCCGAGAAACTCATTGGTACGAGCCGGGGTTTGAACCCGCGACCTCCGGATTGCAAGTCGCACGCTCTTACCGCTAGGACACCAGCGCTTATTTGTTTGTTCGTTTGTATAAATATGTAATTCAATTTACAGTTAATAAGATAAATTTAATCCGGATAATAAGTTAATTTCTACTTAACTAGAATGAGACACTTCTATTTTAGTGTGTTTACTCTTAAAATACCGGTAAAACTGTTTTAATATTTTTGATCATTTTTAAAGCAGTTTACTGAATCACTAACTGACACATAATTATTTATTATAGCACGCTACATTTATACTATATACTATTTATACTGTTTTTATTAGTATTGAATACTAACAATATTTTGGTGGTAATAAAAATTCCCAGTAGTTACCACCAAGCCGAGTTGGTGGTAACTAGTGGGATTTTTTTTCCCAGTAGTTACCAGTGGTAAAAGTTGGGAAAAAAATTCCCAGTAGTTACCACTGGTAAGAACTTGGTGGTAACTAGTGGGAATAACCCCAATAACACATCTACGTTTAAGTTCATCTTCTTTACGTAACATTGTTGGTGTAGCTGTAGATCAAGATGTTTAAATTGCATTGCCTTATTTAGGACCTTGCTCTGGGTAATAAGCGAAAAATGTAATGGATTATGTTTCTGTTTATTATTTCGCATACGCCAGTCTAATTGCAGATCTCTTGAATGATTGCAAACCAATGCTAAATGTAAAATGTATTGGGATAAGTTCGCCTTTGTACATAACATTTTTATTTTTTTTCGTTTTGTCCGTTTTATGTTAACCTGTTTATGTGCAATACATACATAACTTCGAAAGCGGGGTAATTTAATGTTTAGAATGGCAAATATCTACTAATAAAACCAAATGTACCTGCTTCGTACTCCATACACATGTACTTTATTAACATTACACTAATGCAAACCCTTCCCAAGTACAGTCAAAGAATTTAATTTCACACCCATTTCGTACCGTGTTACAGTGACAATATCACTCGCTAGAGACTTCATACTGTTGTTACCTACTGTGACAAAGGGCAAAAAATTAAATTCTTTGACTGTACGCTTTTGCCTTCAAAAATCCGAGCTATGTTATTAGAGTCTGGCTAATGAAAGTTGAGACTGAGATTTATTTAAAACTTTTTATATGGCAACTTTTTTCCTATGAAATAAGCTGTCAGTTTCAAGCTGTCATTTAATTTCGTATTTATTGCCAGGTGCGGTTTTTATTGAAATTCCCGCGTTTTTTTAGTCTCACGACTCGCTGGTCAGACTCTACATCCCCGTTTAATAAAAATCAGATTTCACTACACGACATCGAAATGCTATCTGTTCTCTATCGCACTAAAATGTAAGAGCGATAGAGATACAAGTCTTTCGTTGTCGTAGCGCAACGAAAGCGATTGGCTAGGCCCCCTGTAGATACCGAATGGCGCCTTAAGATAACGACTCTTTACATCTTCAGTTTATTTTTGCATAACCTTCGGATGAGTTCAATAATCTGTGTAATTTTATGTTAATATACGTTTATCTTTTGTACTTCCTTAATTAATGTAAATATCTATTCAGTAGGCATTAATTACAAGCGTTAATGTTATTTTGTTAATTAAAGAACGAGATCGCATTGAATATTAATTGATTTAAATTTTTCGCAACGAAATACAAAACACATCTCACACATAAAATAATTATATTCAATTGTATTTTTATTTAGCCATGGTGGTGGCCTTTCATTCCTTTGAAGTACCTATATTAATGACCATTGGTCTTCGAAAGCAGGGTAATTTTGAAAATGATTGCCATTTGTATTATGGCTCCTCTACACGATGGGCCAACGCCGGCCACTCCAAGGGACGCATTTATGCGTTAGAGGGAGCAAGTGATATTGCTATCTCATTCTACCGCATGGCTGCGTACCTTGGAGTGGCCGGCGTTGGCCCATCGTGTAGAGGAGCCATTAAACTAGAAGCAGTGTAGCAACAGTAGGCATCGCCTTGATAAGCTCAATGACGCAGACGCAACCCCGTTGACATTAAGGGGTACCACACACTAGCTTCTCCCGAGCGTCGGCGTCAACTCAACTCTGTGGATGCTGCTCGACGCAACGTTGGCGCAACTGCGCACTGCGCAGCGACGCCATTTTCCATAGCGCTAACTAGACGCCGACGCTCAAATGACACTAGTGTAAGGTCTCTCGAAAAGAGTTTTCGCGACCGAAAGATTCATTTCCGGAGGTTGGCATGTCATGTTTTTGGCTGCTTGTATTATTTATTGGCTTAGGCTTCGCGATCTCAGAATATATCTATTAACTTATTTATGGTTGTTCTTTGCCCGCAGGGTGGAGGGCGACGCGAGTGCGGCGAGGCGGGGCGGTGCGCGTGCGACTGGCGCGCCCCTCCCGCGCCGCCCGCGCCCCCTCACCCCCTCCGCGCGCTGGACGACACCCCGCCCCCGCTGCTCAGGTACAGCTCTTCCCTTTCAAGTTTCCAAAAAGCTGGAAAGGTTCTCGGTAATTCCAGGAAAATTTCTACGAAAATACGAGAAATTTCTTAACGTTTCAAAGTGGAAATTTCGCAAGGTTGGAAACGCTTCGACGGTTGCATGGGATCTAAGAAAATGAAGGATCTGGCGGTCTAGCATGAGTTGCGTTCTCGCGCGTTCCAGTTTTTTTTATGTAGGTTGAGACAAACGAGAAGACCAATCGTCTGATGGTAAGGGATTACCGTCACCCATGAGCACCTGGGGGTTGTAAGTGTGATGCCGACCTTTAAGATGGGAGTACGCTCTTTTTTTGAAGGTATTCATTTTATTTCATTTATTTGCCGTAAATTGTACCTATGTTTACATAAGCATAGAGAAATATAGTAAGACAAGAGTGCTCACTCCATACATCAGTTCAGACTATTAATTTCAGTGTCTACATCTAGCATCGAGTAGCGGAACTATCAGTACTTGACAATAGATGTAGCACCGACCGGAAAGTCTTATCTCAACAGCATGAGACTTTCCGGTCGGTGCTACATCTATTGTCAAGTAGCAGTACTGATAGTTCCGCTACTCGATGCTAGATGCTAATAGTCTTTTTGGTACTAAAACTGATGTATGGAGTGAGCACTCTACTTCATTTGGCATAAAACCATCCCTATTATCCTCGCAATTTAAAAAGTCGTATGTTGTTATGAAAGTTATGTATTTTTTTTTCTCTATGACATAAGATAAACATTTACTACATTTTTATAACATGTATAACAACAGGTTTGAAGAACGTTGAAATTTACTGGAACTTATAAACGCTCACACATGCACAATGCGCATTACAAAATGCACCGGCAATTTGAACTTTTCGTTATCGTTTTGCTAATCGACTTGAGATTCTGTCAATAATGTATGCAATTAATTAGTTCCCATAGAATTTAACTTGAAACTAAAGTATACATGGAATGGCTATACAAACGAAACAGCGTTTGTACTTTATTCTCATTGAAATAGAGTTCAAAGTAGTTACGTACCTATTATCTAATTTGATAAATGCAGGATAAATGCATTGCGAACCAATGTCTATATAAGCTTTATTATCCCTTACATAATCTTACTCACGCACAATGCATGCAAAATGACTAAGTCACTGTCAAGTCGTTGACCTTATGTAAGAACCACATATTAACCACCATGGTTATTCTAAATTGAACCTTAATCCCTTCTCATTAGTATTTGGGAAGTGCAGAAAAATGTGGTGAAATTAAATCTGATGATTCAGAGAGATTTCCTTTGTAATAATGTATGGAGGGAATTTGTTTGGAGTTTTGTATTGATGTGTGCAAATGATGCGTGCTTTTCAGTAAGTTGTTACGTAATTGTTATTATTTTAGTTTTTTGTACGTACCTAATTGTTGTTATTTTAGTGTACTTAAATGCAACATTTTGTGTATAGGTACTTTCTTTAAAAAAATAACTCTTACATCTAATGTGGGTGGCTACTGTGGCTATACATAATACTAGTAGTTCGCCCCGAACTGAGAACTCGCGGTTAACCAAAAATTATATAGCGATTGACTTTGTTGCACCTACTTAGGTACATACTCGTATAGTGCGACATAAAATAATAGAAAATAAATGAGGACGTCACTTTCTACGTAACTGTCACATTTTTGACGTAAAATGCTTATACATGGCAACAATTTACTATGGACATTTTTGAGTTCCATTTTATTTAATTTCAACTATTTTATGTCGCTCTATAGGCGGCAATGGATCAAAGATCGCGTGGATTTATTGCAAGGTCTGTGGAGCCCTTAACTGATTGATTTAAGCAAAGAGTAGTATGTATAATATAGTTGGCCAAGCAGATCTTGTCAGTAGAAAAAATGTAGACACGAAGGGATATGGTCGCATAGAAAATTTGAGTTTCGCGCCTTTTTCTACTGACAAGATTTGCTTTTTTGCATCAATTTTGAAGCGCCATTTACAAGTTTAGCGTTAAGTAATATAGATGGCGCTATTTTTTCGAATAAAGGGCTTCGTATACGGCTGTCCCTCCCCTGGATTTAAGTCACCACCATAGAGATTAAAATAAACTGTATCTGTGCTAAGCCGAAATATTACCTGTCAAATGTCAAATACATATGTTATGTTTATTCTAATTTATTTTTATCTTGCTAATTATTTCAAAATGGTAAATTTAAAAACGATATTATAAAAGTGTAAGTCGAGCACTTTCATTTGATACTAAACTCGACCATGTTTCTTGCAAAAAAATGACCAGAATAGCAAGACCTCTCACAAACAGCTTTTTGGCCTTCTAAGCTCTTCTAGCTCAATAACCTCTTGATCGGGCCTGCTCATAATTTAATGACTAAAATATAATGCCCTCGACTACACGTTTACCCAATTTCATTTAAATTAGAACAAATTTACTTAAGTTATTGAGTATCAAACTATCTTCTGACAGTTCAGCTTAAAAACATCGAAATGCCGAGACGTGCCGCTAGCCAGCCGCGTGTTCAAAGTCGAATGTAAGAACTTCGCTTCGCTTCGCTCGCTCGTTCGATAAAGCTAGTAAGGGAACCGTCGTTCATCAGAACTACGAATTATAGAATCCTTATAATAACTGTCCGGGTTTTTCAGTTTCTACACTTTCAAAACATCATACTTTTTAAATGAAACTTTAATTTGAAGATGATTCCACTATTTCCACTTAATTTGACAATGTAGTATACATATCTATAGGTATACCCTAGGTTGCAATTAATACTCTATTTATGCACTATGTGAATAATTATAGTTTAAAAATAATACTTGAATAAATTACAACAACTTGTGCATAAGTTATCGATATAAAAGTTAATTTACTTAAATATACCTCATAACGGGGTGAACATGGGGTTGACAGTCGGTAGAAGTCGAAGACGGGGGCGTAAACGATAATGTACAATAATGTATGTGTTCTGTTGTCTGTTGTGTTGCAGATCGAACCCACTGTATACCGAGGAAGAGGAACAAGAGGTAGTGATAATCGTGGACTCGCTGGAAGAGGAAGACGTTGTGGAGGGAGGGAACCTCGCGGCGCCCTGCGCGCCTCGCCGCGTACCTTCCACCTCTTCAGGTCAGAAACTCCGTAAACCCAGTGCCGGCCCGAGCCCTTGATCAGGGTAGAGCGCAATCGGGTTTTGGCGCCCTTCGTTGAAGTTTTCAAGAGTATTTTCCACCCCCTCTCCCCCCCCCCTCGCCACACTCGCGTCATTTCGGCGCCCCATTTGCCATTTTGGCGCCCCCTTTGCCATCCGGCGCCTAGAGCGGCCGCTCCACTCGTTCTACCCTAGATCCGGCCCTGGGTAAACCCATCATCTTCCTCGCGTTGATGCCTTCCCGGCATTTTTGCCACGGCTCATGGAAGCCTAGGGTCTGCTTGACAACTAATCCCAAGAATTGACGCAGGCACTAGTGTTTAAGAAAGCGACTGCCATCTGACCTTCCAACCCAGAGGGGAAACTAGGCCTTATTAGGATTAATCCGGTATCCACACGATGTTTTCCTTCACCGAAAAACGACTAGTAAATATCAAATGATATTTCGTAGGTACATAAGTTCCGAAAAACTCATTGGTACGAGCCGGGGTTTGAACCCGCGACCTCCGGATTAAAAGTCGCACGCTCTTACCGCTAGGCCACCAGCGCTTTTTTTTATCTTTGGGCTCGTGGCTCTTGGAGACCGGCTCACCACTCTACCAAAGCTACGAATAGGTACTTTACTACCAGTCTGTTGCGTATATTGTTACCATAACCTTTCCATACACGTGTGGGAGGGCATAGATTGAAGCCCCAATGATAAAGTAATAGGCCCTCACAAACTTGACAACTCGGTCGGGAAATCTTCTGAAAACCCTCTACACATCGTCTTTTTTCACCTAATTCTTATTTTTTTGTTTTTCTACGATTGCCTCGCAGGTAATATCTATAAAACCGTTACATCCGTTATTTGTAACAAGTATTTACAGCAAAAGAGCATCATCATCAACACATAACATTAACAACACATGTTGCCGTGTACACATGTTTGCAAGAGGTATAAGTTGATTGATAAATATATATCAGAGCATATTTTGATTTTCTTTGTCGCAGAAAAAGGAACTCCTATCTTCTGACCGTCAATTCCGTGTAAAGGATGACTCAAAGTTAGACCAGGTCGGGGCCGGGCCGGGGCTTCCGGAGCTTCGTTTTCTATGGAAAGCACTACGTGATCACCGATCAGCCGTTATAGAAAATGACATGTCGGACGGCCCAGCCTAGCGTGAGTCATCCTTAATGCTCTTGAGACTAATAGTTTCTATTACTCAGGCTACGGCAGCGCCGGCGGCAGCAACGGGCGGGTGTCGCCATCTTTACCAAAGACCGAGGCGGAGCTACCCGACTCGAAGCACGAAGGATCTCAGACGTCAAGAGCCTCAACCTCTGACACGGACAGCCCAGGGTGCACGCTGTCGCGGAGCCTTAAGGAGGACATCAGGGCGTGTCTAGGAGGCTGCAGGTAATTTCTACACAGTAGTATTAGACCAGAAGTACGAAGGATCTCAGACGTCCAGAGCCTGAACCTTTGACACCGACAGCCCAGGGTGCAGAGGACGCTGTCGCGGAGCCTTAAGGAGGACATCATAACGTGTCTAGGAGGCTGCAGGTGTCTATGCTATTATATATAGCAATATCACTGAACTGGAAGCCTAAGTCAACCTGGGCTGATGGAGCTTCTACTCGAGGGTGAACGCTGTCACACATTCTGGCGGTCGTTGGGGTGATTTTAGGATTGAAATAGTGTCTCCACAGTAGCAATAGACTGGAATCACGAAGGCTCTCAGATTTACGGTGGTTCAACCTCCGACAAGGATAGCCTTAAGGAGGACATCAGGGCATGTTTAGGAGAATGTAGGTACTGTCTTCCCTATAACACTAGACCGAAAGTATGGAGGATCTCAGAGCATGACAGCTCTATTTGGGCCATGGGCTCAGCTAAGAAAGATCCAACAACAATCGTGTCAAGTGGAATCGCTTGAGACAAAATATCATATTCTTTGCACTAACTTACTTACCGTACTAGTATTAAGAGAGGGGTGGGTAGTTTAATTTTATATTCCTATGTACCGTAAAATGGGGTGAGTAGGTTTCGCGGGGAGAGGCGGGTTATGAATGGGGAGAGAAGGTTTGAGAGGGGGGTGAGAAGGGATTTTAAGGCTACTGCTACAAAAATAATGTATTCCAATTTAAAATGGAGCTATAGTAATACGCATAATAAAAAAAATCGATCCAACATTCTTCCAAAATCACCTTTGTATGAAAAGCCCTCTCACCCCAAATACGAGGCACTACGGGGTGAGGTGGGTTTTCCTCTTTATCGTCAAAGTTATGAAATGGAACTACCCAAAATAAGATAAAAACTAAAATACAAACGTCCGGAATACTTATTATATACACCATTCAGTTTGCATATGTAAAAATAAAATGTTATCGAGGTTTGAATGTCAGTTTTGCGCCTACTCACCCCATTTTACGGTATTAACCGAATTTGATTTAATAATGTATACTAACACATATGGGTTTTGCCTGAAATAAATTTTTATTTAATTTAATTTAATATCCCGTGCGTCCTTCAACTTGCACGATGAGATATTCTAGAATGCCTGATAAAAAAACTCCAATTTCTTCTAGATGGGAAAAAGACGTCGGCGACGTAGTAGAAGCCGCCGTGAAGGGCGCCGGGGGCATCACCGCAGCCCGAGCGAGGCTCCACGCAGCATTGCTGGCGCTGCATGAGCCTTTACCCAGGATTCCCAACCGCGGGCCGTCGCTGCCGTACTGCGGGCCCGGCGTGCGGCCCGGTGACGTCACTATGATGCCGAAAACTACTGAGATGTCGCTGCTGGTGAGTAATATATGCTTTATCTAACAGAAAACGCACGAGAAATTGAAACACAGAAATAATCCTTACTCTTGTCTTGGTCCTACGTACAGTCATGTTTTAAGCACGTTTTCAGCTCTCAAGAATTCACCAATCTGCCAACTGGCAAGTTTCCCATTTTAACAAAGTAAGTTAAGTACCATCATACAGCGAAGATATCGTATAATAATAATAGGTAATATAATAATCCCTAGACAATCTAGACATCCACCTTAACAACATTTGTAACATAATATTTCATATATAGAGGTATTAGTGGTATTAGCTCGTAATAACGCACCACAGTCATTGTCAACTGGCTATCGTAACCCTTATTGCAAACGCATAAGGTGCACCTACGATCAGTGTCGTTGTGTTAGTAGCTAATGTAATGAGATAAGTATAAAAGCCGTTATGTAAGTAATTGGAGCTATGATCGTATCGCGAAATGTAGGTGTCTGTGTCGTGTGATGAAACTTTGGCCACATGTGACTTTGAGTGGACATTCACTTACCTGCTCAAGTATATAGGGATGGCCATATCTACCACCAACATCGAAAAACCGTTAGCTGCCTCTCTATTGCTCTTGCATATTCGAGCGAGACAGAAAAATAAATTAAGAATCTCGTTTTACACGTTAGGGCCTCTGGACTGACATTATGCCTAAAAATTCCTCTGATTAGAGTAGGTAAAAATAACGTCCAGTCACTCACGTCCAATCAAAGAATTTAATTTCCGACTCATTTCGTTTCGTACCTTGTGACAGTGACAAGCAATATAAAAGTCGCTAGAGATCTAATACTATTGTCACGAAATAGGAAATTAAATTCATTGACTATACCTATTCTTACACGCAAACGCTTAATTTACAAAAATATTGTGATCGTATTGCTTGTGTTTTATATATTTTTTAAATCAAATTTCTATTACACCTTATGTGTATAATTGCATGAATTCTATAGTAATTTAAATTGTAATTTTTTTTACTTTTTTTCTCGTAATGCATGTTAATTATAAGATGTAATTTTTTTTGAAAAGATGTGTCCCGCCGAGTTTGTTGCCGGTCCCATATTGGGATACCCTCCTCCAATTGAGGGGGGATTGAAATCTTCTCGGGGCAGAGGTGGAGCCGGTCTACCTAGTTTTATTTGACGTTCATAATAAGCGCATATAATATAATCAACCATGCAACTAACTTTTATAAGGAACTATACAAGAGACAAAATGACACTGAAATAGCGGCACAAACTTTTCAAATAAGTAATACTAGTCCCATCAAACCAATTGAAGACGCCGAAGTTTATGAACACATAAAAAGGCTAAAAGCTGATAAGAGCCCCGGACCAGATAGATTATGTAATGAAGTCCTAAAAATAGGAGCACCAATTTTAGTTCACCGGTTGTGCCAACTTTTCAATATGGTAATGGATACAGAAATTGTACCAAAACAATGGTGTACATCAGATATAATTCTGCTATTCAAAAAAGGTAACCCTCTAGATATCGGGAACTACAGACCCATAAGCCTTTTAGCAAGTATATACAAATTGTTCTCATCTATACTTTTAAAAAGAATATCTCAAGACATCGATAAACTGCAACCAAAGGAACAAGCGGGATTTAGATCAGGTTATAGCACAACAGACCACATACAATCATTAGACCAAATTATTGAAAAACACCGAGAGTTTAATACACCGTTGTATCTGGCTTTTATAGACTACAGCAAAGCCTTTGACAGCATTAGTCACAGCTCAATATGGAACGCACTACAACATGCAAATATAAACCAAAAATATATCAACATCTTGAAATATATTTACACGCACAGTAAAAGTAGAGTTAGACTAGAAACTACAGGAGATGAAATAAATATAGAACGAGGAGTTAGACAGGGGGACCCCCTATCTCCGAAACTTTTCATCGCAGTACTCGAAAATATCTTTCAGAAATTAGAATGGAAAAATAAGGGAGTGCGGATAAATGGACGTTATCTGAACCATCTCAGGTTCGCTGACGACATAGTTATAATTGCTGAAACTGCTAAAGACCTTGAGGAAATGATGAGCTCACTTGACTACGAAAGCTCAAAAATTGGTTTAGAAATGAACATAAATAAAACTAAGATTATGACCAATCATCGCAAAAGACCTATCGTGATTAAAGGAAACAATATAGAATATGTCGATGACTACATATATTTGGGGAAGCAGCTGTCATTCAAAAAGTCTAGCAACGAAGAGGAAATAGCAAGAAGAATCAACGCAACTTGGAGAAAATTTTGGTCTTTGAAAGAAGTTCTAAAAGGAAACTACAGTTTGCACCTAAAAAAGACTGTATTTGACACATGCCTATTACCCTGCTTATTGTATGCCTGCCAAACTTGGACATTTACAGACGAAATAAAACAGAAAATCAAATGTAGCCAAACAGCAATGGAAAGAAGTATATTAAAAATTAGAAGAATTCAAAAAATAAAGAATGAAAACATTAGACAAATAACGAAAATCACTGATGCTCTCAGGCACGCGCTCTCACTCAAGTGGAGATGGGCTGGACATATCTCACGACTCAAAGACAGAAGATGGACTATAGAAACCACACGTTGGAAAGGACCAATTGGAAAAAGGAATCCAGGTCGACCAATAACACGGTGGGCTGATGATATCATACAAGTCACAGGAGCCGACTGGATACAGTTAGGCAAGGACAGGGAGGCATGGAAGAGGACGGAGGAGGCCTTTACCCAGAAGGGGTCCATATTTTATTAAACATTAAGAACTAACATACTAATTACCTATTTTCTATTCTTTTTACTATAACTTACTAACAAAAACTGTAAAATGTATAACTTTATGAAAAATATGGAATAAATGGCTTTATTATTATTATTCATTTATTTATCTTTCCTCTTACGTTAGGTTATTTATAATATGAATATAAAAGTAAAATATAAAAACACTTACAAAACAATAAAAAATACATATAAACACATTATAAAAAACCTAACCTAGAATGCCGCCGGCAGCGGGGCAGGGCCCAAGCTACCGGTGGTCAGGGCCGCAGAGAGAGGAACCGGCGGACTATCCGCGCCGTGTCCAAGATCACCGCCTTCTGCATCTGGCCCTTGATCCAACCACCTAGCGAGAGTCTCTCAAGATGTTGGTCGAGACTCTTCGCTATTAGACCGTTCGCTGAAACAACTATCGGGACAATGATCGTCGAATCAACATCCCACATGGCGGTTATCTCGTGAGCCAAGTCTAGGTACTTACTGGACTTGTCCTTCTCGGCTTTCACGAGATTCTCATCATGGGGGATGGTGATGTCAACGAGCACGGCCCGGCGTTGCGCTCGATCTATTATCACAATATCAGGCTTATTGGCTACAATAGTCCTGTCAGTGATAATAGATCGATCCCAATAGAGCGTGGCACGACCATTCTCAAGAACTGGCACAGGTGAATACTTGTAGTACGGTACTTCGCGGTCCACAAGACCGTATAGAAGAGCAAGCTGTTGGTGAATAATCCTGGCTACGAGATTATGTCTGTGCAAGTACTCGCCGTTAGCAAGATGAGAACAACCGGAAATGATATGCCTGAGTGACTCTCCGGGACGGTGGCATGCCCGACAAATGTCGACCGTACCGTCCTTCAGGATATATTTCCGATAGTTGTTCGTCATCATTACTTCGTCCGCAATTGCACAGGCAAAACCCTCGGTTTCTCCGAAGAGGTCCCCGAATCGTAGCCAGTTCACCGACGCGAGCAGGTCCACATCGGGTCCCGTGAGGGCCTTGTAGAACCGCCCGTGTAGCACCTTACTCTCCCATGCCGCCTTGCGATCCGCAGTACTTAGTACCACAGGTTTGCGCCAGTTCTCGTTTGCCAAGGAGAGCGGCGTGAGGTTCCTGTCTACTGCCACCACATCACGATGCATCCCACACTCGTTGTTAAGGAAATAATTCCTGAGATTGTACACCTCGCGGTTGTGGAGATCCTTGGCGTTTAGGAAGCCTCGGCCTCCACATTTCCGTGGGATGTACAATCTCATAACTGACGAGCGTGGGTGTAGCATGCGATGTGCGGTAAGCAGTGATCGGACCCTCCGATCCAGGGCGTCCAGCTCGGTCTGAGTCCACCTTAGTATGCCAAAGGAGTATGTGAGTAGGGGCATTACCCAGGCGTTGAAGGCGCGCACTTTGTTGCCTCCTGACAAAAGACTGTTAAGGACTTTTGTGAGCCGACTGAAAAAGCGCTCCTTCACCGACCGTCTAATACCTTCGTCCTCAATACCCAACGACTGTGACATACCAAGGTATTTATAGGTTTCTGACTCAGAGATAGATCTGAAAGCCATTGTCTCAGAGAGTTGTAAATTTGTTGAATTTACAACCCTCCCCCGCTCTACATGTATAACCGCACATTTATCGACACCAAACTCCATGTTGATGGCACTACTGAAGACTTCGGTAGTTTTCAGTAGGTCCAACAAGTCTTGGTTATTTGGTGCAAATAATTTGAGGTCATCCATGTACAGAAGGTGAGAAATGACATCACCCTCTCTCCGAAGCCGGCAACCTAGTCCCAAATCTTTCAGCAGGGTGCTGAGGGGATTCAGAGCTAGGCAGAACCACAGGGGACTCAGACTGTCACCCTGAAAGATTCCTCGCTCAATCCTTATAAAATCCTGCGGACCAGAGCGGTCATTCCCGCCTCCTGGTTGACGAAGGACGGTGGTCCACCGCCCCATACACGCGCTTAGGAAGGCTCTCAAAGTTGCATCAACTTTATACAGCTCTAAGACCCTCCCCAGCCATGAATGAGGCACCGAATCATAGGCCTTCTTGTAGTCAATCCAAGCGGCTGAGAGGGCCCCCTTGTTCCGCCGGATTTGTTGGCATATGGTCATGTCTATGAGGAGGAGCTCTTTAGTACCACGGGACCCAACCCTACATCCATTTTGAGCGGAAGCCAAAATATTATTTGCGACAATGTGCGCGTTGATTTTTGCTCTCAAAATGGATGTAAGGAGCTTGTAGAGTGTAGGCAAGCATGTGATGGGTCTGTAGTTTTTTGCTTCCGTGGTACTACCGGACTTGAAGAGCAGGAAGGTGACACCAGTTGTTAAGGAAGGTGGGAGAGAACCAAGCTCGAGGGCTTGTTGAAATTGTGCTGCTAAGCAGGAGTGCGAGCATCGGAACCATTTTAGCCAGAAGTTGTGCAATCCATCCGGCCCAGGACTTTTCCAGTTCTGGGTCGTGCGGATGGCACAACTTACGTCATCGGGGGTGATAGTGACTACCCCCATAGGTTCGATGGACTCGCACTCACGCTCGACAACATTCATCCAACTCCCCTCGGTGTGTCCGACAGGCACCGACCAGATGCTACGCCAGAAGTCAGTCATGACAGTAGGATCCGGCGGCTGCGTGTCGGACTCACGAAGGTTGGTTTCCTCCCACTTTCGGTACACCTTATTATTATAATAAGCGCATTGTAATTATGCCTACTTGAATAAACTATCTTTTATCTTTATCTTTATAATTCTCATCAATCGATTGCTCTAACAGTTTCAAAAAAGTTGGAAAAGTTCACGGAAATCTTTGAAAATGTTCATAGGAAGTTAAGGAAACAAAATTTTGGAAGCGGTAACTTTTGTACAAATATAAATATGAGAATTAAAAACAAAAACAACATTGGTAAATATGGTACTTAATTGAGTATTGAACTTGTGGATTATATGTAGTTGTAGTACTGCTACCCCACACTAGCGTCTTTTGAAAAATTTAAAATGGCGTCGCTGCGCAGTTGCGCCAACGTTGCGTCAGCAGCAGCCATAGAGTTGACTAGACGCCGACGCTCGGGAGACGCTAGTGTGTGGTAGCCCTAAAACCCAACTGGTAAATACTAGATTGGTCGCTAATTTGTAACGGGGACGTTCTTACTCTAGCTTTGTGCAATTACTACATACATAGCAGAATTGCCTTGAATCAAGTCTTATATTGTAACGCCGGAAAGTGAGACATGTCCAAATACTCGTTAGTCAACAATTACACATTACATTCACAGTAGTTTCTACATAATGCATCCGTTCTGATCAACATTAACGACAGGATGGTGACTAAGTAGCTCGATATATATTCAGTTTAAAAAGTTGACAGCTGTAATAAATAACAACTTGTTAAAAAATATAGTAAGTTAATTAAATCCAAATCCTATCTTTCGCAAATAAATAACTCATGACTTATGACTTATGACTTAAAAGCATACAGACAGTGACTATGAAAAACCCCATATCGCGGTAACTGCTTAAAAATGTATCTATAGTCTGGCAAGCCCTATTTGTCAGTAAGTAGGAAGAAAATACTATACACATTCCGTTTTTTGGACCGCTAGCGTAAGATAAAGTATGATTCTTCTCTCTGTTTAAATTGAGACAGTCGCTGGCCAAACTATTTAAGGCCGTGCATCGAAAAATAACAGGATCTTAGAAAGGTGGCAGTGGCTAGCCCCGGAAACAAACAGTAGTGATTTTCGGATATATGTTTCTTGACTATATGATAAGAGATTCCGTAGTAGTCGAAACACGAATGCTTAAAATTTTCTCGATAGAAAATAAATCCAAACTTACGTGTTCATTTTTCGGTTTTAGCTTCGTGCAACTAGAAAACACATCCATATCCAGCACAATCCACCTTACAGCAAAGGTTTTCATCTCGTCTTAACTTTCAAAGAACTAAATATTAACTTATTATCCTTTACCGATGGATTTATTATCGATTTTTGATTTTATGAATTCAACAGCAAACGCCCATTTTACGCAGTTCGGTTTCTCTTTCTGTCATGCGTCAAAGTCATAAATGCATCCTTTATGCCAGTAATGTTAGATGGCCGTCGTGCCTCAAAGAGGTAAGACCTATGTCACTTCGCGCAGCGCTCCGAATTACGTAAAATTGTAATATCCAATAAACGTTGAGTCGTAACTCCATTGAGTAGTAACGGAATCGGAGGTAAACCTATGATGGTGCCTTCTTACAGGCCTATACGTTACGCATGTGTGCGTGTTTGCTTAGCTACGTCATGCTACGTCGAAATCTATACTATTTGTCAGTTACAACGGGTTAGGAAATTTCGACAGATATTGAAATGTATCGGTAGCTGTTTGGTATTTAGCCATCAGAATCTAACCGTAACTTTTTGCTTTATTTTTGTTTGAAAATAAAATATCTAGGAATATATTTTTTGCTTTTTTTCTATTGTAATGATAAAAATAAATCTAGTATGTTTCATGCTCAAATAATTTAAAATAATTGAATAAATATTAAAAACTAATTGATATTATTCGTTTTAATTATTATATTATTAAGTTTGTTTGAATAAAATATTTTATTTCAATAATACGAAAAGTTATTATATTTAAGTAGGTACCACTAAAAAAGGTCCCTACTTACAAAAACTCACTTGCACGGGCCGGGGTTCGAACCCGTGACCTCCGGTTTGAAAGTCGCACGCCACTACAATTTCACATAAGTAATTTACAATGACATGATACCGTGGAAAAAGTGAATATTACAATGTACTGTGTTACTATCATTTTGTAGTTTATTTTGGCTTGACAAGGAGGAATGAGAAAAACGTGCAGAGCGAGAGGATTAAATCTCTCTGTCCCTTTCTTAAAGTAGCCAATCCTAATTCTGACATCTGTTTTGATATTACATAATTCTTTGAACATAATTTGTCGATGTTCTTTTTTATATCTTCGAGAAAGATTTTTATTAAAAAAATGTGTTGAATTTATATGTTTTATTTATGTTTTTTTGGCATAAATTTCATTACTTTTGACAAATTTTGATTGTGATGACAAACGATTTGATGTGATGTGTGAAACGAACCATGTGATCAACGATTTATCTAATAAAACTTCATTTAGTCGAAAAAAATAGTTGTCTACTACCGGGTGGAAAAAAATTATGGGCCCTGGAGGGAAAGTGCCTTAAAACCTTAAGTTTGCTCATTTTACTTAAATGAAACATTATTGTTTTTTAAAGAAACAACTGCATTCAAAGATTTTTGAAGTGAAAACTTCTTTAGCGGCGCTAGGCACTTTTTGAGGTGGGGGAAAAATGATAAACTCGAGACAGCGTAAGGCGATCATGTGACCGTAAGGTTTAGATGGCATTTAAATCAATAAAGAAAAACTCATTGACATTACATGAAAAAGGTTATAATCTTGTACGGGCTGAAATACGAGGATCTCACAGTATTATAACTTTATATCACTCAAATATAATTCAATAAAGCTACATCTTGATGAAATCGCTAATAAAAGTGAACTCTAGTACTGGTGAATAAAACTCAAAATATCATGACCAAATATATTTAGATCTGAAAAAATAATAATAACCCAATTTATGAATTCCGTTCCTTCAGAAAAATGCGAAATGTACGTACAATTTTTAGGGATATCGTACTTTTCCCAGAGACAAATTTAGTTGGCTAAGAGACATTTTCACTGATCCAAATCTGTACTAAAAATCTAACATAATATGATAAGAACTTAAGAGTCCTTAGTCCTACAAGCGAGCGTTTTTTGCAATCTGTTACCTTTTTCATTCAAGATTACGACGTAACTATTAGTATTCATTCAAAAACTGATAACGTACTTAAATAATCATTTCTTAAACTAGCAAGTAAGACCGTTCAAGTTGACATTTTCTCTTTTTAAACCTAAAATAAATGAGTTTTCTTGGGAGGCTTTTTCAAAATTTGCAGTGAGAACTGTCGTTTCGGTTCTCAATTTTGCAGTAAACAAGAATCATTTGATACAGAAATGATTACAATTCAATTCACCATATCTTTTATGAGCGGCTAAGACTATTGAAAATCAAATATTCATTAAAAAAAATGGATATTTAACCTTCCGAACTTTCTTCATTTTTTGGGTGAAAACAGGGTTACATTATATTTTTTTATCGCAAATTGTACTATTATTTTATTACCAAAATCACATTTAAAAGAAAATGTAAATTTTGTGTACTACCTACGAACATTTTTCAAAAAACTATGTTTTTATAACATATTAGACCCAGGATAGATCTAATACCTCTTTTCGTACCCCGGATAAAATGGTCGGCGACTAAAAAAGTAACTGAAACGTTACGTTATTAGGTTCACGATGCCGCGTTGTGCCCTTGCCTTCGTTGCGATATGTTTGGTAAGTCAGGAGACTTAAAAAATGAGCCATGATTTTGGGACATATTAACAATTAAAAACCAAAACCGATACGCGATTGGGATACGCTCTTTTTGTATGGGATACAAAAAAAAATTCTCCTGGATCACCAAGAAAAATCGACATATTAATATAATTCAGTTCGTTTTTAAGTTCTAGTCAGATTGACTTTTTGGTTATTTGAGATAAATTACAATAACGCTTAGATTTGAAAAACATGATTTTCTATTTTGTTGCGATCGACCCGGGTAATAAAAATACGGCGAATTTGAACTTTTGTTTGTTGTCGTTGTAAAATGTATTAAAAAATAATGTAGGCACCCCTGACAATTGAAATTCAAAATTATCCAGAAAAAGTGGCCAAGTGCGAGTCGGACTCGCCCATGAAGGGTTCCGTATTTAGGGGATTTATGACGTATTAAAAAACAACTACTTACTAGATCTTGTTCAAACCAATTTTCGGTGGAAGTTTGCATGGTAATGTACATCATATATTTTTTTTTAGTTTTATCATTCTCTTATTTTAGAAGTTACACACAGGGGGGGACACACATTTTACCACTTTGGAAGTGTCTCTCGCGCAAACTATTCAGTTTAGAAAAAAATGATGTTAGAAACCTCAATATCATTTTTGAAGACCTATCCATAGATACCCCACACGTATGGGTTTGATGAAAAAACATTTTTTGAGTTTCAGTTCTAAGTATGGGGAACCCCCAAAAAAAAATTTTTTTTTTCTATTTTTGTGTGAAAATCTTAATGCGGTTCACAGAATACATCTACTTACCAAGTTTCAACAGTATAGTTCTTATAGTTTCGGAAAAAAGTGGCTGTGACATACGGACGGACAGACGGACAGACAGACAGACAGACATGACGAATCTACAAGGGTTCCGTTTTTTTCCATTTGGCTACGGAACCCTAAAAATGAGTGTTTCGAAAAGGCACCCTGTATTCCTTACATACCTAAATAATCTCTTATTCAATAAAACATATAATTACTAAACACTGTGATTTATTTCAAATAAATGCAAATCGATCGGATAAAAGATATTAATACCTACCTATACAACAATGAATACGAGTACAGTCAGCTGCAATAATATGTTACACACCGAAGGCCGTTTTGCGGTAGATGATCATGTTAGATCTTATTTGTAGAGCCATAAGAGCGTGTCACATATTTTTGCGGCCGTCGAAGAGTAACATATTATTGCAGGTGACTGTACCTACGAAAAATTCGAGGGTTAAAAAACATTTCAACCAAAGCATTTATAATAATAACGACTATGGACGCCTGCAACCCCAGGGGTATTGTAACCCCATAACAATAAGGTTGAAATTTGCATTTAGTGACCGCAAAGTCAGGTGAGCGTAATCAAGTAAACCTCTTTTCATCATATTTTATCAAAAATAATCTCTTTTCTGTTCTTGTGCTATTTTCTTATTATCAATACTCTTAACTTATATGCTATATACGCTGCTGCTTCTATGCAGTTAACATCTTCCAAAACAACAATAAATATTCAGGTTTATTAATTAATTATTTTATTGTTTGCTATTATGAACAAGTAACAACGCCATCTGTTTCAATTTTTTCCGAATTTAAGTTTCTGGCCGACCGCAGCGACCGCGTATAATGGTAGTTAACTTCTGTAACGTTAGATGGTGCTAAAAGGTCACACAAACTTCACGTGCGGCGCGAAGCGTTTCCATGTGTGCGTGTTAGCGGGGAGGGAAGAACTAGCGGGCGTGGTTTACGAAGCGCCAGACGCGGCTGCAGTAGGCCCTTAATAGCATTTTCTAACTAAAAGTAGGTACCACACGAGTCCCGAATACCCGATATATGATTCTAACTAAGTATATAAGTAAATAACGTACCTACATAGGTAGGTACCTACGCTACATCAAAACCGGCGACAAAATTACAGAGTGCCTAGATAGGCACAGATGTTTTCAAATAAAATCGAGATCCATCTGTTTCTATTATGTGTATAAATATCTTAAAAATAAACGTTAATGTTTGTACTGGACCTAAATACATTTTGTGAATAATTGGGTAATGTTTATATACTGTTTAATGTACTGTACAAAGGTCAATTATCACATTAAACACAAACCGTGCCCATTGTGCAATTTAAGACCTCACTATCTAAATCCGTAGATGTTCCCCGCCCATTTTAAATTGATGGCCAATTTCCGATAAAGCCCAATAATTGGCCCTTCATCGGCCCTTGGCGTTAGCAATTAAACACCTGTGAATGTTATGAAACATTACAAAGCTTTTAGGGCCAGCCCATAACGTCTTTTGAACGTCGGCGTCTAGTCAGCGCTAATGAAAATGGCGTCGCTGCGTAGAGTAGATGCGCCAATGTAGCGTCGAGCAGCAGCCATAGAGTCAATCGTCCGTTGTGTTAGAATGCTTGTTCGTGAACAGCGACGGAATATATCCATACTATAATATTATAAATGCGAAAGTGTGTCTGTCTGTCTGTCTGTCTGTTACCTCTTCACGCTTAAACCGCTGAACCGATTTAGTTGAAATTTGGTATGGACATATTGTATACCTAAACTACCCTATGTTCCTGGGAAGGACATAGGGTAGTTTTATCCCAAAAATAACCCTTTAAGGGGTGAAAAGAATGTGGAAGTTTGTATGGGGTATGGTTAAAAAGCAGATTGGGTAAAAATAAGCTACCCAAATTACTAACTCCACGCAGACGAAGTCGCGGGCAAGAGCTAGTAAGTATATATAGATTATAGACGATTAAAAAACGGGCCCATATAACTGACATTTAAGTACGATTCTCACCGAACGGGCGGAGTCGGGGCGCATTTCACATTTGTACGGCCGCAAGCCGGTTGGCTCCTCGCGGACGCGGCCGGCTCCGGACGGACGCTATCGCTTCTGCCATACATAATGTATAGGCACATTGAAAATGCGCTCCGGCGCGGCCCGACTCCGGCCGGTCGGTGGGAATTGTACATTATCTTACACATACCACCCCCCTTTATTTTTTAATCTCTAAATGATGCCACTATAGCTACAAAGATAATAATTATATATTTTGCACTCCACAAGGCCAAACATAATAATCCTATCGTCTAGATCACTCAGGACATCCTGCCATCACTCTAGCGCGGAAAAAATTACTGTTCTTTGTTCTTAATATTCGGATATAAGATAAGAAAATCCACTCTTGAGGCTGAATGTTGCCGGTAATTAAGCATGAAGTAATATAGATCAGAATCTACTCGTAGATTAACTATGCGTTAGCTTCGAGGGAATATAATTAGCGTTAATTAATTTCTTTGTTTTGCGTTTAAGGAATTAGTTGCAACGCGAAAATTTGGACAAATCTCGATAACAAACCACGATATGAATTAATATGTAATTTTTTTACCTAAGACCGTTGAAGCATATACTTGCTAAGAAGGTACAGCGGGCGAGGTGTTCAAAATGATCAAAATTCAAAACACCTCGCCCGCTTAGCAACTTCTGCTGCTCACTGTAGATACATAATATATTATTATCCGGAACCGGATATACCTAAAGTGGAAATTATCAAAAATTCTGGAGTGCACAATAAAATATACTGGACTATTTTCAGTATTACATCAAAACACATAAAAATCTGCCACAATCTTCATATTTTGAGCGGTTTGTTATGCAAGATACGATTGCGGTTGTCTGAGGCATAAAAGGTCCACCGATGGACACGTACAGTTAAGAGTGTCGCTCTTTGTACCTAGGAAGTAGCATTTTTATAAAAACATATACCAATTTATAGTTTTTAAAGGAAACTTGCTTAGTACATTAAAGAAAAAATAGAATTAGAGGTTTGTGTCGGGTCTATATTGTTTCCCAAATAGTTTTAAGTCATAATGTATGTTTGCCCGCATTTTCGTTAGTCATAATTTATTTGGTTCAGAAACGCGTCGCTTTTCAGGATTGCCATAAAAAAAACCTAACCTAACCCATCTATATTAGGATAACCTAACGAAAATCCTGCAAAGTTAAAGGTTTCAGTTTTATGACTAATGATGATATGACAAACAATACATTATGACTTAAAACTTTATGGGAAACAAAGGGACCCCGTTTGTTGACACAAGCTGACTATGGTTGTTAAAATTATTGATCAACCTTAATGCGAACGAGCACAGATTATATAATAGTTCTTGTACGAGTCACAATATCCTTAAGGTACTCATGGATGACGATCAAGATTCGACAGATATATTTAGGTCACTCACTAATCAGGTCAAGACAATAAAGAGCTACACTTCATTAGCTTGTCAGATCTTCACTTATTTGAGTTATTTGAGACCATCAAATAATGTGCATGTGCAAGCAATAATGGTTTTTAACATATTTTAATAAAGACTTTTCTCGTATGAATCTAATGAGATTGGCTAAAAGGGCTCTATAATTATAAAAGGGTCATGACCGATTGGCAGATGAGGTCGATTTGGAGTTATTGACTTTAGGGTCATCTTTATAATGAGCTCTTTATTAATACTTCCCTTTTACAAATGAAGACCTATTCATTTGAGTTACATACATAAGTAGGTACATTATTTTAGACAATTTTGTAGTAGCACCTGCATCATTGGTTATTTAAATATACAGCCAGGTGCCACGTCTCTCTAAAGTCCAAAAAATAATCCAAAATTAAGGACTAAAATGTCTAATTTAACTTATGGTCCACAGATACCCATTTCAACTTAATTGGTCCAGTAGTTTCGGAGAAAATAGGCTGTGACAGACGGACAGACAGACGTACGAGAGATCCTATAAGGGTTCCGTTTTTTCCTTTAGAGGCACGAAACCCTAAAAATGAATAAGGCAATGTATTCGATCATTCAATGAACACACGTTAGCCTAAGCAACTTCATCAGAAAACGAATCGCGCGCCGAATCCAAGCCAATTCGGTCAATGCTGGAAAACGACGTGACCGTTGTACTAAGAGCCACCAACAGTTTGTCACAAGAAGAAGAAATTATGTCTGTATTTTGAACAATAGGGAATATTACGCGAAACTCTGCTTAGGGGGCGCCACTCACCACAGTAAGTCACAATCTAAGGGTCTACCGCAAACGAGAGAGTCGAAATTTTGTTACCTAACCTCTCTATCACTCTTGCATATTCGAGCGATAAAAAGGCAGCCGGCCTAGCCAAGGTTACAATCGCTATCGCTTCGACAACGAAACGCTTTGTGTCTCTCTATCACTCTTCCATATTAGTGCGACAGTGACAGTTGCGTTTCGATCGCTACGAAGCGTAAGCGATTGGCGTCTTGGCTACGCGGCCTGATATATGTAGCTAAGTTTCGATTTCGCGTTTCCCGTTTGGCCCTTTGTAAACAAACCGACTGTCTGTGAAAACTGGTCAAAAACAGTATGTATAAGTTACTTTATGATATACTTACATGAATCTATTATTTTAACTGGATCAGGCATGAGGGGTGGGGGGAAATGACCGAACGGGATAGTCGTATATGTATCTTTCAGTAGGAGTAGCAGCGAAAGCGCTATTATTGTTTGTCACCATAAATTAGTATGGATTATGGTGGGCAACAAATAAATTCAACCAATAATAGTGTCGCATTGCACATTGTTTTGTCCCTCACGGACGCACGCGTATACCACATCTATTAAAATCCTACCATATCTATGTATACTTAAGTCACTAGTGCTGCGCTCTGGCGGCAAAACATTGCAGTAATACTCCCTATTCACTTGCTGACTACTCACACTTGACCAATTTGGATTCTCATGGCTCAAAGGCTCGGAGGGCCGCATAGGGCACGGCTCAACCTTTGTGCCATTATCTATGATTATTTTAATTATTTATACGCAATAAATTGCCGGTTTCGTAGCTTTGGATTGGGGCCATGGTCTGGTAATCGCTTCCTGAGTCGAGGTGACATTCTTCAATAATGTAATTTATTTTAAATGATTGTTTAACTGTAAAATGACTCCCCGTCCTTTAATGCTAAACCTAAAGTCCTACCTTTACATATCAATCAATTAAACAATCAAATATACCTTATTCATGTAGGCCTAGCCTAGCAACAAGCACTTATTTTATAGTAGCTACTTATTACATACAATTAATTATATTATCTTATGCAATGAGCAGAGCATCTATTGAAAATGATTGAATTATTATGTAGATCAAATTTAATACTAAAGTAACTTCTTATTTTACAGTAAGCTGCAGAGATAATAATTGACCCCCTGCAAACAACATGGGGTCAGCCATCTCTGCAGCTTACTGTACCTAAGTGGGTAGGTGTTACAGTTTCCTCTGCTTCTACCGTGTTTACATATTTTGGGCACTTTGTCCGTATCGATATTTTTAGACGTTACTGATGGACTTGCAGTTTTGCACATCTATTTGAAATCCATTCGTTTTCAAACCAAGAAAAGTAAAGTGCAAGTGTTATTGAAACGTAATGATTTCATAGAAGTTTGACGTTTAAAATAACTTAAATAACACTTGCACTGCGAGTGGCATCAAAATCGTTGCAGACTTATCTTGGTCCAACTCTAGCTTAGCAGTGCCTTTCCAAAGTGCATAATATAATGAATACAAAATACTAGCTTTATTACCGGTTCGAAATACATTTTATGTTCCTTCCATAAATTACTTAGTTTCTGAATGCCAGCAGCAATCATCTCATTCAATAAAGTTAACGATTATAATTATATGGCTCTGGCCGCGGGTATTTTAATTCGCCATTTTATTGACCAATTAAATTGATCATACTGCTGATATTAAGATATACCGTAAAATGGGGTGAGTAGGGGCAAAACTGTCATTCAAACCTCGATAACATTTTATTTTGACATATGCAAACTGAATGGTGTATATAATAAGTATTCCGGACGTTTGTATTTTAGTTTTTATTTTATTTTGGGTAGTTCCATTTCATAACTTTGACGATAAACAGGAAATCCCACCTCACCCCGTATTGCCTCGTAATTGAGGTGAGATGGGATTTCATACAAAGGTGATTTTGGAAGATTGTTGGATCGTTTTTTTTTTATTATGAGTATTACTTACTATAGCTCCATTTTAAATATTATTTTTGTAGCAGTAGGTAGCCTTAAGATTCCATCTCACCATCTCCTCTCTCCCATCCCCTTTCATCCCTTCTCTCCCCATTCATAACCCAACTCTCATCATCATCATCAACGAACTCTACTCACCCCATTTTATGGTAATATTAAGTATGCATCATTTTAACACATTCACTGCCCCCGACGCACATCGTATGTGCGTCCATCGTCATACAAGTTAATCCTAGGCCACGCCCCCTGGCAGTAAATGCGTTAAAGTAAGAAAGTTTTTAAGAAAGTAAGAAAAACTGATAGCAAAGTTGAATTTTATTCACATGTGAGGCAAAGTAATCAAATGCTAATTTTGAGTTGTTTTCTTATGTTTGCTGGTAGAATTGACTTTTAAATGATGATTTTGGATGATAAATATTTAATAACATTAATTTGGATTTGATTTTGTTTGATATATTACATTTAATATTTGCTTCGGGTTGCTGTGGTGAAAAATTTTGTGTTTCACTCGGGGGTAAACTTTGTTTAACCCTCGCCTCGTGCTTTGAAACCCTTGCAACGCTCAAGATTCCATTTTTCGAACCACTCGCTACGCTCATGGTTAAATTTTGGAATCTTTCGCTTGCTTATTGGGTTTCAATATTAGCACGAGCGGTTAAATAACAACTTTGCCCTCTTGTAAAATAAATAACTATTAGAAAGGGCAAGTTACAGTAAAAGAAATCTAAAGGGGCCCACTGATGGTCAGTCCGCCGGACGATATCGGCCTGTCAGGTAAACGCAAAAGGTGACAGTTCCGAACAACTGACAGGCCGATATCGTCCAGCGGACTGATTCAGTGGGCCCTTTAAATAAATATATAACTTATCGCGAGGTTACAACTCAGAGTCACTAGTGTTATCGTCAATATTATAACAACATATTCTTTATTAATTACTATTTCAAACTTTTTACTTGTTTGGTGAAGAAGCAATATATCATTGATTACCCGAAGATGAATACGTAGATAATTAGTCCACATTCTGCACCGATTAAATACTATATACGCATCATTTAACAAATGTAATTAGTAAATGCAACCGAACCGTTACAAAACGCACGTAATACGTCATACCAAATGTTCACCAAGTCATGTGGTATACGGGTATTATAGACTAAGAGCGTGTCCCGGAAAATGGTGTGTTATAATGAAAGCAACTAAACTGCTCTAGTACTATACAGGTTGGCCCTAACATACATTGACATACTTACATCTATATTACAAAATACATATCATTAAAAACTAAAACTACAAATATGATATAGAGTCACAAGTCAAGGCATGTTGTAGAACTTGTAGATGAGTTACCGAAAATAATATACATATATAATCGAAACAAAAAGGTATTATCATAATTTAAAAGATGGTATAGTAACCTAAAGCGGTCTTTACATTGGATGATGTGGATGCGTACTGCGTGACTGCTTTAGTGCCAATAGGCCACTACGTAGTAATTGGCCACTTTTAACAAATCAGAAAGAAACAATTATACAGGATACAGATAGTCTTTTTATACATGTACCGGAACGCTTCTCTTTGCTGGGTTTATACCGTTCCCCCTCTTTTGTAAATCCTATCCCATTTATACACTCATTAGATTCTTTCATTAATAATAACTCTCTTAATCAAAACTGCTTTATAGTTACGGGTGATATTAACATTAACATCAACTCTCCCTGTTCTGACCCCCATGCATCCGAGTACTTATGTGTGTTGGCTAGTCTGGGGTTTATGTCTGCAATTGATAAACCTACGAGGAACATCGCCTGCCTGGATCACTTCTTCGTAAGGTCAGCAAGGAATTATGCGTCCGTGGTCTGCGCCTGCGACATTACAGACCATGATCTAGTCATGATCGGTGTTACAGCCTCCAATAAGGTTAATATCGCCAAACGATCCAGAAACGTGATCAACCAAGATTTTGAAGCCATCGGAGCGGAGCTTAAAGAAGAAAACTGGCAGACGGTCACTAGTAAAACATCAGCTACTGAAGCCGCAGAAGCCTTTTACTCCATATTGACTAACCTAATCTCAAAACATTCTTCATGCAGATCAATAAGTAATTCAAAATTAATTTTAAAACCTTGGATGACTCCAGGCTTGATTAAATGCTCTAGAGTCAAAGACAAACTACATGTCAATTACAGGAAACACCCCCATAACGAAATAGCTAAAATAACTTATACTAGATATAGAAATTTTTATATAAGCATTTTACGAAAAACCAAGGATGATTTTGACCGGAAACATCTTTTGGATAATAAAAAATACCCGAGGAAACTTTGGAAAATTATTAGAGACATATCTCACCTCAATCGGGATAGGCATACACCCCATGAACTAGCCACCATCAAGCCTAATGTTTCTGATTCCCTAAATTACACCAATGACTTCTTCTCTTCAGTGGGCAAAAACCTAGCAGATGTTATACTCTCTGATAATAACACGAGTGAGACCACGCTTGCGACTGAAGTAGCTTTAACCAACTCCCCTCTTAGATCTATTTTTTTAAATCCTACCGACGATGCTGAAGTAGAGAAATTAATCATGTCTTTAAATCTTGACTGCGCGTCCGGCATTGACAAAATAAACACTCGTATTTTAAAAAATCTAAAAAATTATATCGTCAAGCCACTCGTACATATTTTTAACCTCAGCATTTCATCGGGTTCTTTTCCGGAATGCTGGAAAGTTGCTGCAGTGGTTCCCGTTCATAAAGGAGGTGACAAGAGCTGCCCCGGGAATTATCGCCCTATTTCTCTTCTCAGTAGTCTGTCTAAAATGCTGGAAAAGATTATTAATATTCAACTAGTCAATTTCCTTGAATCAGAACACCTACTCTCCCAAAGTCAATATGGCTTTCGGAAAAAGAGATCTTCTGAGCAAGCCGCCACCTTACTGGTTAACCTTGTCTCTTCCTATCTTGACAGAGGAGAATCCTGCGTGGGAATCTTCCTAGACTTGGCCAAGGCATTTGACACTGTCTCAATCCCGATATTGCTTAGGAAGCTTGAACTGTTAGGTATTCGCGGTATCGCATGGAACTGGTTTAAAAGCTACCTTACAAACCGGAAGCAATGTGTAAGACTTGGCACTTTAGTCAGTGACTCAGCCCCGATAACTTTCGGTGTACCGCAGGGAAGCATCCTCGGTCCCACCCTATTTCTGATCTACCTCAATGACTTAATCTCTCTTCCCATCAGTCAGGCAGAAATTATCTGCTATGCAGACGACACTGCTCTGCTGTTTCACGATGTCTCATGGGCACGTTGCTTTGCAGTAGCGGAGTCAGGTTTGACTGTGATTACAAAGTGGCTCGCTGACAACCTGCTCTCACTTAATATTTCAAAAACAAAATACTTATGCTTTCATAAAACGGCCTCTTCTGCCCCCAGCTCACGGCCAGATCTCAAGCTTTCTTGTGGCAGTGCGGAGGACGACCCAGCTATTCACTCATGTAGAGTTTTCGATGTGATTAGTAATTGTACCACCATAAAGTACCTGGGTATTACGCTTGATGAAAATCTTAATTTCAAAAAGCACATCGAAGTGCTGTCTGCTAGAGTCAGAAAGGTAGTATTCATTATGAAACTACTACGAAATTCTGCTACGAGGGAGTTGCTTAAGCTTGTATACACTTCAATATGCGAATCCGTCCTATCATACTGCATTGGCGTGTGGGGTGGTTCCACTAGCTCTGCACTACTGCTTCTCGAAAGGGCCCAAAGGTTTGTGCTCAAGGTCATGCTTGGAAAGCCTCGATGGTTTCCGACGATTACCCTTTATAAAGACGCGGATGTTCTTAGTGTGAGGCAATTATTGATCTTACGAGTTGCAACTCACATGCATCAAAAAACTATAAATTCGGCAGAATATCTTACCCTAATCCGTAATCGAATCTTTAAAATTCCTACTCCCATCATAAAAACCGCTTTCGCGAGGCGTCTTCCTAACTTCCTGCATCCGTTTATTTACAATACAGTGGCAAAGTCCTGCAACATATCTGAAAAGTCCCCTCTTGAAGCAAAATTCGTAATTAAGCACTGGTTAAAAAGTCTTAACTACAATCAAACTGAGATGCTGT
Source organism: Cydia amplana (assembly GCF_948474715.1). NCBI lineage: Eukaryota > Metazoa > Arthropoda > Insecta > Lepidoptera > Tortricidae > Cydia > Cydia amplana. The sequence continues at coordinate 13,095,814 of NC_086084.1, read as the reverse complement.
TGAAGGTCATCACCTAACTTACATGCTAACTATCTTTGTAGCCTTACACGCACACACACACACACACACACACACACACACACACACACACACACACACACACACACACACGCGCACACAGACACAATTTTTTCTTTCCTTTTTTTTTCCTTATTCTTTGAATTGCTTAATTTCTGTAACTATTACTTTCATTACCTTCTATTAGATTAGTCCTTGGTTCTTTACCTTCACTTTACGAATTTCGATTCCGGCCACCACGTGACAGGCATAGCCTAGTGTGGGGGCCACTGGACATTATGTATTATTAATAAGGTTTTTCTTTTAATAAATATTATTCTTATTCTTATTCTTATTCTTAACAAGCCAATTGGAATCTAAGAGTGGCCAATTAGGTAGGTAAGGTACTATGCAGTGGCCAATAACTAAGCTATAGTAATTAAGTTAGATTAAAGTTATATTGCAGTGCCCTACAGGGTTTCATAGCTGAACCAATAAAATGTACCAACCTGTATAACCTATGAAAGCAATAAACACACATATAGTCCGTATCCGTAGATTGGAAGCTGGCCCCGAACGGCAAATCCTTTGTCTATTATTGTGTTAAGTAAAACCGCACCTGCCGCTACCTGCGAAAAAAAGGGTAAGCCGGCACTCAGTAACCGTAGTTCTTGGGTGATCTCTGCCACACAAGAAATGGCAAATTAGGTATTTTTCCATTTGTTCATTTTGAACCTTATTGCAATCTGCAGAGTGGTAATTATAATTCAATAACCGGTAAAAACGGCCCAACTATTTTTTTAGTCAGGTAGAAGCACGTGCGGTTTCACTTAACAATAGACAAAGGATAAGCCGTTCGAGGCCCGTTCCGAATCGACAGACTAGAACTAAAGCAGAACTAGTGAACCATTTTCCGGAGCCCGCTCTCTGTCTATTATGTTATGTTGAATAATATCACATAATAAGTGTTGTAATAGTTACGATTCGTTTGTTATTTGCTTATCATCTCCTTTCATCTGATGTAACTTTTTTTTTAAACGTGTGCGAAATTAATCTTGTGTGAGTGATAATAGAGCGCGAAATGCTCTAATAACATTTGTTAATTAAGAAGAGATGAATTATGTATTCAGATACAGAAGCTACCAACTGATTTACATATTGTAAATTATATTAAAATTATTAACATGGTTCACAGTAGTAACTATTTATGAGATCTCGACCTACATTTGAATGCTTAGAACAGTAAAATGTTTATTTAACGTAAATAATACACCTTATAAAATAAAATAACTAAAACTAAACCTAATAAAAAAAATAAAAATCACTAAAACCTAAGGTAGGTTTTAGTGATTTTTATTTAACCTAAACCTTTTATGATTAAAGAGCGAAAAACAAATTCCATACAAAATTTTGAAAGCCCCAACTCTTATAATAATTAAAACTCGAATTTTAATTTAATTTACATTTCATTTTATATAAATACTAGTAGCTGTAAAGAATAGGTAGCTAAGGTACTGCGTACCTAATAAGCCATGAATGCAATTGCTGATTATTAAAAGAAACTGATTAAGACTAAAGTGGAAAAGAACTCGAGTTTCGAGTCTGAAAAACACAGTCGATTCTTAAAGCGGATTACTCAAGGGACTCGACTCATAACCGACATTAGATACACCTTAACGTCATAGAAAATATAGTCCCGGTCTTGATTCGTTTATTGTCGAGTGTCCATCCTGTCAATATGTCAAACTGCAACGGTGCCAAGGCGACGGATGCCGGTATAGTGGTAATAATCGCCGACAGTCGCCATAAATTTCAGCTCCTATCGGAAAATGTACACAATGCACACAGCACACAGAAGTTACGTAGAGTCCGTCTCAGCTAACTTTAAACCGATTTGAATGTAGAGTCTGTTCGGAAAGAGAAGAGTCGTGGAATGTATTGGGCCCCATACATTCCACGACTCTTCTCTTTCCAAACAGATTCTAACAAAGTGAGGTGTCAATACAAACGTCAAATTTTAATAGAAATTTGACATGAATGATGATAATACCCCACTTTCTCATTGCGAATGCCATGCGTCGCGATCCTTAGTAGGTAATCACTAATCAGCAGCGGTAGCACGATCGCATTTTTATCGTTTGTCACCATGCCGTGACGTAACGTTCTAACCAGGGATATTGCGAATATCCGCATCCGCAACCGCGGAACTTCCGCATTATTTTCAACATCCGCATCTGCATCCGCATCCGCATAAAATCAATGCGGATGCGGATGTGGAACAGGTCGGTACAAGAACGTCTTAGCATCGGCGTAAGTGCTAGACTGCTAGGTAATTTAGTCATTCGCCAAAAAACCTATTAGAAATGAGCAGTCAAGCGTGAATGGGACTTAATGTACGGAACCCTTGGAATGCGAGTCCGACTCGCACTTGGCCGGTTTTTTGAAATAAAAATTACTAAAATGTAATTTTTGACTTTTTTTTATGTACATATCTTGACATCCGCATCCGCATCCGCGGATGTGAGCCTTTAAAAATCCGCATCAACATCCGCGGATGTCAAAAAATCGGCATCTGCAACATCCCTGGTTCTAACAAGTAAGTGCGAAAGTGACTGGCATGGTGACAAGCGATAAAAATAGAACCATGCTGCGCCTGCTGAGTACGAGTTGGTACGAGGAAGAAGAAGTAGGTAACCCTCCATAGTAGTTATGCGCAACTATATCTAGGCATATCTAGGGTAGACGCAGGTTCACTTGACTTGTGCCAAATGACTCTACTCGTACTGTTTAAAATCTGCACACCGTGCAGCTACATTAGTTGATGTCGTGTGATAGATATTACGAAATACAGAATAAGCTGCATTACAGTAAATTACCACGATCGTAGAGCGGATCCACAATGGCGAAGGCCGAGTGATCGTTTACTAAATAACTAATGGTGCTTGTGTTAACGTACACAAAGGAATACTAAGACGGGGCACGTTTATCAAAAGCTTATAACTTGTAATACAAGTGGACGTCCCTTTCTAACAAAAGCTGGCAAAAAGGGACTGCCACTTGTATTACAAGTTACAAGCTTATGATATACACAGGGCAATGGAAATTGGGACGTAGTGTTATATTAGGTACGAGTATACATGCCAGTTTGACTAAAATAGATCGGTACGTTTAGGGGTATAATAATAAATATTTTTTGTAGGTACGGTTGAAGATTTTAATTTAGTACCCATTTCGTACATTTGTCACAGTGACAATCAATATGAAGGTACAAAATGGGTCCGAAATTAAATCTTTGCCACCTGCTTAAGCTACTTGCAGGCCGAGTTTCATCGGAGGGCGCCGTGGTGGAATGACATCGATCCCGCAGTGCGCCCTCACGAACGAACGGCAAAGAGGGTGAAACACCGGAGTGGGTTTAGTGGGTAGGGCCAATTCTCCCTCCCTCTCACCAAGAGAGGGATAAGGAACGACGAGCCCCACACCACAGTATAATAAAGAGTACTAGCATACAGTATGGACGCTCCCTGCCTCCCGTTGAAAGTGCCGCCCACCCGCTGAGACCCGCTCTCGGTTACCTCACAGTTACCCTACAATGTCTTATCTCACTCACACAAGCATGGTACGCGTTCACCTACACGAGCTTAGGCTGTGTGCGTAGGAACGCGTTTGTTTCATACATTTGATCGCCAGTGTCCGAGGTGTGCCCACACACCGTGCGTAAATGCATTCCCACTCCGTCAAAAAAAAGGCCGAGTTTCATGCTTAATTCCGGGCGGGATTGTACTTGATCTATATATATTACGTATCTTAGGTATATCCATCAAATTTATTTCTTGAAAGTTTGAAAGATTTTGTATTCGAATTTTACAAGCGCAACGACAAGATAAGATAGTTTACTCAAGTAGGCATATTATGTACAATGCGCTTATGAACGTCAAATAAAGCTACACCAGCTCCAACCCTACACCTCTGCCTCGAGAAGATTTAAATCCCCCCTCAATTGGAGGAGGGTATCGCAATATGGGACCGGCATCAAACTCGGCGGGGCACGTCTTTTCAAAACATTACATCTTATAATTAACATGCATTACGAGTAAATAAGAAAAATACAATTTAAATTACTATAGAATTCATGCGTCCACGATACGTAGAAGCCCATAACGACAGTTACTAAAAGTGCGCGTGCGCTCGTCTCGGACTAGTTTTTCCGACATTCGTCATGGGAAAGTGAATTACTGCGCGCGTACTGTTATGTGACCGTTAATGTAATATGAGTAATATGTTGCTATTGTTCCTAAATCAAGTCAGAACACAGTCTGATAACGCAAAATTACTTTTGTCGACGTATTTCTTAAAAGATGTTACTCAAATTGGGAATGATTTAAGCTGTATTTTCACCAGAGATGTGCGAGGATTCGTAGCAAGGGTGGCGAGGGGTATATTTGGTTAAGAATCAAAAGAATCACTTAATTTACCTATCCTCGCTCAGCGTAAAGTTATTCTGTTGGTTCTTAACAAACACATCCCCTGTTACGTATTCTAGCACATCTCTGGCGGAGATGTACCCTTAGTCAGCTTTTTGTTCTAACTGACAGGCCGATATCGTCCGGCGGACTGTTAATCAGTGGGGCCCTTTAGAGCGATTACTATCATAGTATGTAATACGAGTATGTATAATTGTAAATATATTGTCTCTATAGTTGAATTTATCAAGGAATGATGACGATGCCTGATCTGTGATCATTATTCAACATTGACAACCAACTTTTTGATCTCCGATCACAACTATTGTAGTTACGAATTTACGGCCAAATTATAGTACCGTAAAACGGGGTGACTTTAAGAAATTTTGGGGATACTTTGATAGTTTTAAAACGCGCGGTCACTAAATTAGCATTATTCATTATTTTCACGAACTGGGGGCCGATTTTTGAATTTCGACCACTCGATTTCGTGTATTTCGTTAAATAATATCTCCACTACTAGGCATTTAAATTCTACTAATAGAATTGAAATCGAGTGGTCAATACCAATAGATTCCAAATTTCGATCGCTCGTATTTCAAAAATTAGCATTTCGCCGTTTTCCACCGATTTTCGAGTGACGAAATCGAGCGATCGAAATTCAAAAATCGGCCCCCTGCTCGTGTAACAAGTTAGATTATTATACATTTTTGTTTACCTAGTACTAAAAAATCCGAATAAAAATATGTTACGGCTGAAAAACTAAAATTTCAAAGTCGCCCCTGTATTTCAAAGTCACCCCGGTTAACCGTAGTCGTAGTCCATTCACTTGGAGTTCGACTTCAATATCTCTAAGACTCAAATAAGGTTCAGTGTGGCTTTACTATGCTTAAATATGCGTAGTAAATTCATAATGAAAATGAGCATCGTTGAGTTTAATTATTGCGAGTCCAGTATGGAAATGCACTATGCAGCGGCTCCTCTTCTGAACTTAGCCTACTGTTTTAGGCACTATGCTAGGGTTGTCACTTTAACTACTTTGAAATTAAGAGCGTAAAGTCAGAAAATTTAAAGGGGCAAAATATATATGGCGGGCCGTGCGAAACTTGCGACTTGCGACTGCGACGGAAAAATGATCATCGCGCGGGTTGTTACCTTTGACCTATCTCATTACTCGAATATTAAAACAAAAAATGAAAATTAGATACATTCTGGTGTTTTGTTTTCGTTACGTTAATCTCCCCTTGAAATATACCCTTACAAATGTACGGGAAATTTCAAAAGTACACTGACATCTAAATTATATTATTCAGATATCATGCATTTCGCTCGTACTTTTGCGTAGGTACTTGTATTGGAATTGGAACGCACGATAACATTATTCAGAGGGGCTACCGCGAAAACCGAATATCGCAAATTGCGGGGATCTTTCTCGTTTACTCCAATGAAGGCGTAATTAGAGTGACAGAGTGAAATGCCCGCAATTTGCGAAATTCGGTTTCGGCGGTAGCCCCTCAGATATCATTCTTATGTCAGTTTAAGTGTACGTTCGAATTGGCCAAATAGTCTAGTTTTCGAGTGTATTATGTTTTCATAAACGTACTAAAACGTAAATAATTGAATTTTGTTATAAATGGGGTGGAAAATTTACTTTTAAGAGGTGGGGTTATAAGTTTGTATGATTAAGAAGAGAGCATCCAGCGGTTAGCAACCCTGCTGTAGAATGGACGTTGCATTGCGCCAGAGTTCTTGACACGGCGTCGGTTGGTCGCGGCCGGTGTACGCGCACGCGCGGGTTTTGCAACGGTCATTAATAGTTAGTAGAATATAGAATTCAAAAATATTCCCTTCCATTAAAGCGCAGAGTAATAGAGAGTACCAACATCCTCCTGAGTGCTGTGCTTGCAATACTTTGCTGCGCCGTGTTAAGTGCTGTACAGTCGCCATCAGATATATCGGGACGGCCGAGGTGCTCAAAAATATCTGAACACGCACTCTCACGCCTTGACAATAGAGGCGTGTTCAGAAATTTGTGAGAGCGACACAAGCGGCATACCTCCCATTTTTGATGTTAAATAGGAATGAAATGAATAATTAAATATTGACATGAATATGGTTAAATGGCTATCTATTGGAATCGAATTCTATGGATGCCACCGCTACCTATATATTAAGTATTACAATTGTAAAATTACTGGTATTATAGGTGCTATTGTTTTAAGAGACAATAAAGGTACCAACAATTAGGGCAACTATACATAAATAACTATCGCATAACTTCCTATTATCACAATGGCTGACATTTGACACTGACAGGTGATTGTTGTGCAATCATATCAGAGTGAAAAGTGGAAGTGATCCGCTGTAAGATTACAATAATTGCTTATCGCTATTGCACATCGTCATTGCTTTGAAAAAAATCGTACCTCACACTGCTACTCAATGTTGAACAGTAACTGCGCACTATATAGGCGTCCCAATTACCTAATTGTCACATACCTAGTTACAATAGAATACAAATCCTCTTTATTGCACAACCTCAATAAAACATTTACAGACAAAGATAAAACATTCGCAAATTACTTGAACCTAACACTTAACAATTAATTTCAATAATATAATAAACATAATTTAGATATTTCAAATAAGTAGGTGAAAGCAAATAGGTCATCTGAAACTTGCCTTGAGGCTGCCGGTACCATCAGTCCTTATTAGGACCCATCCATACTAACAACAATCATATTGTGCCGCGTTTATGGTATGGCCTTTGACTAATCACTTATGAATAGAATTTATCTAAGCGCGTTAACAATAGTATATTTTAAAGTAAAGATTGCTGTATGTGAGTAAATTGTTTGTCTAGGAGTAGGTACCGTCAAACGGGGTGAATAGGGATGGCTACCCACGCAAATTGTATCATACAAAATCTACTGTTATTTTCAATAGAATTATTCAATTTGTGTGGCTATTTTTTAAGAAATTGTCAGGTAAATCATATTTTAAGGTTTGTCCTTATTCACCCCAGCCTTCCCTATTCACCCCGGTTGACGGTACCTACCTATTGTTTGAAATACATAGTATAAATTTAATTAATTTTAACCTAACAATCACTATAGCTGACGGGGTGGATGGATATTTGACTCTACATTTTGTTAAAGATTTAATTTTAACCTAAAGTGAGACGAAGACTAGCAAGTTTACGTTACATTGCCGACTACTAAGGTAAACTGCATTTTTAAACATTTCAATTATGTCACAAGATGTCATTAAATCATCTCGAATAAGGCCCAAGATGCAATCGTCATGTGTTTAGACTATTTGCGGCAATTTTCACATGCTCTTGACCGATATAGCATTGTTGAGTGCTATTGTTATAAAATAAGATAATTTAGTATTTTACGACGAGTTTAAGACCTTTTAAAGTCATGCGTGTGAACAAAATGAATCATTTATAACACGCGATTCTCAAATAACACGAGTTTGTTTTGCCATCACTACACCTTTATAAAACAAAGTCCCCCGCCGCGTCTGTGTGTTTGTATGTTCGCGATAAACTCAAAAACTACTGAATGGATTTTCATGCGGTTTTCACTTATCAATAGAGTGATTCTTGAGGAAGGTTTAGGTGTGTAATTTGTTACTATAGCCATGAGTAAACAATGTGTTAATTGGGAAGAGGTACATTAAACATTTAATTATAAATACATTAAAATATTTTAAAGGAAATCAAATCAATATAAAATTTATTCATAAAAGGCACCATGACTGTTGAAAACTTGTTCTTCGATCACGCCTTAAATTAGTTCAATTAAAATAAATTATAACGTATACATTTCATTTCTTATCTCGAATTATTTTGAACATAAATTCTGTCGGAGTAAGTGATTGTTTCATAATAATTAATTGAATGAGTGTTGGCGCCGAGAGTGAACATGTTTATGTCACAGTTTCATAATTATTCATAATTGAAAAACGATAAGTTTATGGGATGGTTTAATAAGTTTTACCGGTGTTGCGTGGGACACAGTGTTATGGAGAATGGAGAATATCGTAAAAAAACAGATAAAGTAAGGACGCAATATAATTATGCGTGTGCGATAGAGATAGAAACAGGCGGGGTTGGCAGGTCAATGTACGAAATTCTTCGTATTTAGTGCTTTAACTGCTTTAGCGTTCTTATAAAATTAAATGTTGTGGCGTCGTTGTTGCCACCGCTGTTTCTGTCAATTTTATATAATGAGTGACGGAATAAACGTCATAATCGCGGCAGTAATGCGGCGGCGAACGTCTCCCATTTTATCAAGGAAATCACAGATACGGCGGTAACAATTATGCCGCAACAGTAATGCAGCTGCTGTTGACATTCGAACGTCACCTTTAACGGCTCGGCCACGACATTGAGCGACTTGCGATGGCGGCAGCGATAACCATATGTTGGAGCGAGACACAGCGATCGGACCTTTCGTTCCCACCTATGGTTGTCGCTGCCGCCGTCGCCAGTCGCTCAATGTCGTGGCCGAGCCTAAGGTATAGTTTGTAGCTTTCTAGTAGACCCCGAAGGCTTATCCTATTGTCTATTGTTCAGTAAAACCGCACGTGCTACTTACCTGCAAAAAAGGGTCCTAAGTATTCTATTTGGCACCTGAGCGCGGGCTAGTCCAACGCTCAAAAAACCAGTGTAGGTGCGCTCTCCGATAACGCGCCTTTGTTACGCATCTCGATGACACATTTTAGACTGGTTCTGTAGCGTTCGACTCGCCGGCACTCAGTAACCGAAGTACCGATTTTTTATGCAGGTGGTTGTGGCACGTGGCACGAGCGGTTTTTCTTAACAATAGACAATAGGATTAGCCTTCGGGGTCTATTAGAAAGCTACAAACTATACAAGTTGCAGCCCGGCGACGTTTCGCGACTGCAGACGACAACTGCAGATGTTAACGTCGTGGGCGTCGTGGCGTGATGTCGCTCTGTTCTAATTTCGACCCGACTGCAGAACGGGAACGCCATATGCAGTTGGTTCTGAGTGAAATTGAGAGGCAAATACCGATCTGCGGTCGGGTGACACGTCGCTCGGCGATGCGACGCGTCACCGCGACGGCGGCGGTTCCATTCCGACTTGTGTCTTTACTGTTAGCCGCTCTTCTTGTCCCTCTGTCCCGGCCATTAGCTCCTACAACTATGTCAATGGGTTTCTTAATGTATCCAGCCACGTCGATTTTAATTAAAAGCTGTAATAGTTTCGCAGTGTCGTCAGCATCCAGCCCTTCTTTGTTTATTACCACTTTACCTAAGTAAGGTTTGATTGGACATAAATTGAGTAATTTACTGTTATTAATGTAGGTTTTAAGGTGTGGAGGTATTTTAGCGGCTTCGGGGTGTGCTATATGAATTAATATTATTGGACTTGGGACATTGGCCATAATGGTCATTCAAAAGGAGGGTTGAGATTAAATTCGTAATTCATCCGCTATATAAAGTAAACCGTTTTTCCAAAAATTATCCATTTTAAGTCCTTATGGTAAAGATACACTCTTATGAGTTGTATAAAGACCCGAGTCTATATGGGGCTGTTCATAAATTACGTCATCTATTTTTGTCGATTTTTTACCCCCCCCCTAAAATCATCCCAAAAATCATGCTTCGAATGACCCCGTTTTCTCCTACGTTATGCTAACATCAGCCGATGTCTAGACCCCCCCCCCCCTCATTTTTGAAATGACGTAATTTATGAATAGCCCCTAATGCCCCTATGTATAGTCTGAGTTATAGAAATCAACCTTAAACTTGGCAGTGTGCAGTTGTGTAATTGTTGTATGCTCTCATTATATCACGGTTACATTATTGATATACTCGTATTTTTATTCAATTTATTTACAAACATTTTTTACTATTTCAGGCTGCCAGCGCCCTCTTCACACTTGACAGTGCGCGCGGCAAAGCGCTGTCACGGACATTAGCGAAACGCGATCGCCGTCGCCGCCGATGCCGCGCCGCCCTCGCCATACTGGCTTTATTGATGCTGCTAGCTGCTGTCGGCGCGGTAGAGCTACTGCTGTCGAGGGGACAGAGGGTTTTCGGCGTTGTGTTGCGATAGCAGAGGTATCTATTAGTCAGTTGCCCTGGTGAGACGTGAACGCCGTCGCCGCCGATGCCGCGCCGCCACCGCTTTAGTGGCTTTGTTGATCCTGCTGGCTGCTGTCAGCGCGGTGGAGTTACTGCTGTTGAGGGGACAGAGGTTGTTCTGCGTTATGTTGCGATGAGGTATCTATTAGTCTGTTGCCCTGGTGACACGTGAACGCCTTCGCCGCCGATGCCTCGCTGCCCCCGCTTTAGTGGCTTTGTTGATGCTGCTGGCTGCTGTCAGCGCGGTGGAGTTACTGCTGTCGAGGGGACAGAGGGTTTTCGGCGTTGTGTTGCGATAGCAGAGGTATCTATTAGTCAGTTGCCCTGGTGAGACGCGAACGCCGTCGCCGCCGATGCCGCGCCGCCCCCGCTATAGTGGCTTTGTTGATGCTGGTATAGCTGCTGTCGGCGCGGTGGAGCTGCTGCTACTGAGGCAGTCCGTTGCAGTCCTGAAGCTCGATGAGACACGAACGCCCCGTCGCCGTCGATGCCGCGCTACTTTAGCTATACTAGACCTACTGATGTTGTTGGCGCCGTCGGCGTGATGGAGATATTATTGTCGAGGGGAAAAAAAGGTGTTCGGCGGTGTGTTGCGATATTTGCGAGAGAATCTACATTTGTCCCTATCTAAATAACTTGTTACGCGACTGATGTGATAATTTGAGTGGTAAATATTCTTCATAATAAATTGTAGACTCGCATTGCGGGTAAAATATTTAAAGTATTATGTTTATGAAATACATTCCTCAATAAATATTTCTTTTGTATTTTCAGGTGCTTGCAATAACTACATTTGAGGTCCGTTTCCTTACAACGATGACCTGTGCGATGATGTGTTAGAACTATGGCACTTAGAGACAATTTTTCGCTTCTATCGTAGATAGTAATCATGTGACGATTGCCTGAATAGCTTTTTTACGTAAAAAATATTGATAACGAACTATATGTCGTTAAAATATCATTCATGCATGTACTTTTAAACTTCCTAATTTATTTTGCATGAGAAATATAATACAATAAAGGATGTTTCTTAAATTTCTTAATACCTAAACGCCTTGACAATTATATGCTGATATACCGATCAGATTGCTCGCTCCGATATACCCTCTAGTAGTGACTATAAATTAAGTCTACCTATATACCTATCGTAATATTTTTGTTTTATTTGCGATTATTATTCCACTATCGAATATCATTAGAATTTAACCGTAATTATCAGATTTGGTATTGTTAAATTAAGGTAACGAAGCTTTTGGCGGATATGTTATATTATTCGGAACTTTAATTTTGTTTTATTTATTTAAGGATTGCCAACGAATATTATATACACTTACACAAGAATATACAGAGTTATAAATAATTTTAAGATAGAATAAGTAGTTATCGTATGTATTTGATAGTGGGATACAATCACATATTGTAAATATTAAGTAAAAGCTAATAGCTAAATAAATACAGATTAATATGATAAGTTCATTACTATTAGTAAATAAATGAAATTACTTATGAGTTTCATAAAGATAAAAGTGTAAAAAGTACGTAGGACAAAAGCTTTTTTTTATGCCCAGTGGTTTTAAGCATGTATCAAATTATACATTGTATAAAAAATATTATCAGCCACCTTTTATAACAGGTGCCATAGCGATATATTTTTACACACGTTAATATATATATTGCCTGTATTTTGTTCATAAATATTAGGTATTGATTTAAGATGATTAAACGGCTTTATAAATGCTAAGTATTAAAGTAAACGAACGAAGAGTTTGGACTAAACCACGCAATAAATTAGGATACCTACCTAATTTATTGCGTGGTTTAGTCCAAACTCTGAAAAGCTGAAAAAAACTTGTATATTGATTATGAGATACCTACCAAGTATTTCAAGTAGATATATTTCTAGGTTTTGGCAGCCAACCACCGATACCTATATATTTCAATTGCACTACTCTTATCATGAATGTGTTTGTCTTTTTTATAATTCTTTTTACTAGACCTAATTAAAAGTTGATTTTTAAATATAGCATCAATATGGATATCATTCCCTAACACCTTCTTTGTTTATTTTGCCATGGAAGAAATTTTAAACAATGCATAAGGATTATTAATGATTTTAAAAAAATTGCGGTGAAATGGGTATATCAACAAAGCGTAGTGTGATGTTTGTGTATATATCTCAATAGATGTAGTTTTTATATATTAGTTCTTATTCGTATAAAGTATATACTATCACTTAAATAAGACTATTATATTGTAAAGTGTAAACATATTCATAAACTCTTAAAAAGCGCTGGTAATGTGCAATAGTGCTTTAAGTGTCATTCTATGGAACTTGTTACTATGTAAACAAACCGCCGTATTGAAATTGTCTCTGAATGTCAATTTACTAGTGACTTTTGTTAACATAGTTAGGAAGTTCCATATAATGACACTTTACGTAAATATATGATTCTGCTGCTATTTTTATAATGTAAAGTAGTTTTATTATATTGATTTTTCAAAATACCTGTAACAACATTTTTACGGCTGCGCCGACTCTAACAAAAGTGTCAGTATAAGATTACTAGGGACCCTTACTTTAGGGTGCTTACTTTATGTTATTTGTAGTTTTGTACCGTTATTATTCGTGTAGTAAAGTGCTTACAAAAGTGATTATTTTCCATGAAAATAGTAGTAACAAGATTTTGTCAGTCACGCCCTCTATGAAAATAGTGTAAATCTTGTATACTCCGTTTCAATCTAATTAGAACCTTCCATAATCGAAATAAAGTAACATTTCTTTTGTTTCATTGTTTTCTCAAACAAGTGAAATTCACCCCAAATCACTACACCCTATAATGGCTCCTCCGATGGGCCAGCGCCGGCCACTCCAAGGGTTGCAGCCATGCGGTAGAATGAGATAGCAATATCACTTGCTCCCTCTAACGCATAAATGCGTCCCTTGGAGTGGCCGGCGCTGGCCCATCGTGTAGAGGAGCCATAAAACATAGTCCCCCGCCGCGTCTGTCTGTTTGTGTGTATGTATGTTCGCGATAAACTCGAAAACTACTGAACGTATGTTCACACCAGGGATGTTGCGAACATCCGCATCCGCATCCGCAACCGCGGAACATCCGCATTATTTTCAACATCCGCATCCGCATCCGCATCCGCATAAAATCGATGCGGAGCTTATGCGGATGCGGATGTTGAACAAGTCGGTACAGGAACGTCTTAGCGGCGGCGTAAGTGCTAGGTAATTTCGTCATTACCTATAACGAAATCGTCTAGATCCAGAAAAGTCAGCGAAGTTACTGTTTATTAAATATAACGCACCTATATTCTTGCTCAAATACTAAACGTTTGGTTTTTTTAATTAAAAAATACTAAAAATGTAATATTTGACGTTTTCTAAGTACCTAATCTTGACATCCGCATCCGCATCCGCATCCGCGGATGTGAGCCTTTAAAAATCCGCATCCGCATCCGCATCCGCGGATGTCAAAAAATCTGCATCCGCAACATCCCTGGTTCACACGGTTTTCACCTATCAATAGAGTGATTCTTAAGGAAGGTTTAGGTGTATATTTTGTTAAGGTTTTGTGTAACCCGTGCGAAGCCGGGGCGGGTCGCTAGTTGACTATACAAAGTTAAAATTAAAAATAGAAAAATTTTGTATGGTGGGCCTTACGAGACTAGTTATTTCATGTACTTAATTGAATCACTTGGTTGGTAAAGTGGTTCAAATGTATATATATTAAAATTATACTATGTAATAAGTATTGTTTATTATTTAGTTACCTAAATTGTGATCTGTATTATATTTTATATTATACATATTAGATTTTTTTCGCACGGTTGATGTGTGTTGTGTGTGTGTGTTACACTTTGTGTCTTTATAAATATTAAATACAATACATATTTGTATCAGTTTTATTATCCTTAACTTAACAATAGGTATTTAAAAATGAAATGCATACCGATTCTAAATCGATTCAAATAATATTTTAGACACATCTGTCCATTTGTTGGTAATATATAATTACAAAAGTAAAAAGAAACCAGCATACTTAATTTGTTAAAATAAATTAAAATTGTCACAAAAATTAAATCATTAGTAACTAATACATACGTACAGTCAGCAGCAATAGTTGCTAAGCGGGCGAGGTGTTCAAAATGATCTTGACGCGACTTTATTGTTAAGAGAAGAGCGCGTCAAGGCAATTTTGAACACCTCGCCCACTTAGCAACTCCTGCTGCTGACTATACATTTCATGGGGACCCAGCGCGCATAAGTTGTTCGCAGAAATCGCGAAGCGTCCGGTTGACGTAACTGGTGAGTGGTGACCGAAGAGCTGGCGGCTACCTCGCACAACGTATTGTCAGCATTGCGATACAGCGAGGAAATGTCCCCAGCATCCTTGGTACAATGCCTCAAGGGCCCATTTTAGATTTAAGCTAGTTTTTAATTTATTTTAGTAATACCACTGTATATATCTTGTTTGTAAATAAATGATTATTACATACTTCCGGATGAGATTAGCTCAGGACCGGGACAAGTGACGTACTAGAAGAGCCTACTACGTACGCCTATGCTCTGGAACTGTAAAACACAAAAGGGTAAAATCCTTTCGGACATTCTTTCTTTATGTGCAATTATGTTTTAATTTATGTGTACTTACATCCTGTATAATATTATAGTATTTTTCGAACAGCATGAGTTCGTTGATAGTTCTTTTCAATACAATTTATAACTTTAAAACGCATAATCTCGCAAAATTGTATTGAGAGGACTTGTATCACCGTACTCATGCTGTTTGAAAAATATTATAATATTGTATAGGATGTAAGTACATACACATCCAGATGCATAATTAATTAATTATGTAGATGTGTACGCAAACATACATCGTTAGTTACGGATCCAAATTATAGATGGCGCTTTAAAATGAGTTTCCATAAAATGCTTCAAGAGGGCTCTTTTTTCCCAATATACTTTACCACTTTACTCTTTGTCTTCTCTTCCCAGAGTCATACCCGTTTAGACTCGCGGCTCGTGTTTTCAGTTTTTTTTTTATTCCCCATCATAAATTATTATAATATGGATTATGGTGGGCAACAAATAAATTCGACCAATCATAATCATAGCGTCGCATTGCGTATGTTTTGTCCCTCACGGCCCTCACGGGGGCACGCGTAGACCACTTCTATAGGATCCTACCTTCTATGGGTACATTATATCTATGGTTAATAAGTTAAAATATTTCTTTATAATTGTATAATTCATTTATAGTATGTATTTTATCTTAAATCTTACAATAACAAGTCATTTTTAATTATTCGTTACCAATATCTTCCGTTTGACATATCATAACCCATAGATATATTATAGGTAATATTTCTAAAGATGAGTCTAAGCGAGCTGTCACTGTTACAACTTTGTTAGGGTTCCGTACCCAAAGGGTAAAAACGGGACCCTATTATACAAATACACAGCCGTGTAACCACCAAAACGGCAACAACTCGATTTGAAGTTCATCTTGTCAAGAGTAGGGTTGTCCTTTTTTGACAAGTAGCATTTTCACTAGAGCGAGGAGAGAGAAGTAATACTATACTTGGTTAAGCAGATCTTGTCAGTAGAAAAAGGCGGCAAATTTGAAAAATGTAGGCGCGAAGGGATATCGTCCCATAGAAAATTTGAATTTCGCGCCTTTTTTTACTGACAAGATTTGCTTGACCAGCTATAGTTGCTGCACCGTCAAAGAGAACAGACAACGTTGGGGTCTTGACATAGAGTCGGACCAAGAAAAGTCTGCAGCGGATTTGATAGCCCACGCAGTGCAAGTGTTATTTATATGTCCTAATTTCATAGAAGTTTGACGTTTAAAATAACACCTGCACTGCGTGGGCTATCAAATCCGCTGCAGACTTTTCTTGGTCCGACTCTAAGAACCAGGCCATAAAAAAAACACATTTGACCATGAATCTAGTATTAAACTGGATTGGGCATGAGTGGTGGGGATAAATGGCAGAACGGGATAGTCTTATGTATCTTTCAGTAGGAGTAGCAGCGAAAGCGCTATTATTGTTTGTCCTTGTCAGTCTCACTTTTTTTTTATTCCGCACCATAAATTACATGAATCTAGTGTAACTGGATTGGGCATGAGTGGTGGGGATAACTGACAGAACGGGATAGTCTTATGTATCTTTCAGTAGGAGTAGCAGCGAAAGCGCTATTATTGTTTGTCCTTGTCACAGTCTCACATCTTGTTTTATTCCCCACCGTAAATTGACCACCGTGATTGGTCGAATTCATTTGTTGCCCACCATAATGCGACGCTATGATTGGTCGAATTTATATGTTTTGTCCCTCACGGAGGCACGCGTAGACCACTTCTATAGGATGCTACCTTCTATGATAAATTAGTATGGATTATGGTGGGCAACAAATAAAACCGACCAATCATAGCGTCGCATTGCGTATGTTTTGTCCCTCACGGAGGCACGCGTAGACCACTTCTATAGGAGCTTCTTTCTATGCATTTGACATTGACAATCCGCCATTTTGTTCCTCGTCGTCATCCTTGTCGAACGCGTGTTGTTATTTCCTTCTCGCTCAGTGTCAGCTGTCAGCAGTCAGTCGCAGACTCGACTCGCAGTGTTTTCCAAACGACCAAACCGTTCACGTGAATTCACGTCGTAAGCTTGGTAATTAATGTTTTGTTACGAAAATGGTTGGCTGTTCTATTCGGAACTGTAAGAGTAGGAGTATAAAGGGCAGTATAATCAGATTTTATTCGTTTCCGAAAAAAGAATCCGTAGCCAATGAATGGCTTCGCTATTGTGGACTGAAAACAAAATGTAAAAATGGTATGTATACGTAATTATCGACAATTATTACTATTAACCCTTTAACCGCCAGAGTCTGATATATAAGACGTTACATATCCAGCTCATTTCACCACAGTCTGATACATAAGACTAATATCTGATTTGGTTTTTACAGCACATTTATAACTCCCGTAACTATGCCAACTTTACTCTGCGGGGTACAATTACTGTCGGTGGCGACACGAGCACGCTCGATCACAAATTGCTGGCGGTTAAAAGGTTAATAATAACATTTTATGTTTGCTTGTTGACGCAAGCAGCCCCCCTAAAAAGTCTATTTTTTAATTTGGTAGACTGAAATGACAGTTAATAGTATGAAATGACATTTCATGTTCATACTATTAACTGTCATTTCAGTCTACCAAATAAAAAAATAGACTTTAAGTGCACCAAACCGATATTCTTTATTTTATGTATTCATTTGTTTTACAGGCAGAGTTTGTTCAAAACATTTCACGAGTACTGATTATATCAAGCCATCATTGAAGCACATTCTAATGAAAGAATCGCCAAGGAGAGTAAGGATATTAAAACCAGACGCGATACCTACTTTACAGATTGATAGTGTAGTAAAATCAAACTCAACTGACTTGTCAGCAAAGTCTACCGTATGTACCCCCGGACAGACAGACAACTGTGAAACAAAAGAAAATTATGATATTTCTGCTCCTTCATGCAATATTAATGTAAAAGTTGAAGTACATTGTACATCTGATAGCGACACGACACCAGCCAACGATGTTGAGGGCTCTTCAAACGTTGTTGAGGAAAGGTATTATTGAACTTATTCAATTAACACATTGATGTGTAATTCTGTAAATCTGACATTATATAATAAATATTTTTATATAAGTATATTAACACATTCACTACCAGGAACCCTCATGGTGGGCGCTCGTGAACTTTGCTCAGATGCGGACAACCCGCTGGGCGGGTTGTTTTATACACAGCTATAGACAACCGGTTTCTGGGGTAGTGCACCATTTTTTGTCTGGTAGTGAATGTGTTAATGGAAAAATAACTACTTATGTATTATTGACCTTTGTCTCCAATGCGTGTTTTAATATAGCCTGTTGCCAGTTTAATTGTTCATAAATCATAATTATTATGAATTTATTGTTTCTGTTCCAGTGATAAGGATATTACAGTGTCAGCGGCTGAATATAAGCTACTTAAAAGGAAAGTTGAAGTACATTGTACATCTGAAAGCGACACGACACCAGCCAACAATGTAGAGGGCTCTTCAAACGTTGTTGAGAAAAGGTATTATTGAACTTATTCAATTAAAATTCAATTAACACATTCACTACCAGGAACCCACCTGGTGGGCGCTCGTGAACTTTGCTCAGATGCCGGACAAGGGCGGGTTGTTTTATACACAGCTGTAGACAACCGGTTTCTGGGGTAGTGCACCGTTTTTTGTCTGGTAGTGAATGTGTTAATGAAAAAATAACTACTTATGTATTATTGACCTTTGTCTCCAATGCGTGTTTTAATATAGCTGGTTGCCAGTTTAATTATTCATAAATCATAATTATTATTAATTTATTGTTTCTGTTCCAGTGATAAGGATATTATAGTGTCAAAGGCTGACTATAAGCTACTTAACCTGTCAGATCCCAGTGGCTCCAATATGAAACGAGGGGTTAACAGGAAAGTTGAAGTACATTGTACATCTGAAAGCGACACGACACCAGCCAACGATGTTGAGGGCTCTTCAAACGTTGTTGAGAAAAGGTATTATTGAACTTATTCAATTAATGGAAAAATAACTACTTACTTATGTATTATTGACCTTTGTCTCCAATGCGTGTTTTAATATAGCCTGTTGCCAGTTTAATTATTCATAAATCATAATTATTATTAATTTATTGTTTCTGTTACAGTGATAAGAATATTACAGTGTCAGCGGCTGAATATAAGCTACTTAAAAGGAAAGTCAATGAATATGAGGTTCTCAAAAATAATCTCAAGCAAATTTTCACCTCAGGACAAATTCGATGTCTCACAAAACCTGATAGACATCGTGTCAGATGGTCAGCTGAAGATATTGCTGCGGCTATATCTCTAAGAAGTATCAGTGCAAAGGGATATCGACATTTGAGGGCTACTGTAGGGATTCCTTTACCGGCTTTATCAACTTTGTACAAATGGGCTTCAAAATATGACATCGAACCTTCTTCTTCGTCGTTCCCTCATGACTGAGGATCGTGACCAACAACTATGTCCCTCCATTTATACCATGGAATTGATCCCCGGGGGCCGATGTATAAACGAATGTATCATGTTGTGGACAACATGACGACACATAAAAAAGGAAATTTAAATGGAAATGAAAGAAACAGAGGTAGAAATTAAATAGCAGAAATAGGTTTGTAAATAAAATAGGTATATCGTGTATCAGTGGTGGGCAAAGAACGGCCCGCGGCCCAGCTCCGGCCCGCGAATGGATTTTATCCGGCCCGCCGCTGGTCCTATGAAATAATTAATATATGGAATTGGCCGACGATTCAAAAATAAATCGCAAATCAAAATAAATTTTGGCTACAATTAAATTCCACCACTTAAATTTCCTAAAATGTATGGCCCCCTATGAAGAAAGTTTGCCCACTACTGATGATTGCAACATTAAGTAGGTTACTTACACTGAATTATATTATTGGTCTTTTTTATAAACACGGTCTTCACTGCGCATAATGTCTTCAGTTGAATTATTTTGCGGCTTTTTCTGAATCCCTGTAATTTGTAAGTGTAATGGCTTTACGTTAAATAATTCATTTAACTTAACTAGCTTATGCTGCTAATATTATCCCCGCAGATCTTATTAGAAGTTATGTAAACCTGTACTGCGGAAATCATTCATTTCGCGACTAGAAATCTGGGCTTGGTTGGAACAGTTATGCTAACTTTATCTTATCTGGGGAGGAAACCTGTTCTGATGAAGGACCCGCTAAAGAGGTCATCGCGTTGCAGGGGTGAATAAAAAGTTATGACCATATCCATAGGTGTGGCTAGTGGTCTAAGCCGCGACCTTCCTTTGTTCGCGGCAGGGGCGCTGCGAGCGCTCGCCGGTCAGGTCGCTCACTGCCGCAGTCGAGCTCTGCCATTATTCTGTGCGCGCGTGCCTTGCTTCAACCACAGAATAAATAATAGTACTAAGTACAAAAGACTCACTGTCTAACAAAACGCGTCTGTTACGATCAGCACAGATATGGCCGCTAGGTGGTGACAGCGCCACGCGCGGCTTATGGCTTTCCCCAAAATTGGGGCCGAACGAATGTACTTTTAGCTACATGTAGCAAAGCGACGAAATCGCGGAGTGAGACACGCCTGCTTCAACTCGGGACCGGGACAAGTGACGTACTAGAAGAGCCTACTACGTACGCCTATGCTCAGCAGCGGGCGATAAAATAAAATAAATAAAAATAAAGATAATTGGGATATGGGTAGTTACACTTATTTCTATGGAGTATTGTAAATTATGTCTATTATGATCATTTCAATCAGCCGCAATGACTTCGTCTACTTTTTGGTCGTTCTCGTCTACGGGAACCTCGTCTACAACTTGGCAGTTAAAAGCCAAAGCCACGACCTGAAAAAAATAAAAAAAGAAGTAGGTACTCTATGGATAACAGATGCACATCATTAAGGTTCCGTCCGTACCCAAAGGGTAAAAACGGGACCCTATATTACTATTTTTACACAGGGCGTGTAACTTTGTGATAAGTTCCATTGCTATTTTTTAAATTGAGAGACTAAATGGGCCTACTGATTACCAGTCCGCCGGACGGTATCGGCCTGTCAGTTGTTCGGAACTGTCGACTTTTTGTTCTAATTCTAACTGACAGGCCGATATCGTCCGGCGGACTGGTAATCATCAGTGGGCCCCTTAACGAACGCGTTTTTAATAGTTTTAGTTTTCATTGATACAGTATGTATAACAGTCAACAGCAGAAGTTGCTAAGTGGGCAAGGTGTTCAAGATTACCTTGACACGCTCTTATTCTGACAGTAAAGTCGCGTCAAGATCATTTTGAACACCTCGCCCGCTTAGCAACTTCTGCTTTGATCAAGTGAATGAGGCGTTCTCTATTCGCTAAGATCCTAAAATTATTCTACCTTTGGAGCGGTTTCAGGGTTGCTTCTAACCCTGGCGAGGTACCGGTCATAGTACCCGCCGCCGTGCCCGAGTCGGCTTCCGGATCTGCTGAATGCTAACCCTGGAGCGATGATGAGATCCAGGCCACCTGAAACACAGAAAAGTTTTATTCTGAGTGCTTTCCCAGGTGCATCTTAACGGTACAGGCACCAAGGGAAGGTTGGGAGGCAGGAAGGTTAGATACAGCATTGCATTTAAAATTTATAACTGAAGATAAAGACGATCAACACCAGGATCCAATTTAGAAAACTGTCTTACTGTTTATGATGATTATGAGAAACCGCAAACTTCAGCAGTTTAGAAGCCTTACCAGACTCCAAAGCGTCGTCCTTCTTGTGCTGAGCGATCCCGTGCCTGGTGACGTCCACGCTGGCTTCCTCTCCTGCTTCCACTCGCAGAATCTTCACGTGCCTTCCAGCATACTTTGGCACTGATGCAGTCCTTCTCACCTTAGCGCTTACCTTAAGCCCAGGGTCTTTTAGCAACCGATGCCAAGAATCGTAGCAGGCAAGGATCTTTACGAAATAGACTGATGGAAGGTCATATTCCAAGCCTCACTAGTGTTAATACTGTCTTCTTAAAATGTTTTTCTTAACTGAAGTTAAGACGATCAACCCAGGATCCAATTTAGAAAACTGTCTTACTGTTTATGATGATTATGAGAAACCTCAAACTTCAGCAGTTTAGAAGCCTTACCAGACTCCAAGGCGTCGTCCCTGGCGGCGTCCTTCTTGTGCTGAGCGATCCCGTGCCTAGTGACGTCCATGCTGGCTTCGTCCCCTGCTTCCACACGGAGCATCTTCATGTGCCCTCCAGCGTATTGGGGCACAAATGCGTTCCCTTTAGAAAACAACACTTTATGAAAGGATTCTGTAATTCTTAATATAGGTCAAAGAATGACTATATTAGGTACCTCTCAAGTCGAATAGTCCCTGGGTATGATCACAAAACAAAGAAGTAAGCGCGCTCTTTCTTTCTTCCGTGGGTATGATAGTTCATTTTCGTATGGAGTACCTAGCTGCCACGTAAAATGTTTGTAGATTTTTTTTGGAAGTTTTGAAATTTTTTAACTCGTATGTTCATTGAATGTATACCGTATGTATGACGAAATATAATTTCCGTCGATTCGACATACGAGTTGTCAATCTATCTGTAACATACATTCTAACGCCTTAATAATAGAGGCATGTTTAGTTATCTATGAGTAAAGCTATACCTTTGAAGATGAGAGGAGACTTGCTGGAATCAACGTTTAGCGTTAGTACTCTTCTCCGCTTTCCTGGATTACAACCAATGCTATAATTGGTTGATTCACGCACGGCTCTCATCTCCGCACATAATCTCAGTGGAAAGGCGGCCTAAGCCGCACCGATAACTGATGGCAACACTGACCCTTGGCCTTAACGTGCTGCAGCAGCGGCGAGGTGTCCACCTCCTGGTCTGTGCTCATGTACAACGCGATCCGTTTCGACGACTTGTACCAGGGGTGGTTAATAACCTGCAAATTATAGAGAACTCTATATTCATTGAACTATTATTACTGCGTATAGAACGGGCACAGAGAACCAGTATTTTGCGCCAAGTCGGCAACAAACCATTAGGAGCGTGAATCTCGCGGCCTAAACGCGTAAGCGCCATGAATTTTACGGCGCTTACATCATTTTGGTCGCGTGGTACAGGTTGTGATTGCGACAATTTCATATAGTAATAACTAGCGACCCGCCTCGGCTTAACAAATTATACAACTAAACCTTCCCGAAGAATCACTCTAATGATAGGTGAAAACCGCATGAAAATCCGTTCAGTAGTTATTGAGTTTATCGCGAACATACATACACACAAACAGCCAGACGCGCTGGTGGCCTGCTGGCCTGGCGGTAAGAGCGTGCGACTTGCAATCCGGAGGTCACGGGTCACGGGTTCAAACCCCGGCTCGTACCAATGAGTTTTTCGGAACTTATGTACGAAATGTCATTTGATATTTTACGTCGCTTTTCGTTGAAGGCAAACATCGTGAGGAAACCGGACTAATCCCATTAAGGGCCTAGTTTACCGTATAGGTTGGAACTGTTGGAAGGTCAGATGATAGCAGTCGCTTTCGTAAAAACTAGTGCCCACGCCAATTCCTGGGATTCGTTGCCAAGCGGACCCCAGGCTCCCATGAGCCGTGGCAAAATGTCAGGACAACGCGAGAAAGATGATAGTGATAACTCAGACTCTAATAAGTACCTTTTCGTAGACCACCTTGGATTGCCTTATCTTCTCATCAGCGGACAAGGCTGCAATGCGTGAGGAGATCTCGCTGCGCAGGAGCATTTTGGCGGGGTTGGGCGTGCCGGGGGCCATTGTGAACTGGAAATAACAATGTGGTCATAAAAAAATATTAAGTAAAAAATATAATCATTATAATTATAATTAATAATTATTCAATAATTAATTATTATTATTAATTATTTTATAAATTTTCTTTATTTATTTATCTTCTTAGTTTAGGTTTTTTTACAATATGAATATAAAAGTAAAATAAAAAACACTTACAAAACAATAAAAAATACATATAAACATATTATAAAAAAACCTAACCTAGGGTGCCGCCAGCAGCGGGGCAAGGCCCAAGCTGCCGGTGGTCAGGGCTGCAGAGAGAGGAACCGGCGGACTATCCGCGCCGTGTCCAAGATCACCGCCTTCTGCATCTGGCCCTTGATCCAACCACCTATAGCGAGAGTCTCTCAAGATGTTGATCGAGACTCTTCGCTATTAGACCGTTCGCTGAAACAACTATCGGGACAATGCTCGTCGAATCAACATCCCACATGACGGTTATCTCGTGAGCCAAGTCTAGGTACTTACTGGACTTGTCCTTCTCGGCTTTCACGAGATTCTCATCATGGGGGATGGTGATCTCAACGAGCACGGCCCGGCGTTGCGCTCGATCTATTATCACAATGTCAGGCTTATTGGCTACAATAGTCCTGTCAGTGATGATAGATCGATCCCAATAGAGCGTGGCACGACCATTCTCGAGAACTGGCGCAGGTGAATACTTGTAGTACGGTACTTCGCGGTCCACCAGGCCATATAGAAGAGCAAGCTGCTGGTGAATAATCCTGGCTACGAGATTATGTCTGTGCAAGTACTCGCCGTTAGCAAGATGAGAGCAACCGGAAATAATATGCCTGAGTGACTCTCCGGGACGGCGGCATGCCCGACAAATGTCGACCGTACCGTCCTTCAGGATATATTTCCGATAGTTGTTCGTCATCATAACTTCGTCCGCAATTGCACAGGCAAAACCCTCTGTTTCTCCGAAGAGGTCCCCGAATCGTAACCAGTTTACCGACGCGAGCAGGTCCACGTCGGGCCCCATGAGGGCCTTGTAGAACCGCCCGTGTAGCACCTTACTCTCCCATGCCGCCTTGCGATCCGCAGTACTTAGTACCACAGGTCTGTGCCAGTTCTCGTTTGCCAAGGAGAGCGGCGTGAGGTTCCTGTCTACTGCCACCACATCACGATGCATCCCACACTCGTTGTTAAGGAAATAATTCCTGAGATTGTACACCTCGCGGTTGTGGAGATCCTTGGCGTTTAGGAAGCCTCGGCCTCCACATTTCCGTGGGATGTACAATCTCATAACTGACGAGCGTGGGTGTAGCATGCGATGCGCGGTGAGCAGTGATCGGACCCTCCGATCCAGGGCGTCCAGCTCGGTCTGAGTCCACCTTAGTATGCCAAAGGAGTATGTGAGTAGGGGCATTACCCAGGCGTTGAAGGCGCGCACTTTGTTGCCTCCTGACAAAAGACTGTTAAGGACTTTTGTGAGCCGACTGAAAAAGCGCTCCTTCACCGACCGTCTAATACCCTCGTCCTCAATACCCAACGACTGTGACATACCAAGGTATTTATAGGTTTCTGATTCAGAGATAGATCTGAAAGCCATTGTCTCCGAGAGTTGTAAATTTGTTGAATTTACAACCCTCCCCCGCTCTACATGTATAACCGCACATTTATCGACACCAAACTCCATGTTATTAATTATTATTTATCTCTTTATTTATTTGAACTCTTAGGCTAGGTTATTTTATAATATGGATATAAAAATAAAATACAAAAACAATACAAAATACATATAAACATATTATAAAAAACCTAACCTAGGGTGCCGCCGCCATTATTTATAATTATTATTTTATTTTATTTTTTATGATAAAATTAAATAATAAATAGAATAATTTTATGCATTGTATTATTTGTATTACACTTTTTTTAAATAAGTAGGTAACATTCCTTGCCATAATAACTTTACAAACAATCGAATGCAATTTACAGCATATTTATACTTGGTCAACCAGATCTTGACAGTAGAAAAAGGCGGCAAATTTGAAAAATTTAGGTGCGAAGGGATATCGTCACATAGAAAATTTGAATTTCGCGCTTTTTTTACTGACAAGATTTGGTTGACCAGCTATATTTACCATAATTCAAAACCGCGTAGGTAACATTTTTTATTAGACCGAATGAATTGAACGAAATGCTTGACGTTTTATTTTTACTATTTTTACATATAAATACTTACATAATATTATTCCTAAATATGATGGCACTAAACACTAACGACATATCTAGTAGCGAAATAATTATTTATAATAAATCTTAGACGCCTTTCTTACTGATAAGTGATAACATTAATAATGTTGTCTACTAAAAGAGTAGAGAGAGTTAAAACTTCTTATTTTTAACATAAACCAGTTTTATGTTTGCTTTATCAACGTTGTGCTAACCAGTATTATAATGTTTACTGCAATGTAATGGTTAGTGAAAAGTAAATTGAAAAAATTAATCGATTCACTCACCAGTAGCTAGATCCCGCTACCACAGTTATGAATACACTGCAACAGTAACACTGTTTGTAATTATCTGCCACTGCCAATGATAAAACGATACGGCATGGAACCAAAACAGTCACGCAATGTGCACGTGTTTTACGCTTTGATAACCGCGCCATCTAGCTAAGGCGTCTCGAACTAATGTGAACTATTGTGAACGCGTTTGTACGAAAATTTAATGAACTTAGCTCGCACGTGTTGCTAAAATGTTTGTTTGTGTAATGTGAAGTTGTTTTACAGCGGCTACCAGGTGGCTGAAGTGTATGATACTATTCTTGATAAGCCAGTTCAATTTTGTGATATATGTATTAGGTTAGCGGAGTTAACGCAGTTAAGATTAAGTAGTAAGCATTTTAGCGGACTCTGATTGTAGCTTTTTTCATTTTCGTTCCTATTCCAATTAGATACTTAATAGGGTGTTGCTTATTTCGTCGAAATTGAAATTTTCAATGTCTCACCCCCTTAAATTGTTCTCTTTCACTAAAAAACAAATGTGGATTTATTTAAGAATTTTTAATTTCGTTTTAGGCGTTGCTACCGAATTTAGAAAATTTGGATCCTTCATACATGATGATTTTTTTTTATATTTTCGTTTTTTTTTGTGAGACAGTGAGTCAAAGTATATGGAAGCTATTTATATGTAATTCAATACTAGGTATAGTTAATATATATTTTTAAATAATTTTTATTCCTGTTTTAGGAGTGCGCACTGCTGAATCAGTATTTAGAACGCCTAAAACACGCTTTAAAAAATACTTAAATAGCTTTAAAAAAATAGTGGTATTATTTTATGCTGCACATTAATACACCCTGACCAGTTGTCTCATAAAAAAAAACGAGTAAAAAAACCAAATAAAAATTAATCTTGTATGGAGGGTCCTAATTTTAAAAATTCGGTAGCAACCCCTAAAACGTAATTGAAAATTATGGAAAAAATTCACATTTGTTTTTTAGTCAAATAGAATAAATTAAGCGGGTGAGACATTGAAAATTTTAACTTCGACGAAATAAGCAACACCCTAATACTTAAAATATCTGCTATCGCAAATATTATACATTTAAACAAGCACTTAAACTAATAAGTAGTCATCCTTGTTATAGTAGTTATTTAAAATTATGAATATAGCCTTTCCATTGTGTCTACATGTGTAATGTATAACATAGTTGTTTAAGAGCCCTTCGTGTCCTCATGTATGCCAGCTTTGTTTGAAACGCACACGTCGTCTTCAGGCAAGACTTGAAAGAAACTAAGTTCATGGAAAATTTCTTTCACATAAATCTTTACGGAATTATCAAAGTAGCTGTTATCGCTCGCTACATACTTTGCACGAATAAAAGGAGGCATCTTGCATGACCGCGCGCTAATCTCAAAAGGCACCGAACCGATTTAAAAGGATTTCGCCATTCTATCTTATTTTTTACCCGGGATTCCAGCGTTAAAAACAAAGTTTAAGATGAAGTAGAGAAAAAGAAAGACGTCTACGATACTAATGAAAAATTCAGAGTCCGTAAGAAATACTCAAAAAGTAGGTAGTCGGGTCTATAAGTTGCTGTTTTAAATGTATACAATTTAGGACTTGAAAATGTTGTAGCATTCTAGATACCTACATAGCCTATCTATATAATTTATTGGTTCATTATTGGACAACCAAGAAAGTAAACTAGATTACGTACCTATCCACTCAAACTGTTATATAAAAAAAAAGTTGTCCATAATTAGAATATAAAATAAATATTAAAGATATAAACAGAACGGCGTAATGACTGCAAAAAATAAGTTAAAAGACCTTACGCCAAATCGGGATAGTTTCAGAACATTAAAAATACATTACGACACTATCTTCAATTTATATATCCTGTTGAGGAAGGTATTTTCTCGAGCTATCACATAAAATCTGCTAGCAGATGAAAAGTATATGTCCGTTCCTGGTTTCTCAGAGTCCCTTGGCATTTTTTTTATCTAGATTGAGTACGAGGACGCGAAGAAGATGATGATCATGATGATTGAGTCAAGCAAGAGAGCCGTAAAGAGTGACAACGGTTCACACGTTTTTAGATTTGAGTACATGTGTATGAAGCGTGGTGTGTGAACACTTATTGTATTAAATGAAGTGGCTTAATCTTTTGTATGCTTCTGTCAAACATTTCGAAAAAAATTTTAAATAAGCTGGTTTGTAATTTGTGATAAGTAGCTACGGAATTACAGAATTAGGCATGCATAATATTTTCCTTTTCTGTAAAAGAACACGTAACGGTATTTAAAAAATTATACGACTTCTTGTTCGTAAGCTCTATAAAACTTCCAGTTCTTCTAGTGTTCGTTTTACATAAAATTGTTCGTCAAAGTACCAAGTCCACTTAGGAGTTGATTTAGTGGAAAATTTCCGGACGATTTGCAGAGCGATGTCAGCCAATGTGTAGACTATTCGGTTTCCTTATATTTATTGAGCTGGATGAATTCTTCCAAGAGTTGTCTGATTTCGTGGTAAAATTAAACCATCACTACCTAAATCATATAATATAATGTCTAAACTTTTCTTTGATAACATATCCATACGCTGCTTGGATCATAATTATCTCCTCAAGTTATTATCAGTTATTAGTCTTATCTTGGCGGTTAATACGGTTATGCTAATTAGTTTTCTCCACGACGTGAAGTTTAAGTGGACAGGTTTGAACAGCGCGTTTCAGAATGCTATGATAAGAAAATTACAAAATTATGGGCGACAAAGCTTCTAAAATAGGGGTAATTTTAAGTTAGCACTGTCAGCTTTAAAATATAAAGGAATTAAATTCCCTTCCAACATTTACGATTGAATTCATTCAGTTTTAAGTCAGACTAAAACGAGTTGTAGACCTACGCTGATTTTATTAACAAAAGGAGCACCGAATCGAAATTCATAAATTGTAATGAATCGGCGTAATCAAGAATTCTACACTTACTAATTTGTAAAACGTTCACAATTGGCTTTGAGTCTTAATGCCTTGAATTAATTTGAATTTATAATTTTATTTTGATATTTGGATGTTTGTTCTTAGATTGTTTGGATAATGTATTCTATTGTAAGTTTAGATTTGTTTACTGTAATTTCATTCTATTCATATTTTTATTAAAACGAATTACTTATCCTACCTACTTACTTAATTAAAATAAATCCATGTATGTTCTCAGAAGCATTACTCGTATACCTAGAGTTTAACCAAAATAAGTCTGCAACGATTTTGATAGGACACGCAGTGCAAGTATTATTATTTTTAAACATCAAACTTCTGTGAAATTTTGATGTATTGATAACACTTGCCCTGTGTGTGCTATCAAAATCGTTGCAGACTTATCTTGGTCTAACTCTATCTACACGTTAAAATACTGATGTTCACATCATACTAATCCTATTTAGAGAAAATACATAAGTAGAGAGTAGTGACAGTATTCCATTAATGGGTAGCCTGTTCCAGCGATTCATTTGCCTGAAAGTACCGTTCGTACAATTAATAGAACACATGCTGTTTTTATGGGGGTATTTAATTGGACTTTAACTGCCGTTGTCGCATTCATTCTGTTCGATTACCTATACATATAACCATCATGCGTATTACCCATGCATATAACTAGGTATGTGCCCCCATTTTATACAATATCGATTGTTTGATATGTATTTAAATAGAGCTTTAAATGTGTTTACTTGCTCGCTCGCTTGCTCTATATCACTTTATGTTATAAGAACTGTATTTTATTTCATTTTTTAGCACAAAATTACTATCAGCTTTTAGCACTGACGTATAAGAAAATAAATTTGTCGTTTTGCAACCCCCAGGAATGACCCCAGGAAGCCGGTGTATAAACGACTGTATCGTGTTGTCGACAACATGACGACATGTAGTTAGTGGTTAAAAAAGGAAATTGCAATAGAAATGAAAGAAATAGAGGTAGAAATTAAATAGCAGAAATAGGTTTGTATATAAAATAGGTATATCGTGTATCAGTGTATCTAGATGTAGATCAGCGGTCGGCAACCTTTTAGCAGCCAAGGGCCACATAGTAGTTAACGAAGTTAACGCGGGCCGCACTTTGTTAATATTTATGACTTTATCAGACATGGTCGTTTGTCAATATTACACACAAAATAGCCAGGGAGGCTCGTGGGCCACAACAAGTGACAGGTTCACGGGCCGCATGCGGCCCGTGGGCCGCGGGTTGCCGAGTGCCGACCGCTGATGTAGATGATTGCAACAGATCTTAGAAAATATTTTTCCACAATTCCACATATAAGTACTTAGGTATACACTGAATTATATTATTGGTCTGTTTTATAAACACGGTCTTCATTGCGCATAATGTCTTCAGTTGCATTATTTTGCGGCTTTTTCTGTATCCCTGTAATTTGTAAATGTAATGGCTTTAATTGCTTCCGTTAAATAATTCATGTAGCTGAACTAGCTTATGCTGCTAATATTATCCTCGCAGATCTTATTAGAAATCTTATGTAAGTAAACCTGTTGCAGTAGGTTCTGCGGAAATCATTCATTTCGCGACTAGAAATCTGGGCTTGGTTGGAACAGTTATGCTAACTTTATCTTATCTGGGGAGGGAACCTGTTCTTATGAAGGACTCGCTAAAGAGGTCACCGCGTTGCAGGGGTGAATAAAAAGTTATGACCATATCCATAGGTGTGGCTAGTGGTCTAAGCCGCGACCTTCCTTTGTTCGCGGCAGGGGCGCTGCGAGCGCTCGCCGGTCAGGTCGCTCACTGCCGCAGTCGAGCTCGGCCATTATTCTGTGCGCGCGTGCCTTGCTTCAACTCACCAGCAAAACTTTCTTACGTCAAATCAATGGATATAACCTAACACGCCGCGCACTCGGTTTCGTATAAAATGTGATTGTTGTGTATAAATGGCGTCTCTAATGTGCCCGTAGTAGTGACGTGCAGTGCTACAGTTTACAGTGTTAATGATGTAATTTTTTTTGTGTGCCGTGTTGTGTTTAAAAAGGAGCAATGAGTATCCAAAAGTGTTTTCTGGATAACTCCAGCAGGATGATAAAGGCAATGTCTACTGCGAAGTCGAGCTCCAGCGAAGTGAAAACGGTAAGCGAAGTACATTTCTAAACGCAAACTTCATAAGTGTAAATGTTTTGGTATGATTAACGACCTCGTCCATACATCCGTTTTAGAAGAATTTCGGGTAAATGTTTTTTATGTATAGGTTATATTTGCTCCGCCAAAACAGATCTAAAGGTTCACGGAACTGCTCGGAACTGCAATTAATTTACGATAAGACTCGCATATTTCATAAATCATTAAGGTTATGAACAACGTCTCATAAATTGGAGCGTTTATAACGTCCGTATCTGTAAATATATGTTTTGCATAATGTTTCCTCTGATTTAATAAATGACATGGTCCTCCATTGGCTTAAAATCAGTGTTCGTAAACGTCATTCAGTGCACGTGTTATCGTTATCGCTCAAAACCACACTAGTAACATAGTAACGATTGTTTTTATTTACGGTAAACATTAAAAACGTGCCTGTAAACATTAGCATGCATGCATAAATTACCACGCTTTTCTTACTAGAACAATTATGTCACAAAATCAGCTCTTCCACTTAAAATAAATTATTCACGGCAATCCAATTAACTAAATAAATGTAGTTTACACGAGATAAACAACTAAACTGAGTATGGCACTCTGGCACTAAACACATACATTCATTTTTGATCGAATGAATGAATGAAACAAATGTCAACGACCGGGTTACATTGTCAGATACCGCGTTATGGTGTTGAGCTATCGTCAAGTCAAGGTACATTTATACGCAATTGTTTTAATCTATTTATAGACGGATCGTCTATTGCGTTTAAATTTAGATCATCTGATTTCCGCAACAAATACCATCTTTGCTTACGTAGTCATTGCTAGTCACAAATAAACAGGGGCGTATTTTAAGTAAATTTTTGTAAGTATAGTAATTAGCATTCATATAGATTTTAGGTAATTAATAACCCGTTTCTGAGGACTATTATGTGGAACTAAAAGAAATAGGTGCATGTTTGAAATGTAAATAGTTTTTAATCGATTTAGATATTAGGGACAATCATTAATTGTACAATCGTTAATAGTGCTACTTGCGTATGAACTGAAACAGAACGCCAAAAGAAAGTATTAAGTACCTATGTACATCTATACTTGGTCAACCAGATCTTGACAGTAGAAAAAGGCGGCAAATTTGAAAAATGTAGGCGCGAAGGGATATCGTCCCATAGAAAATTTGAATTTCGCGCCTTTTTTTACCAAGATTTGGTTGACCAGCTATACTTACTTATCAACCATCATGGAATATTAAAAAAATCTGTAAAAAAATCTCCCTTTGTTAAGTTGTTAAGTTTTTAAACAGAGAATGTTTTTCGATTGGCGTTCGTCGACAAATGATTTTCATTTTGGCCGCCGCGGGTCTCTATTCTTTCCCAAAAAGTTTTACTTAAGTCATAATGTATTGTTTGTCCGCAATTTCGTTAGTCAAAATTTGTTTGGTTTAAAAACGCGTAACTTTTCAGGATTGCCATAAAACAAATCTAACCTAACCTATATATATTCCAGTAGCATTCCAATCCAGTGTTGGACTGAATCTAATCGTTTACATTAATCCCAGTCATTTGAGAGTGCTTGTGAAGCGTTAGCAATGTTAGCATGGATTGGGTGAGCTAGGAGCTAGAATCAAAAAGTAGACCGTCATGCCCCGTTCACATCTATTCCCATGGCTTTCCAATCCAGCACTGAAATGGATCGAATCGTTTACATTAATTCCAGTCATTTTCACCATCCAGTTCATTTATGGAGACTGATACCACAAGAACAATACGTTTACACTATAAGGCTTCTACGCTACTACGCTCCCTACTTGCGATTCGTAGCGAATTTCAATTTCACAAAGTTTTCAGTGGTCAAAAACCAAGGTAATCTTTAGGTCGCTACGACCTAGAACTTCCTGTAAATTTTGACCTAATGTCCGTCCCGGGCCGAGGTTGACCCGGCTCGCAGCACTTGTTGCAATGCTGCCCTACTTACCCGGGTCGGTATGCGCTCACGACAACTGTGTACCTAACCAGACTACGTCATTTGTTCTGTTGGCTAAGTGCAGTGCGTGGGGGAACTAAAGTGACACCAATTGTGGGCTTTAATTTTTGTACTAATTATTCGCTTTAAGGATGACTCACGTTAGCTCCGGACCGGGCCGTGTCCGGGCCGTTGCTTCCTTCCTTACTTTTCTATGACAAATGACAGGTGATCACGTGATGCTTTCCATAGAAAACGAAGCTTCGAAAGCTCCGGCCCGGACACAGCCCGGTCTAACGTGAGTAATCCTTTATCCATCATCCGTGAGAGTCGGAATACTGTGGCCGCGCTATTAAAGGGGCCCACTGATTACCAGTCCGCCGGACGATATAGGCCTGTCAGTTATGGTCTAAGAGCTAGCCACGTAAATAGGTATGCAATTTATAGAGCAACGAAATCCCTCTAGTTATTATGCCATACTATCATTATTAATTAATCCGGGCGCCTGGCAGCTGTTTAGCGGTGGGTGCGGGAGTGGATGGGCAACAAAGGGGTTGTAAAATCAATAGAAGGTATGCAATTCATAGAGCTCTGAGTTTGGCGTGATAAAATAGCTAATTACGTATTTAATTCAAATATAACAATGCCAGGCGTTTTAATTGGGGGAAAAGTAGGTAGTGCCAGGTGACGTACAAGATTCGCGAAAAAGTATCGAAATAGGTTTGCAATTTATAGAGCAACGAAATATTTCTAGTTAGTGTGCCATACTATCATTATTAATTAATCCGGGCGCCTGGCAGCTGTTTAGCGGTGGGTATGGAGTGGATGGGCAAGTTGACAGCTCCGAACAACTGATAGGCCGATACCGTCCGGCGGACTGGTAATCAGTGGGCCCCTTTAAACATCATAATTATTTTCAAAAACTCTGGAGTTTATGGTAACCTTTTATAATTCTAATACAACACTAAGTACTTACATAACCAATCAAGATATACGGCAACCAAAATAGACACAGGTTTCAAAAGATAATAACATTAATAACTGTGTTTCATTAACATAATATCTTATCATGTCATGTAAAGTCCTCAACGGAACACACACGTCAAGTAACGCAAAAGTAACGACATTTATATCACTTTATCAGTTAATCGCGCCCACTGCAAACTGTCAGCCGCGGTATCATGGTCGCGTTTTTATCACCTGTTATGTCATGCGTCACTTTCGCACTTACTTACTTGTTAGAACGTGACAGGCATGGTAACAAATGCTATAGAGCCGGCCATCTTAGCCCTTCTGATTGAGATTGATGACTGACTGACGTACTGACGCCTAACGGTTGACAGTTTTATCGTTTATCGTTTTTTATCGCGTTGCCATGAAATATTAATATTAATGTGAAATATCGAATCAAACTATAACGGAGTGATAATAGTTATTTGTTTTACAAGGGGGCAAAGTTGTTGTTTAACCGCTCGTGCTAATATTGAAACCCGAGCAAGCGAAAGATTCCAAAATCCAAGATTCGAAAAATGGAATCTTGAGCGTTGCGAGGGTTTCAAAGCACGAGGGTTAAACAAAATTTGCCCCCGAGTGAAACGTGAAACACAAAATTTTTCACCACACCAACCCGAAGCAAATGTTAAATGTAATATATCAAACAAAATCAAACCAAATCAAATCCAAATGAATGCTATTAAATATTTATCATCCAAAACCATCATTAAAAAGTCAATTCTACCAGCAATCATAAGAAAACAACTCAAAATTACCATTTGATTACTTTGCCTCACATGTGAATAAAATGCAACTTTGCTATCAGTTTTTGAAGTGCAAAGTAATCCTTTCCGAGCTGGTGTGGTGAAAAATAATGTATATTATATTATAATTGTATGCCCATTGGTTTGACCTCGCAGTCAAAAAAGCTTAGGTAACATTTTTTTGTGTTCCGTACAAAACTTTATTTGGAACTTTGTTCCGTGACGGAACACTTATGGGATCACTTCGGTTCGGTCTTGCAAATCGGTTATTTATGTGTAGTGTTTGTAAATACTTTTAACTGTAAGGTCTGTAAGAACTACACAATATACACTGTGTGTGTGTATACCAGCGGTCGGCAACCTTTTAGCAGCCAAGGGCCACATAGTAGTTAACGAAGTTAACGCGGGCCACACTTTGTTAATATTTATGACATTATCAGACATTGTCGTTTGTCAATATTACATACAAAATAGCCAGGGAGGCTCGCGGGCCGCATGCGGCCCGCGGGCCGCGGGTTGTCGACCGCTGGTGTATACTATAAACTGTAGTTAACTGGAAGAGATCCCTTAAACTTTAAACGGATAAGTTCGTCGCCTTTGTAGTAATGTGTGTTTGTTCCTCTTTTATATGTATTTTTATTTGTACTTAGTTACCTGCAATAAAGGGTAGGTATTACTAATACAACATATGAAACACATGAAACACATGAACGATGTGTCATTGTGTGCGTGACCTGTTTCGGTGCATCATTCGGTGCCATATCTTATACTATACCTACTACTACTAGGTACAGTAAAATGGGGTGAGTAGGGGCAAAACTGACATTCAAACCTCGATTACATTTTATTTTTACATAGGGGAAACTGGGGAGGGTTGATCACCCCTTTTGTTTTTAGCATACATTTTCTTAACTATTTTTAGTATTGAATAACTTTATAGACCATACGACTCAGAATTTATCTCTTCATTAATAGTTTGAATTAGAACAGATTTGTGCAATAAATTAGATCATTATTTAATGAAAACCCATACTGTTGACTTTTACCATGTGTCCCCTATGTAAGGGAGACTTGTTTACCCCTGGTCGGGAGCCTTGATCCTAGGGGGATCAAGTGACCCTGGTTCTTGGGACACATGGTAAACATATTTTTACCATGTCTCCCCATACCAGATTCTCATTGATTATATAACTCGGATCGCTATTAGCAATGCATCTATAATTTGTAAAATACACAGCAAACATATATATATTGCATCTTCCATGCTTTGAAGTTGTATTTCCGGTAATCAGATGT
This sequence comes from Cydia amplana, assembly GCF_948474715.1. Classification (NCBI taxonomy): domain Eukaryota; kingdom Metazoa; phylum Arthropoda; class Insecta; order Lepidoptera; family Tortricidae; genus Cydia; species Cydia amplana. The sequence goes on along the minus strand of NC_086084.1, from coordinate 13,059,216 downwards.
CTAAGCCGAAGGGATCAAGTCTTCCAGATTTGGGGACACTTGGTAAAAAGATTTTAAGTGGCAATGTCATATTTCGAGGGTAGTATCTACATTAATTTATTCACTTTATCTACAGAAAATTAATATATGAAGATATCAAACACATATTAATCCATAATCTTATACTTTTTAAAAACAATGTAATCGTATTATCCATAAAACCACATGCAATAGGGAATCAATTTTTGTACCAAAAAAAAAAAACAAAAATCTAAGTTATTAACATAAAATTTCTTGTAACAAGCTATTTTTTTTAAAGTTCTTATGAAGGTATTTTTAGCGTCAGATACCTACAGCAATTTTAATTGTTTTACCCATCACTGGTCGTTATTGTTTACTATAATAAATAAGTTTAGAAATATACTGCTCACGTTTCGAGGACGGTGTTTGTGCTGCATAATCCTAAAATCCTTTCTATGGACCGTCGGTTCTATAGTACATAAGGTCGGAAAGCCATTGAAATAGCATTTCATCCATAAAAACAAATATCGCCGGTTGAAAACCAAATATCGTTATAAGTGTTTTTTGTCGACCGAGTAACATCCCCTGTGTGTAAAACGTTTAACTTGATAAAAAAGACCAAGTACGGGTAGTTCGTAAAATGTTGATGTCAACTTTAGTCAGTCTTTTCAAAGGCCACTGTGATAATTCCGTTTTCGGAGTCGGTTGTATAATTAAAAACTGAATTATACGCCATTAAATTCCGTTTTAATAAACAATAATGAGTCAAAAACCTTGACAGTTTAAATCAGTGTTTCTCGATCTGGTCGTACTTTCGCGGCATGATTTACTAAAGAAAAGAAAATATTTATGATAGGTCTATGAATCATTTTGTAAGTAAATTTATTACAATGTATACTTGATCGCTTTGGGGGTGACATGATCCCGGAATCATATCTCCCCTGAAGAAAAAGACAAAGTCTCCCCATACATAGTAAGATTATAAAACGTGCCGTACTCGAAACATGTGTTCGCGTATATCAATGTAATCCAAGTTAATCATCACTTCAATAAACAACAAATAAAATAAGCACACTCACTAACATCATTTCCATCTCATATTATAAAATAAATCCAGTTAAAGCTTACCGAAAATTGAATATAGTACGCAGAAAATCTTTCACCGTCCGCCATTTTTGAACCACTGACTTTTCCGATACAGTGCCATGACAGAACGTGAAGTTAGGTACGAATGAATGAGTGTTACCAGCGCAAAAAATTGTATCTCGTTTGGTTTGATTAAAAATGAAGTTTACCAAGTGTCCCCTAGGGATCGACCCTCCCCACCCTCACCTATGCTAACTGAATGGTGTATATAATAAGTGTTCCGGACGTTTGTATTTTAGTTTTTATTTGATTTTGGGTAGTTCCATTTCATAACTTTGACGATAAACAGGAAATCCCACCTCACCACGTAGTCCCTCGTAATTGGGGTGAGATGGGATTTCATACAATGGTGATTTTGGAAGATTGTTGGATCGATTTTTTTTTATTATGAGTATTCCTATACCTAGCTCCATTTAAAATTGGAATACATTATTTTTGTAGCAGTATCCTTAAAATCCCATCTCATCCCCCCTTTCATCCCTTCTCTCCCCATTCATAACCCAATTCTCCCCACGAACCCTACTCACCCCCACCCATTTTTCGGTACCTAATCAACCCACTTCAGGTTGCCATAAGTGCCGCATGAGATCAAATGAAGCCAATACTCGTCTGGTATTCTTCAATTGTTTACATTCACGACTAATTACATTGAGGTAGGCTGATATCAATGTAATCCGATCCATCTATTAACCTTTGTGATCTGACGGGTACCTATGTCTGTCTTGCTTCTACCCCCGTATTTTAGCACGTGTGAGAGGGAGAGGGGTTTAGTATATATATGGGTGCGCGTGCGACTGTTTTGGTGTGCGGCGCGATATGAGGTCTTATTGCATTTGCGTACACTATTCGCAACTTTAGAACTTGTATAAGTTTGACCGCGGGATCGGTAAGCATTATGAAAAATTACGAGAAAACACCATAATTTTGAACCAAAATAACTACATAAATGATTTATTAACATATTGTCGTCACATCAGCACCTTGAGCAAGGGTACTTCGCTGCTTAAAAATAGTGAGCAAAGTCGCATTTTGTAAACGCTACGCTCGTGAAACTATGTTAGGCTCCTAATTTTTATAATAGTAAAAAAATCTGAAAACTACAAAAGAAGGGGTAGAACTACATATTGTTAATATACTTACATTAAATTAAGTACCTAAGTATGTAAAAATATTTTCCATATCAAAATCCAGAGAGGAAAATGGGGACTACGTTTAGAGAAGCGGTAATTCCCTTTCCTCTTAACTACGATGTAAAAACATCTTCACCACGACTAGTAAGTAGTACACTCGTTTAAGCTAATGGAATAACGCCTTTGTACTGGGTGGTCGGTGATAGCGCACCTTTGATACTTAAGCTGGCTTAACCTTTTATTAGTGCACTCAAGTTTAGTAGGTACCTACAGCTTTTAAGACATTCGACTATACGCAGAACTTGAGTGCAGTTAGTGCAAGATTGCAGCTCAAATAAGTACTTTGCGGAAATAAGTATGTAGTTATGGGTGACACTTCTAGCGCAGGTTCGGGCTCGGCTTACTGATGTTATACGAGTACTACATAGGTACACTTATATTATTATTATTATTTTTCTATTTTTATTTTTGTATTTCGGTTTTTTCGTGAAGTTTTGTGCAGTCGGCGGTGGAAGTGCATGACCACTTTATGAATGAGTTCCATTCCTAATGTGTCTATGCAGTTTTGCAGCTTGCTGTACACACTAACCTTGGCTTGTGCTGTTGATACTTGTGTGTGTAACTGATTTGTAATTATATTTGTTCTTTGTATGCCTACTTAATTTTTATAAGTGAGAACCTGTAATTGGCTCTGTAAATCTATTGTAGCTTTTTAGAAATATTTATAGCTGTTGGTTTTCCATGTAATAAAAAAAAAAAATAAGTACTGTGTGGAAGCAGTGAGCAAAAGCGTTGCTCACCGCAACTGACAACCGGCATATAAAATTATTGGCTGGGCAGACCGTCATCATAAGGGTCTCTCAAATGGGGCAAAATCATTTATTTTTAATTGTATATCGTTAGGTACAGATGTACACTTATTTTAACTTATTAACCTTTTCGACGCCGTGTCAAACATAAAAGCTGTCTCTCAGACGCCACGTCATTGAAGTGTCAAAACTGAAATTGAACTTTGTACATATGCACGTAGGTCTATGTTGCTCTGTGGTCTGTGACCGATTAATCGGTCTTTGGCGTTGAACCTACGGTGCGGATATATCGGTCATTGGCGTCCAGAAGGTTAAGTGACCTAGCCTAAGAATTACATTTGAGCTTTAGTTTTGTAAGTATTTTTTATATAGTTACATTATATTTATTACGATTTTGCTATGAGTGCTAATATGACTATTGTTGTTTATTAAGTAGGTACATCAAATTATCAATTCCTTTCAGCGATGATGAAATGAGGCATTTTATATAATAGAGACATTTTACGTCAAGAAAATGTTCACATTTGTTATATCTAATGTCATATCGTCTTGTACTCGTACGAGTAATAAATAGGAGCTATACGTTTTCAGACCGCTAGCGTTCTGAAAACGTATGTTCTTAATATCCAACATTTCTCATAGAAATAGACTTTGTTATAGAAAGAAATGTACACCTTGGCCGTTTTATTCAAAAAACTATAAGTACCTATTTTAACACATTTGGGAATTTTTATGTTATTTCTACTCAAAATCACGAGCTCTTTTGATCCTGAAAAGAGAAAAAAAGGGCCCAAAGATTTTTAATTTCATTCCGTTACATCAATGTGCAAGTTGCAGAATATTGTCAAAATTTCTGCAAACTTTCATGAGAGATTTGTCATGTACCTGAGTTTCTACTAAAGGTTCCGACACACAGGCGCGTTTTCCGGGCGGGGCGTGAGTGTTTTATATGTAAAAGCGGCGCGCCCCGATCACGCCCCGCCCAGAAAACGCGCCTGTGTGACGGAACCTTTAGAATCTTCCCGTTCAGAATAGGGATTATTACTCAATCGATGCTCAATCCCGTTATTACTCAATTCAATGCTCTCAACTGTTAGCTTACGCTACGGCTTACGTAGGCGAACAACGCGCGAATGCCGCGCGGCGGCCGCGCCGCTTCGCGTCTAAATCGCTCACGTACGAGTAGGTATGTACCTATACGTATCAACGGTTTGTTTCATCCTCGCCGTGCCGCGCCGCGCCGCACCGCCGCCGCGCCGCGCCGCGTTCGCGCGTTGTTCGCCTACGTAAGCCGTAGCGTTAGGGAGGGATTAAAGATAAAGATAAAAGATAGTTTATTCAAGTAGGCAAATTACAATGCGCTTATGAACGTCAAATAAAGCTAGGTAGACCGGCTCCAACCCTACACCTCTGCCCCGAGAAGATTCAAGTGTTAACGCCCAAGGTGGGAATAATTTTGCTACCATGTGACACAATCTACTATTTCATAGGTTCCCAAACTTTTTGGGCCACCGCCCACTTAGGTGTCAAAAATTTCAGCGTCCACCATCACAGAATAAAAGCGGAATTAACGTATTTTTCTACTCCAGCACTTAAATGTGTCAATTAAATGACTGACAGTGATATCTAAAGCAATGTCATTTGAATGCTTTGTCTATAGGCTCATAAGATGACTGCTAGCAGTTATCTCATTCTCGGGTCTTTTTTTACAAAACTCGACTACGTCTCGTTTTGTAACTTCGACCCTTGAATTTTAAGAACCCTTATTATATCACTGTTGCATAAACTACTATTTTAATTCACGGAATAACCGTGAATGTCTACCGATACTTTATTATGGTTTGATGTCAGGGGCACGTTCGAATTGGCCTGAAAGACCTAAAAGAAGACCTAATTTAATAACTTTTTCAACTTGTTAAAATTATATTAAATTAGAATTTTAGACAATGCGAGTAGATGTATTCCTAAGCATACAGTTTATTTGTTTCGAGGAATTAATTCCCAGCAAGCTGGAACCCATTTTAAAACATTCATTTGGTCCTAAATGCGTGTAATCCGAGTTTGCTCAATACCTGGTGTGCATACAATTCTAGCTCATTTGCAGTTCTTTGCTTGTAGCTACGTCTGACGGAAAATTTTGTCTAAACATGATAAAAATTGATATCTGAGGATCCGAAAAGTATGTTAAATATGAATTCGTAGTCAAAGTTTGTGAAATTGGCTGCCACTTTGTTTTTTTTTGGTATAGTTGTGTTAAAATCCTAAATTCTTTTTCGCCAGTATCTGATCCACAAAATCTTGCTGGTCGTGACATTATGGTGACATTGTAATTGGTGATTCCTTCTGCATCGAGTGGTTTGGAATTTCCAAATTGGAAATCCAAGGCAAAATAGAACTTCCAAGGCTCACAAAATTTATGCACACCTCCTGGAATTGAGCAAACTCTGATTACACGCATTTAAGGCTTCGGCACACAGGCGTGTTTTCCGGGCGGGGCGTGAGCGCGTTTTGTATGTAACAGCGGCGCGCCCTGCTCACGCCGCGCCCGGAAAACGCGCCTGTGTGACGAAGCCTTTATTTTAGGACCAAATATTTAATGAAGGTATTAAAACGATTTCCAGCTTGCTGAGAATTCATTCCTCAAACGCTGTTTTAGGTAGGAAACACAAATACACCGTATACTCAGGTATAAATCTATTTGTATTATCCAATATTTTAGTTTTTTTTTTTCACTTGCGGAAGCGCCCCCCTGGGCAGCATGAACGCCCCCCAATCGGTTGCGCGGCCCCGACCGCCCCCCTGAAACTCTTCAGCGCCCACTGGGGGGCGGTATTGCCCACTTTGGGAAACTATATACTATTTCATCAGTATTTTAAATATTTATAGCTGGTCAAACCAAATTGGCCGTAAATAAGAACAAAAAAACTATACTCATCCTTTTCTTTTGGGTGCTAGTACTAGTGTAAGACAAAGCTAGTATGATTCTCTCTATGTTTGAAATTAGACAGTCCTTTGACAAACTATAAATATTTTACATTATATGAATTTATGTGTATTTTTTATTTAATCACAATTTATTCCAACAGGGCGTGCAAAGTGGCCTCAGAAAGGTTGGCCTGGCGATGCTGTTAATGTCGATGGCTCTCGATGACAGAAAGAAAGTCAGTAGCGTGTTGACTGTCACGTCATTACCGTTGTCATTACGTTCGTGATCATTACTGCATTTATCATTCCCATCTTCGTTCATGTGAAAGCCGGAAAAACAATTTCTCCATTCATGTAATAGCATATAATTCTAAATTTTTTTTAATACAGAATTTTGAAAAAAGGGAAACTGGAACTATTTTTTTATGTAATTATGTACACATTTATTTACATGTATGAATATGCAGTTTTTTTTTATCTATTTTCAGTTGAACGATTAAATTATTTCGGAGGTAAGACCCAAGTTCATACTTTATAATAAAATTCATTCATTCAGCAAAGTAAATGTAATTTATTCATAGACACTCTTAAATCAACTGTTTATTATTAAGAAAATAAGAGTTTCCATTTATTACGAGTACTATTGCAAAATTATTGCGAAAGAAAATTAACATTCCCTTTGCAAGGCTTTGTTTCTCATATCAGCATTTTCTGTAAATAATGTTCATTCCCATCCCATTTCACTTGGCATTAATATCGCCCGACGGTACTTTGCCGCACAAGGGATACAATATCATTACCAGCATGCGCCGAGGAATGATGTACAGATTGTGATCGATTGTCATTTCCATGCAGGCATGCGAATAACGTGTGAATAATGGTAAGAATCTACCTACTGTTTTGTTGAAATTTGATGCTTTGGTTTTCTGATATTTGTGATGTTTGCAGGCATAGCAAATTGTCGATTATCGATAAAGTCGATTGAATTTCTATTGCAGTCAATCATTATTTAACACTTTAGTTTAAGAAGCATATTCGAATTTATTACATAAGCAAAGAAACAAGACAGCTGTTGATTTATAATTCGAGACAGCATGTCCCTGCTTAATACAAACAGATTGTGGCCCAAAAATAAGTTGACAAATATTTTTTTGGAATATTTTTCTTATTACAACTTCTACAAAATGTTATTAAAAATTAAAACATTATTTAAAACGTTAAAAATAAAATAAATAAATTTAAACAAAATGTATCTTCAAAATATTCTATTTTAGCTTTGATACACAAACGCAAAATCTGTATTGTATATTGTATGTGGTACTTATGTAAGCGAATATGAAATTGGTTGACTAGGTACTGTAAATATTGTATTTAAAACAGTCAGACAATGCATATTTCATGGACATATATCACATATAGACACAATACTTATGTACTTATGTAAATCCCCAAAAATCTGCCTAAACACGAGCAAATCTGCGAATTATATTACATTGTATGTATCCATAGATAATATTAGTCTAGCGATGCTCAAGGCCGTATATAAGGTACGTGCTAACTCAAGGTATGTAGAAACATAACATTTTAGCACGCCGAGTGACAAATAGGTCGCTACAGCAAATTTGCTTATACATACAAGATTGATGGTATGGGGAAATCCTTAAGAATATTGACATTGTCGATTTTTTTTATGATATTAGGTAAACGAGCAGAAAAATCGCCCGATTGCAAGCCATTACCGTTGCTTTGACGGCCTCTAAGAAGAGAGTAGGTACTGGAAAACAACATACAATAAGCGGTTACCGAAGCTAATCAAAGCGATTTCAATCCCAGAATGTAGGTATGGTAGGTACTTAGTACAGTGCGCGTTAGCGACTTTTTATATCCTATACCTACATTCCTTCTTGAAGCAAGCAATTTTGGCAAGCTATATTAATGAGAATTGATGATAGAAAACGACAATCGAAACTTAAATACCTAATGTATTGAAATTGTTATTACAAATACAAATACTTTATTTATAACGCCAAGTATATACTTTATTGATTATATTTTTATATTCGTTTGGACTTTGTCGATGTACATACGATTGTTATCTTGACCAGACCCTCCGGACTTCCAGAACATGAAGAGGAACGCCTTGACTGTAGGAAGGAAGCCGGATTCATGTCTTACCTTAAGACATGATGAATCCGGCTTAAGACTCTTAAGATTTTATTGACAGGTAGAACTTAAGAACTCTAGCTTTGAACGCAATGCAGCCAAGAGTACCAGTATACTGTCAATTATCAGTATTATCACAATACATAACGCACTACTATTGTTGCATGTCAATGTACGACATACATAGGTGTGAATTTATGGTATGGGTCGCATCTAAGTGACAATCAGTCAACTCGCATACGCCGTGGATATAACCAGAACGTTAACCACCGTTTTCAATGACTAGAAGAGGTCTAATGCGAATAATGCGATATTATTTCATTATTTTTTACCTTATCTGACGTTAAACTAATTTTACGGTTTAAATTCACGTGTTTTTAGTTACTCGTGCGACATGTTTCCGAGAGCCTAGGTCTCAATTCTCGAGCAATAACAGTGCTTACCGTAAAATTACCGTAAAGCCGTAAAATTAGTTTAATGTTCGTATGTCTCGCGACAGTTAAAATCGCTTATCTGACGTTTCAGCTAGGTTCCACTCTTCCACTATGTCATCCGTATCGCGTTAGACCCGTTCTAAACACTAATACGTGGATCCGGAATGTATGAAATTATCTGGATCCGGATCCGCGGATCTTCCCATTAATTTCGGATCCGTCGTGCAAACCCTAAGGCCTAATGTGTACAAAATGCGAGAGTTTAAAGTGTTATAAACCGTTCTCTTGTTTGTGAATTTGTAGGCGCAACATTCTTTCCATGAAGCGTTTGTAAAGTTTTTGTAGTGTATTAATTTAAATGTGTACCTAACCTACCCACTGTGTACCGTACCAGCAAATTGGTATCACTTAGTGGATGGTAATGATTGAAATGGTGATGAAATCTTCAAGAACTTTCGAGAACTTAGTTGTGGGCATTACAGGGATGGCTTGTTAGTAGGTATATAAGAGGTTTTCAACACGACGAAAACAATAGAAACTCAATCTTAGGTAATTAGTGCAATGAGTGTAAAATGTGAATCATTGACAAACATGTCGATATTTTATCGCGGGTCGACGTCAAGTGTGTCGACGGTGGGTCGTGTGTCGAAGCCGACGTTCATGCAGCGGGTGTCGCAGGCGTTGCCACATATACATAAGGTTAGTATACCCCAGGGTGCTTTATTGGGGTCAAAATATTTAATAATGTTTAAGTTTTTTAACTCGAAAATAAATATGCGTGTGAATACATAAAACTACAGAAAGCTATGGCCAATTATTTGAAGATATTTAAACGTTTAGGATATCTGAATCATTCGTTCTGTATTGACGTCACCAAATTCCAGTGTAGCAAAGTTTAGGTGAAAAACCCACGCCGATTTACTTATTGGTTTTTTAGTTTTGGCGATAAAACGGTAGGTGTAACCGAAAATAGCCGAATAAAATGTTCCTGATACCAGAGGAAAGTACCTGTAAATGCTATAAATAACGAAGGAAAGTACTCAAGGGAATTTCCGTAACTGTTGTTGATATCGCCACGAAACAAGGTCTTTGACCTATAAATTATGTATTGAAATAATACCGTAGAACCGTAGCAGATAACTGAGCGCTATAAATGAGAACTATGTGGCTACCACCAGTTTGGCAATGATATTAAACGCTATCGAGAACGTACCTAACTTACTTTCTATGCATCTCGCTCGTACTCGCATATGTAGTAAATTACGTACACATTAGCGTATATGTTTTGACACTGTCACTTACTCATTTAAGTCTAACAATTTTCGAATGCTTAAACGAGTCAAAAGCATTTTAAAGGACTTTTCGTTTTCGCTATAAAATGCCGACGATATTATATTATGAACCCAACCCAACGAAACATGCTGTATATTTACCCCGACTACAGCTAATACAATCATTTCAGAGCGTATTGCTGTTACAGTAATAAAAAACCTTTCAGTTTACAGAAACCAATATTTATAGGTAGGTACCGATAAAAATGGCGGGCGCTATCAGCGAATGGCCAGGGCTGCTGGTAGGGATACCTACTATTTTGTTTATATGAATCTACTTACATAAATGTACAATAACATCATAAAATACATACTTTCAATACTAATAAAATATTTAATAGGTATAGACTCCAGAAAAAACATAAAATTTAAGTATGTAATACATACCTATACCTACCTACAGTATAGACAGATGTTTAGTTTTTAATTCGTTGGTATTGTATCTATATTTACATATTCATTTAAGTATATTATATGCATTCTGTTCCACTAATAAATAAAAATGTTTTATACAGAACGTATAATTTTCAGCAGCACTGTGAACCCTGCACAGCACTCGGCATAATTAAACGAACTGTGCCTTCACAAAGGCTAAAAGTCGATGGACGATGGAACGGTAGGTAATGACAAAAGGCACTTGACTGGTACAAAAAAACACTTCCAGCATACTGGACCTTATTATAAAAGGCATACGGTCCACCGATGTACTTACAGTTAACAGTGTAGGCTATGGTACTCGCACTATCTTATAGTTATATATATATTTATTTATAATATATATACTTCACGAGGATTTCGGAAACTGCTCTAAGGAATTCGATGAAATTTGCTATATGGGGGTTTTCGGGGACGAAAAATCGATCTAGCTAGGTCTTATCCCTGGGAAAACGTGAGAGTCAGAATGGCGGGTGTATGTAAACAAAAATAAACAAAAAGCATACCATATTTTAGTACCTAATTTGTACTATTTGGTACCTCATATAAAAAAATTAGTACCTCACGGAATTTAAAGTTATTACCAAAACACGTTACACCCGCCAACCTGACAGTCAGAATGGCGGGTGTATTTTATTACGCTATGATCCAGCGATTATTGATAAATTCTATAAAAGCCAAATTTTAGTACCTTTTTAGTACTTTAATATTCAATTATAAATTGAGCCATTTTATTTGTGGTTTCCGAGTTTTACTAATTTTACAATTTGCATTGCTATTAAAAAATTTCAGGCGCTTTAATTTTTCACCGTATCTATATCGTTTTTAAGAAAAAACGCTACGCTACAACTATTTTTATTACGCCAGGATTTAGTACCTTTCATGTTTAATCTGTTACCCTTTCACGGTTAATCTGTTAGGTTCAATTAACTATGAAAATTACGTCTTACAAATGGCCAGGCGCCATGTCAAAGGATGCTTCCTAAGAAGAAATTCCGCTCTTCATTGTGCATGTAATTGTGCACCTAATACCTACTCTTAAGTACATGGTGATTAATCAAATAAAACTTGCAAATTATGTCTGTTTGTCCCTATATTAGTGTGATGAATATACTTCTTTGTGGGATCCCGTTGATGTCCTTGTTTTGCTAAGATATGCTAAGTACCACATACTATATTTTTACTGTGAGTACGATTGAAATACATACCTTTTACAAGCAATATTTTCATTTAACTATTCTTACATGAGGTTTTTCTATCGTCTTGGTTATTTTCTTAACTTATACATAACTAACAAAATACCACACCCGGTAGTATTTTCATGTTTAATATCCAAAAGGTTCTATACAGGGTGGATTTTCTTTTTGAGTCAGTGAGGGCAGCTACCAGATCCCGTGCTGCTACGAGAAAACGGTCTTAGAAGACCTTCCCTCGATTTCAAATTAATAAAGATTGGCTTTTACAGATTTTGAAAAAAAAATACAGGGTGCGAGAAAAAGGTCATTTTTGCAAACTTTTTTTTGATGCCAATCGATCTCATTCCTATTGAGGATCAAAAGAACCAAAAGAAAATCCGACTAGAAAAGCCACAAATCGAGGAAAACTTTTCCCATACAATTTGTATGAAAATGAAAACTTTTATTTTTCACATGCTATTTTTGTATGAAAATCGATTCCATTCCTATCCAGTATCAATAGCTTCCTAGGGGTCAACTTCCGATAATGTACTAAAAAGCCACAAATTAATAAATACTTTTTCCATACATTTACTATGGAGAAAACGTGAAATTTTATTCACAATTTTCTATCTCGCCCATCAGTCTTACAGCAGTATGATGTCTTCATACAGTATTATGATCTTTAAATGTAACAGGAACAGGACTGATTGGGCAGATAGAAGAATGTGAATTAAATTTCACGTTTTCTCCATAGTAAATGTATGGAAAAAGTTTTTTTTTATTTGTTGACTTTTTAGTACATTACCGTAAGTTGACCCCAAGGAAACTATTGATACTGAATAGGAAGGAAATCGATTGGCATACAAAAATAGCATGTGAAAAATAAAAGTTTTCATTTTCATACAAAGAGTATGGGAAAAGTTTTCCTCGATTTGTGGCTTTTCTAGCCGGAAGTTTTTTTTTGGTTCCATACAAGCTTTTGATCCTCAATAGGAATGGGATCGATTGGCATCAAAAAACAAGCAACAACGGTTGCACTCCGGGAGTGCCGATAGAAGTGAAAACTCACCACACTATGTTACCGACGCCCTGTAACACGATACATACGTTTAGCGGAGGTATTCTATTTATTTATTATATATTATTATCATTCTCAAATAAGATCACACTTTTTCATTGACATGTTTATTTACATACTGCCATGACAACGTCAAATTATTTGAACATAGGTAAAGAGTCTTGAAAAGGAGTCCGCAACATAAATGTCAAATAACATTGAGTTTTTCTTTATTCATTTAAATGCCACGTGATCGCCTTACGCCCCTTACGGTCACGTGATCGCCTTACGCTGTCTCGAGTTTATCATTTTTTCCCCACCTCAAAAAGTGCCCAGCGCCGCCAAAGAAGTTTTCACTTCAAAAAGTTTGCAAAAATGACCTTTTTCTCGCACCTTGTATATTTTTTTCAAAATCTGTAAAAGCCAATCTTTATTAATTTGAAATCGAGGGAAGGTCTTCTAAGACCGTTTTCTCGTAGCAGCACGGGATCTGGTAGCTGCCCTCACTGACTCAAAAAGAAAATCCACCCTGTATCCACCTTTTGGATATTAAACATGAAAATACTACCGGGTGTGGTATTTTGTTAGTTATGTATAAGTTAAGAAACTAACCGAGACGATAGAAAAACCTCATGTAAGAATAGTTAAATGAAAATATTGCTTGTAAAAGGTATGTATTTCAATCGTATTCACAGTAGAATATAGTATGTGGTACTTAGCATTTCTTAGCAAAACAAGGACATCAACGGAATCCCACAAAGAAGTATATTCATCACACTAATATACGGACAAACAGACATAATTTGCAAGTTTTATTTGATTAATCACCATGTACTTAAGAATAGGTATTAGGTGCACAATTACATGCACAATGAAGAGCGGAATTTCTTCTTAGGAAGCATCCCTTGACATGGCTCCTGGCCATTTGTAAGACGTAATTTTCATAGTTAATTGAACCTAACAGATTAACCGTGAAAGGGTAACAGATTAAACATGAAAGGTACTAAATCCTGGCGTAATAAAAATAGTTGTAGCGTAGCGTTTTTTCTTAAAAACGATATCGATACGGTGAAAAATTAAAGCGCCTGATTTTTTTCAATAGCAATGCAATGTGTAAAATTAGTAAAACTCGGAAACCACAAATAAAATGGTTCAATTTATAATTGAATATTAAAGTATTATAAAGGTACTAAAATTTGGCTTTTATAGAATTTATCAATAATCGCGGGATCATAGCGTAATAAAATACACCCGCCATTCTGACTGTCAGGTTGGCGGGTGTAACGTTTTTTGGTAATAACTTTAAATACCGTGAGGTACTAATTTTTTTATATGAGGTACCAAATAGTACAAATTAGGTACTAAAATATGGTATGCTTTTTGTTCATTTTTATTTACATACACCCGCCATTCTGACGCTTAATTTAATTTTAGTTTTTGACACTTGGAGACCTTATACATCTCTAAGTTTTAATTTTATTTTTAATTTGTTTGTACATATTTATATTTTTAATGATTCTGACACTTGAGAGACCTATACATCTCTTAGTCAATATAGGGCATTTTGCTTAGTAATTATGTGAAGATATACCGTTTTTCATGTAACATACAAGAACAAAATGTTGTGTCTCACAGCTATACATTATTACAATTTAAATATTAATATGGCCCGGCAGCTTGAATATGTCATGCTCGCTTAAAAGTCTTTGCTTACGGTGGCGTTGTTGATCGGGTCGCCACTTTCCCGAATGAAGGTTGAGAGAGGCGATGGCTGAGATACGCGTCATACTCGTGAACGGGTGCTGTTTGTGGAGACTGGTCTATTTAAGCTAACACGAGCTATTATATTTAGTAACTTTATTTTTGAGTATAATTACATGGACACACCTCATTCGGTTCTCGTATGCTATTTTATTTTTACTATCATTTTCTTTAATTTAATGAATGTTTTAATTAGGTATACAGGATTTTGACTCTTGGAGACCCTATACATCTCTAAGGATAATTTGATTAACTACTATATATTTTAATCTTTTAGTTATGATGACACTTAGAGACATTTACATCTCTAAATAATTTTAGATTATAGTTTTTGTATCTTTGTGTTTTTTTTTTTTTTCAATACTATTGTTATTGCGTTTTCTGTAATTCGACATTTAGAGGCTTTATACATCTCTATGTTAGTTTGATTTGATATTTACGGCTTAGTTGTATTTTATAATTATTGATGTGTTTTTTTTTTTGCTGTATGTAAATTCCATATTGACGTGTAAAAGTGCCCTTGTGGCCTATTTGCTGAATAAATGTTGATATTTGATATTTGATATTTGATACTCACGGGAAAACGCACATTTTTGAGTTTTTACATGTTTCCGAGCAAAGCTCGGTCTCCCAGATATTCAAGCTATAAAATATACAAATTTTACTAGTAACTACGACTTTAGGTCTTCTTGGCGTTCAAAAGGTTAAAGCAAATATGCTCACATTGAGTACCAATCGAATCGGAAATGAATGAGAGACGATAAGTCACACTCACACAGCTCACACTTCGCCCGCGGGCCGCGACAGAGATTTATGGGATATTATATTAGACTGTGAATTCGGTTACCACCGTTGTATGTTTTCATTCGGTTGGTTATAGATATGTTAGTGGTCTGGCCCAAAATTGCCTTTGAATTGATATTTTATATGTATTTATTGAATCATTCTTTTAACATTATACTCTTACGCTAAAATTTCTATGTACTTATTACAATTTTTAGCTACGAAAACTAGTACAGTCACCTGCAATAATATCTTACACTATCTCCATACTATATTTTGTCCGAATCGGTTCAGCGGTTTAAGCGTGAAGAGATAACAGACAGACACACTTTTGCAATATAAGTAATATTAGAATGGATAGTTATCATCGTTGTGTAATAAAAATAAATATAAATAGTTACCAAGCGAATCTAGTTCGTAATCTGAATCTGACCCTGTATTACTTAGCATCTGATAAGTATTCTAATCATGAGAAAAGATGGGATATCAGATAATGTGCTGTCTTTGTACGATATTAAATATAACTGTAACGCGTTATGGCCCCTGAAACAGCGATAAGGAGGGGAATATAAATCGCATCTAGAGTTAGACCAAGATAAGTCTGCAGCGATTTTGATAGCACACGCAGTGCAAGTGTTATTTACATGTCATAATTTCATAAAAGTTTGACGTTTAAAATAACACTTGCACAGTCTGTGCTATCATAATCGCTGCAGACTTATCTTGGTCTAACTCTATTGTTGTTAACCACCTTGAGGTATTGATTTTGTTTTTGGGGTCTGTAATTTTAATACATTTGGTGTCAAGAAATGATAGTTAATTATGACTATGACACATATCAACCGATCATTCGGCCGAAACATGATTTTTTGCCGATACCTGCCGAAATTAAAACCGAAACTTCGATCTGACATTACTGAGATTGGCACGGCCGAAAGTTTCGGCAGGTTTTTCGCAGAAACATGATTTTTATGCCGTGACTGAAACCGAAACTTTGGTCGGACACTAGTTACATCAGTAGCCATACCACGAGCTTGTCACTGACATATTCGTATCGTGTGTGCGTAACTTACTTTCTACGCATCTCACTCGTATTGGCATAGCCGTACTGGCGGCCTAGCCGAGATGACAATTGCTTGCGCTTCTCCATCGAATCGCTTTGTCTCTCTATCACTCTTCCATATTAGTGTGACAGTGATAGTTGCGTTTCGTTCCCTAAAGGTGGCGGTTCGCGCCGCGACAGAGACAATAAGCGACCGCGAGACAGAAGACCGCGACAGAAGACCGCGACCGTCACTTGACGGTAGGCAACATATAAGCGACAGTTCGCGAGCGAGACAGGAGACAGAGCGTCTCTGTCTACTGTCTCGCTCGTGTTGTTGTTGTCTACGGTACGGGAGGTCACTATACTACGCTGTCCGCGTATTTCATGGCCCGCGGTGCGAGCGCCTTTAGCAACAGCGTCGGGTTGCGACTTGCGACTGACGCACGGACGACACACGACACCCCACGTGCTGAACCACAGAATAAGTTATTAGTACAGTCGACGTCAAAGATATGTTTACATTTTTCGCCAATGTGTTACATTTTTCGCCAACAAGATATGTTTACATGTTTACATTTTGTTTCATTTTTACCACCGTATAGAAAAGAAACTTCCTACAAAACCGAAGTTTGGCCACAGAATAAATAATAGTACTAGGGACAGAAGACTCACTCTCTAACAAAACGCATCTGTTACGATCAGCACAGATATGGCCGCTAGGTGGCGATAGCGCCACACGCGGCTTATGGCTTTCCCCAAAATTGGGGTGGAACGGATGTACTTTTAACTACCTGTAGCAAAGCGACGAAATAGTGGAGTGAGCCACGCCTGGTTTGGCAGCGATTCAGGGACAAATCATGCTGTCTCTTTCATGTATGGTACCATTCCATTTCGGCTATTTAGGGTTGTCAATATCTTATCTGTGCTGTGCTGTGGTCGTACACGCAAAGGGACGTCAAGTTGTGCCAACCCTAATAATTGCTCGGAGCAATGCTGAGCCGAACGAGCCGAGAATGCCCGAAAGAAACAGTTTCGCCCCCCTGACTTAAATAGACCTAAAACAACCGCAGTCTAAGCGGCTAGCATAGCATATATAGCATATGATTGGTGCGGCAGTATCTCGTCCCTCTTTTATTAACATATGTAGTTATAAAAGTTTTTGGCTAAAATTTCATTTTTGGTACAAGCTTTTATCGCTGACTGTACTTTTCTTACGACAGACAACTAATACTCATCGAGACAATTCTAAAAACTCCTAACACAATTAGGTTGCGTTGTTTCATCACGTTCCTATGGCCACCTCATATCTCCAACATCAGATCAGCTCGATGGTATCATAATATTGCATTGTCACCCGACTTATATACATGTGTATGCAAAATTTCAGCTCAATCGGAAACCGGGAAGTGGATCAAATTTAACTTGCAACTTGCAAGATTTGATTACAGACAACGGGACAGGTGAAAGTTAGTGATGTGCCGTTCCCGGGAAAATTCCTTAGATGGGAAATTTCCTGGGAACGAGCCCGGGAATTTTCCCATGGGAAGGGAATATAGGGGAATTTCGAAATTTTTGTATGTCATCATTGGCCTTTGCGTCTATTGCAGACGATTTATGGTGCAAATCGGAGAGACAATGACTTCTCCGGACTTAACACCGCCTGGGATGGAATTAAGGAAACGCAGGGATGCCCAGCACCTGCATTACCCTCTCGGCTTCACTGTCTTAACCCACAGGAAAGGCGAGCCAATACGTGTGGAGGCAGATCGGCTGCAGGAATCTGCCGCTTATTTCAGGTTGGACCCTACTCGCGCCTTACGGTAACTCCATTCCGGGATTTAATTTTGGAGTATCCTTCTCCTAGATGGATTGCAAGCCAATGCTAAGAGGTCCATCTCCCCTGTGACGAAACAGCTTTTTGCTTCGTTTGCAGACTTAGTCGCCTCGTACGACACCCTTATCCCATGTGATGTGAGGGTTGGCGCTATTCTAAAGCGGGCCACCACACGGCACAATTTGTATGTATACATCTTGTATTATCAAAAATTCTGTTAAAACATGAGCCCTTAATCTTTTTACAATACTATTAAACATTGTAACTCATCCACTGAAAAAAATTCCCTATATTCCCGGGAAATTTCCCATTATTCCTTGGAAATTTCCCATATTTCCTGGGAATGATTCCCCGGCCAAAATAAAATATTTTTTACAATAATACTTCTTTAATCAAAAAAATCTATACAAATCATCACAGTTTAATCAGGATTAAAATAAGTTAGGTAGGTAGAGGTACTAATAAGAATAGCGGAGTTCCATAAACTTTTTATCAAGAAACTCTTGTACATACGAGTATTAAGGACGGGTTCTTGTGAAATATTTTTCATTTCAGTATCAAAATATCCAATAAAAAAAAACAGTAGCCATTATTTTTGCCGACCTTTCTCCGAGTTTTCTCCATCGAAATCTTAACGAACTCAGACCATTTAGATATTTTTATCTAAATGGTCTGAGTTCGTTAAGATTTCGCATTCAGGCGCAACGGGGGCTTAAAGTGATGGCATATTTTTTTTGATAAAATCGGAAGTGGCGACAGTTGTAAGCAAACCCACTTTCCAAGTTTTTTTTGGGTAGCCACTTTGCATTTTTTACGGTTTATGGCTACTTTATTTTACTAAACGCATTACTTGTCGTTATATTCGTCGTTATAGTCGTGTCGTCCTTTAATTAAAATTGTAATTAACTTAATTTATGTTTCAATGTTCCCCTGTTTGGGAAACATTGAATTCTCGAACACGGGAAATTTCCCAGGAATTTCCCATACGGGAAATTTCCGTGTTCCCGGAAAATTCACACGGCACATCACTAGGTGAAACTAAATAAAAGCTTGTAAAAAGACGAGTAGTCTATCTCGCCGCGAGATACTGTCGCGCCAATCATGTGCTAGGCCTACTGAGAAACTTAGTCTAGGTTTTAGGTCTCTCAAAGCAGTCAAAGTTCACATAACGATTCTTCAGATAAGCAGCATTCGTTTCTAAAGGGTCGGCAACGTGAACTAGACACATCTGAAGTTGCAGGCGTCCATAAGATACGGTAACCGCTTACCAAGTTACCATTAGGTTTGCCGTGTGCTTATTTGCTATCGCAACCTTACAAAAATTGTCCGGCATTTAATTAGACATATTTTCATTGGTGTCTTTTTCAAAATGCATAATTTATAATTTTTAGGTTTTTAAAAAGTCATCCTTTAACTAGAAGCCATTGGGTCCGATTAAGTTTTGTTTAAAGACTCATCTGAAAATATTACAAAAAAATAACAGAGTTTAATTAAATTAAAATTTAGCAAATAGGGTCATTTCGCTAGTTTCCGTCCATGCTCTAGTTTTCGTCCACTTGACAGATTCGCTAATAATATATTTTTTTAATTCGACTTTGACTTGCGAAATATCATTTTTATGTAGATAGAAATTTTGTTTTGACATTAAGGATTGCAATAAGTCCAAATTTGTGCAGCAATGTAGGTTTTTATTCAAGTTTCGTCAAGTGGACGAAAACTAGCGCAATTAACCTAGTGAACCCCCTTACTGCATGTAATTAAAAATATTTGTTTAAATTAACAACTGTTAATAGAGTTGAATATCATATCCGCCATTTACGGCTTCGTATAGGTATGCGGTAAAGGGTTAAAAGTTATAATTTAAAATGTTTTCCACTCAACCGACTGCGCCGACGCATAAGCCGTGCACAAACATGCGTCCACACTCGTCGTCAGATTATATGTCTGTTTGATTTTACGTGTGATTGCTCCCCTTATTTACTTGCTCCCTGATAACGCGCAGCGATGGAACTTTGTCATGGGGTTAATAATTTCTTCTAATTTTTGCGCTTTTTCAGTTGCAGCCTAAAGGAGCCTAGTTTGGTTTGATTAACAAGAATTGGAGCTGGCACTTACTAAACACAAGTATTAAATTATTATTGTTCTATTTATTAAAGCACAGGTAAATGGAACCACTATTATATAATTTATATAATAGAGAAAAAGTCAGAAACATCCAATTCCAGCCTTAGGTCGAGTTAACCTTCTTTTCCTAATAGTTAATTAAAATAACCAAATATAACTGGAAGAATGAAGAAAAATAAATTAAAAGCAGAAAGCACAATATTTATATTAAATTGGATTGGATTAACTTAAAGTTTATCTTTCTTAAAATCCAACCACCTGTTGTACTTCAATCTCACAGCAAAAAGCACATTACTTTTGTAAGCTTGTTAAAAGCGTTCCTCATTCAAATCTTTATTTATACGACCCGTGGCATTTGCCCTTTACCGAGCCCTGATCCTTAGAAATTCGCAAAACCTTTAAATTTTTCACTACGGTTAGACCAGTTTTCTCTGAACTCTTATTTCACAGTTTTATTACGTATCTAATGCTCAAAATGTACTGGAGTGGTTTGTGTTTTGATACGCGGGGTCAGAGGGTCTACCGCGAACACAGAATTTCGTAAAATGCGGGCATCTTTCTCTTTTACTCCCATTAAGGAATAATTAGAGTGTCAGAGAAAGATGCTAGCAATTTGCGAACTTCGGTAGGCCCTCTGACCTTTAGGAGCGATTTAAGGTAGGTACGTAATTAATTATTCCCAAACACAGACAATCCAACCTCTAGACATAGCATAGTCGCGCTACCCCCTCTGCCACACATACGGTAGCGTTACTCCATCTTCGAGTCAATCCCGTGCCGTGATTGGTCCGTGTCTTTGAACGGACCAATCACGGCACGGGATTCGCTCACCTCGTCCCCCCGCACCCCCGTATTTTTGGCAGCATCGGTTACATGAAAGAATTGGCCTAAGCTCAGTCTAGAGGTTGGATTGTCAGTGTTCCCAAATGTTTAAGGATTTACGTCCATTAACGGCTTTGTCGTTCCAGTTGGTTCTCGCTTGAATAGGCATTTTTACACTGAACTGAACATAGGACTTAGGGAAAAGACCCACTATTGTTTTCTCAAATTACTACTACTACTACTATCTTCCTCGCGTTGTTCCGGCTTTTGCCAAGGCTCTTTGGGAGCCTGGGGTCCGCTTGGCAACTAATCCCGAGAATGGACCTAGTGGCAACAGTAAATACTTCTTGTTATGTATAGAGTAAGTCTATGGCCTTTATGACAGTTCTGCCAGTGTCTAGTTAGGGTTCCGTAGCCAAATGGTAAAAAACGGAACCCTTATAGATTCGTCATGTCTGTCTGTCTGTCCGTCTGTCTGTCCGTCCGTATGTCACAGCCACTTTTTTCCGAAACTATAAGAACTATACTGTTGAAACTTGGTAAGTAGATGTATTCTGTGAACCGCATTAAGATTTTCACACAAAAATAGAAAAAAAACAATAAAATTTTGGGGTTCCCCATACTTAGAACTGAAACTCAAAATTTTTTTTTTCGTCAAACCCATACGTGTGGGGTATCTATGGATAGGTCTTCAAAAATGATATTGAGGTTTCTAATATCATTTTTTTCTAAACTGAATAGTTTGCGCGAGAGACACTTCCAAATTGGTAAAATGTGTGTCCCCCCCCCTGTAACTTCTAAAATAACAGAATGATAAAACTAAAAAAAATATATGATGTACATTACTATGTAAACTTCCACCGAAAATTGGTTTAAACGAGATATAGTAAGTAGTTTTTTTAATACGTCATAAATCGCCTAAATACGGAACCCTTCATGGGCGAGTCCGACTCGCACTTGGCCGCTTTTTTTTAGTTTACGTTTTGCAAAATAATCTATGTTTAGTTAGACCACCATATTAATTAATAAGGTGCATGAAAGCAAACCTGTTATAAGTCGAACTACACCGAGTCGTGTTTATGCGTACACTTTGCCCAGTAAATTATGCCAGGCTCATACCGGCTCACTCCAGTTTATTTACTTGTGAAGTGATCAAGTTAACTAACTAACTAACGTAGTACATTAAGACGAAAGTGGAGGACCGTGCGAAATCGCCTTTTCAATACTTTTCATACAAACGTAGTCCTCATTTTCCTCTCTGAATATTAACATTAATGAAAAGGGACCTTATTGTCGATGGCGCTTATGCCATGCCGCACAGCGTCGCGCGGCATTGTAGGTATTTATATCGGAGCATCGTTATTAATGGCGTAACCGCCATCGACAATAAGGTCCCTTTTTATCGATAACGTCACATATTTTAATACAATTTGTTGTATATCAACTACAGCCATGCCCCTACGTTTGAAATTTCGATTTTTTTATTATTATAAGAGTCAGGAGCATAAAAAAAATTGTATAAAATCTGCTTTTCGAGCCTAATCCTTACAATAATCAAAAAATCGAAAAAAGTCAAAAGTAAGGGCATAGCTATGGTTAATATACATCAAATTATGTAAAATCATTTTCCATAATGTCCATATCCAGAGAAAAAAATGGGACTACGTTTATATGGAGAAGCGGCGGTCCCCTTTCCTCTTAAACTACAGTGTGGTTACTACAACTGTAGTGTGATGGCTATTACCCAAAGTTGATAGTTTGGAAATGGTTGACTGGTAGAGATGAGTGGTCCGCCATTTGTACATTTTTCTTTTTTGTACAATAAAGTTTAAAAAAATAAGAATAGTTTTGTATGGCATGCGATTTAGCTTAGATTCTACGTTTAATATTTAAGAAGGTAATTTTATTTCTAAGTCTCACGAACCCTCCACCAAAAAGCCATAATTAAATTGTAATAATAAACCTCATTACAAAGTTATATCATCGGGCTATCTGTTACATGTGTTTTGCTAACGGTAGTCAGTGTAAAGTGTGACATCTACGCGTTCAGTTTCAAGTGTTCCAATTTTGAAATTTTAGAACGCAGTATCTTTGATTTGGCATCCAGATTTCATTTTAGTGAAATAATTATACTTGTATTGAAGTGATGTTACGTAAATTTGCTTACTAAAAAGGTGTTTTTTTTGTTAAATTTATAATTTAATTAAATAATGAATACCGTATAAAATATTTTAATCCTAGATATCAGTAGCAGTGTCTCGTGACATCTGTGTGAAAGTGTATTTAGTATCTTGTAGGTAACTTTCCAAGGAAGTTTTAGTTGTGATATTATACAGTTTACTTATATAAACTAAATCATATGAATATATTAATTCTAGACAGTGATTTTTGATAGAATTTAGGTTCAGTCAGATTTGTAAAAGTTTATGTCGTGTCGCTTTCTGAATGAAAATAAAATCTTGATAATTATCAAAGTGCCAAAGATATTTAAATGTACGGTGATAAAATCTGAGATGCGGCCAAGATGACGTCTCTGGGGATACCAACAGAGGCGCCTGTACATACGATATGGTACACGTCATATTCGGCGTACAAGGAAAAGGATTTTAAACCACCTAAACCGGTAATGTATACACTATGTTTTTTTATTAATTAGCAAAAGAAGGTCTTAAGAGTAACACGAACGTTTGTTGATAGCGTCAATGTTGTAAAAAACTTCCATTCGCTCTATTTTCTTTTTACCAATTTTTATCCCCAAAAACTAGTACAAACAGCAACACTCTTAGATTTTGACGGATTGTGGAAGTGGCGCCTCCTACGCAGAGTTTTGCGTAATATTCCCTATTCCTCGCCGACGAAGTCGCGGGCAAAAGTAAGTTTATAAATATGACTATAGATTCATAGTTAACGTGTTGGGTTATCCAAGTCACTATGTATTCAATAGATAAGAAGGGTACTGAATATTTTAGCCTAAGGCTGGATCTTCAGATCCTTCGTCTGTCAATGTCACTCTATCTGTCCGTCTCTCGGTCTACATTTGGTTTACTAATAACAGTAAGATAAAGCAATGTATTTTCCGTTCTATATTTATAAACACAGTGTTATGTGGTTTTCCTGTTCAGTGTAATTATATGGAAGTTTATTCCAATTAAACTATTTATCTACAGTATCTACACAAATATAAAAAAGCGGCCAAGTGCGAGTCGGACTCACCCATTAAGGGTTCCGTATTTAGGGGATTTATGACGTATTAAAAAAACTACTTACTAGATCTTGTTCAAACCAATTTTCGGTGGAGGTTTGCATGGTAATGTACATCATATATATATTTTTTTAGTTCTCATTCTCTTATTTTAGAAGTTACAGGGGGGAGGGAGGGGCACATTTTACCACTTTGGAAGTTTCTCTCGCGCAAACTATTCAGTTTAGAAAAAATATATATTATAGAAACCTATGGGTTTGATGAAAAAAAAATTTTTGAGTTTCAGTTCTAAGTATGGGGAACCCCCAAAATTTTTCGTTTTTTTTTTCTATTTTTGTGTGAAAATCTTAATGCGGTTCACAGAATACATCTACTTACCAAGTTTCAACAGTAGGTATAGTTCTTATAGTTTCGGAAAAAAGTGGCTGTGACATACGGACGGACAGACAGACGGACAGACAGACAGACATAACGAATCCATAAGGGTTCCGTTTTTTGCCATTTGGCTACGGAACCCTAAAAAACATAGAGTCTGTGCGGAAAGAGAATGTATAGGATATATTTTTTCTAAAATTCATTTGGCATGTGGATTTTATAGCTGTCTCGTAAAAACGAGTCTAGTTCTTCAATTGTGGTCTCAAAAGATCCGAGTTCCTACCAGAATAGTGTGGACGATGGTACAGTCAGCAGTATTAGTTGCTAAGCGGGCGAGGCGTTCAAAATGATCTTGACGCGACTTTATTGTTAAGATAATAAGAGCGCGTCAAGGTAATTTTGAACACCTCGCCCGCTTAGCAACTTCTGCTGCTGTACATGATTCAATTTTATTCACCCTTGAGCAGGAGTTTTTAACCGACTCTTTATTGCGATTTTACGATTGCGGTTATATCGATCGTCGAAATTTTCCGCTACCATGTCCTTATTTACAGTTGACGTCAAAGATATGTTTACATTTTTCGCCTTATTACGAAGTAGTAAGGTGCAAAAGTGTAAACATATTTTTGACGTCCACTGTAGGTACCTGGCATGACTAATGGACAAGGGTGTCACTAGTTTTAATAAGCCGTATGTGTGTTTACAAGGTTGTATAAGCGAGTTGGGTTACGGTAAAATCGGCATCTTTTCTGTGGACTTCACAAAAGTTATATACCTGATACTTTTTTTAAAGCCTTTCTTTATCACTACATAGTATAAAACAAAGTCGCTTCCCGCTGTCGTGTCTGTCTGTCTGTCTGTATATATGCTTAGATCTTTAAAACTACGCAACGGATTTTGATGCGGTTTTTAGGGTTCCGTAGCCAAATGGCAAAAAACGGAACCCTTATGGATTCGTCATGTCTGTCTGTCTGTCTGTCTGTCCGTCTGTCCGTCCGTATGTCGCAGCCACTTTTTTCCGAAACTATAAGAACTATACTGTTGAAACTTAGTAAGTAGATGTATTCGGTGAACCGCATTAAGAATTTCACACAAAAATAGAAAAAAAAAACAATAAATTTTGGGGGTTCCCCATACTAGAACTGAAACTCAAAATTTTTTTTTTCATCAAACCCATACGTGTGGGGTATCATGGATAGGTCTTCAAAAATGATATCGAGGTTTCTAATATCATTTTTTTCTAAACTGAATAGTTTGCGCGAGAGACACTTCCAAGGTAGTAAAATGTGTGCCCCCCCCCCCCACATATGATGTACATTACCATGCAAACTTCTACCGAAAATTGGTTTGAACGAGATCTAGTAAATAGTTTTTTTAAATACGTCATAAATCCCCTAAATACGGAACCCTTCATGGGCGAGTCCGACTCGCACTTGGCCGCTTTTTAGGGTTCCGTACCAAAAGGGTAAAGACGGGACCCTATTATTAAGACTCCGCTGTCAGTCTGTCCGTCCGTCCGTCCGTCCGTCCGTCTGTCACCAGGCTGTATCTCACGAACCGTGATAGCTAGACAGTTGAAATTTTCACAGATGATGTATTTCTGTTGCCGCTATAACAACAAATACTAAAAACAGAATAAAATAAAGATTTAAGTGGGGCTCCCATACAGCAAACGTGATTTTTGACCGAAGTTAAGCAACGTCGGGCGGGGTCACTTACTTGGATGGGTGACCGTTTTTTTGCTTGTTTTGCTCTATTTTTTGTTGATGGTGCGGAACCCTCCGTGCGCGAGTCCGACTCGCACTTGGCCGGTTTTTTTTTAATAGATAGAGTGATTTAAGAGGAAGGTTTATGTATAATTTGTTATCCCGTGCGAAGCCGGGGCGGGTCGCTAGTAGAAATTTAGAACCATCCGAGTAGGCACTCAATGTGTTAAAAACCCTTCACAAAAAAGCGGCCAAGTGCGAGTCGGACTCGCCCATGAAGGGTTCCGTATTTAGGGGATTTATGACGTATTAAAAAAAACTACCTATTAGATCTCGTCGAACGCTCGCTCGAAATCATGCATCATGTAACAAGATAAAGCATTTGAAATGAGTATCAAATGCAAATCCGCACCCAACGGCTAAGAGCCTCCCGAAAGCATCAGTCACCTGAATACGTAACAGATACCGTTACCATTGACAAAGAGAATTTAAAAATAGAGGCATATTGTCAAAGTAAGCTTGTAGCCACAGTTTTACTGCCATCTTTCGACACATGATTGAAACTTTTAGAGCGCCATTTGACTTTGATCCGTATTCTTTCATACTCGAGTAGATAGCGAATTTTTGATATTAAACAAATTTAACACATATCAGTGAAAGAATAAGGATCGAAGTCAAATGGCGTTCTAAAAGTGTTAATTATATATCGAAAAATGGCAGTAAATGTACTGTGACTACAAAATTTACTGTGACAATCCGCCTCTTTACCTTTTAAAATTCACTCTTTAACAAAACGCGTCTATTACGACAGATATGACCGCTAGGTGGCGCAAGCGGGAGCAGGCGTCTGTTCCGTAGCGGTGCGCGGCAACTACTATGGCTAGACACCGAAATTGTGGGTCGCATGTAGGGTACTTGTAGTACTTGTAGCGACCGGCGAAATCGCGGAGTGAGCCACGCCTGTCTATACTAAACTAGCGATCCGCCCCGGCTTCGCACGGGTTTACAAATTATACATAAACCTTCCTCTTGAATCACTCTATCTATTAAACAAAACCGCATCAAAATCCGTTGCGTAGTGTTAAAGATCTAAGCATACCTGGGACAGACAGACAGCGGGAAGCGACTTTGTTTTATACTATGTAGTGATTCTATTTGCCACTGACGTAGCATTGACGTACATAAAAAATAAGCACAACATTGTAGGGCAGTATCTGTAACGGCCTCGACAGCACTTTATGGCAACCTTTTTACGTGTGTAATCATTTGATCGGCGCCATACAGATAGTTGCAGTTTCTCGTTGGAGCGCGAGTGAGTTCTCGGACCAACCGGCATAATGTGACCTCCTGTTGTTCCTACCTTGTACCATCGTCCACACTGTTCATCGGTGAACCATGCCTTTTGTAATAACGTCCAAAGATGTACAGTTAAGAGTGTTGCTGTTTGTACCTAACTCCCTATTAAAAAATGCAAAATTAATTGGCAGAAAACATTCTTTACATTTTTGACTGAGGCTGAGCCTGTTCCCTTACATTACATTGGAATTGGATTCACAAAAACAAAAGACGCATGCGAGAGGAAAAGATTAATATTGGATTATTACTCCGAGAAGACAAGTAATTATTTTTTTATTATTACCTATTTTGTTTTAATTTAAAATTATCTTATTTCTTGTTTATTACTTTAAAAGAATTTTCTGAAAAATACGTAAATACGTGAAAAATGACTTTTTTTTTTAATGTAAAGGGCCATATGTACCTACTGTAAAGTAAAATGTTGTACGATACACGTGCGAATAGGTATTTAATTCGCAACTCGTGTCGATTTAAAATAATTACACGCACTTGTATCGTAAATAAGTAGGTATTATGAACATTCGATTCGCGTTTGTGCGGCAAGGGATCGTAAGAATTTCAGGTTTCAGGTACTAGTCTGCGAGTCAAAGGCGAAGGGCGATACAGTAGTACAGTTTAGATATCAATTTTTATGTTTTCATCTAAGTGCTAATAATCTGGGCTAGAAGCGGCATTACATTTATATCACGTGTTTTGTAGTGGCATAAGAAGGGTAATATAAAAGTTTATTATGAGAGCAATATACTGTCAGTGTCCTAGACTTCTATGCGATGAAGTATTTATTAAAAACTTGTAACCCCATTTTAACCCCTAGAGAAGAGAGTTATTTGAAGAAGATATGTTCCAATAGAAGATATATTGTGTTATAGATCCAATCAAATTATTTTAAGTATGTAATATTTTTTTGATATATATGGCCGGCGGTCTCTAGCGTTAGCCGCATAAGCTGAAGACGCGGTCAGTTGGTCACTTTTTCTTTTTATTATATGCACATTAATATGACATCTAAGAGCCCGTACCATGAGTTACTGACAGTGTTAAAACTGACATTTACGCTATCGAGAACGTAATTTACTTTCTATACATCTCGTTTGCACTAATATGCGAGTACGAGCGAGATGTATAGAAAGTAAATTACGTTCTTGACGACGTTTATGTCAGTGCCAAACTGATGGTAGCCGTAAAGATTTATTTTTGACGTTCATAAGCGCATTGTAATTATGCCTACTTGAATAAACTATCTTTTATCTTTATCTTTATTTATTTAAATTATTTGGAAATTTAATTCAAGCAACAAGGCCCATATTACAAATACCTTACAGACTAACATACATATATGTATTTTATAAACACTAGCTATTTAGTCGATAAAACGGCGTGGCTCCGTTGCATCGGCTGCTCCTGTGTCAGATTCGGCAGTTTGCTTTATCTTTAAATTTCAGGATTACGTACTATACCTAGTTACTGTGACAAGGTACGAATTGGTACAGACAGAACTAATATTCCTTGACCGTTGCTAAAACGTCATTGTAGGTAAAATCTTCTAACAAAACCTACCTACTGTCTTATTCATTGTTTAGAATACAGCCATGAGTTTAGATTTGAATATGTATTTAGGTCGGCATAATCACTCAACGTGGCATACCATGTGATCACAAACACGTAGAACTTTCTATTAATATAAATTTTTTCCTCGCCTTGTAACTTACTTAATCGGTATTTTGATGATGAAAACAACAAGTTTTTAAGCTTTTTTTCATTCATTTCATAAAACAATTATATGAAGAAATCATTGTCACCGGATTATTGACATTGACATACTATGTGCAGTATCAGTAAGGTGACCAAGATGTAGTATGTCAGTTTTAAGAGTTAAGTATGTAGTGATTATGTTCTCTTTGGTTAAGTATTTGATTTAAAAATGTGTTATTATGTAACATGCAGGTATCGCAGACTTTGTAGGTACATAAGTAATACATATTATAGAGTACCTAACGCTAAACTTGCAAATTTCTTATCAGGCCTTGTTATTTCCATGTTTACCTTATATTTCAGAGAGTACTTACCTAAATCTTAGCAGATAACGACATAGTAGTAACAAAAACACATTTTGCGACTAGTCCGCGTTTTGGTTAAGCAGGCACGTACAGGCGACAAAATGGCTACAAGTTGGGTTAAAATATTAGGGTGTTGTTTTGTGTTGTGGTGTTGTTTACCTTCGTCAAGGTGTTTGCTGATTTCGAAGGTAATTTATTGTTTTGACATTAGCATTTCTATTTGTTCAATTTGTTGGTTGTTGGGGTTGTTCATTTGAGTAGAGATAGAGATAAAGATACATTTAAAATATCTTAAGGCTTCGTCACACAGGCGCGTTTTCCGGGCGGGGCGTGAGCGGGCAGCGCCGCTTTTACATATTATAAAACGCTCACGCTTCGCCCGGAAAACGCGCCTGTGTGCCTAGGTTAAAATTTGTCACAAGCTTAATATACGATATGTCGCAAATGGAGGTTTGATTGAATCTAGTTTTTTTTTGATAAACTTTAATCGCATAATGGGAATTGAAAAAAATAATGTAATTTTTACCTGTATTAATATTAGAGAAGCATAGTTTATTTTGCTCAGGGCAAATGAAACAGTATGAGGATTCCCTACAAGGGACTCTCTCGGCTCAATGTTTTTCTAACCTAATATCACGTCAAATGTACACTGTATCTATGTACACGTCATCAAAAAAACCGGCCAAGTGCGAGTCGGACTCGCGCACGGAGGGTTCCGCACCATCAACAAAAAATAGAGCAATAAATCGTGTTTGTTGTATGGGAGCCCCCCTTAAATATTTATTTTATTTTATTTTTAGTATTTGTTGTTATAGCGGCAAAAGAGATACATCATTTGTGAAAATTTAAACTGTCTAGCTATCGCGGTTCATGAGATACAGCCTGGTGACAGACGGACGGACGGACGGACAGCGAAGTCTTAGTAATAGGGTCCCGTTTTTTACCCTTTGGGTACGGAACCCTAAAAACCTGTGCACTGTACGGATTCGAGTGTTAACATATCTAAGCATGCACTCTCATGTCTCTTATGCATTATATTTAAGTCAAGTTCAGATATTTGTGAGCACCTCATCTGTACCGATATATCTGATGGCGACTACAAGTGGGGCGAGCAAGGTTGCTCTATTTTAATAAAATCTATCCAACGTGAAAAAGTAAATATTTTTCTTCGGTACGCTCACCTTTTTATAAATTGGTGAAGTTTTATTTTATTTCCTAACGTCGAGGTTTACATATTTTGTTCCGTTGAAAACATTTAGTTCCTATCAATTTTATCATGATACTAGCGACCCGCCCCGGCTTCGCACGGGTTTACAAATTATACATAAACCTTCCTTAAAGATCTAAGCATACATAGGGACAGACAGACGGCGGGAAGCGACTTTGTTTTATACTATGTATTGAATTGATGTATTTCGATTCTCAGTAAGGACGTAGTCGCGGGCGAAGGCTAGTACCATATTAATAAATACATATTAGGACACACCTTACAACCTACAGCCCCAAACTAAGCAGAGCTATAAAAAGACCACGATTAAAACTTAGATTTAAAATATAAATTACATAGTTAATTACATATTTCAAACGTTATACATATTTTAAAATAGGTAACCATTTTTTTTAAATTAAATATATATATTTTTTAAACCACTTTTAGAGCTATACTCACAACGCTTGCGGTTTAATTTTGGAATCAGTGCAAGGGTTATTTATGTGCATTTTCATTTTAATCTGTACCTACTTTAAAGCGCGACTTAAGTTGTGTTTCAGTACCGTCTAACCGTCACATTCCTGACAAAATGTATGAGATTTGACATTGACCGTCAGTTTTGTGACGTTTGCTAACCGGCCGTGAATGGTACACAGTTAAGTAAAAATGCCCTTAAACACCATAATTTCATAAAAGTTTCACGTTTAAAATAACACTTGCACTGCGCGTGCTATCAAAATCATTGCAGACTTATCTTGTCTAACCTAACACTATATGATTATGTATGAAGTTTTCCATCCAATAATTTGAAAGTGAACGATCTGAGATCGCTTTGAAATACGTTTTCACATCAGAAGCACCTGGAAACGGCCGCCTCACGAGATATGGCGTCTGACTGTAATCAATTGAGTACCGATAGCAGAAAAAGAATCGGCAATACCTCAAAAAAGAAAATAACAATATTATCTGCTTATTATAGGCTGTTAGAAAGAAATAACGAAAAGGGCGACATATTCGTTCACTCGAAAAAGCCCCTTAATAAAGAAAAAAAAAGGAAATTGCAGCTAGTACAAATACTTACATAGCCGGACAAACAAGTTTGTCAATAGAAAAGACGCGAAATTATTATCTTTAGGGTTCCGTACCCAAAGGGTAAAAACGGGACCCTATTACTAAGACTCCGCTGTCCGTCCGTCCATCTGTCACCAGGCTGTATCTCACGAACTGTGATAGCTAGACAGTTGAAATTTTCACTGATGATGTATTTCTGTTGCCGCTATAACAACAAATACTAAAAACAGAATAAAATAAAGATTTAAGTGCGGCTCCCATACAACAAACGTGATTTTTGACCGAAGTTAAGCAACGTCGGGCGGGGTCAGTACTTGGATGGGTGACCGTTTTTTTGCTTGTTTTTTTTTGCTGTTTTGCTCTATTTTTTGTTGATGGTGCGGAACCCTCCGTGCGCGAGTCCGACTCGCACTTGGCCGTTTTTTTTAATTTGCCACCCTTTTCTACTGGCGGTAATTGCTTGACAGAGTAAACGTATACCTATCATATGTATCTAAACATGGTAATGGCAAGACAAGATATAATTTAAATGAAAGAAAAAACTCAGTAGGGTCCAAAAAGTACTTAGCTATTTGTGTGTAATTATCAATTACTAATGTAATTGATAATTGTAGCTATTCATAAAAAACCAGCCAAGTGCGAGTCGGACTCACGACTCACGTACGAAGAGTTCCGTATCATTACGCGAAAATCGGCAAAAAAATCACGTTTGTTGTATGGGAGCCCCACTTAAATCTGTGAAAATTTCAACTGTTTAGCTATCACGGTTCATGAGAAACAGCCTGGTGACAGACAGATAGATAGACGGACAGTGGAGTCTTAGTAATAAGGTCCCGTTTTTGCCCGTTCCGAACAACTGACAGGCCTATTACCGTCCGGCGGACTGGTAATCAGTGGGCCCCTTTAAAGAGAATGATCCCCGCAATTTGCGAATTTCGGTTTTCGCGGTAGCCCCTCTGAAATGGACGGTCACGGTTGGTATACAATGCCTCGATTATTTTTTTCTGTCGCCAGTACAGGACAAATCGCTAATGCAGCACGCGACCCTGCCGTGCCATTTGCCTGCAATCTCCGTGCATCCGACCTGTCGTCTGCTTCAACTTGACTGCAACTTGTTTATCATGTTTAGATTGATACAAAAGTACATGACAATTTAAGATTGTCTTGTTGGGACTTACTTAGTTTTATGGCTCCTCTACACGATGGCAATAGGGTATTTGACTACTAGTCAAATCAGTTTCTTTTTTCGAACTGTCAACACGATTTTGCTAATAACTAATTTATATGAAACACTAACATGTGACGTCACAATCAAATAACCTACTCTTTATTAATAGTTTTATACGGGTTATAAAATAGAAATAGTGTCTAAAAATAACTGCTGTCTACGTTTCTCTATAAATCTTCTAATGCTTTATTTCATGTATGGTGTAAAATAATTTATTTTAAATCCAGCCAAATACCTTATTTTACATTGTTATTAATTTCTATCACATACTTTGGATCAAATACAAGAGACATAAAAAGGAATCCAAATTCCTAACACCATAACCACTGCTATTTTAAGGTACATACTTAACATTTCAACTAGATTCTAGTATATTTATAAACGTAAACAAACTACTACTCAATACCCAACCCTGAGACTAATGCAATAAAGTTCAATTTTGCGTGAATGCCCAAGAATTCCCATGGGTGTAACCGCGTGCAAAACTATGGCCGCTGAAAATGAGGGCATTTTCTTATACCGAAGAAGTCTCTAGGGCAAAAAAAGGCGTGTATTTTGGCACTGGGTATACGACTTAGATTTTGTATAAAGAGGGATACCTTGAGAAATATACGTTTTATAACGAGATAAAGAAAATTATTTCATTATTTTCAGAATTTGAAAAAAGGAGAATAAGATTTTGAAGAGAAGACGTTTTCATAATTGACTTACAATGATCGATAAGTATTGTTTAATTACAGAGGACCGACGTCTTTCGGCTCCAATTTGAAACTTAGGTACTGGATAGTGGATATTGCGATATTTCATTTTTAATAACCAAACAAGGTGGGGATGACCGGCATATAAAATTTTACGTCACGGCCCGTAAGTTTTTTGATGACGGCCTACTTAAAGATATAGTATAGGGTGCATTGGGGTAATTCCGAGGACGGGATAATTTTGAAAATGGCAAATATCTACTAAACTAGAAACACTTCATACTTTAGCAACACTTATAACACTGGCACGCTTACATGGCATCTTGCGTACTGTTGCTACACAGTAGAAAGCTTTTCTAATTTAGTAGATATTTGCCATTTTCAAAATTACCCCGTCTTCGGATTTACCCCAATGCACCCTACATTACATACGGTGGTGAATTCGTGAATGCTTCAGATCGCAGTGTGAACCGAAGGTGAGGGCCATAAATATGCGATCTGGGGTTTTACGAATTACCGCCCGTGGTTTGTCTAAAGTTTTACGTCTTGCCTTGGCCAGGAAGTGAGATTTTCTCCTCGCGTCGGTTCACAAGCACCTGCCATCTGGAGCATTCACGAATTCACCACCGTATGTAATGTATATTATTTCTTTAAGTAGGCCGTCATCAAAAAACTCTCATTTGTACACGTACTTTGCTCACACGTGGCTCACACATTCAGAAAGGAAGAGCTTCGCTCCTTCTAGTCGACCTTCTGTAAGTGGAGTATGTGTACCAATGCAAGAGTTACAAGCGACGAAACAGCTTGTAGACGGTCTTGCCTCGTAGACGGTCTTCTCCATATTTACCTTAGGTACAGACGCCATCAGATATATCGGAGCGGCTAAGGCTCTCACATATATCTGAACACTTCTCTATTATCAGGGCGTTAGAGTGCGTGTCCAGATATTGTGAACACCTTAGCCGCTTCGATATATCTGATGTGACTATACCCACAGAATAACTAATAGTACTACCGTACAGAAAATTCACTCCTTCACGAAAGGCAGTTTTAGGTATAAAATTATACCTATATCGCCGCCTGCAAGCAAAATTGAAACTTATAACCGCGCACGAACCGTGAATGTTCTTTGCGCGCCGCAGTTTTATGACCATCGGCACGGGGTTATCACTTGACAAGTTTTTGTACCTATACCTACTGATTTATTATTTTAAGATAAATATGTAGGAATTCGAAACGTTCATTCTGTAAACATATTTTTTTTATTCGGAGATAGTATGTCTGATTCTCACGGAAGTAGGTATGCCACAGCCGTATTCCTTTGAAAATATGTTGGTCAGTTCCTAATAAACAACCAATATTCAATAAATGGAGGATGTTTATTTTAGCTATTACTAAGACATCCGTAAACAGAACAATATGTTTTATACGGATTAGATCGAGATTTAGGTTTCGAAGCCATTATGTCCACCGTCTTTTCAATATTGCACGAGCGCCACGTGACACGACTATCGTGCGAGTCGAGCGGCAGCCCACTGCCTTACGCCCGTCCGTTGGGCGCGCCGGCCAAATGTACCTAAACTGCGGAGTGACACCCCCCTGCTATACCTACGTTTTAAAACAGAATTGCATCAACTTGTAAGATTTTCGTCCAAAGTTAAGACATTATCGTATTTTCACATCTTTGTGAGACGGTGACATCTTAGATTACAGACCTTAGGGAATTGAAAAGGTTATCGTATTAAAAGTCGGGGAAAATTTTTGTTGACAGACTTTATGGTTCAAATTAGCCTTTTTAACGGGACAATCCGTTCATTTATCGACTTTAAGACTTGGGTACGAAGGCCTGATTTGTTATGATAGATTTTGAAATCATACTGATGTTATAATTTTAATTTCTCCAGCTTATCGCGCCTGTTATTCTTGGTCTGATGAAATCCTTAAAAGGGTAGCCATCTTTGTTAGCTTTTCTCTAACGTAGCCAAGTAATGAACGTAATATTTTGTTTTGAGATTGAGACGAAATATTAGCCGGGAAACATAAGGTTTACGGAACAATTTTCACGTACCCTAATCCGTCATCCTAAGAGTATGCTGCTATTGCTGCTGTACCACAGATTATATAATATGATGTAGGTACTACGGGCAGATTTTTTCATTCTAGTTGGAAAACGTGATATTTCAATCGATAGTGAATAGTTCAAAAATTTATGAGAATGTTGCATTTTATCCACAAAAAAGGTAAAATGAAAGTATCTTGTTACTCAAAATATGTATATTTTAGCGTTCAATTTGGATTTATTTGTAAAATTTTAAAATTTGATACTGATTCCTCGCGTTGATGTGGTTAAAAATGTTACGTTTCACCAATGATATTATATAACCATAGATAGGTTATACTCATACTTGAGGAGCACAAAAAATACTTCCATATTTATTTCTGTGCCTACGAAGAAATCTGTTATTTTTGATTAATTTTCTCATTCCATCCATCTTTGTCACATTCGTTGTTAAACATAAGGTCGTTTCTTGCTCTTTCTGTGCAGGAGCTCGTTAGCACGTGCACTTTTCTCGTTTGTCCAGCCGCGTCTAAAGGCAACTTGTGACAAATTGTCACAAAGTCTTGTGTAAGTTAAGCGCTTCAATTTTTCAAGCGCCTATAACCTATCTTGAGTTATAAATCATTGCGTTTCACTCAGTAGCGGTGTTTGTTTAACCCTACTACCTCGAAACCCTCGCAACGTTCAAAATTCCACTTTTTGAAGCACTCGCTACGCTCGTTATACAACTTCATCCCCTCGTAAAACAACTATTGTTTTGTTTTAATCCTTTTTATGTTAAATTTTTTCAAAAATATTCCATCTGCAGTTCTAAAATTCTGTAGGTAATCTATGTTCACTGTTCACATAGCACATAGTGCTTTAATCGTTTGGGAGCGAGGAACGCGGGTAGAATTTGTGAGTCTTAATTTATGAGAACGCTTTTATGGTCTGAAATACGGATTGCAAGGTAGTTGCGTCCTCGTCTATATTATATTAAGGTTAGGCACAGAATAAATAATAATACATACTACCGTACAGAAATGACACTCCCTACAAAACCGAAGTTTGACAGCGATTCAAGGACGAATCATGCTGTCCCTTTCTAATGTATGGCACTATCCGTTTTGGCTATTTAGGGTTGTTAAAATTCAAGTCATTATTATCTTGTGATGGTTGTGCACGCAAAGGGACGTCATTGCAGAGACTTGGGTCCTTTTCAGAGAACTCTCGATTTTTTCGATAAACATTTTCGAAATGCATTGTCTTTATGTAAAATTTGTGGATTACTCATACTCATACTCATAATCTTTATTGCATATCACATTGTATCTTAACCTATTGCATAGAATCGTGTACAACATGACACCCTGTAGGGCACAGCAAACAGTTTATTCAAGAGAAGATCGAGTTTTTTGTACAAGATTATATACTTAAATGTTATTTATTGTATAGGGGTACTTTTTTAATTGCAATTATTGGTCGTGAAAAAATTCATTTAATGTAGGTATAATAAGCTTTTTTAATGAGGTGATCTTTTAGTTTTTTTAAAAATTCATTGTCGGACTTAGTGTTATTTATTTCGTTACTAATTTTATTAAATATTTTTATTACACAGTTTTTAGTACACCTATCTTACAATAACGTCTAATTTCTTTATATACTGTTATTTAGGAAAAATCTATAAAATTGTTGACGGAGTCTTTTTTTGGAGGCTCGAGTCCTTTTGAGTTGCTCTAATAAAGATTCAAAAAGGATTTTAAGCTCAGAGTCTCGTAAAAACGAGCGGAGTTCTTCAAATTCAGACTCAAAGGACTCGTTCCTTTGTTCCTATTACCAACACTTATAGTAGGAAATCCACCTACTGTTTATCTTGTCCCGAGCAAATTAAACTATGTTGCTCTTATCCCTCATGACCTTATCATGCACTATTCTGGGGGCCTACCGCGATAATCGAAATTCGCAAATTGTGTTGATCTTTCTCTTTTATTACAATGAAGGCGTAAGAAGAGTGACAGAGAAGCAGCAGTTTGCGACCTTAGATTTTCGCGGTTATAGCCCTGCTCTAATATGGTACAATTACGTGTTTGTTAGAATTACATCGTTTTATTTGAACACCCCACTAAACTGTTTAGTTATATCATCTGCAGTAATAAAGTGCTTCAAATGCCGACTTATCAGGCAAGGACATTTGTACGCTCGAGTACCTATATTGAATAAAACATGAGTGTGTATGTGTGCTTTTAAAATGTACAGTAACTGCAAACCATTTTAAAGTATAATCCCTGTTGGCCCTATTGCACCAGTTAGTTAAAACGATAAAAATCGAAACGTTTGACTCTCGAACGAACATGATGGGGATGCATAAACCATGAGAGTTAAGTGATTGGATTAACCCTGCTTCATTCAGTGAACGAATGAATTGATGAACTATCAGTTCACAGGGCGGGGTGTACCTATGTAGATTTGTCTTAGAATAAGTTGGTGGTTCAAATCTGTAGTGTTATGTTCTTATGTTACGTACCGTAAAATGTGTCTACTTTGCTCGACACTGAGTAATTATGCTCCAACAGTTTTTATACATTAAGTATAACTAACTCATTCAAGTGTTACAACGTGATAGTACTAATCTACTTTAAAGGGGCATAGGTAATATAATATTTATATCCACATAGGTACCTACCACAATATAATAATTTTGCATTTCGAATTTTTTACTTTAACCAAGTTTTCGAGCAAAGTAGGCACATGTAGGTATGAGAAAGTCGTGAACTAGCGATGCTTTTCTGGTTAGCAACAATATTCTTTTTCGTTTGAGTTTATGGCTTTATTTTCCTTCTCACAGTACCTATTTGTAAAAACAGAGGGTTTGTTCCTGGTTCGTCGTATTCCTGTTTCGTCGGATTCCTGATTCGTCGTATTCTTGTTTCGTGGGAATTATATACATATAATTAAATATGTCGTGCAGTAAACCAGTATTTACTACCTAAATATGAAGATTTAATGTAATCACCAGTGATCGTACTTTTTCTAGCATTTTTAGCACATTTCGACGAATCAGGAATCCGACGAAACAGGAATACGACGAAACAGGAATACGACGAACCAGGAACAAACCAAATAGAGTAAGTAATAAGTAATTGGAAAATGAATATGTATATGTATTGAGATAACAGTATTTAAAGATTAAATGAAAGCGGTTAGGCAAAAATGTTATATGTGTACTCGTACAGTCACCTGCAATAATATGTTAGGACACAAC
Organism: Cydia amplana; assembly: GCF_948474715.1. NCBI lineage: Eukaryota > Metazoa > Arthropoda > Insecta > Lepidoptera > Tortricidae > Cydia > Cydia amplana. The sequence goes on along the minus strand of NC_086084.1, from coordinate 13,020,036 downwards.
GAAGGCCGCAAAAATATCTGACACGATGTTATTTGTAGAGCCATAAGAGCGTGTCACATATTTTTGCGGCCTTCGAAGAGTAAAATATTATTGCAGGTGATTGTACTTACCAACCAAATATTGTACAGTGTTATAAGGGATTTGACTAGAACTTGTTGTGTTTACGCAATTATTTTACTGTATTTACAGCGGAACGTCTATCCCCGACTTTATTTATTTTGGCATCCGTGGAACTCTCTTGTCTATGATTTTAAACGTATATTTATTATTGCAATGCGATCAAAACGGTATAATACATTTTCATGCAGTCTTGGTCTCAGGAAACCGTTTATCAGGAGGTTAACTGGAAGAAATCCCTTAAAGGGATAAGTCCGCCTTTGTACTGCCTATTATGTGCCATAAATCTGTGTTTTGTGTTTTATACAATAAAAAGTTTATACATACATACAAATCGTTGTGCAGGAGAGTCTACGGATATAATTCTTGCGCGGGCCGGGGCCGGCCCGCCGGCCGTACTTTACCTACCACCTGTGATTAGTATTATAAATAATTATTATAAATGTATTATACCGTCAAGGTTCACAATGACGCGCCGCACACGATAGACGTGGCGTTCAAAGGGTTAAAAAGGTAGACTGGCTAGAGTAGTCACCTATTTGTCTAGCTACATAGACAGCTAAATGGCTAGCGAGTTTCGCCATTTGTTACCTAAATGTCCTAGACGCGGAATCGAAGCAAAACATGTAGGTATTCGCACAAACCGAGCTGCAAAGTTCGTGCGCCCAATGCTGCTGACATTGTGATGAAAACTATAGTTAGGGTTGTACACATAGATATCGTCAGGAGACAACCAAAATCACTAATTAAGTAGTCCACAAGAGGGCCATAATGTACAATCGCCATCAGATATATCGGAGCGGCCAAGGTGTTCACAATATCTGAACGCGTACTCTAACGCCTTGACAATAGAGGCGTGTTCAGATATTTGTGAGCGCCTTGGCCACTCCGATATATCTGATGGCGACTGTACCGTACCGTGCCGTACGCGTACACGGTACGTAGCAGGTAATGAAACAAGGTGTTTTTTGTTCAATTATATTTTGCAATTAGTGAGTTTTGGTTGTCAAATGACGATCAGGGTGTCGGGTTCACTACGGATTAAATGAAGGCTAATGATAGAGGACCTTAAGCTAGTGATTTGAGACCCATTGTTTGATCTGTGAAAACTTATGTATTTGGTAAATCATCGAAATTAAAGAATCACAAAAGCCCCCCAAAAATTCACTCCCATACAATTGAAATTACGCTCTCATTTTAAAACGACATGTTTAAAAACTTTAAATTATGTGAAACACGGCATGAATGAATTATCAACTGATATATGTCATAATTATAAATAACGAAAGAAAAAGTGACCAAGCCCCCAGTGGCTGGGACCGGATTTGAATCGGTTTCTTCAGTTTAAGAGTATGCTTAGGGCTTTAGCCGCGTAGTGACTTAAAAAAAAACATAAATCGAAAATATATTTAATAAAATTAGTTAAAACGGAGTTTATTATAGAATTTATAAATTAAGTACCACCTACTAATTATTAAGAGTGCCAACCCTATCCCACGCTGTCCACTTGTGTAACAAATTGCTGTTTCAGTTTGTACAGACAGCAACACTCCTAACTGTACATCGGTGGACCTTATTACAAAAGGCATAAGGTCCACCGATGTACAGTTAACAGTGTGGGCGATGGTACTTTGCTAAACCCGAAATTTATAGAGACTAAGCTCCTAAAATGTCTCTAAATTGCAATTTCATTGTTGTTTTGTTTTGTATAATAACAAGAAGTTGAGGCGAAATTTTGCAAACGCTTTTCACTACACTACATAGTATAAAACCGCTTACCGCTGTCTGTCTGTCCCTATGTATGCTTAGATCTTTAAAACTACGCAACGGATTTTGATGCGGTTTTTTTTAATAGACAGAGTGATTCAAGAGGAAGGTTTATGTAGGTACAATTTGTTAACCCGCGCAAAGCCGGGGCGGTTCGCTAGTACTACATAAGTCGGATTTAAAGTTTTAAGACCATCGAAAGAGCAAACAAGTTTCACAGCAGTAGTTTGCATAATTTGTGTTTGCGTCAGGAGCGCACTTAGACTATTGGACTCGGCTCTGCTTTCCTGCCTTTTGGTAGTCTTAAAGCATTCTAGTCGAAAGTAAATAAGTTTTCAAGCTTTGCACTTACCTATTTGGAGGTTTCGATGGGGTTAGGTTGCAGCCAGACTCCCCAAGCGAACTGTGGCAACTATAATCGTGAAATTTGAAGTTCGCACTCTAATTACGCCTTCATTGAAGTAAAACAGAAAGATCTTCGCAAATTGCGAATTTCGGTTTTCGCAGTAGCCCCTCAGGCTCCCCAAGGGAACTGTGGCAAACAGTGGCGTAGCGTAGCAATCTAGACGTGGACGAAAACCACATCTGCGAGGCCCTTTTTAATGTGTTCCCAAGGTCAGATAATAAAAAATATTACTAGGTACAGAAGATTCACTCTCTAACAAAACGGGTCTATTATGACATTTACGACACATATGACCGCTACGTGGCGCAAGCGTGAGCAGTACGGTTACCATCAGCTTGTCACTGACATAAACGCCGTCGAGAACGTAATTTACTTTTATACATCTCGCTCGAACTCGCATATTCGTGCAAACGGGATGTATAGAAAGTAAATTAAGTTCTCGACGGCGTTTATGTCAGTGACAAACTGATGGTAACCGTACTGGCATCCGTTCCGTAGCGGTGCGCGGCAATTACTATGGCTAGACACCAAAATTGGTGTGGGCCGCATGTACTTGTAGCGACGCGACGAAATCGCGGAGTGAGCCACGCCTGCCAAGGTAATAAAAAGATTGGCTTTGCGAGGCCGTGGGCGAAGGCCGGAGGCCCCATTCGCCCACGCCTAGCTACGTCACTGGTGGCAAAATGCGGGGACAATGTTAAGGAGACGATGACTTACCTTCTTTTAAAATGGCTTCCATCGAATTCATGGTTCTTCAATGTCAAAATTGTGCTCGTAAGAGCATAAAGTTGTTCGGTACCGGTAGTTGCTTTTAGTAAAGTGATAGCTGGGGCCTTACCATCATGTCTTATTGCGATTATGTTTAGTACCTAAACTGAATTAGTTTAGTACCTAAACTGAATTGCTAAGGGACGGAGTTATGTGACTTATGTAGCTCCGCCCTTTAGCAATTCAGTTTAGGTCCTAAACAGAATCGCAATAAGACATCATGGTTAGGCCCCTGGACTTAACACGTAGGTACGATGGATTGCCGGGTGTTGACTGAAGAATGGTTAAACCCGTTTCAAGACTAATTCTTTATTAGCTGCTCACTGCCACGTTAGTTCACTTTCACTGCATAATGAACTATCAATTTTCCACTTTAAACAACATTCATGAACAAAAATCAAAGAAATGTTCTCGAGACGACTTCACCATTTTGAAGTTCAACCGGCAATCCTGATCCCTATTGAAGAAATCTGATCAAAAGCTGGTTTAACCATTTTAATATCGGACAATAACATCTTCTGTACAATACAAACATTTCACGAATCACGTTAATAAGTAAATGTAAATATTAAAATAGGTTTGACTTTCGTGTGAAACGTAAATAAATAACGATGACAGCCACTCCTCTCATATATATATATTATACTACTCTTTGGCTTTGCGTGTCTCCGAATGAATGAGGTTTTAATTTTAATGGATTCATTTAAATAATCAAAAGCTAGGAGTGTTTGATTCTAAATGTGACTATTTGCAAAAGTTCTTTTCAAAGATACCCTACCAATGACTATTAATTTTGAAAAAAAATTAAGTAACAAAGTAAATGTATAGTTGGTCAAACCAAATTTGTTAGTAAATAAGAACAAAAAAATATACTATTCCTTTTCTTTTGGGTGCTAGTACTAGTGTAAGACAAAGATAGTATGATTATCTCTCTGTCTATGTTTGAAATGAGTCAGTCCTTTGATAAACTATAGGTCTTCTTTGGCCTAAACATAACGATACTTTCAGGGTATAAACTTCTTGAATTTACTATGGTTTTTATCTGTCAAATACCTACTCGTCAAATATTTTATCAACTTCGTACGTCGATGATATAAATATTAATAGTAAAAATATCTTTAGTTTCAAAATCACTCGGAATCCATAAAGATATTTTATTATTTCATTTGCCTTGTACCATTTCGTGAAGCATTTATCACCTACAACGTGTGTAAATGAATTTGTGCAAACTTAAAATGGCCGCTACACGGTTTTAGTTTTAGGTTTTAATAAAATCCTAAAACGACATTTTCAGCGGCACACGTTGCATTTACAGTGCAGTGTTATGAAAAGCCTTCTTAAATACAATAATACAATTGCAGTCTCGGAGACCCGCGTATAGTTTGTGCAATATTGTGTTTGTTAGATTTTCTCGTTTGCGTCGGGTTTCAGTAAATATGCTTTATGTATGTTGTGGCGAACCGTTTTATGCAGGAACCGAAACACCGACTAGCTTAAGGTAATTGAAGAATATTCATCATCTTCCTCGCGTTGTCCCGGCATTTTGCCACGGCTCATGGGAGCCTGGGGTCTGCTTGGCAACTAATCCCAGTAATTGGCGTGGGCACTACTTTTTACGAAAGCGACTGCCATCTGACCTTCCAACCCAGAGGGTAAACTAGGCCCGTATTGGGATTAGTTCGGTTTCCTCACGATGTTTTCCTTCACCGAAAAGCGACTGGTAAATATCAAATGATATTTCGTACATAAGTTCCGAAAAACTCATTGGTACGAGCCGGGGTTCGAACCCGCGACCTCCGGATTGCAAGTCGCACGCTCTTACCGCTAGGCCACCAGCGCTAATAATATTAATAAGGTTAATGTGGGGATACCATCTACAAGCATAATACCTACTTCAATTACTCATACTCCACTCACAGAACATCGGTACGGCAGGAGCCAAGAATTTACCCACTACAGTAGAACAGAGTTGAAGCGGTATAACAATCTTCTATAGTCTATATTCATCATCATCATTCATCATATCACTGATTTAAACTTTCACGATTTTTACACATTATTAAATTGTACTTCAACGGGACTTAATCCCGTATTTAACGTCGGAGGTAAATCTTAAAACTTAAATACGCGAAAGTCCCGTTGTACAATTTAATAATCATCATATCACCCCTTTATCGCCCACTGCTGAGCATAGGCCTCTCTTATTACATATTCTCCCGGTCCTGAGCTAATCTCCTCCAGAAGTGACCCGCAATCTTCGGGATGTCGTCCACCCAACGAGCCAATGGACGCCCGCCTTCTTCAATATAAGAAATTTCCGAAGTTTTTCCATGTAAAAATTTTGCAATCTTGGAAATCCTCCAATACTATTTAATAATTGGACTGAAAGTCAATGTAATGATTATGAAGCCATTTGTGTCAGTTGCCCTCAGGGCTTCAGCCTCCGGGCCACGCTCACGGCGATAATAAAATACAATCTAGTATTTTCTGCATATTCCTGTATTGTACAGTGCCCTGCAATTATAAATGTTACACAACGAAGGTTGCAAAAATATCTGACACGATCTTATTTGTAGAGCCATATGATCATATTTTTGCGGCCTTCAAAGAATAATATAGGTATTATTGCAGGTGACTGTACCTCTGAATTACAGATGTGCATGTTGGGAAAGTTCTTGGAAAATTTTACAGGAAACAAAGGAAACTTTCATTTTGGAAATTGAAAATTACAATTCCCATATAAAAATATGAGAAGTTCCCGAAGATTTTTCCATGTACAAATTTCGCAATCTTGGAAATTTTCCCATTGCACATTAGTAAAAACTCTGAATATACGCCCTACTTGTATATATGTAGTAATAGTTATCTTTGAACTATCCTTACGGCTCAATTCGAACAATGCTTATTAGATGACACAGCGATACGATACCTACCGATATGTCAGTGGGAAAAGTGACATTTCTTTAACCAAAAAAAGCCAATTATATCACTGACTGATCGGTATCGTATCGCTGTGAAATCTTATAAGCATTGTTCGAATTGGTCCGTTCGTGCTGACAGTTCAGACCGCTACAGCGTCGAGTAGTTTCAGAGCTTGAATAAGATATGAGGTGGTAACAAGCGATCCTCACTTATTAGTCGAGGTGAGGCAACTCAAATAACGTCTCGCAGTTTTGAGGCTTTGTGTTCAAACATGGGCGCAAGACATACATACATAGTACAGTCAAGGTCAGAACCATAAAAATGTACCTACACGAAAAAAAGTTGTACAAAATTAATTTTGTATTAAGGAGAAACGTCTGCGAACGATGCTAATAAGCTTCGAAATAAATTAAAAGTGGAAAAATTCACTGTCTTGGGTGGGACTTGAACCCACGACCACTCAGTCGACCACTGGATCACTTGTACAGTGCTCTTCCATCTGAGCTACCAAGACCGTACCCAATTCAGTGAATATTTCCACCATATATGAGCCCTAGGGAGGTTCATAGCGACATCTACCTTAAGAGTACTACACTAATTAATTAATTTATTTATTTATTTTGAAAGTTGTACAAATTATACACAGCTAATGACGCGTCAGATGCTTCTTTTAATTATATCTGTGGAATAAGAGGTAGTATTCAATTGAATATGAGGTCAGAATGAGTGAGCCTCTTTATTTTAACCCCAAGATCGTCTTAGTATCACACGTGTGATACTAACTCAATTTGGGTTATTTGGGTCGTAGCCTCTCAGTATCAGACATGTGTTACCAGTTTACCACAGATCAAATAGATCAATACGGGTCAAATTTCTTTGCATCATTTTGTTGTATGGTGGTAGTTTGACGGGTTAAAATTGTCTTTAAGTTAATAAACACTGAGTTCCACATTTTCAGGTTCTTATAAAAAAATAAGTACCTACCTATGTTTAATAATTATCAAGTCTCATATAACCTCGTAAAGTAATTAAATACTAGTTTTTTGCTAGTCTTACAAACCATAGTAAACGATAATTAAATAAGAACCTTTTACTCTTTTCAGGTAAGTTAACCAAATTTCTTTTAGGAGTGACTAAAGGTAAGTTCTATTTTTTTTAATTTGTCACTACTTTAAAACTTATTAGAAAATCCTAAATGCGTGTGTGTAATGTATAACGTCTTTCCCCGGGCCTCAGACTATCACCATATGAAATTTTATCGCAATAATTATATTCAGCGGTTTAAGCCCGTTCGTGTAAGGCCTGAGTGGACGCTCGAGTTGGGCGTGCAGCGGGGCGGGGCCTGCGGTGTGCATGTTAAACAAATGCAAGCGTATAGGAGCGGCCTTAGTGCACGCTGCTCAAATTACTTGTGAGCCCGACGCCACGCTGCACGCCCCGCCGAACGCTCCGCTTCGAGCGTCCACTCAGGCCTCGAAGAGTTAACAGATAGACAGGCAGACAGACAGACAGAGTAACTGAAGCATTTGTAATTTTAAGTAGGGATACTAGAGAGGGAGAGGGTAGGGATTTTAGGGTCTTCATAACTGGAATACGACCATACAAATACAAATGGTAGATTTGGTAGTTAATAACTGCTAACTCGCTATGTCTATAATCGTAAATTAACGCAATCCCTGCCTGCCAAGCTACGCTTGAAGTCCCGCTTTTTACCGAAATGCCCCCACGAACAGAGGGGAACGAATTTCGCAAATTGCGGGGATCTCTCTCTTTTACTCCAATGAAGGCGTAATTAGAGTGACAGAAAAATGCCCGCAATTTGTGAAATTCGGTTTTCGCGGTAGCCCCTCAGAAAACCTGCCTAGCGGGTCGCTGGCACAGTAAATGGCTGGATGTAATTGTAGAATACATTTTAAGTCATGCAAATAAAGTTCAAATTAGAAAAGGCAAGCGAAGCGAATGTAACAGAGGATTCAAAAGGTCATTATCCTTTGAGATTTTTGACTCGTTCATATAATCCTTTGAAGAACGACTCGCCATTTCCATTGGCTTTCCGTAACAGCCTTATTCAGTCCTTTTATCATTCAATTTAAACAACTGACACATACGAAACAGAACTCTATACCCTCTAGGGATTAGATCTAAAGTCTACTGACACGTGAATTTCCATTTATGCCTGATTTACGAGTATATATGTGTCCCTTAGGATGACTGGTAGGCTTATTGTCGTTGAATACGATCACTTATTATATGCAAAGTAGGATAAACGTATGCTGATTTCTTTGGATTTTCGTTTGATTGTTAGCATTTTAGGCGAAAAATTGCTTTCGTTACTTGGAGTAAAAATGTCATTATGTGCCGCATTATTAGGCTACGTTTCCACCAGAGATGTGCGAGGATGCGTAGCGAGTTTGCAAACGCTATGTGATCAGTCGAATTTTGAGAAAAGAAAACCATATATCATAGTTTCTAGGGTTTCATTTCAGTTTTCAAAAATCGAGCATTATTAGGATTAGCCCTTCGGGGCCAGTTAAAAATCGAACGACTATACTTTATAATTGTAACTCCATATTGTAAACTAGCTAAATAACTAAGATCACCAACTGTCGCAGACGAAGGTCATGTAAGAAAACACTCAATTAAAGGTCATTAGGTACTGTATTCATTAGAACATAATATTAAAATAAGCACACACGTTACAAAATACTGAAAATGTCTTAGGAATCTACCTATCGGTGTGTAGTGTCCACGTAGTGTCATTCTATGGAACTTGCTAACTATATAAACAAACTGCCATATTGAAATTGTCAAAAAATATGAATTTACTACTGACTTTCGTGTATATTTACAGTTGTCATCAGTTATATCAAACACCAAGTACGACTATAACAAAAAATGCACGAGTGTCGTGGAACACTCGGTTGGAACGGAGTTAAGAAAGGGTCGCGACGGTCACTCGTGACGTGACGGAAAACTCTTACCTACACTTATCCGCCAAGTCCGAACCGTGCGATAAGGAACTTTAAGATAAGATAAGATTTCTTTATTGTTTGTTGTTTTTTATTGTTTCTTTGTTCTAATAACTTGCTTAATAGAAATATCTCAACGGGATCTCTATGTTCAAGGTTAAAAACATGCTCATGTGCACCAGAGTTTATAGATATTTCTCGCTGTACTGTACAAACAGGTACAAACGCAATCAATATGGCCTGCAAAAAATTCAACATGGCCTAACGAACATTTCTGACATTAAAAAGTAACGAATTCGTATAATTTTCAGCATTTATTTAATGACTGTAATAGTTTGCAAGACCTAGAGAGAGAAGCGCTGGTGGCCTAGCGGTAAGAGCGTGCGACTTGCAATCCGGAGGTCGCGGGTTCGAACCCCGGCTCGTACCAATGAGTTTTTCGGAACTTATGTATGAAATATCATTTGATATTTACCAGTCGCTTTTCGGTGAAGGAAAACATCGTGAGGAAACCGGACTAATCCCAATACGGGCCTAGTTTACCCTCTGGGTTGGAAGGTCAGATGGCAGTCGCTTTCGTAAAACTAGTGCCCACGCCAATTACTGGGATTAGTTGCCAAGCGGACCCCAGGCTCCCATGAGCCGTGGCAAAAATGCCGGGACAACGCGAGGAAGATGATGAATAGTTTGCAAGACCATGCATTTAAGTAATATGCAAGATGTAGGTATAATCGCAACATCTAGAAAGTACCATAAGTAGATCATCTAAGAAAATAATCATCATGATCACCATTAAAATTATTTTCACACCGCGTGTAGTAATAATAATTGTAAGGTCTTTCAAAGGCAACTTAACCAGTACTTAAATAAATCATCATCTTATTCTTATGCACTAAAAGTAAATAATTCTTATGAACTAGATAATTTGTAATGCTTAATAATTAAATGAAAGTAATATGTCAACGTATGGTTATTATTATATCACAACAATCATACGTCTTTGTCAAATGCAATAAAGGACGAATTATCACAAAAATAGCGTTATTTTGCATTCATTAACATTAGAATAACAAAAGTTATCATAACTATTTTGATGAGCATACGTCTAGTTAACAATCATAAGTATGTCATTAGGTATAATAAAGTCAAGAAAATTCACGATTTAATAAATGCATGATTATGTCTAGTAGTGATGCAAATATTAAAAAAAAATATATATGTCTTATAAGTTCTTAACACAGAACAAGTGTGTTTGGTTACAAATTTCGATTTTCTAAATGGTGCGTTCCAAAATTATATGAATATTGTAAAATATATAGTAGGTAATAATATAAAAAATTGTCTGTAGAATTTATATTTTAGAAGTAATTTAATATTCCTACATTAGCTTTATGGCACTTCCATGTCAAATTTTAATAAAAATAAGTAATATTTTCACTGGCTTAAACTAATATTAGGTTTATAAAATATAAAAAGTGCTTTATAATATAATTTGCGTACGTTTGAACTTGAACCATTAAAGTCATTATAAATTGATACAACTAGAAGATACAGTAATATTACAATTTACATCCATACCTATGCCTCTTTCTGGAAAAACATATTTGATAATACTTCTTATATTTAAAATAACCTATTTAAACAACTCTTGGGCAATAATTTCGATGAAGATGTATGAATCGCGTGTCTGATCCAATACAAGTTCGAAGGGCAATCTTATTAAGACCTATTAGTTAAAGTAGTCACTTACTAAAAGCTGTAGGACTATTAAACTCACGTTTTAACCCGTGGAGCGTCTTACTGTCACACGTGTGATAGTAGTTAGTATAGGAGTTCCATACTACGGTACTAGGGCGCTCCACTGGTTAATAATAGTCTATTGACAAAAGTACAAGTTTTGCACCAAACTGTCTGTCACCATTAAAGCGTTAGCTAAATTTTATTGCATAGAAAGTTTCATAGTTCTCATCTGAGTTACGGGCTGATTAATACTGATCAGTCCGTTAATTGTTGTTACTTTAACTTGCCCTAATTATCAATAAGACACGAATACGTTTAAAAAATCTACTTAAACATTTATAAATAAGCGAGCACAATTTGCGCCAACCCTAACACGAAAGCGAGGCCAACAACCTTGTCCGCCGAAGACACCGTTGGTGGACGCACGTAATATGCGTCATACAGGTTGTCCCAGAAGGTCATTCGGCCGGAGTGGGGGTTGACGCGGCCGGATTCTTGCAGGGTGACGAGGGAGGTCGCAGAGTCGCCGGCGTAGTAGAGGTAGTTGAAGGCGCTGGCGGTTACTGGTTGCCAGGTCACTTGGTCGTTGGTTGGCTCTCTGGAATATGAAGGGTTAATTAGGTCTATTTTGTTTAGTTTGTTCTTGATGGTTTTTGTGCATTTGTTTTTTTATTGTTATTGTGTCAATAATATTGCAAGCTTTATACGTTTGGACGACCTGTTTTTATTGAATATTATTCGTGTTAAATTAGAAAATGAAATGGATTAACCGTCTGTCAAGTACAAGATGATTTTGAAATAATTTTGTTTGTGTTTTGTTTTGTGGCGATATTAAAGCAAAAGTGACATTAAAACCTAGCCTGTGCGTGGTCAATTTAAGGTAAAATAATGTGAAATATATAGTTGTCTAATAATCATAATAGGAACCATTGTGGCAGACAATAACATTTTAATCAATGATTGTGAGCCAAACTAACAATAACAATGCGACTATTATGACAATAGAAAGCTAAAGTTTAGCAATAAAGTTAAACTGGTAATTTAGCAAAAAGAAAACTATAACTGGCAATTTGGAACAACAGATGTAAAGAGTAGGTATATTAAAATATAAATATAACGACTTTGTTAGTCTTTTTGTATTTTTTAGCTTTAATCAACAAAACTGGAGACCTAAATTCGTGAGTTCAAATGTTTATTTAGCTTGAACGCAAGTCAAAATAAACACCGTGAAAAATCAACAGCCTAGTTTCCGCTACTAAGTAAACAGTCGCAAAAGGGGTCATTAAACTTTTATCAGCTCACCCGGTCTTAGCGAATGACACGAAGCGCCTGACTAGAGACGCCCTGGCGTTCTCGTCCTCCGGCTTAAGGTCGTAGTCGAACAGGTAGTTCAGAACAGCGCCGTGCCAGACTCCGTCGATCGGGATCTGATGGTAGATCCAATCGGAGTTCCTCGTGCCTCTGTATGTGAACTCCAAGAGTCGCACGGCAGCTCTTGAGGTTAATGCTCTTTCCCTGGCCCCTCTTATCACTGACACAACCACTGCCGTATCTCCATGATAGTTCAAGAAATCTGTTATCGTCTCCATGTTCACTGCTCTATTATCCCAGTAGAACGTTCTTATGTTGTTAGCTACAACGGTTTTGTTTGCTGTTGCATTGAATGCTAAATCGACCTGGATGAAGTCTGTGAAATTCGTTTGCATTCTTTCAAGCCATCCCTCGTTAACCGCTTCACCAGCTCTGATCGTGCCTTCTCTGTCCGTGTAGCCGGCTATAAAAGGAATATGGCTGTAGTTGCCAGATCTTAACAAGTCAATGGGAGCTTCACTGAGGAAAGTATCGTTGAGAGCTTTGTTTTCAATGCATGGAGCGAAAAGGACGGAGTTGTTTAGGAAACTAATGCTCTGTAATGCTGGAGCTAGGAGGGATATGTCAGTCGTGATTATTTTGCTAGCCAGTCCCCCTGGAGTTTCCCCTGTGTAACTGAGCTGTTCTGCAAAAACTTGGGCATATTTGATAGGTTCGTAAGCAATAGCCCATGGTGCTAAAGCAGAACCACTCTGCGTTATAGCTTTATGGACTAAATTGGTTGCTAACGGAGACAGTGTGATCAGATCTACCATAGCCGCTCCCGAACCATGTCCAAATAGAAGCACATTGTTCGGATCACCGCCAAATGCTGCAATATTATCCCGTATCCATTGTAATCCTTGCACGACATCCTTTAATCCTGCATTGCCTGGCGCTTCAGGCACACCCAAGCATAAGAATCCAAAGATAGATAATCTGTAATTCATGGTGACCACAACCACGTCAGATTCAACAAGTCTTCTATAAGAGTACTGCTTGATGTCGATAGAAGAGTACTCATCTCCGAGTAGGATGACCATGACTGGTTTGGGCGTGGTGACGTTCTTTGTGTGGATGTTGAGGACTAGGCAGTCCTCTACGCCTACGATTCCTCGAGGGGTGGGGTGGGCGCATATGACTGTCCTGTCGATGGCATGGAACACGCCAGGGTATCTTGCTGGTGGAGGCGGTGCCTGGAAATGAGAAAATATATATTAAATGACTAAGCTCTGTGATTGGTCACTTATCCATTTTGTCTTGTAGTTCGCAGAAAATATTCAATATAGAGCGGAGCAGAGGCGTATATCCAGCAGTCCAATATGCCCCTTACATGCGGGTTAATTATATGATAATGATTGGTCATAATATAGGATGGGATATTGTGGGATGGGATGTGTCGGATGAGCCGACATAGCCACAAGCTGGTTGGTGCATACACAGTTCGTACACATACATAATCATTTCTTGGTACATGTTTAAACATGGCACTCCCTGTTGCTCTTACTATGACGGTTATCAAAGATAGTAGAAGTACCAAGGTACCAACAAACAAACGATAGTTAGATAAGATAAAATGTCCAAATCCGGAGTTAGTGAGTAAGTGCATACTTCTTACAGATTTCAGAGGAACATTCCATTTCTGTTTAATTAAGTACTTATCTTTTTCAAACTTTTTAAAGATAGGTATACATAGTATCAGCCACTTCAGTTTATTTTGAACAAAAACAGTTTGTAAAAATCTTGATTATTCTCAGAATTATTATTATCAAGTCAATTTGTTTACAAAACATTTTGTACCGGTCTGCCGGCAGGTGCTAACTCGTACCTTATTAAGGTTCGATCCTTAAAATCGTAACAGATTTTGAGCGTTACCTCCAGCATAATAATATTCGAAGAAGCAATACTGCCAACCTCCTAAATCCCATTATCATTTTGCAATTTGAATTTGGAACCTTCTTTTATTCAATTATGGTTCAAAATTCGATTCGGATTTGTCCTTTTAAAAAGACATCGGGACTTAGGAGGTTAACTTGAAGGTTGGAACATTGGCGAGGAGTTGACAAGGTTAAACTCGTATTAGGCCCACTTGCACTATTCTACTAACCCGGGGTTAACCGATTAAACCTGGAGTTACCATGGTTACCAGTACAATTTGACGCTGGGTTAACGCGCCGGATAATCGGGTTGGATGGTGCAAGTGGGTCTTATAATTTACAGTAAACAACATTATTGTAGATCAGATCAGATGCGCTTAGTATACCGGTGAATAAACCCAGCCATGTAGCGTAAATTGATATAAAAATCGCTCTTTAAACAACGCAAAATGAGTGAAAGAACAACACCCTTGCAAACAAAAACGCATCATTACCAAAAAACAAAGGATTCTAATTTGAATCTTAGCCTGTTCATAATAAAAGCGAGTTTTAAAAGGCGTGGGTGGTGACTTTCTTTTTCCTTTTGTATAGAAATATAGGCCTGTTGGTACCTAATTGTAAGCCGAGATCGCAAAAAAGGCTATTGATGTGGATACGCGAAGCGTAAAATGGCTGTCTCGCTCGCTCTTGCACAGTTTTGTGAGACGGAAAAGGATGCGGGTTCCAGTGCTTTGTAATTTAATGGACCCATTCTCAACAAGAGTTTTGATTGTTTTGTGCTTTTGGTTTACCTTACTCGTGATGATATGGATGGGTAGGTATCTAGGTATAGTTTTTAGTATTTGCTTAATATACTTAAATACTATAAATATCGTGTTTTTTTATGATATTGGAGACAATTGTGTCCACACATTACCGTCGCCTACATAGACATTTGCAACAACAAATGGGTTGTGCGACTTGTGCGTTGCTGCTGGCGCAGTTTGGTTCCATTTTTGTCATGTCACTATGCCCGTCACTTTCGCACTTACATACTTGAACGTGACAGGCATGGTGACAAAGCGATAAAAATGCGACCGTGCTACCGCCGCTCGATCGTATCGGTCCGTAAATACCGCGACCAACTGTACGGATATGATGGTCGTTCTTGTCTACGTGACAGCGTGATAAAACGGTGTCCGTCACTTTCTTTCCCACGGTGTTAAACAGTGACAGTTATTTTATCACGTGGATAAAGATGGATAAAGCTATCCATAATAGGCTGGCTGTTCATAACACAGTTTAGCTGTGCTCGCAGGAAGTTTCTGGAGATTTAGGTACAGTCACCATCAGAGTGTCCAAGGCGCTCACAAATATCTGAACACGCCTCTATTGTCAAGGCATTAAAGTGCTTGTTCAGATATTTTTGAGCACCTTGGCCGCTCCAATATATCTGATGGAGACTACATTTGTGGACTGACAACCATTTAAGTGGTTAAAATGTTTTTTTTTCTTATCTTTGACACTAGTAAATTCACGAGACAAATACCACAGATGTTTGAGATGTTCTAATATACAAAAGTAACGCTAAATCTTTAACTTTTGGATATGTACATACTTAAGTAATACCTTGGATAAAAGTTTTGTGATATAAGTAATTTGCCTTAACTTTGGGTTAAGTAGTTGAAACACGTAGTTGACATGTTGTTATAACTTTTCAGACGAATGAAGAAACTTTTGGAAGGTCGTGATGGTTAGAACATTGCTGTGTTTGCTTACATTAAATAAAATTGCTAACTAAATATTTTTGCCGAGGGTCTACAGTATGGGGTTCTTCAAAAAAGGAGTGTACAGGTTCTTAAAGGGTCGGGGTCGGCAACGCGCATGTAATACCTGGGGAGTTGTAGGTGTCCATAGGCTACGGTGACTGCCACCGACGTGGTATAAATAAAACTTTGTACGGAATATTAACGGCCCAGGGGCTGTTCATAAATTACGTCATCTATTTTTGACGATTTTTGACCCCCCCCCCCAAAATCATCCAAAAATCATGCTTCGAATGACCCCGTTTCCTCCTACGTCATGCTACCATCATCCTATGTCCCGACCCTCCCCCCCCAATTTGAAATGACGTAATTTATGAATAGCCCCCCATCATATTATATTAGCATTGAAACTTGCTATTAATTGGTTTTAGAAAATGGAATTGAATTTGTTGCGTTTTAAAATCGAACGAAACACTACAAAAAGCAAATCTGTTTCGTTTAACTATGATGTTATTTAAATGTCTGCAGCGAGACACAGCGATCGGACCTTTCGTTCCCACCTATAGTCGCGCAACGTCGTGGCCGGCGCATTAGTATCACACGTGTGATGCTAACTCGATTTTGGTCCTTTGCATCAATTTGTTGCATGGTGGTCGTTTAACGGGTTAAATGCGAGCGTGACGTACGGAGACAGATGTACAATAAATGTTAAAGTGTCATTCTATGGAACTTGACAACTATGTAAACAAACCGCCATATTAAAATTGTGTCTGAATGTCAATTTACTAGTGACTTTTGTTTACATAGTTAGCAAGTTCCATAGAATAACACTTTATGTATAACTAGGTACCTATTTAAAAACAGAATATGCTTCCAAGTCGATTTAAAAACCTGGCAATTTTCTACTAAAATTGTAATCTATATATATAAATGCAAGTGTCCTGACTGACTGACTGACTGACTGACTGACTGACTGATTCATCAACGCAGAGCCGAAACTACAAAAGCTAGAAAGTTGAAATTTGCACACTAGGTTGAATTTATAAAGTGTACAAGAGATAAGAAGCGATTTTGAAAAAATCAACCCCTAAGGTGGTTAAAAAGGGGATGAAAGGTTGTATGGGGTGCAAGTTTTATTTTAAGCTAGGAATTTGAAACTTTTTAAAAATGTACTATATTAAAAAACAAGAAAACTAATTTCTACGTTTTCGAAAATTCATCCCCCAAGGTGGTGAAAAAGGGGTTGAAAGTTTGTATGGATATCAAATATTTTTGGGAGTGTTGGACTTGAAACTTTGTATATGGAGATATTATTATAAGACGGGAAAAGTAATTTCAGCGTTTTTGAAAATTCATCCCCTAACAGGGTTAAAAAGGGGTTGAAAGTTTGAACCCATTACAAATGCTTTGAAACTTTTTAGAAAGACATAATAGCCGATGACAAAAAAAAGGAATTGCGACGTTTTAGGTAATTCAACCCCTAAGGGGGTAAAAAAGGGGATGAAACTTTGTCCTGGGGTGCAAATTTTATTTTAAGCTAGGACCTTGAAACTTCGTAAAAAGGTACTAAATTAAAAAACAAGAAAACTAATTTCTGCGTTTTCGAAAATTCATCCCCCAAGGTGGTGAAAAAGGGGTTGAAAGTTTGTATGGAGATCAAATATTTTTGAGAGTGTTGGACTTGAAACTTTGTATATGGGGATATTATTATAAGACGGGAAAAGTAATTTCAGCGTTTTTGAAAATTCATCCCCCAAGGTGGTGAAAAAGGGGTTGAAAGTTTGTATGGAGATCAAATATTTTTGTGAGTGTTGGACTTGAAACTTTGTATATGGGGATATTATTATAAGACGGGAAAAGTAATTTCAGCGTTTTTGAAAATTCATCCCCTAACAGGGTTAAAAAGGGGTTGATAGTTTGACTCCATTACAAATGCTTTGAAACTTCTTAGAAAGACATAATAGCCGATGACAAAAAACAGGACTTGCGACGTTTCAGGTAATTCAACCCCTAAGGGGGTAAAAAAGGGGATGAAAGTTTGTCCTGGGGTGCAAATTTTATTTTAAGCTAGGACCTTAAAACTTCGTAAAAAGGTAATTAATTAAAAAAACAAGAAAACTAATTTCAGCGTTTTTAAAACTTCATCCGCCGAGGTGGTAAAAACGGGGTTGAAAGTTTGTACGGAGATCAAATATTTTTGAGAGTGCGGGACTTGAATCTTTGTATTTTGGGATATTATTAGAAGACAGGAAAAGTTATTTCAGCGTTTTGTAAAATTCATCCCCTAACAGGGTTAAAAGGGGGTTGAAAGTTTGTATGGAGTTCAAATTTTATTTTAAGTTAGGAACTGGAAACTTCGTAAAAATATATGTTATTAAAATACAAGAAAATTAATTTCAGCGTTTTTGAATTATCATCCCCTAAGGTGGTAAAAAGGGGGTTGAAAGTTTGTATGGATATCAAACATTTTTTCGAACGCGGGACTTGAATCTTTGTATTTCGGGATATTATTAAAATACAGGAAAAATAATTTCAGCGTTTTGTAAAATTCATCCCCCAACAGGGTTAAAAAGGGGTTGAAAGTTTTAATCCATTACAAATGCTTTGAAACTTCTTAGAAAGGCATAATAGCCGATTACAAAAAAAAGTAATTGCTACGTTTTTGGAAATTCAACCCCTAAGGGGGATAAAAGAGGATGAAAGTTCGTCTTAGGGTGCAAATTTTATTTTAAGCTAGGAACTTGAAACTTTGCAAAAAGGTATTAAATTAAGATACAAGAAAACCAATTTCAGCGTTTTTGAAAATTCATCCCCTAAGGTGGTGAAAAAGGGGTTGGAAGTTTGTATGGATATCAAACATTTTTTCGAACGCGTGACTTGAATCTTTCTATTTGAGGATATTATTATAAGACAGGAAAAGTTATTTTAGCGTTTTGTAACATTCATCCTCTAACAGGGTTAAAACAGGGGGTTGAAAGTGTGTATAGGGTTCAAATTTTATTTATAGCTACAAACTTGAAACTTCGTAAAAATGTATTTTATCAAAAGAGAAGAAAACTAATTTCAGAGATGTTGATAATTCATCCCCCGAGTTGGTGAAAAAGGGGTTGAAAATTTGTTTGGAGGCCAAACATTTTTTTGAGTGCGGGACTTGAATCGTTGTATAGATAGATAGATAGATTTATTTATTTCATAATACAGATTACATTATAAATTGCAGGCATGTCAATCTACAAGAATTCATATTATGATCGTCAAAACAAGGATGTCACCAGAATATAATCAATAAAATATTAAATTAAAAATAAAATAATTACAGAATGATAAGATTTTAAAATAATGTCAAGATAAAGGCATATTATTAGAATACAAGAAAAATAATTTCAGCTTTAAAAAAATCATCCCCTAAAATGATTAAAAAGGGGTTGAAAGTTTGTATAGGGTTCAAATTTTATTTAAAGCTAGGAACTTCAAACTTCGTAAATAGGTAGTTAGGTAGTAGGTTTTATTAAATAGAGGACATGAAAATCTTCTAAGGGGGTTTAGAGGGATTATATCGAGGACAATTTTATTCAGTTAGGGGCTTGAAACTTCGTAGGGGTGTGGGTGTAGGTTGTGAAAGACAAAGTATAATATTAATAATTAACAAATGATTAACCGTCCTACCGCAATCACTTGCTGCACAATGTTCTAAGCTAATGTAGAATATATAACCACCAATATACAAATCCACGCGTACGAAGTCGCGGGCAACAGCTAGTATTTTCATAGACTGACATTTGATGACCGCACCCGACTACCAGTAGAATGCCAATAACGTTTGAAAACCGAACGAATAAAAACTATGTAACCTTGCCTCTAGTTTAAATTTTATGCACTTATACTTAAGAATGGTTTTAGATTGATAACAAAAAAGAATTCGGTAAATATTTTGAGATGGGACGTAACTGTGTGCCCACGCCTGTGTTAGCAAATGTAAAGATAATAAAACATACGCGGCCTAGCCAAGGTGACGATCGCTTGCGATTCGCTTTCGAATCGCTTTTGTATCTCTCTATCACTCTTCCACGTAGTGTGACAGTGACAGTTTCGTTTCGTTCGCTGCGAAGCGTTAGCGATTGGCGTGTTGTCTACGGGGCCAGGCGTGTGAAGTGTATAGGTAGGTAGTTAAAATTACGTTATTAGACGTAACCGCAATATATTTATATTTCATTAACCGAACGAAGAAAAGGTCTCCCTTTCTGCTTGGGCGAAAATGCTTTCGGATGTCCAACCGGACAGCTGAGGGGCTACCGCGAAAACCGAATTTCGCAAATTGCGGGGATCTTTCTCTTTTACTCTAATGAAGGCGTAATTAGAGCGACAGAGAAAAATGCCCGCAATTTGCGAAATTCGGTTTTCGCGGTAGTTCCTTTGCTCTCCTCTACAGTACAGTAAAAGGCTTACTAAAAAAATTGTTAGCTTATGTATAAGTAGTTCTCGAGATATTCAGCAATGTGACAGACAGACGGAGAGAGTCTCACCATAAGGGTTCCTTTTGTACCTTTTTGGTACGGAACCCTAAAAACAATATGCGGAGAATAGGGGAATCAAAATTGTATGCCAAGGGGGCCGCATCATCGTCGCAAAATATTGGGAAACCCTGACTTTGTGGTTTAAAGTAGATAATTAGGTAAACAATGACACCATGCGGATTTAGATTATAATAGATAGCATGTTTAAAGCATGACGAATACAAAGTTATGTGTTTTTTTACACTTATACAAAGGCATGGTGACTAGAAATTTAAAATAGTATAAGTAATTATGCAACTCAATAAGTCGGCAGCAGATTACTACTAGAAGTTTGATGGGTACAGTAATCATCGAATAGATAGTGACAGACTAAGTGACTAACACGGCTGTAAGTATTTATAATATGTCGGAGAATGACTGAATTGTGCCATCTACCTACCGCCTTTGAGAGTTGTTTTATCACGCAATCTTTGACAAATAGAGCAAACTAGGGTGTTATGTGTACACCTGAGTGGCGTTTGGCGCAGTTCCGCCAAGGCGTCATAGAGTTAGGGTTGCCAGATCGAAAGGTGCTATCATCGGGAAAAAATATCAATTTTTCGGGATTTAGTGACTTAAGTCGGGAAAAAAAACCATCGCACCCTCACCGCACAGTCTCTCGCCACGCGCGCCCCGCGCGCTCGCTCGACGACAGTTCGGAACTTGAAATTATTGTTTTATAACATAAAGCAGTTTTTCGGGACAATTTTCATTTTGTCGGGAATCGCGAACACATGCTAAAAATCGGGAGAATCCCGCCAAATCCCGACCACCTGGCAACCCTACATAGAGTGCGCTGCCAAAAACAAATGAAATCCAGAACAATTTAAGTTATGCTGTCAATCAATCTTCAGATGAGAATGAACGGGAGGAGATGACGTCTGTGGCGGTTCCTGGGTCTAATCCACTGGTTTGCTTTGAATAAGAAGTGTAACGTGTGCTATGATTTGTAATCAGTCTTATCCAGTAAGTATATCTTTACTGGATAAGACTGATTGACTGACTGATGATATCTTAACACACCTTTGTTACTTTAGAAATATGCTCGGATATGTTTGATCAACCTTTAATGCTTATACTCGTACAAACACCAACACTCTTAACTGTCCATTGGTGGACCTTATTACAAAAGGCATAGAAGAAGAAGGTCACTGATGGACAGTTAACAGAGTGCGATGTTATGTTTATGATGTTTAAATATTGTGTCTAGGTGTTCCATGTTAGGTATCTAATACTTTATTTACGTACTCATTTACATGTCAGCAATGGGAACGATACCACAGGGCGGACACGCCATACATCAAAAATGATTTGCGTTTATATGTGTGCGCGGCACGTCTGTACACGCGTCATTGAGTTTCTGACGGAATCCTGACGGAATCTCAGTAGAGCAACTTACGCACACATTCATGTCGCGGCCTGTCGCGGGACTCGCGGGCGAGGTAATCCGAATCGGGGCGGGGCGGTGCGTGTCCGTTCTGTATGATAATACTATTACTTATTCTGTGACGAGACACGACACCAATTATCGTAACATAAGATAATATATGACAGAATGAGACAGCAATAAGTACTGTGCATGTTTGCATTATTGTTTATCACCAATTACCATCGATTAAAATAGGTACTTACGCGTGACAGGATTGGTTTATGGTTCCGTAGTTTTTGGTTATGGTGCTCGTAAAGTTATGTTGTGTTTTTGCAGCTGCCAAATAAATGATTATCTATCAAATGGTGTCTTCTCCGAAGGACCGACACGAAACTCGTTAAAATTGTTATCTGTTGTTCATATCCGTGCAGCAACAATTTTATACCTGGATTATCTTTAATATCACTTTACGGCGTTATTCATGAATAAACGTCTGCTAAGTTAATCAGCTGATGATCGTCTTTTGTCCCTCTCTATGGTATAACGACAGATAAGGACAAACGACGATCATCAACTGATTAAGTTTGTGAATAACGATTTTCTACATCGTAAACAAAAATGCAATTGCATTACATAATCTCACCTTGAACCGATTAGCGCCCGACGTAGAACCGGCATAATGTACACCATAAAACACTGTATAGTTCCCATCACTCGCCTGTGCACCTTGCACTTCTCCCTGCGTAGTATTCACTATGGTCTGCGCGTACGCACTTGAAAATAACAACACTATTAAATAAAACATGGCGGACGTGCGCGCGGCGCGGCGGTCGGCGATCGAATGGATAAATAAAATGCCGCTTGGAGATACCGGCCGGCTGCGTGTGAGTTTATCAAGAATCAATCAGCGGCCCTCAAACTTAGGCTTCTGCAGACATTGCAACTTGTTTGCAACAAATAGCATGATTTAAGATTAAGATTGTAATATTAATGCATGACATCGTTCCTTGTTAGACTCATGTTAGACTATAGTGTTCTCTTTGTACAGTCGCCATCATATATATCGGAGCGGCCAAGGTGCTCAAAAATATCTGAACACGCACCCTTACGCCTTGACAATAGAGGCGTGTTCAGATATTTGTGAGCACCTTGGCCGCTCCGATATATCTGATGGCGACTGTACATTTGTAAAGCTAGTCTTGGAAAATTGTTATAATAGTAATTACTGGCAATGTAATTTCTTACAAACAATAAATATGGTTACGATACTTACGATTTTATGGCTCCTCTACACGATGGGCCAGCGCCGGCCACTCCAAGGGACGCATTTATGCGTTAGAGGGATCAAGTGATACCTATTGCTATCTCATTCTACCGCATGGCTGCGTCCCTTGGAGTGGCCGGCGTTGGCCCATCGTGTAGAGGTAGAGGAGCCATTAGATTAAAGTAGGTATTTACTTAACGTATTGCATCATAATACATGCCACTATGAGTTAGATTTTAGATAGTTCCCGGCTAAGTAGGACCAAGAAATTCAATTGATCGATCAAATGTGTTAAAAATATAAGTTTGAATACCTCATTTAAAAATGATATAGTTACAAATACATATTTTTGAACAAATGAATTCAGTTTTCTTTAAAATAATTAGGTATCTATACCTATTTTATAGTGGATATTTTGTGGTTTCAAGTTGAATACGACTAGTTAGGCAAAGTTGTCTTGCAGACTTGTCTTGGTCTAACTCTAGATACCTTAATTTTAATATTAGTGTTTAAGTTTAAGAGTGGCAGAAACGAAAGTTTGAGAGCCTCTGTCCTTGCGCCCAGGTATCAGATATGGTATCAATGAGGTTATGTTGACTAAGTGGTGGTTGTTCGGTGAAAAGTAGTGAACTGGCTGGCCGATTAGATTAATATGAAGCGTTAGTGATTACCTAAATAAACTTTTTATAGGTAGGTACAGTCAGTATCAAAAGAAGCGGATCAAATTACGAGTCAAAAGTGTCTATCCGACACTGTGGCCATCCCATCGCCATCTCGCCGCGCCGTAAGCCATCTGACACCACTACCCTCTCTACACGCTGGCCCATCTTAGTGGGCCAGTATGATGGCCCATCGTGTAGAGGAACCATGATATGCGGACGAAAAACCGACACCGCGGCCATCCTAGCGCCATCCCGCCGCGCCATAAGCCATCCGACACCACTACCCTCTCTACACGTTGGCCCATCTTAGTGGGCCAGTATGATGGCCCATCGTGTAGAGGAGCCATAAGACGTGATTCGGAGAGTTTTTCTTCGATTGATTTGGTTTGTTGGTGAACTGAATAATATTTCCAGGATTAAATCCTACCACGACTATGAATCCAAAATTATAGTTAATTCATGTCACCATTAGGTATTAGTCACTGATTAGGTACTAGTCATGTAAACCACAGGACATGACGAAAACAGTAAGTTTGTCAGACCCGGCATTACCTACGCACCTATTGAAAATTGATAATAATTAATAATAATAGTTACTGTACTTTTGTTTATAAGTGAATCATATTTTATTTGTCGCGCCACTTGCACCATCCCACTTACTCAGGGTTAACAGGTTAAACCTGGAGTTACCATGGTTACCAGTACAATTTGACAGTGGGTTAACGGTTTAATGGGTTAACCCGGGGTAGGTGGCACGGTGCAAGTAGCGCTGGACGCGGATAGAATATGGGTTTATTGACGTGACGTGAATAAAAGTTACTTAATTGATATTTCTAAGGTAAGTAGCTAGGCTTGTCAATCTATTGATTGAAAGAAAGAAAAAGGGTCCCCAGTTTTTCATACTTTTGGGTGTCATTATTGTGACAGTCCATACAAAGTGTAAGTACATATATACAT
The DNA here is from genome assembly GCF_948474715.1 of Cydia amplana. Classification (NCBI taxonomy): domain Eukaryota; kingdom Metazoa; phylum Arthropoda; class Insecta; order Lepidoptera; family Tortricidae; genus Cydia; species Cydia amplana. Next base: position 12,995,570 of record NC_086084.1, on the reverse strand, counting down.
ATGTGACAATGATTCACAAAACTGATATTAATATTTATGGGATAATGTTTTTCATTTTCAAATTGAAAGTCCTCGTGATTCTGAGTAGAACAAAGAAAGAACCCAAAAGTTGATGATTTTTCAAAAAAGTAAATGGTACATATTGAATCCATTATATTAACGAAACCATTAGTATATAAACAGCTACATTAACGATTAACGAAATGGTGGAGCCTATTAAATAACAATCCCATCAAAAACATTACATGTAAAAAGGTGCAAGTCTCGCAACGCTTCTACTACAAAAAAGTTTTGAGATGTAATGTGAAACCAAGTCGGTTATTTTAATCAGTGCCAGGGGGTATTAAACCCGTATCAATAAGATATCTTTAATTTGTAATACGTATAATGACTTGGCCATCGCACGGCTGCATAATGAATGACATAATGATCATCGTCAGCTATTAAAAATAATATTAATTGAACATAACGCTAGCGCTAATTGCAGTTTGAGCATTACACATATTTACGAGTACGGTACGAGTAAAGCATTATGTGCGATTGCCAAGTCATTATATGTATTACAAATTAAAGATATCTTATTGATACGGTTTTAACACCCCCTGGCACTGATTAAAATAACCGACTTGGTTTCACATTACATCTCAAAACTTTTTTGTAGTAGAAGCGTTGCGAGACTTGCACCTTTTTACATGTAATGTTTTTAATGGGATCTCATCTCTTTTTGTAGGCACTCCTTCTTTTCGGGTACTCATACCCATACTATGTACACACATATCATAACTAAACACATCTTCATTCATACTCACATCGTACATCGTAGTGTACCTTTACTCTACCTAATAATTTTAGGAACTGCAACAGTAATTTTGTAATAGCATATATTTATATGGGATTACAAACTTACTTATGCAGTTCTTAAATCTTTAAAAAGTGACTGATTTGGCAATATTTTTAGATTTTCTATGGATTAATAAGCTGAAAACTACTTATGTTTAAAATTTGAGGCTTGTGGGTATGCTAGAAGTACCTTAAAATTATGATGATCGTGAGTGAGTGAATGAATCAGTGTCGAAATTAAGGAACTTTGACATACAATAATTCTTAAACTACAAGTTCAAATTGAATGTTTTTGAGAATATATCTTAAGCATGTTAAGGCCTATATATTACTGAAAATTCAGGGTTCTAGCTTCAGCCAGCACAAAATTACAGGACGTCGAAAATGGCCTGAATCGCTTCGAGAAAAGGATGGTAGGTACAGCCGTGCCTCTTTGTTTTGCTCGACTTGGCGGGGGCACTGCCGTGCCCCCAGATTCCAACCGTATCATAACGCCTAATGAGGTTATGATGATGTTTTAATTGCTCTGAATGTGTCATGGATACATAAATAGATGGTAGGATCCTATAGATGTGCTATACGCGTGCGCCCGCGAGGGACAAAACATACGCAATATGATTGGTCGAATTTATTTGTTGCCCACCATAACCCGTACAAAATTTAGGGTGGGGAATAAAAAAAAAGTGAGACTGTGACAAGGTCAAATAATAATAGCGCTATCGCTGCTACTCCTACTGAAAGATACATAAGACTCTTTCGGTCATTTCCCCCACCCCTCATGCCAGATCCAGTTAAAATACTAGATTCATGCATAAGTGCGTTCTCATTTAAGTACGTCAGCTTAAACTTTGCGTTCCATAAAAGTTTTAGGTATAAATGTTGCTGCGATGATGTTTTTAGTATGTCGATAATGTTGACATTCATATAAAAACATATGATAAACTGTCAGTGTTATTTAATTATTGAATTGTAACTGTAACATCCGTTGGCAGCGGCACCGAAAACACTATGTATGTATGTTAGTCTGTTCTCGTGAGAGCAGAAACAATTAACAATGGTTGGTGGGAGATTGCGGATACATTCAGAGAAATATAGGTACAATTTCTGGGTATGCACATCCACGTTGAAAATCATATTTTTCCTGAAGCCGAACGAATAGTTTCCTATAGAAAAATGGACTTTATAGCAGTCATAATAATATGTATAGGTACCTAAATAAATATAAACAGTGTAAAGACAAATGACAAATATAAACAGTGTAAAAACAAAAGCCCTTATTACCAGGATTCGAACCTGGGAACCTGGTTAGGGTTGCCAGATGGTCAGGACTTGGCGGAATTCTCCCGATTTTTAGGGTTCCGTAGCCAAATGGCAAAAAACGGAACCCTTATAGATTCGTCATGTCTGTCTGTCTGTCTGTCTGTCCGTCTGTCCGTCTGTCTGTCCGTCCGTATGTCACAGCCACTTTTCTCCGAAACTATAAGAACTATACTGTTGAAACTTGGTAAGTAGATGTATTCTGTGAACCGCATTAAGATTTTCATACAAAAATAGAAAAAAAACAATAAATTTTTGGGGTTCCCCATACTTCGAACTGAAACTCAAAAATTTTTTTTTCATCAAACCCATACGTGTGGGGTATCTATGGATAGGTCTTCAAAAATGATATTGAGGTTTCTAATATCATTTTTTTCTAAACTGAATAGTTTGCGCGAGAGACACTTCCAAAGTGGTAAAATGTGTGTCGTCCCCCCCCCCTGTAACTTCTAAAATAAGAGAATGATAAAACTAAAAAAAATATATAATGTACCTACATTACCATGTAAACTTCCACCGAAAATTGGTTTGAACGAGATCTAGTAAGTAGTTTTTTTTTATACGTCATAAATCGCCTAAATACGGAACCCTTCATGGGCGAGTCCGACTCGCACTTGGCCGCTTTTATTAACATGTGTTCCCGATTCCCGACAAAGTGAAAACTGTCCCGAAAAACAGCTTCACGTTATAAAACAATAATTTCAAGTTACGAACTGTCGTCGAGCGAGCTAGCGACCCGCGTCGCTATTACTATTTTTATATAAAAACGTCTATGGGCAGAGCAGCTGACGAAGTGCCAATAATGTAAAATATCGTTGTTTTTAGTACAATTACTTTAATTTGAATGTTTTTTTTTCCCGACTTAAGTCCCAAAATCCCGAAAAGAAATTATTTTTTCCCGATAATAGCGCCTTTCGATCTGGCAACCCTAAACCTGGTACTAGGCTGCGAGGATGTCAAAACCATGCACAAAATAAATGCACGTCTATAATACTAAGTAAAAAAAATGTGTTTGGTGCCACGTCGGCGCCGCGACCAGCCAGCCTATTATGGATAGCTTTATCCATCTTTATCCACGTGATAAAATAACTGTCACTGTTTAACACCGTGGGAAAGAAAGTGACGGACACCGTTTTATCACGCTGTCACGTAGACAAGAACGACCATCATATCCGTACAGCAGTGATCATACTGTGACACTGAGCAACTATCCTATTATTTTTTCTCCTAGGTATTTAATGTTTTAAAATCTGATTATTACTAGTTAATTAGGTACTTTGTCGTTCGGGTTGGCGTGAACATAAATGAACATGAAAATAGCATGGTAATGCTTCGCGTGATATTACCCAAGGTTGCATTGATCGTGGCCTGTTGAGTGTTGGGCACTCTGTTGGTGTACAGCAACAGGCATTGCGAATATTCTAACTATGAATATTTGGAACCAGGAAAGTACCTTCTGTTACTATTTGCTAAACATTATTACCCCTTATTATCACTATTTATCACTGAGGATAGGTGGAAATTTAACTTATTACAGGCAGGGTAAACTAATTACAGGCATAGATACGAGTGACATACCTATGCCTGTAATTAGTGAATGTAGCTTCGGATAGGTACCATAGTAAAAAACTACAACGAATTTAATTGTTTCATATAAAACTTGTTTCTGTTCTATTAAGTTTGTTTTATTTATATGCATAGATACCTATACCTAATGTGATTGTATATTCAAAGTGTCATTACAATCAAACTATGCCAAAGGTATGACGACCGCGACCGTATATTTGAGCATAAATTCTTGATTTTCCGAGGCACGTTTTTTTCTTAGACTTTACTTATCATTGATTGCAACCGAATAAGAATATGGCTCTCAATTATTGCAAAGTCGAAATTACAGTGCATCTACCGAATAATTACGTTTTTCAGTACATCTGGACGGTTGCCAAGTGTTCCGACGCTTCTCTTCTCGTAGCCAACTTCTTGTCGCTAAATGAGATGAGGATTTCTAGATATTTCTAGTAATATATGGAGAGGAGGTAACATGCATTATTATATTCTAAAATCAAAAAGAAATGAAACGAATAGGTACAATTCAAACAGGCTTAGTAGTCAATAATCAACAGATCGCTGTTTAATTCTAATCAAAAACTTGAATTAATCGAGATGTTTTGTAATTAAGTTCTAATAAAGAGATCGAAGATTGAAATGGCAATCCACGGATGCTATATAAACAGAGATTTAATTTAATTAATAAAGGATTTCAAGTATTTCAATAATAAAAATCATTTTGAGTGAGATACGGAAAGGTTTTATGCATCCCTTCAAAGAAGGAACCAAGATATCTGCTACTTTATTAAAATCCGGTGTAGGTATTAGGGCCTCGAGCAAGATGACCTTATTTTCTACCTTATTACATTTTACGCATAACTTGGATATACTCAGGACAATATTGAAAAGATAGAAATGGATCCTAAACCAACAGCAAGCATGTTTCTGAAACAATTTCGGTAAATGGAGTCAATATTGCAGAATAAATAACTAGGTACAGAAGATTCAATCTCTAACAAAACGCGTCTGTTACGACAAATATGACCACTAGGTGGCGCGGTGTACGAAACATTTGTCGCTTAATAGTGTTAGATGTATTAAACACTTAATGCATATTAAACGGGTGCCCGTATAGAGGCAAATCCGAACGCGTGCCAATTTTGCACTTTGAGAGCATAGCGGCTGCATTCCCATTGCATGCCATACCGGGCGAGGTGAAGGTTTAGGCGTACCCGTTGATGATACTCAAGAGCACTGAAAACGGGTAACTTTGTCTATACAAGTCACTATAAATTGCCGTGTAAAGCGATCTAATTTCATTAATGTAGAAAAAGAACTGAAACATTCTCAAAAACGGAATACAAATCAGTTAAATGTTTGCGAACATAACCTTAACGAACCCTATTCATAGTTCATTTCATTTGCGCGTGCATTTCACTGGTGCACTAGTCGCACTTGTTCTATATCTAGATGCACGAATTATTTAAAAAATATAATTTTGGCATCAACATGCAAGTTTGAAATTAGCGTCCTTGTTCGCTATGTACCTACATATTATCTATGTACAGTCCCCATCAGATATATCGGAGCGGCCAAGGTGTTCACAAAATCTGAACACGCACTTTAGCGCCTTGGCAATAGAGGCGTGTACAGATATTTGTGAGCACCTTGGCTGCTCCGATATATCTGATGACGACTGTACCAAGATGGACTACGCTCAATACTCAATAGGAATATAGGGCGCGGTGTATTAGCATAGCAGTGGCTAGCTCTTGCCCGGCACTTAAGTGCTAACTTCGGCTACTTGCTTTGTGTGACGCGAATGAAAATACAGTGTGTAAGTCAAATACGGGCAATAAATTAAACCAGATATAGAATTTACCCGTTTTATCATTAATTAAGATGTTTTTTTAAGTTACACTTAATTATGACCCCGTGATTAATTTTTTCCACATGTACCGAGCAGCAATGTACTGTAAATATTAAGAAACAGAAGATGATAATGACATTACGAGATACGAGCTTTTCATAGTAACTGCCAACAAGCGTTGACAGTTACTTTAAAAAGCTCGTATCCCGTAACGTGTGTGGTGTATTACATTGCGGGCCGAATTATTTTGTATGGTTAAAATTTTCAATGCATTTCTAAGTAAAATCTATCTCAATATACTTTTTAGGTCCTATGCTAACCACCGTTTAAATATTCGCCCGTATTGGATTTACACACTGTATACATAGTTTCCGTTATAAACTCATTTTTGTATGTGTTCTACAGACGTTGCAACATGGCATGCGATTTTAGATAGGTAATTGCCGAATAAGTAGGAGCAACGATATCAATCGATCAACTATGTTCTCGCAATAAAAAAAATTGATTGATTAATTGATTGATTGATCAACCAAATATTCCCATTTATTGTAGCTATTAGAAATCGCATGTGATTATCGGTGACTCGTAGATTTGTATAGGTACCTACTCGGTGATTTGTTGATGCCATTTAATATTTTGTAATTTAGTAGTGTCTTTACTTCGTTTACTTAATTATTATTTATTATTGTTTTAATCTTTATTGCACAATACAAGGTACAAATGGCGGACTAAATGCCTTAAGGCATTCTCTACCAGTCAACCAATGGGTTAAACCGGAAAGATTAAGTACTTACTTTACTTAGGTACCTTACTTACTTGTCACTTGCCTTATGAGAGGCATAAACTTAAATTTCGTTTTCCATTTATTCCAAGACGCTATCTATATTCCTAACTTGGCTAGCATGACTAAAATTATCATAAATACAAGTTTTAACTGTAAAAAATGTTGATACAATTACAAGTGTTCTGAAAGTGCGTAATTACGAAGTAATAACGTTAAAATTAGGTACTTAAAATGGGTAGTTTACTCCACTATAATTTTTTTTATTATTATAAATGGGCTTACTCATGGCCACAGACTAGCCGAGACGAAGACGTGGCCTACGATGGAGCGAGCCTACCCAGAAGGTGCCTGTTCACCCTTGATTGATATAGACGCCGGCAAGGAATTTCATTCCTTGGCAGGGCGCATAAGAAAAGAGGAAGCAAAGCGCTTCGTGCGAATTGGTGGAATATCTACCAAGGGATGGAAAGTTGGAAACCGGCCGTGCGTCTAAAAGTCCGATGGTAGAATGGGGACGGTGCAATAAACTCGTGTAGCTCTTGAGCACACTCCCCACACTATGGTTATTATAGTGTCTTAGTTAGCTTTCAAGTTCGTCCCTTATCTAGAACCACCTTTGACTTTAAACAAGGTCAAGCCAAGCATGCAAACGCCTACGTCTAAACTCGGAGCAATTTCACCCTCGTGTGAAGAGCGTCCTTGCATAACTTGTACGGAGACCGTTTTTAGGGTTCCGTACCCAAAGGGTAAAAACGGGACCCTATTACTAAGACTCCGCTGTCCGTCCGTCCGTCCGTCCGTCCGTCCGTCTGTCACCAGGCTGTATCTCACGAACCGTGATAGTTAGACAGTTGAAATTTTCACAGATGATGTATTTCTGTTGCCGCTATAACAACAAATACTAAAAACAGAATAAAATAAAGATTTAAGTGGGGCTCCCATACAACAAACGTGATTTTTAACCGAAGTTAAGCAACGTCGGGCGGGGTCAGTACTTGGACCGTTTTTTTGCTTCTTTTTTTTGCTTGTTTTGCTCTATTTTTTGTTGATGGTGCGGAACCCTCCGTGCGCGAGTCCGACTCGCACTTGGCCGGTTTTTTATATTAAGTCCCGAAGGGCTAAGATGACCGGCTCTTTATCATTTGTCACCATGCCTGTCACGTTCTATTAACAACTCTCGGAAACGGCTCTAACGATTTCGATGAAATTTGCTATGTGGGGGTTTTTGGGGACGAAAAATCGATCTAGCTAGGTTTTATCCTTGTAATAACGCGCCTTTTTGAGTTTTTATATGTTTTCCGATCAAAGCTCGGTCTCCCAGATATTAACGTTTAATACCGTAAGTTTCTTCACTCGAATATTCCGGAGTGTTCTCGTATCCAACTTAACATGAACTGTAACAATTTATAATTGCTGTAAACAAATAGTTCTTTTAACGCTGGTTAATACAGGGTACTGTAACTACCGGTATAATAAATGTTGTGTTGGAAAGAGACATGCGCCAATCGAGATAGAGATGGGTGCAGTGTGATAGGGTTGCCAGTAGTAGGGTCAAAAATAAACAGATATCAAAAAGACAACAAGTAGTTTAAAGAAACTTTATCAGTACCTATATATATATATATAACCAATTCATAATAATCTAGAAGAAAAGGTACATCTTTTGAAATGATTCTGCAGACCTAACATATTATATTGGGCTGGTATGCCTGGCCTTTCAGTCCAGTATTTATAAGTTAAACATAAAGGAATTTCTACTGATTACATTTATGCTAAGGGATCATCCATTAATTACGTCACACGAATTTCTAGGTTTTTTTACCCCTGCCCCCCCTCCTTGGTACACTTGGTCACATTTTGCAAACCCCTCCCCCCCCTGGTGTGACGTCACATTTTAGGCAATTTTGTTTTCCACGAAATCGACAATATTAACTCGGCATTATTTTTTTAATAAAAAGAATATTTTTGATATATAAATATTAGTAATTTTATAACACAACGAAAGTTACATCCAAAATCTCATTATTTAACTGTACAACGAATAAAAAAATATAAATTAATTTTCGGTTACTGATGAAGTTAAAGTGACATCACAATGTTTGTGTCTCCCCCCTCCCCCATGTCACAACATGTCACATTTTCTTGACCCCCACCCTCCCCCTAAACGTGTAACTTAATTAATGGATGACCCCTAAAGTCTTTATACGGTTTTTATAAGGACATTTCTACAAAATAGTCCACATATTGTAAAACTAGCTGACACGCAAGCACATTCGAAGCGAATTTAAAAACCATAACACACATGAAAATCGAGTCGGTTTTTATTTTTATTTTTAAAATGACAACACTGACTCACCGTTCATTTGCCAGCGTGCGCAAGAGTTGATATTCCGAGACCAAACAAATATAGAGCGCAAACAATTGACAGTTTGGCATTTATACTTGTTTATACTTCAGTTAATAAATGGAGCGAATGTCCATTTGACGTCCTTCTGTTTGTTTCGTGTACCATTATGTTTTCGTATAAAATATGTTGCTTTTTATGAATACGTTGAATCTATCTTATTATTAAGACTATAAAGTCTATTTTTGTTTATTACACTTGTGTTTGTAGAAAGAAACTTTAGTGTTGTGTTGGAATTATTCGGTTTAACACGTGTTTTTTGTGTTTGCGAATTGTTACGTGAATGTAAGTAAATATAAAAATGTGTGTATAAAAATGTGTTTTCATGATTTTATTGCGTGTGTAGTAAGATACCTCGTATATGTCGGAAATTGATAATGTTCATACGCATTGAGTTTGGTAATACAGTTTATAATTGTGTCCTGAATACCTGAAGGATATTGGTTAATTAATAGTCTAGTTTGCTATTAGGACATGTTAATTAATACCTATTGACTGAGGTTACGTGCATCCCTAATGGTGGAAAGTGTAAACATTGTAGTGCGTTAGTAATGGATAAGAATATGTATGAAGGAGTTATTAAATATATAAAGGTATGTTGATTTATTTATAAAATACTTATTTAACCTTCATGATATATTACAAAAAAAAGCACGTAAATTAAACTTATCCCTTATGCTATAATATTATAACACAAGTACGGCTACCATGAGTTTGCAGGCACTGACATAAACGCCGTCGAGAACGTAATTTACTTTCTATACATCTCGCTCGTACTCGCATATTAGTGCAAACGAGATGTAAGTATAGAAAGTAAATTACGTTCTCGATAGCGTAAATGTCAGTTTTGACACTGTCAGTGGCTCATGGTACGGGCTAAGTAAGTTTACATTTATTCGACACGTTAAATATAAGCGTAATTGAGAAATACATTTATTTTAAAACTAAATAATGTTGACAAGAGTTAAATGTTGCGTCATATTGCAAAAATTAAACAATTCATTTAGTTAGATTACAACATAAGTCACCTTTGTTTAAAATGTGTACCACCAAGAGTGTCCAAGAGTAAAAAAAAATCAATACCTACAATATGCTCTAAATATTTTCAATAATTAATGTACCTACATAATTATGTTAATTTTTGTACAAAACGTCACCTGATGCCATTGTAACACCTAATACACTACAAAAAGGTATACTCACTTCAAATATAAACCTTATTATATAAGCCACAAGCTATTCAGTCGGTTGAGAAACTGCGTTATGCTATAGAGAGCCAGGTAAAATCAATTTGGAGGGTTTCATTCGGGAACACCCAAATATTCCGAAATATTTTTTTCCGATTTTCATAACCTCGATTTTCATAATCCCGATTTTTTATATGTCCGAAATATCGAAATTACGACTTTGAAAACCACGAAAGAAGAAAATCACGACTGTGTTATTTCCGAATACTTAAAATCCGATTTTCATATGGACGAAAGCTTAAAGTTCCGATTTAGAAAAAATCCGAAAATATTTTTTCCGAATTTGTCTATTCCGAAAAATCATTGACCGATCGGAAATAAAGTAATTCGGTATTCAGAAATTCGATCTTTTGTAAACTCGGAATAATGAAATTCGTGATTTTCAAAATAAGACTTAAACGCACTTTTTTAAGTCTAACTAACCAAATTCCGAATCGGAGCACCCCACTATCCACGTGGTCTTATCTGTCCTACCCCTAGAGTGTATGTAAAAAGCTGGAGGCGCGGAGGGGCTGCTATGCCCGTAGCGCCGGAGCAAATGCTCCGTAGATGCCCGTAGCGCCCAACAAAAAAACTGTTGCCAGAAAAGTGGGTTAGGTTAGGTTAAAACTGCGTCCCCCAAGAAAACGAACTGTTGTCTGAAAAGTGGGTTAGGTTAGAACTGCAACCCCCAAGAAAACGAACTGTTGCCAGAAAAGTGGGTTAGGTTAGGTTAGAACTGCGACCCCACGAAAACAAACTGTTGCCTGAAAGGTGGGTTAGGTTAGGTTAGAACTGCGACCCCCAAGAAAATGAACTGTTGCCAGAAAAGTAGGTTAGGTTAGAACTGCGACCTCACGAAAACAAACTGTTGCCAGAAAAGTGGGTTAGGTTAGGTTAAAACTGCGTCCCCCAAGAAAACGAACTGTTGTCTGAAAAGTGGGTTCGGTTAGGTTAGAACTGCAACCCCCAAGAAAACGAACTGTTGCCAGAAAAGTGGGTTAGGTTAGGTTAGAACTGCGACCCCACGAAAACAAACTGTTGCCTGAAAGGTGGGTTAGGTTAGGTTAGAACTGCGACCCCCAAGAAAATGAACTGTTGCCAGAAAAGTAGGTTAGGTTAGAACTGCGACCTCACGAAAACAAACTGTTGCCAGAAAAGTGGGTTAGGTTAGGTTAAAACTGCGTCCCCCAAGAAAACGAACTGTTGTCTGAAAAGTGGGTTCGGTTAGGTTAGAACTGCAACCCCCAAGAAAACGAACTGTTGCCAGAAATGTGGGTTAGGTTAGGTTAGAACTGCGACCCCACGAAAACAAACTGTTGTCTGAAAAGTGGGTTAGGTTAGGTTAGAACTGCAACCCCCAAGAAAACGAACTGTTGCCAGAAAAGTGGGTTAGGTTAGGTTAGAACTGCGACCCCACGAAAACAAACTGTTGCCTGAAAGGTGGGGTAGGTTAGGTTAGAACTGCAACCCCCAAGAAAACGAACTGTTGCCAGAAAAGTGGGTTAGGTTAGGTTAGAACTGCGACCCCACGAAAACAAACTGCACGAAGCAAACAGCAAGCCGAAGCTGCGGAAGCGAGCATTTATTGTGCCTGCGCTTTGATACGCAAGGGCGAAGGGGCTGCTTTGCCCGTAGCGCCGGAGAAGATGCGGAGCACGAATCGATAAATTCAGAATTAAAAAAATGGGGATATTTAAAATAGGTGTCACGTGGAATCGGAATTCAAATTTTCGGAATAATGGCATTTCGGAATTCGTGATTTCAAAAATCGGAAATGTAAAATTTGGTGTCACTATCGGAATTTTTATATTCGGAATAATGTGGTTCGGAATTAAAAAAAATCGTCTTTTTTGCTATTCGGAAATATACACTTTCGTGATTTTTATCGTTCGTAATTACGACAGTCGGAATTTTGATGGGTCGAGCATTTAAAAAAAGGAATAATAAAATTCGATATTCTAAAATTCGGTATAAAATATTTCGGAATTATGTAGTGTACCCGTTTCATTCATGTAGCAGCTGCTACCTAAGATGGGAGAATGCTGTTAAATGCAATACCGGTTTAAATATTTAAAAAACTACTTGGGAAGAAAGGATCTTAAAATGTCAAAATAAAGTTAAGGTGACTTTCGGATGGCAACTGTAGCTGCATTACTGTCCCGACACAAAGGCCGTGACGCGGACGCGTTATCTGTCTATATATGTATGTATATATATGTGATGTTATCTATGAAAAGGGACCTTATTGTCGATGGCGCTTACGCCATTGTTAAAGATGCTCCGATATAAATACAATGCCGCACGACGCTGTGCGGCGTAAGCGACATCGACAATAAGGTCCCTTTTCATAGATAATTTCCCATATATGCTTATTAAAATGAGTCGCATTACTGCCGCGATTTTGCTAACACAAGGCTTCTTGAGCTTACTGTGGGACTTACTCAATCTGTGTAAGAATGTCCTATAATATTTATTTATCTTATCTTATACCTTTAAACGAGCAATTCTTGTATTTATATATATATATATATATATATATATATATATATATATATATTTCGGGGATCTCGGAAACGGCTCTAACGATGTCAATGAAATTTGCTATATAGGGGTTTTCGGGGGCGAAAAATCGATCTACGTAGCTAGGTCTTATCTCTGGGAAACCCCGCATTTTTGAGTTTTTATACGTTTTATCCCAGATATTTTAATTTGACATGTAATCCCTCACTCATATCAAGAAAATTGACAGGTCCAACGGCGTCTTCAACGCCGTAGCAGTAATGTCGCAACAGTAATGCAGCTGCTGTTGTCATCCGAAAGTCACCTTACCTTTATTTTAATTAAGATTCTTTCTTTTCAAGCAGTATTTTTTTAAATACTTATTTAATTATAAACGGTACCTAATATTGCAATTTATAAACAGCAACATCACCTGTACGGCTACCATCAGTTTGGCACTGACATTTAAACGCCGTCGAGAACGTAATTTACTTTCTATACATCTCGCTCGTACTCGCATATATTAGTGCAAATGGGATGTATAGAAAGTAAATTACGTTCTCGGTAGCGTAAATGTCAGTTTTGACACTGTCAGTGACTCATGGTACGGGCTCGGGTCTAATGGTAATAAAAATCATGATTACAAAGTAAAACAAATAATATCTTATAAAAATGCAGGACCTTTCCTTACTTCTGATTGGAGCGAAGACTTTTTATTTGCTCTAAATAGAAAACTTCGGTGTTCTGTCCCAAAAAGATGACTCAAGAAAAATCAACTTGGCTTGTTAACGAAACGCGTCTTGGTTCTTTGGATATCGTTAGCGTTGGCGAAATAATATAAAATTTTACTTATTTCGCATTTCGGAATTTTTTGGTATTAGGTAAGTACATTAGAGGGGAGGCCTTTGCCCAGCAGTGGGACACACACATAGGCTAATAAAAAAAAAATAAGTACATTATAAGAAGCTGATAACCTAGCGGTAAATGCGGCTTTCAATCAGGAGGTTGCGGGTTCAAACACCAGCTCGTACCAATGAGTTTTACGGAGCGATATATCATTATTTAGGTATTTACCAGTAGCTAAACATCGTGAGGAAACCTGACTAATCCCAATAAAGGCTAGTTTCACGGTTTGAAGGTCAGATCGCAGTGGCTTTCATGAAAAACTAGTGCTTACGCCAATTCTTATTGACCTCCGTTGTGGTACCTATAAAAAAACTAAAATATTTTGAGTAAATAACTTGCCACTTCTAAAGCCAGTTTCTGACATATAGCTGGTCAACCAAATCTTGTCAGTAAAAAAAGGCGCGATATTCAAATTTTCTATGGGAAGATATCCCTTCGCGCCTACATTTTTCAAATTTGCCGCCTTTTTCTACTGATAAGATCTGGTTGACCAAGTATATCTTAATTTTTGATGATGATGAGCAACACATAATTCTAGAGGGTATTTTTCTAAATCATTTGTTTTTATTTTCAGGTAAGTCTACGGGTTCGAGAATGTTCAGATAATTGACTGAATTTGCGGTAAGCTGTACCATCGTCCACCCTGTAATCTGATGACAGTTCGTAAACCTCTTACCTATTTTAAAACGTAATTATTTTACATAGGTACAAATTAAAAAGCGGCCAAGTGCGAGTCGGACTTGCCCATGAAGGGTTCCGTATTTAGGGGATTTATGACGTAAGTATTAAAAACAAACTACTTACTAGATCTGTGGAAGTTTGCATGGTAATGTAAATCATATATTTTTTTTAATTTTATCATTCTCTTATTTTAGAAGTTACAGGGGGGACACACATTTTACCACTTTGGAAGTGTCTCTCGCGCAAGCTATTCAGTTTAGAAAAAAATGATATTAGAAACCTCAATATCATTTTTGAAGACCTATCCATAGATACCCCACACGTATGGGTTTAATGAAAAAAAAAAAATTGAGTTTCAGCTCTAAGTATGGGGAACCCCCAAAATTTATTGTTTTTTTTTTCTATTCTTGTGTGAAAATCTTAATAGGGTTCACAGAATACATCTACTTACCAAGTTTCAACAGTATAGTTCTTATAGTTTCGGAAAAAAGTGGCTGTGACATACGGACGGACAGACGGACAGACAGACAGACAGATAGACAGACAGACATGACGAATCCATAAGGGTTCCGCCTTTTGCCATTTGGCTACAGAACCCTAAAAAGAACCCATTTACAGTCGTATAAACTAAAATATTCCTCTTTCTGTCAGCTTCCAGAACTCCTGGTTAGCTCGCACGAATGCTCTAGAACCTAAATTGGCCAAACAAAGCTGACCCATATATTAACTACCTATATGAATGCAATTGTAGCTTCGCAGGCTATTGATCGGAGGCACAGACATATATAATTTGTAGATTGTAGACGCTTGTCATACCATTTTAACATAGTTGCACCTAGAAGGCTTAATTGGTCTGTTCAGTCCGGGTAAAGCATACAATTTGCCTGGAATATCCAATATACCCAAAAGAGCTTTTATGGACTGCGACTATTATTGACTGAGCGTTAGCGAAGATCTCCGTTTCAGCTTGGGATTAAACGATTCCGTAACTGCGGATGTTCTCCTCGCATTTCTTAACCGATTCTATATAATAACATTTTGTTAGCTGGCTGCCTAGGCAAGGTGACAATCGCTTACGTTTCGCCATCGAATCGCTTTGTGCCTCTCTATCACTCTTCCATATTAGTGTAACAGTACGGTTACCATCAGTTTGTCACTGACATAAACGCCGTCGAGAATGTAATTTACTTTCTATACATCTCGCCCGCACTCGCGTATTCGTGCAAACGGGATGTATAGCAAGTAAATTACGTTCTCGACGGCGTTTATGTCAGTGACAAACTGATGGTAACCGTACAGTGACAGTTGCGTTTCGTTCGCTACGGAGCTTTAGCGATTAGCATGTTGTCTACGGGGCCAGGTTCGGTAGTTAGATAAGACTTTTCTGTCGTTTCGTTTTTTGGAAAAATATTGATAATGGGCGGAAATTGGCATTAAGGACTTAAGCGCCGGTATAGGGTCTATGGCAATTGAGACTATGGTGAGATCGGTGTGATAATGAGTCAACGATGTAATAAATTGTTCTTTCTTACATTTTTATAGCTTATAGCGACCCTCCCCGGCTTCGCACGGGTTAACAAATTATACATAAGCCTTCCTCTTGAGTCACTCTACGAGGGGTGTTCAAAATATTCTCGGTATGAGAATGAAAACAAACAAGTACGAAAAGTTTGATATTTTTATTTTTCAATATACTCCCCCCCTATGTTCATACACTTAAAAGATCGATCAATTATTTTTTTTAATCCCTCGTAAAAATATTTTTTATCTTTCGTGTAAAAATGCTCCTCCACTGCCGCCTTCAATGCTTCATCGTCAGAAAATTTATTTCCACGCAGATCCTTTTTAAGATTGGGGAGCAAAAAGAAGTCGCTGGGGGCTAAGTCCGGACTGTACGGTGGGTGAGTAACAGTTTTAAACCCACATTCAACAATAGCTGCCTTGGCAATATGAGCAGTATGGACGGGGGCGTTGTCATGCAGAAGCAGAATACCTTTGGTTAACTTTCCTCGCCTCTTTTCTTTAATTACATCCTTTAATTGACGTAGAATGTTAGCGTAGTACTGTCCTGTGATATTTACACCTTTTTCTTTATAATCGATTAGTAATACTCCTTTACAATCCCAAAATATCGTGGCCATGACCTTGCCAGCTGAAGGGATGACCTTGAACTTCTTGGGATGAGCTGAACCCTTAATGTGCCACTGCATGGACTCTTGTTTACTCTCTGGGTCATAATGATGAACCCAGGTTTCATCTCCAGTAACTATTCTTTGCAGCACCTCATCAGGATTTTCACCGCACAGGTCAATAAAATCGGAACAACAAGCTACACGCATGTCTTTTTGAAGCCGAGTCAGCATTCGCGGAACCCATCTTGCACTTACTTTTGACATATTAAGATGGTCATGTATAATATCATGTACGGTACCAATAGAGAGATTGGTTACTTGTGCTATAGATTTTACCTTCACTCGACCATCTTCCAATATAAGTTTTTCCACTTTATCAATATTTTCTTGTGAAGTAGCTACTACAGGCCGGCCAGGTCTAGGGTCATCTTCAATACTCTTCCTTCCGCGTTTAAACTCGCTTGACCACTTTTGAATGGTAGATAAAGAAGGAGCAGACTCACGGTAAACACAATCCATTTCCTCTTTTATGGTTTTTTGATTTTTACCCTGTTTTGTCAAGAATTTTATCACGCATCGATGTTCTAATTTAGTTAACATTGTCAATTCGCACAGGATGTTCATGTTTGTTCAGCAATTGCAGAAAAACAAAAGACTATCTCGGTTCGAATTATACTTTTTTTTAATGTCAATGAATAAACCTTAGCGGCCAGTAACGAAAGAAATTTTAGAAGAGGTCGTAAGATATCAATACCGAGAATATTTTGAACGCCCCTCGTATCTATTAAAAAAAACCGCATCAAAATCCTTTGCGTAGTTTTAAAGATCTAAGCATACACAGGGACAGACAGACAGCGGGAACTGCGGGATGCGACTTTGTTTTATACTGTGTAGGTATAGTGATTCAACTTTTTATGACAAAATCTGGTGATTTGACACATAAAGTCATGAATTATTTGGAATTGGTTCTAGCGTTCAATATTAGTACGCCACAAGCTGTTTATATTGCAGTTTGCGGAAACATTCTTGCGGTATGATTTCCTCTGGGATTCGATTCCGAGGAATAATATCCCTTTACTTTACGCTTTGAATCGTGGTTTTTCTTGGTCCATCTTGTTTGAATGAATGAATGAATGAATGATTTATTCACTTGAATACGTATACAGCGCATGCACTTATATACTATATTCTGCCGTTTGGCATGTGAAACTTTGAATTGATTTTTACAGTATTTACATAATATTTTATCTTCTGATACCAAGGAAAGAATTATTGCAATACCCTCCTAAGGCCCAAGGTCCTACCCATAGTACTTATTAACTTTGTTATTCGGACCTAGCTCCTTCAACAATTGTGTAGTCATAGCGTACCACGGTCCTACCAGTAGGACTTAATAGAAAACCCATCATTTTTTTTTCCAATTTTGTGCTTATTGAAATTGGCGTGTACGAACTTCTAAAGGACTGTTTTGTTTTGTCAGTGAGCCCTTTAACAAGTTCGTAAAAAAATCAAAGTGCTGTACAAGGTGCTGTATAAGTACAATAACATTAAAGTTCTTGGGTCTGAACTGAATGAGTATAAAACAATAGTACTACTGGTAGGACTAGGGGCCGTACTGATTACATACTAAATTTTTCGTTGGGCCTTAGGAGGATACGAAAATTAGGCCAAATACTGCTACGCTCCGATTTTCGAAGTTTGCTGAATAGGTATTTTAAAGTGAAAGTGAATCGCAAATAAACTAGAAAAGTTTCCTAATTTAAAAAGTTTAGTACTTAGTAGTAAACTCTTTATTGTACAAAAAGACATATTAAAAGTACGATACAATTAGTAAGAAGTACAAAGGCGAACTTATCCCTTTGAGGGATCTCTTTCAGAAGTTTAATATGTAGTAGGTATATGTGAGTGTTTAGGACGAAAATTTATAAAATTAGTCCTGTCCTAGTAGGTAAGTAATAAAGTGGTCAATATTATCTCGCCACAGTGTCGGTATTCCTTCGATACCAGCCACATACCAGTAGTTTGCGGAAACGTTCTTGCGAAATTATTTACTCTGGGAGTCGGAATTCTAAAGAATATTGCGCGTTTAAGATTTTATAACGAATGTTTCGATTTTGACACTATTTCTGGTCCACCTCGTACCCGTACTGACAGTGTCAAAACTGACATAAACGCTCACGTCTACGTAATTTACTGTCTACATCTTGCTCGCACTCATATGCGAGTACAAGCGAGATGCATAGAAAGTAAGTTATGTTCTCGATAGCGATTATGTCAGTGCCAAACGGTGGCAGCCACATAGGGGGCAATATGTGTTACTGTATTACAGTAAGCTGGTATTGAAATAATATGTATTCATATTAATGTAAGCTACACGTTTCAAACTTTCATAAATCAAACTAAGTTCAACTTGTTAGTTAAACTTGAACATTATTAGGACACTTAACTGGAAGTCCAATTTAGGCACTTGCAAACGTGAGCCCTATTAATAATAAATAAATAAATAAATTCATTTATTACAGGACCATCAGGGATCATTTTTTTGTTAGTACTTACGACTATGCCTTATAAAATATTGTTAGTATTATGCTCTATAAACTATACAATGTCATTTTGTAGCAAAATATAAATAAATTAATTGAAATTAAAAAGAAATGAAATTGGCTGACACAAACTAATGTAACGTGACCTCGACATCTGTATCAACTTTATGAATTTAGGAATTCAGAGATGTCTTTTACACTGGTTCTGATGTGAGATGAAACTGTCAGCGCGCGAAACGAGTAAGTAGGGTTGCCATTATGAACACATATAATATCAAATTAAAGCAGGGAAACTACCAGACGAAACGCCTGATAGTAAGCGATTGCAACACCAGAGGGGTTGTAAGTGCGTTGTCGGCCTTTAAGATGGGAGTACTGATTACAGAACTCCGGACATCACCATAAAAATTCTGACATTTAGGCGATCATTTTTCAAAAAAAATCCTAGAGCCCATTAATTCCCTTATTCCAAAACCGTTTGTGTGTAGGTACAGCATAACCTGCCCTTTCCTCAGCCTAACCCCAAACTTTTTAGCTATAAAGCTAGCGTCGTCTGTTGGGTAGTTTAGGTTTCTAAAAAATATTTAGATACTCGCCAAGTCCCCGCAACAAAGAACTAAAAATCCTAATATATCAGGGGAAACCCCTACGTATTTTTTGACGGATGACAAGTATGACAACCCTAGAGATACGAGAGTCATTATTCTTTTTGGTTGTAAGACCAATGTATCGTGACCTCCAAGTCTGTATCAACTATATGCAATCATAGACTACCTTTATAGTGGTTTTAAGAGATTGAAATTGCTCGCGCACGAGGAGTACCCTGTAATTGGGAGTGGAACAATACTTGTGCCAAGTCGAGCGACATTTACGGACTCGTGTAATGTAGCTGGTGTAGATATAGCTTTAGATAGAACTCTACTTCTGCTTAGCGTTTGTTCCAAATTTAGAACTGGAATTCTATAATTTTATATTAAAGGAAAAAATGGAAAAAGTTGCGCTTCCGGCAGGACTTGAACCCGCATCCTTCACAATCCGTGTGTTGCTCTTAACCAATTGAGCTACGGAAGCCTACCAGGACATCGCAAATCTTACCATTCCTTCCTATGGGCCTTTGATATAAAATTTGGAATATCGCTCGCAGACGTATCTGCTTGTTAAAAAATGATTCTGGAATTCTATAGTTTGAGACTGTTAACTGTCGTACAAAGCAGGAGGTAATCGTCCGTTGGATGTATTGGAATCCCACCCCTCCTTGATTACGCGATCGTCACCTTGGCTAGGCCGCCAGATGGTCTACCGCGAGTCTAAAATTGAGATAAGTTGCGTTTTCTGCCCCTATCGGACGAGAGTGATAGATAATAGCCAGTTACGAAGTGACGATTTTCACGGTAGGCCCTAAGGAGTGGTGACACTAAATAAAGACTTGTAAAAAGAAGTACCACTACCACCAGTTTGACACTGACATAAACGCCGTCGAGAACGTAATTTACTTTCTATATATCTCGCTCGTACTCGCATATTAGTGCAAACGAAATGTATAGAAAGTAAATTACGTTCTCGATAGCGTAAATGTCAATTTTGACACTGTCAGTGACTCGTGGTACGGGCTCTAGAGTTCTAATTCTAAACTCTACACTTTACAAGCTATTTAACTTTATATGAACTGTTTCTGAAGTGTATTATTTTTTTACTCGGTAGACTAAAATGACATTTCATAGTATGAGATGACACATGATGTTCATACTATGAAATGTCATTTCAGTCTACGGAATAAAAAAATAGACTTTAATTTCTTAACCATTTTAACCTGAATGACCACTACGAAATGAGTACTGAACATTCTTAAGCGTTTAGCGAATAACTTCGATATTTTAAAAGAAAAATCCAATATATCGAAATACCCGGCGGCTAGTACCGATTTTCCTCTAAATGTTTCCACAGGGCTTATACGAATACCAATCTTATTACCTGCGACATAAAATCGATTTTCCAGCAGATTTAGTCCTGGGAGGTCTTTTCCGCAACTTACGTTTATCACTAATGGAAAACTACACGGATCTCAGTGTCATAAGAGCGTAAGTGCGTACGCTTTGCTAGGTATATAATAAACCCTATTTTCTAAGGAAAACCTACTAAAAAAAGTTTTTTTTTTGTGTGGCAGGGAAATATGTTGGTGGTTGGCGACTCTTGATTTTATTTGCTAAGGGGTATTACCGGTATGTAAGTTGCTGTGTAGTTTTAGTGTTATTATTTATTTATTTTGTTTAAAAAAAGCTAGCATTTGTAGTTTATAAAAATTTGAATCGATTGCCATACTTATATAATTTCATGAATTTTAAACTATACTTATTCCATAATTTCTAGCTTTGTCTTTCGTTATCATTCTGTTCTCATGTAACAAAATTTTCATAAATGTGAAGTAGCCTTCGCCACACAAATAGTTAAAGATCTCTTTATTCTTCAAGAACTGATGGTGATGATAAAGTTGCATTTTATCCACAAGAAGAATTTTATTTAAAAAATGTACCTATGCATCATGTATAAATACATTTTATCTATTCGTTTGGTGTTTGTCGATGTACGGTTGTCGTTTTAGCTAAGCCCCCATGTAGGTATCCTAAATCCCTACCGGTGCGTCCGGAAAGCAGATACGGTTGTAACGGAAGCAGGGGGCTTAAATCAAGCCCCAAGCTCCGAATGAGACCGGACACGTACCGTTCTAGGCCGTTCTAGATTTCTGTGTCGCACACGTGATTTATATTAGTGATGACTGCTGTAATATAGCGGTTTGCGAACCCTAAACATTCAATTATATTAAATATTAGGTATAATATATACATTTGAAGTTATGCTCTCATTTTGAAATAACTTGCTGAGATGACATACCACGTGACATTGTCTAATGTTTACTAGGATGTTTACTAGTAGTTAGGGAGGCGAGCAGGCGCGGCCCGCCTTAAGGAGCGCTTGTGCGGTGCACTCCCATAAATAATCAAAATGAAATTATGGTACTTAATTAATATATTACTATTTAAGATCGATCGTAAAAATCTCAATACCAATTAAATAATAACCTTTATTCATTATAAGTTTATAGACAGCTCACCACTACCTACACGGCGTACTCCTATAATTTCATAGAAATCAAAGGTAACGCGCGAAGCGGAGCGCTTTGGATTGCGCTCCTATGGAATAAGATTTAGTACATTCGATCAATAGGAAATTCAATAAGAGCGAAAGAGAAGTCTCAGCACAGCTCCGCGCGTGAAACAAAATATTTTCTATGAGGGAAGAGGCAAAATCGGTGCGGCGCTCCTAGCCCGGTTGATCTGCGCGCGCATCCCGCGCGCCATGTTGATATTGTTGTCACTTGTTTCTAAACAGACCTTAGTCAATTTTAAAGTATGTGCGGGAATGCAATTTTGGCATTTTTTCATTCTAAATAATGAAACAAGAGTTTAAACAGTTAAAGCACATAATTTGTTTGTTGTGAGGTGTTTAAAAATGAATGAATTTAATGTGAGAATGTGAAAAAATTTACAAAATCGACTCAAGTTAAATTATGGACGACCTTGAACTTTCGTAGCAATGTTAGTCAAAAACAAAAACTTATATATTTTTTAAATCAGATCAATAAGCAAAAACACCGTCGTTGTGTTGTGTGAATGTGATAATGATAAAAGTAACTAGCTTATTTTGTTTTTCGTGTTACCTATATGTTTTGTGTTTGGCGCGGGCGCGGGCGATTTGCGGTGAGTTTGTTTGGACCGAAACAGGTGTGTTAACAATTTAGCACATCTTTCCATAAAATTTAAATAAAAACATTATATCCATTTGTAAAATGAACTGCAGTTGGTGTCTATCGGTCGTCAAGAGAGAGAGGTATGAGAGAGTTCAATGACCGGGTGGACGGAAACCGACATCTAGGTACTTTGCGACGGTTAATTGAATGTGTAGGTTTAGTTTTTGTTTTTTATTGTGAGTGAACACCCATAATACATAGCTACCAGCCGCCTCTGGAGGCGAGGTAGCTAAATGGCGTAATTCAACGGCGCCGTCGAGACCTATCAAAATCGAAAGATAAAATAATTTCGAAAAGAAAAGCTCGTATGGCAAAAACCATTTTAGCGGTGGGTTTGGCGTGTACGGTTTTTCAAAAATGTTAAAAAAAACAGTTACTTGGGCATTCTCGAGCGCGTCAGATATTCATACTACGTATGCCCCGAGTGCCTCTGATAACAACGGTATACTAATCTGCCGGTTTGCGTGGTGGGGGTAGGCATATAAAGTAGTCAAAAATGCAAAAAAAAAAAATTTACTCGAGCGCGTCAGATTTTCGGAAGGGGTGTTAAGTAGGCCCCAAGGAAGCTTCTTTTAAAAAAACTGACGATTTCGGCGTGACGATAAGTTACGATGAATTTTTGAAAATGCAAAAAAAAAAAGTTTTTTTGAAATACTCGAGCGCGTCAGATTTTCATAGGGGAGGTTTATC
The DNA here is from genome assembly GCF_948474715.1 of Cydia amplana. Lineage (NCBI taxonomy): Eukaryota > Metazoa > Arthropoda > Insecta > Lepidoptera > Tortricidae > Cydia > Cydia amplana. Next base: position 12,972,322 of record NC_086084.1, on the reverse strand, counting down.
TCGGTATCCTGAAAGCATATTTTTTTAATCTGACAAAAATGTTGGTGGGTTCTCTTAATCTGACCGAAAAAGGTTTTTTGGTTCAAAAAATTCCGTGGCCGCGCTTTTTATTTGGACAAAAATGTAAAGAGACCTTTTTTGTGTAAAATAAAATTACCTTTTTTGTTTATTTAAACTTTTTCTTTGTAAAATGTATCGTTCGCGACTTATATGCCGCAACGCGTTCTTAGGAAGACGAAATGGCTCCTCCACACTTCCGGTCATGCGGAAACCGGCAGATTTTGTATTTTTAGTAAGTTTTAGATTATATTCTTCAAAATAAAATAAAAAAAAATCGCGCTTGAGAATGCCGGATTAACGTTTTTTTTTTACAAGTTCGCGACCCTATAACTCGGCGGCGTCAAGGACTTATCGTCAGATTAGTTAAATTTAGTCTTTAAACACTAAAATCAACCCCCAATATCTTAATCTGACGCGCTCGAGTATTTCAGACTATCCATTTTTTTTTACTAATCTGATCGTCTATCCTAGGCGCGCGTCACTACATATAGAGCTAAATACTTTACAAGGTTGTTCTATTAAGTCTAAGGTATCTCTCATATCTTAAACTGCCACGCTCGAGTATTGCCGAAAATTCCCCTATTCGCCTCCCTAACTATAGTTTTCGTTGTAGTGGGTGCGCTACGCGTACACTCACACTCCCTTAGTTTTGCCCTATATCTAATACCTTTAAACGAGCAATTATTGTTTATTTATTTATTTATTTATTTATTTATACATATATATATATATTTCGGGGATCTCGGAAACGGCTCTAACGATTTCGATGAAATTTGGTATATAGGGGTTTTCGGGGGCGAAAAATCGATCTAGCTAGGTCTTATCTCTGGGAAAACGCGCATTTCCGAGTTATTATATGTTTTCCGAGCGAAGCTCGGTCACCCAGATATTAAGCTTTTACATGACGTTATTCAAGACATTATAGATCCAAGCAAGTTGTTTCATTCAACGTCCCACATCACACTACGAGTATGTATTGCACTACAAAGAAAATAGAGCGAGTGATCGTTTTACATATAAACATTCTACACGATCAATTTTTTTATTTGTACTCCCAACATGTTCATGCCAACAACGTATTTCGGTATAACTTTTGCGTTTTGAACACATACTACTCACATTTAGAGACGGATCTATCGAGAAATTTATTTTATTAAGTACCATTATTTATTCGTGAGCGTATAATGAATGTTATTCCGTAAATGTGAGTTAATACGGGTCGGTTGCACCAAACCGCCTGTCACCGTTAAAGCGTTCGCTAAATTTTATTGTATGGGAATTTTCATAGTTCTCTGCCGAGTGATGTTGATCAGTCTGTCAAATGTGGTTGGTGCAACTGGCCCTAAATGTTATTTCGGCTTGTTGAAAGCGTAACTTCGATTCTATAATATGGTAGCGGCTTTTCGGCGGAGGGTTCATTAATCTATTATCCTGCCATTCATAAAGTCATATGCTATTCGGTCTTATAAAACCTTATTAATAATAATTACCGTGGCCGTATTACTCGTGAATGTAACAAAGCGCTAAGCCTGGTAATTGCTCTGCCTCATTATACTCGGCAATGCGTACAAAGGGACGTTAAATTATGACGTACGACCTAGTTTTTGGGAGTAGACGTCGTTTGGGACTGTGAAATCTAATATTCCTGCGGATCATAAAGCTTTTAAAACCTTAAGTAGCCTATCTACAACACAAGCCTTCTTGAGCTTACTGTGGGACTTAGTCAATCTGTGTGTGTAAGAATGTCCTATAATTTTAATTTTTATTTACCTATTTTATCTTCACCGTACAGTCAACAGAAGAAGCTAAATACTCTGTTCTACTTATTTTTAGGGTTCCGTACCTCAAAAAGATGAAACGGAACCCTTATAGGATCACTCATTACTACTCAGGACTACTTGACAGACAAACATGCATGGCCCAAACCAGAAACAAATAAAAACTAAAAGCAATTAAAAACATTGTATTATGTATAGAGTTATAGGTAACACAACTCAGTTAAGAAAGCACATCAAATATGTTAGTTGGTAATTCATAACAATCAATAAGATTTATATATGTTTTCCCATTTATTTTAATAACTTTATTTTCTTTTGCTTTTGTAAGAATTTGATATGTTTTCTGAAAGAGCTACGTATTTGTATGATTCCATGTACATATGTATTTTTTTTTATCAAATTTCTATGACACCTTATGTGTATAATTGCATGAATTCTATAGTAATTTAAATTGTATTTTTTTTACTTATTTTTACGTAATGCATGTTAATTATAACATGTATTTTTTTTTTAAAGATGTGTCCCGCCGAGTTTGTTGCCGGTCCCATATTGGGATACCCTCCTCCAATTGAGGGGGGAGTTAAATCTTCTCGGGGCAGAGGTGTAGGGTTGGAGCCGGTCTACCTAGCTTTATTTGACGTTCATAAGCGCATTGTAATTATGCCTACTTGAATAAACTATCTTTTATCTTTATCTTATCATCCCCCCCCCGCCCTTTATCTCCGAAACTACTGGCCCTAAAAATTTGAAAAAAAAAATACACAAAATAGTACTTTACCTATAGATGACAGGATTAGATTAGAGATGTGCAGTCAAGCGTGAATCGGACTTAATTACTTGTTGTTTTTGATCCGACCCCCTAGTTTTAAGACATTTCATTCACGTTCCACATAAAAAATACATTATTAAAAATTGGGAAATGTACGGAACCCTTGGAACTTGGAACGCAAGTCCAACTCGCACTTGAGAGGTTTTTTTTACATTACTTATTCTAATTTTACTGGCCGGTGCTTCAACGCAAGTCTCTTCAATCATTTCAGACAATTTGGCGTAGGTAACGCTCTAACAGCCATATTCGAACTTTAAGATATGTCAAATAAAAGATATAGAAACGATATGGATCGGATATGTCAGTGTCAAAGAAGTGTCAAAAGTGACGTTTTTGTTTGAAGAAACGTCAGTTCTGACACTTGTTTGTCACTGACATATCAGATCCATATCGTTTCTATATCTTTTATTTGACTTATCTTAAAGTTCGAATACGGCTGTCACGCTCTGAATGAGCGTCTAGAGAGCCCTTAAACGTCACATCCCTAACGACTGATTAATGATCAATCAGCATTTTACCATAGAGAAATATAGTAAGACAAGAGTGCTCACTCCATACATCAGTTAGACTATTAATTTCAGTGTCTACATCTAGCATCGAGTAGCGGAACTATCAGTACTGCTACTTGACAATAGATGTAGCACCGACCGGAAAGTCTTATCTCAACAGAATAAGATGGAACTATCAGTACTGCTACTTGACAATAGATGTAGCACCGACCGGAAAGTCTTATCTCAACAGAATAAGACTTTCCGGTCGGCGCTACATCTATTGTCAAGTAGCAGTACTGATAGTTCCGCTACTCGATGCTAGATGCTAATAGTCTTTTTGGTACTAAAACTGATGTATGGAGTGAGCAATCTATGTATTTTTTCTCTATGATTTTACGTACCCGTAAAAAGGCGCAAATGGCAGAAATTTTTTTGAAGAAAATGTAAATTTGGAATTCGTGACCGTTCCATAGCTATTGAGCGATAATGATGTTGTAAAAATGATCATTAACTGAAATTTAACGACTAGGGAACAAACCAAATTATTTTATTCGATTTAAAGAACTTTATTGTGTAAGAAATTACAGAAATTTCACTTATAAGACAACTTATAAATAGATAATTAAGTAATTACAAGTTACGCAATAAGGAAGCACTTATGACATAAAACACAAGAACAACACTAAGAATCGACCCTAATGGTATTAACATTCTTCAATACTAAGTTCTACTCATTTGCACTCTGTCTATGGTGATATGATGGTGATATTACATTTCATTTTTTTATTAACTTATTTAACCTGGTAGGTAAAATAAAGCACAGACTAGGTACCTATATACGATACGGTATCAGCATACCTATGTCGTAAACTCACACTAATTAATTCGTGAAACAAGATAATGAAACAACGCAGAATATGAAAAACGTTAAATTTTAAAAAGTCATTTCTCGCAGAGCTCGAAACCTGAAATACACTGCCCCGTTTATCAGACGAGGCCAGTATAAAAGGATCTTTCATATTATTGTGTAGCATGAGTTTGATAAAGACGAAGGTATTGTCACAGACTCACAGAATAAATAATAGTACCTACTTGGTACAGAAGATTCACTCTCTAACAAAACGCGTCTATTACGACAGATATGACCGCTCTTCGATCAACACGGAAGGGATGCGGCATTCGCACTATTTCCCCTCTGCCTAGGTACAAGATCAACTGATCTAGCGCGGGTAATAAAACTAGTTGCGCTCGGATTTTTAACTAGACCGAGTCCAGACGCGCGAGTGAACACAGCAGCAGAAAAATGCCTAATTGCTCGGTTTTTTGTTGTAAAAAGAGGTCGGGGACATCAAATTTACAAAAAGAAGGTGGTACATTTCACACGTAATATTTTTTTTACATGTCATACGTTTAATTATATTTAAACACAATTATTATATTTTAGTCTCATGTAATTGCTGGATTTATCGATTTTTCTCGCCCAGTACAAATTGCGGATCGGTCGAGCAACAAATCCGACTTCTCATCTCTTGACGAAAATGTGTTAGTGTGCGTGTTGTGACACTTGTGACTCGTCCGTACACAAAAACAGATCGAGGTGTGCAAGATTTGTCTGTGTAGGGTGTCATTTTCTATGTATTTGTGTCGTCATTACAGATTGGATTTTGTATGCAAGTGTGTGAGAAGTGCGACTGTGTACACGTTCCCCCCCGCGAAAAATGGCAGAATGATTTGAATGTCAAGATATCGCTTGGGCCTATCCCTTCCGACCTGTCGGAAGCCCGTGTTGATCGAAGTGACCGCTAGGTGGCGCAAGCGCGAGCAGGCGACCGTTTCCGTAGCGGTGCGCGGGAAACTATGGCTAGACACCTAAATTGGTGTGGGTAGCATGTACTTGTAGGTACTTGTAAAGTCTATTTTTTATTCGGTAGACTAAAATGACATTTCATAGTATGAAATGACATTTTATGTTCATACTATGAACTGTCATTTCAGTCTACCGAATAAAAAAATAGACTTTAGCGACGCGACGAAATCGCGGGGTGAGCCACGCCTGGTATTGTGTAATGTAATGTAATCATGTTCAAATAGGTAATTCGAAACTCGTGTCGATTTAAAATACTACCTTCGTGTCGGTCGTGTTTTAAATTTTAATTTCGTTTCGAATTTCCTATTTTTCACATTTGTATCGTAAAATCGTAATGTACAGTCACGCTCTGTGATTGATGAGCTATTTTAGGGTTCTAGTTAAATTGGACATTCCATATTGTAAGTATTGAACAACCGATTTAGCTAGGACTCTAAATGGCTCAACAATCACGGAGCGTGACTGTACTATTACACTCTGCCTTTGTGTCCAGTGCATTTCCACTGTTAAAACCTTTGTACCATCACGCTCCGCGATTGTTACGCCATTTAGGGTTCTAGTTAAATTAGACATTCCATATCGTAAGTATTGAACAACCAATTTAGCTAGGACTCTAAATGGCTCAACAATCACGGAGCATGACTGTACTATTACACTCTGCCTTTGTGTCCAGTGCATTTCCACTATTAAAACCTTTGTACCATCACGCTCCGCGGTTGTTACGCCATATAGGGTTCTAGCTAAATTGGACAATCCATAGCGAAAGTATGGAACAGCCAATTTAGCTAGGACCCTAAGTGGCGTAACAATGCCGTGTGGTGACTGTACATTCCCGGGTCAAGTAACACTGGCCAGGTAAGCGCCTCAATGATAAATAACGAACGAAGAAGCGCTCGCATTGCATTGCTTTTAAATTATTTAAGGCTTGTTGTAGGCTTGAGTTGATTGAGGGTTCAGCCATGTCCGAGAATATTCCAGTGTAGTACTTTTCTGCGGAAATTGGACTGAAAATAATATCGGTGTATTCATTAAGCTCCATTGTCCATCGTAAGAATGGCAATATGGAGTACCTATTATTGCAATGTTTTGCCGCCAGAGTGCAGCACTAGCGCCTTTCGTAAACCATAGAGTAACTTATACATACTTACTGTGTCTTAAACTGTTTTGTGTTTTGACGAGTTTTCACAGACAATAAAATATGACATTGACACATTGGCCTACCGGGGAACGCGAAATCGAAACTCTGCTATCTGATGCCTCTTTATCGCTCGAATATGCAAGAGCGTTAGATAACAAAATTTCGACTCTCTCGTTTGCGGTAGACCCTAAGATTGTGACTGATTGTGGGAGTGGCGCCCCCTACGCAGAGTTTCGCGTTATATTCCCTATTTAGTAAATTGTATACCTCAGTGAAAGGGCCATCGAGTATCTGAAGAGTGCGAACCTTAATATCTATATTAATAATTAATTTAAATCCAGTAACTGTAACGCCATACGATAAATAAATAAATAAATAGCAAAATTTATTACAAAGCCAAAGGTACAGTCGCCATCAGATATATCGGAGCGGCCAATTAAGGGGCTCACAAATATCTGAACACGCCTCTATTGTCAGGGCGTTAGAGCGCGTGTTCAGATATTATGAACACCTTGGCCGCTCCGATATATCTGATGGCGACATGTACAGAATAAGCCAACTTTACACCGAATGGATAAACCTAGCATGGTAGGGCCACCGTTAACGTTAAATTCCTGAAAATCTGACGTTTACGGCACATTGCACTTTGTTGGTGCAGAGTCGGTGTTTCGTACATAATTAATAGGGTATTATACTGCACTAGCTTTTGCCCGCAGCTTCGCACGCGCAGGAGACTTTTTTTTTGTTTTTTTTTATGAATTTTGAAAAATCCTTTCTTAGAGGACCCCTAGACCTTATAAGGAACCTACTTGCCAAATTTGGACTTTCTAGTCCCAGCGGTTTGGGCTGTGCGTTGATTTAAGTCAGTCAGTCAGGTCTTTCACGTTTATATATATAGATTAAAAATAAATTATTTCACACCATGCATGAAATAAAGCACCAGATAATTATTCGAAAAAAAATAGATAGCTGTTATTTTTAAACACAAGTTCTATTTAAAAAATCGGATAGAAATATAAAAAGTAGGTGAGTTGACCGTAACGTCACCATGTAATGTTTCATATAAATTCCATATTAGCAAATTGTTTAGCAGTTCATAAAAAGAAACTGATTTGACTAGTAGGAAAATAAGTACCCTATGTAAAGTCGTCGCGTCGTAAGCCGAGTGACGTCTTTTTCGCTCTTATTGCGTATACATATAGCTTTATTGTATCGGCTTTTGCTACGCGGATTAGACTCTCGCGCGAGCCACGAGACGAGCCGCGAGCCGCGCCACGAGACGCGAGTTCACCGCTTACACTCGCGTTCGGCTTGTCATTCGGTTATAAACCTTATGCCGTGCCGTCAGTGTTTAAATTATATTAGCTCGACGAGCTTGCGAGCCACGAGACGAGCCGCGAGCCCACCGCTTACACTCGCGTCTCGTGGCGCGGCTCCCGGCTCGTCTCGTGGCTCGCGCGAGAGTCTAATCCGCCTATGCCGATTCTACGTCGATAGGGTGGGGAGATCCTTACCCAGTTATTTTAAATCTAGTTTAACGAAACGTCGAAGCAACAAACTGCCGGCCTAGCCAAGGTGACAATCGCTTGCGCTACGACAACGATACGCTTTGTATCTCTCTATCACTCTTCCATATTAGTGCAACAATGACAATTGCGTTTCGTTCGCTACGGAGCGTAAGCGATTGGCATGTTGGCTACGCGGCCTGGTTAGAAGCCTGCTTTTATCGTTAGAAACAACAAAAACGTAATGTCTTAGTAAAACAAGTTGTCTTCCACTAATCACATATTGCGTGCGACACAACGATTTTATTTGGACACATAATACACACATTTTACTTAATAGCTATATAATAGCTGGCTTGATGCTCTAATGGTGTTGACCGCCTGAATCAAAAAGTGACGTTTCAAAAGTTTCAAAAGTATAGTGTCAAAACTGACATTTCTTCAAACAAAAACGCCTGTTTGGACACTGATAATATATATCCGGGTCAATTTCACCAAACGAGCATTTTTGTCTAATTCCCATGGAATTTTGAAATACCAACATTACACAAAAAAAAATATGCTGATAATTTGATAAAAAATATAATAAACATTAATTTTCTTATGGGGTAAAAATATTCATAAAACTATAAAAGTTATTTCAATTTAAAATTTTGGTCAGGGCACGGGAATTAGTGTGTCCGTGGGAATTAGATATTACTAGCACGGAAATTAGAACATGGCACAGGAATTGTTTTCTTAACTTATTTTGGTAGTTAAAACTATTATTTATGTATATTTTAATCTACAATAATATACTTCAACCATACTGAAGCGGCATCGAACATATTTACCTTCTTTAATTTTAGTTTCGGACGACAAATCTACGAAAGTATGATACACTAAAAACTACGTATTTGACTAATCGTTTCCTTAATTTTAATGGCAACTAATCTCTCTTTCTTAGTAAAATATACATATTTCAAAACAATACTTTGAGTAGTTGCGTAAACATGTCCGCCTTACATACAAAACTATTCATTAAAAAGTGTCATTATGTATCTGCATGTAGATAGGTACAGGGTGTATGATCTGGTATATGGCCGTATAGGAAATGATACTAAGAAATAAATAGGGGCACAGAGAGAAGAAGTGTAAGTTGAAGAAATCGAATATGCTGCCTTCATAAATTCATAACACAAAAAATTGTTTGACCACATATGAGGTAAGGTGGGGTAAGACTATCACCGGGGTAAGACTATCACAGACAGACAGACATGACGAATCCATAAGGGTTCCGTTTTTTGCCATTGGCTACGGAACCCTAATAAGGTATCTAATAGTATTACGGTTTTAATACCCCCTGGCACTGATTAAAATAACCGACTTGGCTTCACATTACATCTCAAAACTTTTTTTTAGTAGAAGAACTGCGTTGCGAGACTTGCATTTTTTAATGTTTTTGATAGGATCCCATCTCTTTTTGTAGGCTGTCCTTCTTTTCAGGTAATCATACCCATACCATACTGATACTATGTATACACATATCATAACTATACACATCTTTATTCATACTCACATCGTACATCGTAGTGTACCTTTACTTTCCCTACTAATTGTAAGAACTAAGGTAAATTTGTTATCGCATATATTTCTATAGGATTACAAACTTATTTATGCAGTTATTAGATCTTTAGAACGTGACTAATATTGCAGTATTATTAGATTTTTATTGGCTTAAAAAGCTAAAACCTAATTACGTTTCAAATTTGGAACTTGTGGGTATGCTAGAAGTACCTTAGAATAATGATGATCGTGAGTGATTGTGTCAGTGACAAAACTAAGGGATTTTAAAGTGCATTAATTCTTAGACTACATGTTCAAATTAAATGTTATTTTGATAGAATGTTATTTTGATAGAATGTTATTGAGATTTGATGGTACGGCCGTGTCACTTTGTTTTGCTCGACTTGGCGGCGGCACTGCCGTGCCCCCAGATCCTTTGTCCTTCCCCGGGCCTCAAACTATCTCCATGCCAAATATCATCAACATGATATTGGTTCAGCGGTTTAAACGTGACGAGATAACAGACAGACATACGGAGATACTTTCGCATTTATAATATAGTAAGAATAGGATATATTTCATTTTTCTTGTATTAGAAAAGCTAATTTATAACAACTAATCTATTAAACGAGCAATTCTTGTATATATTTCGGGGATCTCGGAAACGGCTCTAACGATTTCGATGGAATTTGATCATATATGAGGGTTTTCTGGGGTGAAAAATCGATCTAGCTAGGTGTTATCTCTGGAAAAACGCGCGTTTTTGAGTTTTTAGGTAGGTATTTAAACTTTATGCGGCATACGCTGTCAGCTGTCAAATTTACAAAAAAAAAACATTGCAAATTTGATTCATTTTGTTTCATGTAACCTTAGGTATAGGTATTATAATATGTAATAATTCCAGAAATAGTTTTATGTTTATATAATATTTTAATGTTATAATATGAACAATGAATAAGGTAAGATGGGGCAAGACTAACAGTACAAGGATTTCATACAAGTGATAGTCTTACCCCGGTGTCGTCTTACCCCACCTTACCTTACGTATTAAAATTGCCCGGGTCATTCGGGTCCACCCTGTATGTACTATAGTACTTATACTAAAAAACCGTTCACAGGTTTTTGTGCATTCTTTAAGATTTCCTTAAATGTAAAATAGAAAGATATACGTCATATTATTATTACATATAATATATATTCAATGTCGATATATATTTATGTAATAATAATATGACGTAAACATTGCCAAATAGCTTACAGTGGCCCCAATAATATATTTGTTGACAATATATGTAATACTTTCTAATTCCCGTGCCACTTAATCAGCTGTTTTAGGTAAATTTGCTATGGGAATTAGGGCACAGAAATTAGAATTCGTAATAAAAAAATTCGCCAAAAATTTAAATCGTGTTTGACCAAACTGTTATGTTATCGCTTACATAAAGATACATAAAGGGCTCCTAAATATGACAATTGTTATTGAAAAGCTATGTGGAAAATAAAATTTATAAGGGGCATCGAAATTAGAAAAAAATTGTCGCCCACCCGGATTCCGAAATACTTACGCGATTTGCTCGAACACGTCGCGGCTTGACTTACATCCACTTGCTTTGAGAAACAGCCGAATACTGCCAGTACAGGTGAGGCGGGACACGAGGCGGTTCAAATACAAACGTCGGCTGTCAGAGCCCTTTGAGTTTTGCCGAAGAAATTGTACTCGCGCGCTCGGACAAAATTTAAACATCGATCACGAGTTATTTACCACAATGAAGTTAATAGTGTATGTGCTCAGTGATAGTAAATATCATCTAGTTTAAGTATTTGACACTAAATTAGTGATACTAATGTAGAATTTTTCGTAGGATTTTTCATTATGCTCAAAAGTAGATTCCGGACAGGGCACGGGAGTAGTAATTTGAGCCTTTAGGTATTTTTAAGTGTACTCTAAAAACCAACTAATCAGTGAATTCATATGGAACTCGGTGTGAAAGTGTGACTTCTTTATGTAAAAAAAAAATGGTGAGTATTATCTGATGCTAACCCGCGATTTTCATCACGGACAGAAAAAAAATCGTGTTCAGAAATTGACCCATCCGATCCATGTCGCATCTTTACCAAATTTTTGAAGTATCTTAAAGTTCGAATCAGGCCGTATTACTAATTGCTCACTTCGAATTCTTGGACGTAAACTATTTACTTTAACTTTTACAAACTTTTAACGAATAAAATTCCAACACTAATAGTGTTCACATGTGTTCGAGACTTGTTCCGTTGCCCAGTACAAGAAGAGCCCAAGTAGCCTATTGTCTCAATGTGAAATAAAAGAAATTTCAGGAGTTCACGGCTCTTTGGTAACTGGTAGACTGGCTTTACTGATGCTACGACGTCGACCAACAATAAGCTACGAGAATACATAAGCAGGCGTATTACATCACTACATAGTATAAAACAAAGTCGCTTCCCGCTGTCTGTCCCTAAGTCCCTATGTATGCTTAGATCTTTAAGAGCCAACAGGAGTGGTCATTTCTCCATACAAACGTACTCGCCTGTTTCCTCCGTGGGTTTTGAAGCTAGAGCAATGATTTTTTCAACACAGATTAATATTGTCAATATCTGTGTCGGACCGTTTTGCTTTTTTTGATATTTTTGTTTTTTAAGGCGCTAGAGCCCTTCAAAAATGGCCAAAATGGCCTAATTAACTATGCCGCAATGAGAGGCGTGCTATACAAAACTGACATCAATTAGTCAAAAAAGCAAAACAGTCCGACACAGATAATGTCATAATCATTTAGATTTCCAAATTTGGTTACGATTGGTTAAGTTTTGGAGGAGGAAACAGTCGAGTACGAAACCTCGATTTTTGATATTTTTACGCAGGATTTTTCGCCTTGTCCTTATCGCACTAGTTTTAGGAGCCGCTTCCGTTAGCGAGACGGGTATATTTACCTAAAATATTTAAATCTTAGCTCCTGTTGGCTCTTAAAAATACGCAACGGATTTTGATACGGCTCATTTTAATAGATAGAGTGAGTCAAGAGGAAGGTTTATGTATAATTTGTTAACCCGTGCGAAGCCGGGGCGGGTCGCTAGTTATAAATATATTGGTCAATGCGCAGTAGTCTAAATATTAAACCATGCCACATGTCACCAGCACGGCTACCATCAGTTTGGCACTGACATAAACGCCGTCGAGAACGTAATTTTACTTTCTATACATCTCGCTCGTACTCGTATATTAGTGCAAACGAGATGTATAGAAAGTAAATTACGTTCTCGATAGCGTAAATGTCAGTTTTGACACTGTCAGTGACTCATGGTACGGGCTCAGACAATGAAAAGCTGAAGGCCTATTATAGCGACGTAACTGCAAAGACAAACGTAGAACGCTCACAATCGCAAAATAAAATATTTAAATATTCGCTCACGATTTTTCACAGTTTAAAGCAATTTCTAAAGAATCTAAAGCATCAATCATGCCAAATTGCTCGCAACTGCAATAAAGCGTAAGTACATTGCTTGATGCGACACGTAAGTCTTTTCTAACGCTCGCCAGTGTACTAAAACGGGTGGGCCTGTGTTCATATACCCTCGCGTGTCCACCCTGTATTTAAAATGTTAACCTCCTTGGAAAATGAGCTCTATGACTGTAGAAACAATGCCCACTCTCGAGTGGAAGCGTTTGCTACTGCGGTACTCAAAGCTAATTATAAAATTAAAAAGTTTGTGGAGTGTGATGCATAATTAAAGGGTGTGGTCAGCAAAACTTATCTAGGTTGTTTTGTGATGTATATTTTCGACCTTATTCATTAGAGAATAAGAGCGGAATTTTGAGGTTAATAGACGTATGTTGTAGTTAGTATACCTGACATAGTTATGAAGGCTTTGTAGGCACGTTGAGAGTCAAGTGGGTGTTGTGGAGCAAATTGCAAGGTTGGCGGTTAAATAAATAGCTTTTATTCAGCTGTTTGTGGCTAGGTATGAATGTCTGCAATTCCTAGGTTGTATTGTATTGTTCTTAAAAAATATTTATTTATCATTGGCGCTTATAATACAGGCTGTAATTGTTATAGCTGGCCCCATAGTAAAAGTTGTTAAGTGTGTCCTACATATTCCCCCGTCAGAGTTTGGTCAGATATAAAAAAAGCGGCCAAGTGCGAGTCGGACTCGCCCATGAAGGGTTCCGTATTTAGGCGATTTATGACGTATAAAAAAAACTACTTACTAGATCTCGTTCAAACCAATTTTCGGTGGAAGTTTACATGGTAATGTACATCATATATTTTTTTTTTAGTTTTATCATTCTCTTATTTTAGAAGTTACAGGGGGGGGGGGGACACACATTTTACCACTTTGGAAGTGTCTCTCGCGCAAACTATTCAGTTTAGAAAAAAATGATATTAGGAACCTCAATATCATTTTTGAAGACCTATCCATAGATACCCCACACGTATGGGTTTGATGAAAAAAATTTTTTTGAGTTTCAGTTCGAAGTATGGGGAACCCCAAAAATTTATTGTTTTTTTTCTATTTTTGTGTGAAAATCTGAATGCGGTTCACAGAATACATCTACTTACCAAGTTTCAACAGTATAGTTCTTATAGTTTCGGAGAAAAGTGGCTGTGACATACGGACGGACAGACAGACGGACAGACGGACAGACGGACAGACGGACAGACGGACAGACGGACAGACAGACAGACAGACATGACGAATCTATAAGGGTTCCGTTTTTTGCCATTTGGCTACGGAACCCTAAAAATCACCCTGTATAAAAGTCTTTGTATGCCGTCCTAGACACGTCGTAGGCAATTATAAAATTTACTTATTATAGTCACTTTAGCTGATTATTAGGGATTATATTTCGTAGAAAATCACTGTTTTTACAAACCTTGCAATGTTTGGTAGCCTGGTAGGCCATGTTAGCAAATAAATGGTACCTAAACAAACACAGTAGACGTTATGTTTTTAGGGTTCCGTACCCAAAGGGTAAAAAACAGGACCTTATTACTAAGACTTCGCTGTCCGTCCATCCGTCCGTCCGTCTGTCTGTCACCAGGCTGTATCTCATGAACCGCGATAGCTAGACAGTTGAAATTTTCACAAATGATGTATCTCTGTTGCCGCTATAACAACAAATACTAAAAATAAAATAAAATAAATATTTAAGGGGGCTCCCATACAACAAACACGTGCCCTCCCCTACCCTCCATGCGCGAGTCTGACTCGCACTTGGCCGGTTTTTACTATATTGTCTCAAGAGCCCTATAAATGGTTAAGAACACTATCAAGTTTTATAAACTGGCAATAACTAGACTTTCTGACCCACAAATCGACCCCTTGGGGCCCATTTAGAAGTCGCACAAATAACAAAAAATGTATTGCAGTGTTGAAGTTTCTATATTACTCCAATGGGACTAGTATCACTAGTATTTAGTGAGTTATTCGATTTTTACTGAAGAGCCCGTACCATGAGTCACTGACAGTGTCAAAACTGACATAAACACCATCGAGAACGTAATTTACTTTCTATACATCTCGTTCGCACTAATATGCGAATACGAGCGAGATGTATAGAAAGTAAATTACGTTCTCGATGGCGTTTATGTCAGTGCCAAAGCACAGAATAAATAATAGTACTTATTACAGAACACTCACTCTCTAACAAAACGCGTCTGTTACGATCAGCACAGATATGGCCGCTAGGTGGCGACAGCGCCACGCGCGGCTTATGGCTTTCCCCAAAAGTGGGGCCGAACGGATGTACTTTTAGCTACCTGTAGCAAAGCGACGAAATCGCGGAGTGAGACACACCTGACCAAAGTGATGGTAGCCGTATAGGTACCCACTAGTAAATTACACTCGATTGCGTGACGTGACGCGTTTGCGTTAAGTGTCATTTTGTATGGGATTTTGAGTTCCAAAACGTCCCGTTTGGCACACTGAAATACTCATACATCATCATCATCGGTACCTACACTACCTACGTATTCTTAAGGCGAAAATAATTGTAATGTATTTCATTGAAACAAGTTTTATATTATGCGCATTAACTTTTAATATAAGTACCTAATATACATTATTATGAAAACAAATATTTACACCTTAAAATCTAAAAATAGACAGCCATTTGTTCGTAATACACAATTTCTTAAAACTATTACTTACTTATAAAAAAACATTTTTTTTGTAATTATGGATCCTAAATCTTGTTGATATTGATATAAAAAAAATTACAAGAAAGATACTATGAGTGGTTATTGTTATTATTATTTTCGTATTAAGTTTTTGTCGTAAACGCGGTTAAAAATTATACCTATATGAGTTTAGGTCAAATTCGTCCAATTTTTTTTTGTGTATTAAATGTGTTAATATTTTTGTACGTGATTTTATTTACCTGGCCTCCAAACTGGCCCTGGTCCACTTTAACAAAGCCACATAACTATGATGTTGTTGTTAGTTTTGTTAAATTTCAAATAATAACTACTTAATTACAACCTAACCTACACCTGTTCAACAACAACAAAATCATTATAATATATACTATACTTTTTTTAATTGCAACATTAAATCAGCCCACATGCAGCTAGTGATGGGTAGGACATCAATTTAAAATGAGTTTGTATGAGTACCTCATTTACTAAAATGAGGTGTTACAATGTCTTACATCAAATGAGGTGAGGTACTAGCATATTTTCAGCGTCGACTATTCCATTAATTCCAACGGCGACAAAAATATTTAATGTATATACATATTTATGTATTCATCACTTCCTTTATAAATAAATAAATAGTAACATTTAATTGGAGTGCAATTCTGGAGGTTAAGAATAGAACTTTTAGGAGAAAGATAATTTTAGAATCAAGTAAAATGAATAGAGGAGTGAAGTAAGACATTTTTGCGGTACGAAGTACTGCGACAAATTAACAAAATGAGTGGTACAAATGAGGTGCCTCACGAGTGAGCGACTCAACACTACATGCAGCCTGTATTATAATTGAGCGTTTTCCAAAAAAAATGTGTATTTCATTCATGTCTTCAAAATATTGACTTCTTGGGTTCATTTTACTCAGAATCATTTGTACATTCACGCCTCATACATGAAAAATAGTATAAACTAAAGATATATTTATATATATATACTAAAGCGTATACTATTTAATAAATAGTCAAAATAACTAAAAAAGTACTATTGGGCTATATGTGACGTTCTACGGGAAAAGGTACCTTATGGCGGTCGGCGCATACGTCACGTAGCAATGCATTAGTATTGGCGCGTCGTTAATAATAGCCTGTGCCAACCGCCATAAGATACCTTTACCCGTAGAACGTCGCATATCACGATTTTAAGAGCTGTAAAGGGGCCTACTGATTACCAGTCCGCCGGACGGTATCGGCCTGTCAGTTAGAACAAAAAGTTGACAGTTCCGAACAACTGACACGCTGATATCGTCCGGCGGACTGATAATCAGTGGGCCCCTACACGCTTGGAACTTATTCCTCTATGACAGAATTGAGCTGATGATGGTACTTGTGTATGTAGACCTTCTTAGGGTCGTATTTGTCGATCAGGGCCGCCCAGACCTCGGGCTCTTCCTTGATGAGGTGGTGGATCATTTTGCGCATACCTCCTCTTTGGGCGATGGTGCATTTGGCACAGCCGGTTTGTAGGGCGTCGGTGATGTGTGCTGAAAAATATAATTAATGAGATAATGATTTACTTTCAGGCCAATTCGCACGTACGTTGACATCAAAATGATGTCATTTAGTTATTCGTTGTATTCTGTTAGTAACTATCAAGCGTCTCGCTTGCGCCAATACATGTACGGAGAAGCACGTGGGAAATGCACAATAACTAAATGACATCATTTGTGTCTTGTGGTTCTTGTGGATCCTTCTCTGATGGAAAGCCACATTTAGATGTCATTTTTATATCAGTCTACGTTCGCCAGTGGATACCTATCTTGATATGTGGTACGTGGTGATCGAACAGTCACCCTATGACCCCACATAACACATCCACGCTCAGAATACAACTCTTGCTTTCTATTAAAGAAGGGTTGCAAGTTTCTAATATCATTCGAATCAGTCCATCATCAATCATCATCATCTTCTTCGCGTTGTCCCGGCTTTTGCCACGGCTCATGAGAGCCTGGGGTCCACTTGGCAACTAATCCCGAGAATAATATAATACAAAATTCGACCTAACCATAGAGAAATATAGTAAGACAAGAGTGCTCACTCCATACATCAGTTCAGACTATTAATTTCAGTGGCTACATCTAGCATCGAGTAGCGAAACTATCAGTAGGTACTGCTACTTGACAATAGATGTAGCACCGACCGGAAAGTCTTATGCTGTTGAGATAAGACTTTCCGGTCGGTGCTACATCTATTGTCAAGTAGCAGTACCTACTGATAGTTCCGCTACTTGATGCTAGATGCTAATAGTCTTTTTGGTACTAAAACTGATGTATGGAGTGAGCACTCTATGCATTTTTTTCTCTATGACCTAACACAGGATCCTTTGCCGTTTCACGTTTGATGACTTCACTATAGCCAAAGCATCTTGAACATAATGCAAATACGTATGTTCTGGAATTGAAGGTACCATTCCCACATCCCTGTCAATAGGCGGCCTAGATAAGCCGTCAGCCACGTTCTCCTTAGCGTTGATATATTCGATGTCATACGAGTTACCTTTGAGAAGCTTGCCCTCCGGCGTGCATTTTCCTTTCTCCAGCACACACCTCACGTATGCCGCCATCAGTCGTTTGTTACCAATGATGGCGTCGATGTCCAAGGAGTCGTACTTTTCTGTGTACTTCTCACTCTCTGCCACTACCAGCGTGCAGAGGACGGCGATAGTGATGAGGATGGACTTCATTCTGAAAGATAGTTCAACTTAATGAGATAAAGATAAGATAAGATAAAAGATAGTTTATTCAATAGGCATAATTACAATGCGCTTATGAACGTCAAATAAAGTTACATCGGCTCCAACCCTACACCTCTGCCCCGAGAAGATTTAGAACCCCTCAATTGGAGGAGGGTATCCCAATATGGGATACCCCCTGGATAATGTAATGATAAGTAGGTAAAGACAAATATACGGGGGTCAAACACATTACACAGTAAGTACACATTTTATAGCAAACTAGTTCGCGTCTTTCCTGTAGATATCGCATAAGGGAATCTAAAGCTAATTTTTACGCGGCACCTTTACAGGCGGGATACATTTTTTCAGTACTTGAGACTCAAATAAAAACGGGATATCTGTTTACCAGAGTCGTTAACTTTTATTGTATTGTCCACAGAAGTGACCATTTTCTATAAGGTGTTCGGACTCATTCGCGTCTTTCCTGTAGACATTGCAAAATTAAGGGAATCTAAACTCAAAGCTTACTTTTATGGGATATATTTTTTCAGTACTTGAGACTTAAATAAGAAAAACGTGCACATGTAGCATAAGGACCCTTCTCTCAAGGAAAGCCACATTTAGATGTCATTTTCTTTCTAATTGTGATTGCGTGGGTATAACCCTAATAAAAGTGAAGGAAAACCTCTCAACAAATCATTGTTGGCCTATCGCGTGCGTGATTGCCACCTTCAAACATTGATTGATGACAATGGCTCAGTTATTTGATGCATTTACTAAAGGAATTCCACAAAACAATAACGTCAGTCACGATTTCATCGCGTTTCTTAATGATAAGTAATAAGTTTTTGGCAAAAAATTCATTTTTGGTACAAGCTTTTATCGCTGACTGTACTTTTCTTACGACAGACAACTAATACTCATCGAGACAATTCTAAAAACCCCTAACACAATTAGGTTGCGTTGTTTCATCACGGAGTTCCTATGGCCACCTCCTATCTCCATCATCAGATCAGCTCGATGGTACCATAATATTGCATTGTCACCCGACTTACATAAAGTTGCATTTCGTCAGGTGACAACCAAAACTCATAAACCCTGAATGTAGAATATTGCGTGCCTATCCGAGATTGACCTAACCACTGCTAAAGACTGATTAATAATGATGACAATAATAGGCCAATTATGATCATACCGTTCAAGGTGCGAATTTTTTTTTATACCTAAAGGAAATAATGAAAAAAAAAAATGCTTCTGGCAGGACTTGAACCTGCAAGCTCTGCAATCTGTACTGTGCACTACTTGCGTGTGCGTGTGGCGAGAATTCTTGACGTTGTTGAACAGAAGTCAGGTAAAGTTGCCTCGATAGAATAAAAATCACCAAAACCAAATTTTTAGGGTTCCGTACCTCAAAAGGAAAAAACGGAAGCCGTATAGGATCACTTTGTTGTTCGTCCGTCCCCGTCTGTCTGTTAAGACTTTATCTCGGGAACGGAGAAGAGGTACCTACGAGTTGAAATTTAAACCACATACTCAAGTCTACGGTCCCTTGAAGCTGTAAAAAAATCAAACTTCTAACTAAGTTAACGTAAAATAATCTTTAATAGAAAAAAACCGACTTCTCTAACTACTAGCCTGGACCCACTTAACGGCGCTTATACTTTATTTGGTAATATGTATACATTTTATGGTAATCATAGTGGTTTGTTTAGTTTAGGTATCATAGTGGTTTTCCGGATCAAGGTCCTGGTCCGTGTCCGGATCCGGGTCCGAGTCCGAGTACGGGTCCGAGTCCGAGTACGGGTCCGAGTCCGGCCGAGGCGGGCCCAGTCCAAGTCAAAATCGAAATTCAGAATCACAAAACGTGTACTATGCGTCGTTGAAGAGTTCTGTTCTGATCATCATCAGCAGTTCCGCTTCATCAAATGCCACAGTTTGTAATGTAAATGCTTGATTTTCTGATGAAAATATATAAAATTATATACGTATGCCTTTAAGATTTGAGGAGTTCCCTCAATTCCTCATGGATCCCATGTTCAGGACTTGAGATTGACATAAATGTGCCTAAAAACCTAACTTGCTTAACAAACATAACGAAAAGGACAAATCGCCAAATGCGAGCTATGCGTCGTTGAAGAGTTCCGTTATGATCATCATCAGCAGTTCCACTGCATCAAATGCGACAGTTTTTAATGAAAATGCTTAATTTTTTGATGAAAATACAAAAATCTCTATATGCATGCCTTTCAGATTTGAGGAGTTCCCTCGATTCCTCATGGATCCCATCATCAGAACTCGAGCTTGACAAAAATGTGGCTTAAAAACTTAACTTGCTTAACAAACATAACGAAGAGGACAAATCGTCAAACGTGTACTATGCGTAATTGAAGAGTTCCGTTTTGATCATCATCAGCAGTTCCACTTCATCAAATGTCACTTTTATAAATGTATATGCTTGATTTGTTGATAAAAACACAAAAATCACTATATGTATGCCTTTAAGATTTGAGGAGTTCCCTCGATTCCTCATGGATCCCATCATCACAACTGCGTTTTGACAAAAACGGGACCAATCTGTATGCATATACATACAATCAAAAAAAAAATTTCAAAATCGGTCCAGTAATGACGGAGATATGGAGTAACAAACATAAAAAAAAATTAAAGAAAAAAAAAAAAGACATACAACCGAATTGATAACCTCCTCCTTTTAAATTTGGAAGTCGGTTAAAAAGATAGGGCCGTTTATGTCGCAAAAAACGTATATTTCTACACTCTCAAGGGAATCAAAATTGATAGGGTGCTTTCCAGTGACCTAGAACTAAGAAATTTGGCAGGTAATATTGTCTTATGCTACAAATACAGAAAAAAATCCGAAAACTGTATATTTGTAATAAATAAATATAGTTAAATGTGTACGGAACCCTCGATGGGCGAGTCCGACTCGCACCTGACCGGTTTTTTATTAAACTTGTAGTTATATATTGTTACCCAGCAAAGCAATAAAATAGCTAGTGTAAATAAATAAATAAATAAAAATATAAACTGGGATGGTTTGACGTAAATAAATGTATTTTCTTTCTTTCAAATATATAATCGAGCAACTTCACGAGTAAAATTTAAAACAAAACAAAAGTATGTTTTCAGAGTAATTGAGGAAAAACGTTAAACCTTAAATTTTCATTCCGTGTGTTATCCCTATCTCCCGTCGCATGTTTCACGCAGCTCTTGGTCCCTTTTAATTGCCGTTTTATTTTCTGGATATCAGACGGGATGAGCTGAAAGTCCGACTACCAGCGGCTATTAGGTATAATTAGGTATAATTATAGCAATGGTGTCCTTACCTGCTCGTTGTGTGCACGGGTCGTTGCTAATAAGATCGGCTACGCGAGCCACACGCGCACATGAGCGTTGAAACAGTCGCCGTGGTCGAAACTGGCCGGGAGCGTATATATATTTTTTATATATTCCTGGCTCTTAAAAATAACAAATTAATAAGATAATAAGCTATATAAAAAATTAAGTTTACTTACTTGAATTATAAACGAAACAATACCGAACAGTGAAAAAGAAAGTCGGAAAGTAGACCCTGGGCTCGTAGCAGAAACTGAAGACGCAACCGATATAAAAGATTAAAATGAGAAAGATAAGATAAGGTTCTTTACAGTAACTATGTATCTGACTGAGAGACAAAAGAAAACTGTGATCTCAATCGATAATCATTGCGTTTTATAACGGCTAACGATCTTTGGCGGCTGACTTCAGGTGGCGCAATATGGTAATTTCCTGCGCTTTTCTTTGTTATTCAGGGTTATGATTTATGAACAATACTTTAGGTCATGTTGTCACGGAGAGAGTTGACTTGATCAGTTACTGTATACTAGTTACTCGCATCACGATTTTATACTGTCGGGTGCTGTCGGTTATAAGATACATAAAAATAATTAATACATATCGACTCAAAAATATGAAAATGATTTATAATTAAAGAAGAATTACTATGATGTGTTATCTGTTACTCCCGTGGAATGCATGGAACGTTGAACAATATAAAATGATTACGAATTATGAATATAATAGTAGGTAGGTTCATAAACGTATCTTTTTGGTCCCATAGTTGACTGATAGACAAATGCCTCACAATCACATTAACTCGTACAACTAATTATTTCGAGGATGCGTGTAATTGTACTATTGGAACGTTACCAAAATTCCAAAATTTCCAAAAGAAATAATTTCGGAAATTTTCCATAGTTTTGCATGTAAAATCGTGTGACAAACTTGTCCTTCCCACTTAAAATCTCGATTCGTTCTCTAGGGGTGTCAGCTAATGGGTCATCTATAGTCAGCAACATGTTGAATGACAGGTATAAAAGCTGTCGAACAAACATACATTAAAACACAGGTATAAGTTCTCTAGGGGTGTCAGCTAATGGGTCATCTATAGTCAGCAACGTATTAAATGACAGGCGGCCTAGCCAAGAATCACTTTGTGTCTCTCTATCACTCTTCTATATTAGTGTGACAGTGACAGTTGCGTTTCGTTCGCTACGGAGCGTTAGCGATTGGCATTTTGTCTACGGAGCCTGGTATAGAGCTGATGTCGGACAGACAGACACACAGACATTAAAAGTATTAAAACACAGGTATGAGTTCCCTAAGGGTGTCAGCTAATGGGTCGTCTATAGTCAGCAACATGTTGAAGGACAGGTACAGGGCGGCCGCGGACGCCGCGTGCCAGAGATCGTGGCTGTCAAATATATACAAACAGACACCTCGCGGCACATACATATTTTTATCTCTAACTCCCTACCCACCAGATCGATTTTCTTCAAATTCGAACTTAAAAATAGTATAATTTATCAGAGCTACGTTCCTGCTAAATTTCATGAATATCGGACGAAAAATACTCAAGATATCGTGTAACAAACTTTGTCACCGCTAGTTGAAATCTCAATTAAAACACAGGTATGAGTTCCCTAGGGGTGTCAGCTAACGGGTCGTCTATGGTCAGCAACATGTTGAAGGACAGGTACAGCGTGGCCGCGGACGCCGCGTGCCAGAGATCGTGGGTGTCAAACATATACAAACAGACACCTCGCGGCACATACATATTTTTATCTCTAACTCCCTACCCACCAGATCGATTTTCTTCAAATTCGAAACTTAAAAATAGTATTTATCAGAGCTACGTTCCTGCTAAATTTCATGAATATCGGACGAAAAATACTCAAGATATCGTGTAACAAACTTTGTCACCGCTAGTTGAAATCTCAATTAAAACACAGGTATAAGTTCCCTAGGGCTGTCAGCTAACGGGTCATCTATAGTTCGTACGGTAGTAGTACGGTTCTGGTACAGCTTGATCATGCACAGCACCGCTAACACGTACATGAACGACGAATCAAACTGGAAGTTCATCTTGTTGGGGCACAGGTGGTAGCAGGCGGAGAGTATGCCCTCCATGCTGAGGGCCAGCCCCATCCAGTAGAAGATGCCGTGGTGGAGAGGGATGCCCAATTCCGCACCCTGTTTTTTCCTCTGCGCCACCTGCCGTATCCTCACTTGGGCCATGAAGGCGATGCCTAGTAGGACGTAGCCTATGTTCGAGTAGACGTGGTTGAAGTCCGCGAGGGGGCCCAGCGGGTGCGCGCAGAAAAAGTTGTAGTAGCATAGGTCTTGGTTGCCGGTTTGGAAGACCATCCTTTGATACATGAAGAGTAGCTGTACGACCGGAAGAGCGTACACCACCGCCACCGTCAGCGCGCTCCAGAAATATCTGTCAGAGCGGCGCGCGTACGTGGGCCGTCGAATAAGCCCCGCAACCGTCAGGGGCTGCGCTAACACCAGCTCGCGAGGCTCCGACCCGTCAGACGAAAACGAGTCCGCTTAAACTGTTTTTTGACAAGTTTTCACAGACAATCAAATATGACATTGATAATCAAGGCGGTTTATTCATTTCATTTATTTTATTCATTAACAATATACATTGTGTTTGAATGTCATTCTATATAACTATCTTAATTAACCTTAAAAACCTTAACCTTAACCTTAAAAATGTAAACTTCCCATTCCAAAAATTTCCATTTTGTTGTCAATGCGTTCTTGTGAAACTTTCATACAATTTCCTTGACTTTATCCAACTTTTTGAGAACTTTCGTCATGCTATATGCATAATTGCATATACACCTGTGCATGCGAATATAAAAGGATATTTGCTAACTGTTGCTCAAAGGTTAAATGGAAGAGATCCCTGAAAGGGATAAGTTCACCTTTGTACAAATGATGTGTGTTTTTTCATGTTTTATGTTTCTTTTTGTACAATAGAGTGTTTTACTACTACTACTACTACTGTTAGGCCAGCTACTTGTATCGTGTGAATGGACATTGAATGTAGGTACATTCTATTGACATTGCGATTATGCTTATTTTTATAATAAGCCTAGCCATGACCTTTCACAATATAGGGCAGATAGAAATTGCCATTCTAAGAACTAGGAGAATAATTTGCTCCGTTAACCTATTTTTTTTTTCCTGCCATTTACTGTTAAAAGGCTGAGGTACGGACAGCCTTAGAAGTACATCTTAAAAGGTTCAAAGATATCTTGTCGGGATCTTAACTTTTTCATGATACCTAGTGAACGAGTCTACGATAATTTCACATTAATACGTGTAATGTATTAACAAACTCACAATCAGTAGGCAGTACAAATTCAAAAGCTTAATATGTAAAACCCCTTTCATTAAATCTATACGTACATCACATAATATATATATATATATATATATATATATATATATATATATATATATCCTGAACTCCAAGCCAATTAGGTGACGCGTCAATAACATAATAGATTCAGATTACAAGTAGACAGTAGAACCCTTAATGAGCGTAATTAGAGATAATGGTCGGAGGCGCATTACTGAGCAATCAGTGACGGTTTAATGTACGATAGATATTCCATTACAAGTCCTCAGCGTAAATAAAAGACAGTATTTAACTGAAGATAGCGGGTGCATAGGTGTCGAAGTTGTGTAGACCGCGCATATCAGGAGCTCGAAAACAATACAAAAGGTAATCACGGTTCATATCAGTCAATGAGTCAAGACTTCTCCCACTGTTAACACTTATGTACTTCTATCCTGCGTTTTTTTTTTCGTTCTTCTCGTTCACTGTGTAAATTAACCCATTCTCCCTGTCAAGCAAGATAAGCAAACTATAATTGTAAGTAGGTAAAGTAAGTATTACTAGATTTGTAATTTCGCACGCCATGTACTTTACGCAGTTTCTATCTGTGGAAACTTGTAATAGGATCACTGTTTCTATGCTATTACCTAACTTGTTACTCTAGCTGTAAGATTTCCTAACAAATAAAAAATATCCCGGTCTATATAAGTCTATTGAAAGTTTCCTTTATTAATTTCCTGTGAAATTTTCCTGAAATTTCCGAAAACATTTCCAATTTTTAGGAAAATTTTCGCAACTTGCACATCTGTAATTCTGCGCTTGGCCAAACTCGCTTGTAATGTACTGTTAATTCTCCTTGTACTGTGGTTGTTCTATCGTGCCCCGCAAAGGTCGATCATAATGGACCGCTAATAGTCGAAGGGTGTGCAGGAATCGCATGACGAAAAACACATAAAATACGCAAGGTCAGGGCCAGAGGTCAGGGGTAATGACGATTTTCGCGATTAGGTATTTGACCCACTGGTACAAGGGTTAAAGCAATTATAGTTTTATGTTACATTTTAACTTTTATCAAGGCGTGAACGATGCGAGAAATGATTTAGTAAGGCCTGTAGATTGCTGTAGGACAAGTGGTGTCGTTTGGAAGTACTTAATACTGTGTAGATATGTTTATAAATATAAATTAAATAATAAGATAGATAAGATAGAATTTATTTCATTGAAAAATATCCAACAATTACAAACAATCATAATACAAGTCTGCCTCTGAATATTTTACACCCGGTGCCGTTTATTATATTTATTTAATCTTTATTGCACATAAGAAAACAGTGTACAAAAGGCGAACTTAATGCCATAAGGCATTCTTTACCGGTCAACCTTTAGGCAAAGGAGATATGTTGTAGGCGGTGCAAAAACTTGTGATATATAGATGATAAAATTAGGTACCTGTACGAACACAATACAATCACATTTAAGTAAAGCAGTTGTCTTAACGTTATAATAGTTAAGCGGGTCCTAAATAGCCCTTACGTTAACTACATTAAATAATTCAATGGAATGTAAAAAAAGGTGTAGAAATAAATAAAATATCGGGAAAGAACTTGGGGTTGAAAATGTATGTATGTATGTATGTATGTCACTTTATTGCACATAAACAGGTTTACATAAAACGGACAAAAACAAAACAAAAATAAGAATGTTATGTACAAAGGCGAACTTATCCCTAAAAGGGATCTCTTCCAGCTAACCTTTGAGAAAATGCGAAAGGATCAAACACTAACAGGTGAAAGACAATTTAATATGGACAAATAGCAATATAAGAATTTTGGATACACATAAAGGAAGACGAGAGTAATAAATAAAGAGAAAACCAGTACTACCTACTCATAAATACGCATAAACTATAAACATACTTATACATATATAACCTATATACACATATACATATACGTATACATAAACATACCGCTGTTTACTAACTACATAAACATATAATCTATATATAAATAATATATAAATATATATATACAAAGTATTCAGTTCTAACTACATCAGGAGTCTAATAACCACAACTTTTTCAACTTCTCCTTGAGTGAGGCAACTGTCACGAATAACGTGAATGTAAAATAGTTAACGCTCACAAAGTTATTTGCCGCCTTAGGATACCTTTATTTTATACCTACTTACGCTCATTGAATAATAAAAGTATTTGTATTTATAGTAAACAAATACTTATATTTTGTAACCTACTATTAATTTTGACTTATACTCTCATACGTTTAATAATAAAATAACTATTTCTTTCTTCAACGCACAGACAGATATCCTACGCTGTGATAGGTATTTTATATATACGTACGACCGACCGGTCCCGGCCGCTGGTCACCTCGCCCTTCCGTCGCGCACCGCGGGAGTCCCCGCGCTCGCGGGCGCCGCGGGTCGCGGCATTCCGCTCCCAGCATTGCTACGCACAGGCTGCGTCCCTTTATATTAAATCCTGTCCGCGGAGCGATCGCTACTGCGCGGACGTGTTTTATATTTAATTAAAAATTAAATTATTCCTTAAAATCAGTGAATCCCATATTGGGTAAGTGTTGCATTAATCATTTTAACCTGCCTAAGTTGTTTTAGCCAATTGATGTAACGTAGCAACCGAGAAATACCGCTAGCTGTAACCTTTGGACTTTCTTTGTCTAGATTGTACACGTGTTAATATTCGAGGCTATCCATACATTTCATTTAAATTTCTTCATGTTTAATAGTGGGAATTATTTGTATTGATTAATGTGAATCAGTAGTGCTGTAGAAATAATACTAATTTCATAATTTTAGACCATAAGCTTTTCTCCTGCATAAAAGGGCTGTTTGTTTCTTCTATCCTTACATTTCTATTTCTTTCTTTTCCGCTTTTTCTTCGCAAGATGATTTTGCCCGATTTAATTGCGTATTGCTTTTGCTTATAAATAATACCTAAGATGTGCTACAGCGCTTGTTATTAGAACATAAAAGATATCTGCTTAATTCGCAACACATTTAGGCGTTGTTTATAAGGAAAGGTTCGCTTAACCATAAATATAATCACTATTTTACTGTGCTGCACCGATTTCCTCTTGTAATGTTACGAGTATCTGATATTGCTACAACCTAATACTAGCGTTATCTGCGGGTTTGCTTGCGCAATTTATTTTCAAACCGCTATTTTAATTATATTAGTACCTTGTCTTGCCATACTGTGGTATAGTTGTACCAGTATCTGATGCTCGTTTCACCGCACCGCTTTCTCATGTACCTGGACTGCCCATCACACTCAATGATTGCTTCATTGTAAATAAATACCCACCCTTGTTAGTGCTAGCGTGTGATGGTTACCAGTCCAGGGCGAATATTGAACACAGGCCTAATTTTACTATTGGACGCGTTCCAGGAACTCCCTACGGGGTTGGCATTTTTGCCACCATGACCTTGGGCTTGATGAAGCCTTAAGCGCTACCTCCGACGGCTCAGCTACCGTCGTGAGCTACCTCCGTGTCGACCTTGGGCGACCTTGACCTTGGCTGCGCCTCGTCTCTTGGCCTTAAGTCAAACTCCACCACGCTACGCACATCCGAGGGACGTGGGGTATTGTACTAGAAGACCGGCCAACTCTCTAGTAGACAGACCCAGAATCTAGGCTTCGAACCCACTCTTGTTCTAGTATAATTATTAGCCTTAACTTATTAAATAACTCTTACTTTACTACTTTAAGCTAAAAACTTAATTGCTAGACTCAAACTTAATCTAAACTTAATACCTACAACTTACTTCTAGAAAATTTAACCTTATCTTTAAACTTAAACGAGATAGTGTATATTAGTATTAGGGTAAATTAAATAAATTGTTATTAAGATTTAAATATTCTTGATTATTTACGTCCCAACAATATCTCCCCAGGTAATATACGGTTAGGTGATATTTTTAGGTGACAGTTTGGCGCCCAACTGTTTTGTTTTAGATTTTGGGTCTACCTGAGGGTTGGTAAGTTTTCTTTTTATCAGCATTATTGGTGTTGGTGTGTGCATGTCGCAGATTAGTAAATACGTAGTTATATAAGGTGTCATTATTTTAGTTAAGGATTATTCAATCGCTGTAATTTCATAGTCTCATTTCCTAGTATTTATCACGCTCACTATATACTAAATCTGATTTTTGCAATACTTACCTACACTTATATAGTAAAAAAAAAAAAACAGAATGTTTCGCCCAATTAAGTACTTACAGTTGACTAAGTCAGAATTAATTTACGAGGTAAAAATACGGGCAGAGGAGCCTAAGGATAAGGTGGAGGAGTTAAGGCAGCAAATATCTAAGCTTGCGATTAGGTATCCAGCAGAGGATATTCTCGATTCTTGTTATGAGTTTGATGATGATATCGCCGGTATAAAACACACTTTAGCTAAAGCGGCAATTAACGTAGCTTGTCTCAAACAAGACCCCCATCAAAAGAATTTACTCGAACGTACCCAAACTTACCTTAACCACATTTATCACAGGCTTAATCGAATTAGTCTACTTGAAGCTGCACCTGAAAAATCAGCCTTGCTACACGAGACACAGCAGTTCTATAACGAACAATGTTCGTCCCTTCAGGAAATCTTGGCATTATTACCTCAGGTTGTCACTCAACCTGCTTCTATCAAATGCAATACAGCCCAAGTTACTCCTAGCTTTTCAGCCCAAGGTAACTTAACTGACGATTCCAACGAACTTCCCACTGACGCTGAAGCCTCAAATGCAGACGGTATAAATAATTATAATATTAAGGTTACTTGTGACCGCGGTCTAAGCTCAGATATATCTAAACTCAAATATGACGGCAAGTCTTGTGTTCGAGCTTTTATTGCACGCGCTAAAGAGTCAATTATGTCGCTAATTGCGAGGTCTGCCTTGCTCATAAAGACCCTACGCACGGAACCCTTGGTAAAATGGGCAGGCCTAAAGACTGCCGCAGGCCCTGGCAAGTTATTTCCGTAGATTTAGTTGGACCTTTGCCTACTAGTAGGAAACAAAACAGTTACATCTTCGTAGTAATGTGTTGTTTCTCAAAGTACTGCCTCATATTTCCTTTGCGTCGTGCTACTGCTGAGGCTACGTCTAAAATACTCGAGGACAACGTGATCCTAGTACACGGGGTACCTCAAACTATTATTCTAGACAACGGGTGTCAGTTTGCTAGTCGGGAAATGGATAATTTATTTAAAAGGTATAAAATACCAAATGTCCACTTCACTCCAAAGTACACACCCCAAATTAACTCGGTTGAAAGGTACAATAAAACTATTGTCACCGCTTTATCAACATTTGTGGGAGAAGATCAGAGAGCATGGGACGTGAACCTTCCAAAAATTCAGTTCGCGATTAATACTTCTACAAATGAAGTAACTGGCCAAACTCCAGCGCTTCTCGTGTATGGTCGTCAACTTATTACGTGCGGGTCGCATTACATAGATAATGACAACCCAAACGAGTTGATATTTGCTCCCAGAGAACCATACGCGGAAAATCTTGGCCATTTAGCCGTAATGTTTGATCGTGTACAGACTACCTTATGGCGAAGTCACCAAAAGAATGCTGCACGGTACAATACTAGACGCAAAGATGTCGAATTTCAAGTCGGGGACATAGTTTTTAAGCGTAATTATTTCCAAAGTGACAAGGGCGCTTATTTTAGTAAAAAGCTCGCGCCCAAGTTTCAGAAATGTCGTGTGAAGGCAAAGCTGTCCCCCTTAGTTTATGTAGTAGAAGACATGTCAGGGCGCGATCTAGGTGCCTGGCATATAAAAGATTTTAAGATATCTAATAAGGCCTATTCACCCTGATTTGACATCCCCGTGTAGGGACGGGTGGAAGAATACGTCTCCCTACCGCCGCCAGAAAGCGTGACGTAAGAGCCGTCTGATCTGAGCAGCTGCGTTCGTAAATTTCCGTAGAACCAGGCTGTAGTTTACAATTACTTAGTCTTAGTTAAGCAATAGTTAGTTTATTGTGTCGTTTTTTTTCTTTTTTTTTCTTTGGGTTGCCCTCTTAATAAGCCTTCACCAGAGTCATTCTGTCCCTTAGAAGAATGCCCCAAACTGAAGCGGGTGGTGACTTCGACGTCTAGTTTTAACCTTATAAACATTTAACTTAGTGATTTAGGCGGATTTTTATTAGGAAAAATCCTATTCCGAAGAGAGGGGGTACTGTCACGAATAACGTGAATGTAAAATAGTTAACGCTCACAAAGTTATTTGCCGCCTTAGGATACCTTTATTTTATACCTACTTACGCTCATTGAATAATAAAAGTATTTGTATTTATAGTAAACAAATACTTATATTTTGTAACCTACTATTAATTTTGACTTATACTCTCATACGTTTAATAATAAAATAACTATTTCTTTCTTCAACGCACAGACAGATATCCTACGCTGTGATAGGTATTTTATATATACGTACGACCGACCGGTCCCGGCCGCTGGTCACCTCGCCCTTCCGTCGCGCACCGCGGGAGTCCCCGCGCTCGCGGGCGCCGCGGGTCGCGGCATTCCGCTCCCAGCATTGCTACGCACAGGCTGCGTCCCTTTATATTAAATCCTGTCCGCGGAGCGATCGCTACTGCGCGGACGTGTTTTATATTTAATTAAAAATTAAATTATTCCTTAAAATCAGTGAATCCCATATTGGGTAAGTGTTGCATTAATCATTTTAACCTGCCTAAGTTGTTTTAGCCAATTGATGTAACGTAGCAACCGAGAAATACCGCTAGCTGTAACCTTTGGACTTTCTTTGTCTAGATTGTACACGTGTTAATATTCGAGGCTATCCATACATTTCATTTAAATTTCTTCATGTTTAATAGTGGGAATTATTTGTATTGATTAATGTGAATCAGTAGTGCTGTAGAAATAATACTAATTTCATAATTTTAGACCATAAGCTTTTCTCCTGCATAAAAGGGCTGTTTGTTTCTTCTATCCTTACATTTCTATTTCTTTCTTTTCCGCTTTTTCTTCGCAAGATGATTTTGCCCGATTTAATTGCGTATTGCTTTTGCTTATAAATAATACCTAAGATGTGCTACAGCGCTTGTTATTAGAACATAAAAGATATCTGCTTAATTCGCAACACATTTAGGCGTTGTTTATAAGGAAAGGTTCGCTTAACCATAAATATAATCACTATTTTACTGTGCTGCACCGATTTCCTCTTGTAATGTTACGAGTATCTGATATTGCTACAACCTAATACTAGCGTTATCTGCGGGTTTGCTTGCGCAATTTATTTTCAAACCGCTATTTTAATTATATTAGTACCTTGTCTTGCCATACTGTGGTATAGTTGTACCAGTATCTGATGCTCGTTTCACCGCACCGCTTTCTCATGTACCTGGACTGCCCATCACACTCAATGATTGCTTCATTGTAAATAAATACCCACCCTTGTTAGTGCTAGCGTGTGATGGTTACCAGTCCAGGGCGAATATTGAACACAGGCCTAATTTTACTATTGGACGCGTTCCAGGAACTCCCTACGGGGTTGGCATTTTTGCCACCATGACCTTGGGCTTGATGAAGCCTTAAGCGCTACCTCCGACGGCTCAGCTACCGTCGTGAGCTACCTCCGTGTCGACCTTGGGCGACCTTGACCTTGGCTGCGCCTCGTCTCTTGGCCTTAAGTCAAACTCCACCACGCTACGCACATCCGAGGGACGTGGGGTATTGTACTAGAAGACCGGCCAACTCTCTAGTAGACAGACCCAGAATCTAGGCTTCGAACCCACTCTTGTTCTAGTATAATTATTAGCCTTAACTTATTAAATAACTCTTACTTTACTACTTTAAGCTAAAAACTTAATTGCTAGACTCAAACTTAATCTAAACTTAATACCTACAACTTACTTCTAGAAAATTTAACCTTATCTTTAAACTTAAACGAGATAGTGTATATTAGTATTAGGGTAAATTAAATAAATTGTTATTAAGATTTAAATATTCTTGATTATTTACGTCCCAACAATATCTCCCCAGGTAATATACGGTTAGGTGATATTTTTAGGTGACACAACAGATTGCGATTTCCTTACGTCCACTGGTAGATCGTTCCACAGCTTAACTGAGTAGGCCGTGAAAGACTTACAGTACGCACGCGACTTTTTCGGCGGAATGGCTAAAGTCAGATTTTCACTAGATCGCAGACGGTGACCGCTAACAGTAGCCAGAAAACTAAATCTCTCTGATAGATACGTAGGGGATGCGGGATTAAATAACACGTTAAAGAGTAATGACAGAACATGCACATCCCTACGACGACGT
Organism: Cydia amplana; assembly: GCF_948474715.1. NCBI lineage: Eukaryota > Metazoa > Arthropoda > Insecta > Lepidoptera > Tortricidae > Cydia > Cydia amplana. The sequence continues at coordinate 12,939,207 of NC_086084.1, read as the reverse complement.
ATCGGAAGCCAGCCAAGCTGCGAGCGGAAGGCAGACACGCGATCGTACTTACGTAACCCGAATATATATCTAATGCAGACATTTTGCAAGCGCTCTAGCTTGTCAAGCAGTTCCTCCCTTAGGTCCACAAAAGCAATGTCACCATAATCGAGGAGTGGCAGTAAGAGAGAGCGAGCAAGACAGATTTTAGTAGAAAGAGGAAGAAAGTTTTGCATTCGCCTCAGAGAGTGCAGCGAAGCAAATAGCTTCCTACTGACCTCCGATATATGCGGCGTCCATGAGAGTGTCTGGTCTAGGATGACACCCAAGTTCTTGACAGTAGAGGAAAGTGGAATCAAAGTCCCGTCATAGGTAACATCGGGTAACACCATATTCGCTAGTTTGGAGACAAAATGAGGACTGCCAATTACAATTGCCTGCGATTTTTTAGCATTCACTTGTAGCCCGAAATTCAAAGTCCAGTTGCAAATAGCTCTTAGGTCGCAATTAATCTTACTGAAAAGAGAAGGAAGTTCGTCAATGTTAGCCGCCGCGTAAATCTGCAAATCGTCTGCGTACAGATGGTAATTAGACCTTAAAGATTTAGTAATGCCGTCAATAAAGATGGAAAAAAGCAGAGGAGAGAGCACACCACCCTGGGGGACACCAGCGGTAAGGTTACACCACCCGGAGACCTTGTCGTCGACCCTTACTCGCTGGCGCCTACCAAAGAGGTAGCTTCGAAACCAAGCAAGAGCAGATTGAGAAAGGTTAAGCGTATTAAGTATACCTAGGAGAATATCAAAATCTACATTATTGAAGGCACTACTAAAGTCCAAGAGCACAAGGAGAGTGAGCTTCCCCCCTCGATATTAAGACGAACGTCATCGGTTACCTTAACCAACGCCGTGACAGTGCTATGCCCGGGGCGGAAACCAGATTGGAGAGGATTGACCATACTATGTCTGTTGAGATGTGAAGAAAGGCGACGATTTACGACGTGCTCAATTATTTTTGATAAAACTGGAAGGATGGAAATGGGCCGATATTGGGAATAAGAGATTGGACTAGAAGTTTTGGGAAGTGGGATTACATGGGCGTGTTTCCATATAGACGGGAAGGTACCAGATGAAAAGGAGTAATTTATAATTTGGGAAAGGACAGGAACAATGTAATCCGCTGCAAGCATGAGCATATCCAGACTCAGGCTATCCTCACCAATGGCTTTTGTCTTAATACTCTTGAGGATAGAAAGTATTTCCTGTGGAGAAATGATACCCAGGTCGAAGGCAGAGGAGTTGGGGCGTGGCCTGTCAGAAAGTGATGAAATTGTGCTCTGCTTAACAGATGGGTCCAGAGTAGTAGGAGAGTAACTAAAATGAGAATTCATACCGTCTAAGTCGAGAGTACCATCTGGACGCTGTTGAACTTTACCCACCCCTAGTGACTTCAAAAAATTCCAAAGTTTTGTCGGAGGACACTCGTCGATGGACTTGTGAATATACCGACGTCTTGCCTCACGACAAACTCTGTTACAGCGATTACGCAGCGAACTATAACGAAGACGATTGCTCTCAGAAGGATCAGATCTAAGTTTAATGCGAGCTCTATTTCTCTTCTCCATGAGTCCTTTAATTTCGGGGGTAAGCCACGGTGCAGGAAAGTGACGGACGCGCATAGGCTTCAAAGGAGCATGTTGATCAAAAATCGCAAGCAATGTTGCATTGAAAGCCTCTACTCTTACGTCTATATCCCCAACACTTCCAACGCTGTGCCAGTCAGCATTGCGCAAGTCATCCTGCAGTGCCCGCATGTCTATGCCACGAAGGTCACGTCGTAGTATAACTTTATGTCTCCGTTTGGGTGGACGTATTCTAAAAGAAGCAAAAATCAAGTCGTGACAAGAAAAGGAAGCAGCATCAAATTGCCCATGCGAAGTAACTAAATCCGGGGAAGAAGTTAGAATTAGATCTAAAAGTGAAGGAGGACCGTTGTGTGGAAAGTGAGTTGGCCCAAGGGGCAGAATATTAAGATTAAGGGAATTTACAAGCGAATGAAGTTTAAGAGAGCGATGATCTTTTTTTAAAAGACATGTGTTGAAATCACCCATGATAATGGTGTGATCAAATTGAGGGCTAAGATCTACCAAGGTCTTCTCGAGTATGTCAAAGTAATTAATGTGTGAATTAGGGCTATAGAAAACACCGAGAAGTACCTTAGAGTGGTGCAACGTCACTTCAAGAAAAAGGAATTCTGGAGAGTTCGAGTAGGCAACAGGAGACTCAGCGACAACTTGACAAGCTAGATCTCCTTTCACGTAAATAGCGACGCCACCGCCGCGCATCATGTATGAACTACCGTCAACAGCACCTGTCCTGTCATTACGGATTAAGCGGTACCCCGGCAGAGGATAGTGTGTAGAGGGCAATGAAGGCTTGAGCCAGGATTCAGATATGAGTATGGCGTCAATATTACTTGAGCTAAAGGACGCCAGTAACTCTGCATAATGTGCAGGTACACTTTGGGCATTGATGAGGACAACATTAAAATGTTTTTTTGCAGAGGCAAAGGTGCTGTCTAGCCGATCGCATAAGCTGGGCATATCCGAAGCATCACTCAAGGAGTCATAGTTACTAGAAGAAGACAAAGAGAAAAGCTCACTATCAATACTCGTGTTAAAGGCGTCCGACATTTGAATACGACTGAATACCTTAAATAATAATAATATACTATATGGATATAAATATAATACAATAAATAATATATGTACTAATGTACTAAAAAATGTGTATGCAAAATTTTTGCAATTTAACTAACCTAATTTATTCCTTCCTCATTAGCTCACCAACAGTTTTTAACATAAATGATTAATTTACCAACATCAATGGAAAAAAAAAGTACATATGATTAATACAGTTGTTTTACAAAGAAAAATACACTTGAACCTAGTAAAAACGAAACGCAATCTTAGAGAAACGTCAAAGTTGTCAAACTGACACTTACGCAACAAAAACAGTAATATTGAAAACAAGATGAAGGTATACTAGAAAATTGATATAAAAATAATACTTGAAATAAAAATAATAATACAAACAAAATTTACAAGAACCAAAAAACGTTAAGAACACAAAAAATAAAAAGCAGCTACCGAGATCCGGAGGCGGAAGGACTCTTCTTCCTGAGGTTATGTGCGCGTCTCGTAGTTCCGGCAGCGCCGGGTTCCTTCAGCGCCTGCGCAGGTTTTTTGGCGACTTCGGCACGTTGAACTGAGGCTGCTTCAGGAACTTCAGCGGGAACTTTAGCATCAGCAGCCGGTTCTGACACAGACAACGAAAGCAGCTCCGTCATCGTTGTTACCTTGTGACGCGTCCCATTGCCGCACTGCACGACGATCCGCCCATCCCTAGTCCAGCTGCCCTGCACGCCATATATTCGCCGAGCCTCCAGGAAAACCGCATGGCGAGATGCTATGAGAAACTCAGAGATGGTTTTGCCAGAACCTTTGAATTTCTTCTTCGCTGCCCACACTGCAGCCCGGGTCCGCACACAACCAAACTTCACCAGTATAGGTCTTGGTTTGGAACCTCGCTTTTTGCCCAGACGATGGCAAGCAAAGAAGGAATTTGCTGTGATATTTTGGACCTGCAATGTATCCTTGAACTCAGAGGCAGCAATTGTGGTGACATCCTCACCCTCTGTCTCCTTAATACCATGAAGGAGTAGCATGCCTGACCGTGACCGGGTCTCTAATTCTTCCAAGGATGCCGACACAAAACCCATCTGCTGTTGTAGACACTCGACCGCTTTCCATATGAATTTCTTAAAGTTTTTGAAATCCAACTCCAGCGAAGAACCACTTGGAATGTCCTTCTCGGCAATGCTGCTCTCAAAGGAAGCCATTTGGGACGAAAACATTTTCTCCAGCTCGTCCATCTTCTTTTGCAGCTGCTGGATATGGTCCATATTGATCCTTTATATTACAACACAAGTGACCTTTGGACCTTAGTGTGTGAACAGTGTAGTAGTGAATTATATTGGTGATAATTAACTGTGGCAAGCAATGAGGAGCTAATTACCTCATGTAAGTAATATTTACTTTAAAAAATGGCCAAATAATATTTTATTTTTAAATAAATAGAGAACAGTCAGCTTTACTGTGTTTACTTGTCTGCCTACCCACAAGGAGCAATTCATTTGGGTAATATGGCTATTACCCAAATGAATTGTGGTCTCGGAATAATAAACCAATAGGAACCGCCATTAACAGGCGTTCCCCTCTGCCAATAGTCGGCGGCCGCTGGTCAAGGAGGTTATATAAAACTAGTTGCCATACGTCATACGCCATTCAGCAAACGTCAGTCTAAGCGGAATGTTAGGAGCAGAAAATGCCGAATTGTAGCGTTTTCTCCTGTAAAAACCGATCGGACACATCTAGCGTACTTAAAGAACACATTTCTTTTCATATGTAAGTACTATTACATGTAAATATTATCAAATAGTGCACTAATTCAGGAAAAAACTAAAAAACATTGTCAATCTGAAAGTGATACCACTTCATGGTACTAGATCTAATTTAGGGTAATATTTAAAGAAGACTTTCTAAATATTCATTAGGTATACCTAACTTCTAATTTGCGTTGCTTATTATTATATAATTTATATAACACATTATTTTTATATAACACCTTATTTTTACGAGGGCTGTTTGATAAGTACCCGTTTTCCAAATGTATTAATATCACGGGCCGAAAATATGTATACAATCGTTTTAAGCCATTTTTCAGAGGTGGGAAAATTTTAAAAAAAAACAGCATTCTTTTGTTTTTTTCTCATTTGACAGCGATTCAGTGAAAGCGTGAACTTAAAATTGTGAAAATGGAGAAAGCAGTATCGGTCTGTAATTAGATTCTTGTTTTTGGAAGGAAAAACATGTGATGAAATAAAAGTAAGAATGCAAGCGGTTTACCATGAATGTGCTCCTTCTATGACAACCGTCAGATACTGGTTTAACGAGTTTAAGCGGGGGAGAACAACCGTATTTGATGAGGATCGCCCAGGCCGCCCAATTGAGGTGACTACAGACGATATGGTTAAGAAAATTGAAAATATCGTTTTAGCCGACCGCCGAATTGAACTTCGAGAAATCGTTGATGCTGTAAATGTTCCAATCGAGCGGGTACAAAACATATTAGAAGAAAAATTGGGTATGAAGACAGTATCGGCGAGGTGGGTGCCGCGTTTACTCACGGAGGAGCAAAAACGGAACCGACTGACTACTTCGGAGCAGTGTTTGGCCGTGTTCAAACGTAACCCGAAGGAGTTTCTGCGTCGTTTCGTGACCGTAGACGAAACGTGGGTCACCACTACCCCCCGGAAATGAAAGGGCAGTCGAAGCAGTGGATTTTACCGGGTGAACCTGCGCGAAAGATAGCAAAAATCGTTCCATCGGCTGGAAAGGTCATGGCGACCGTTTTTTGGGATTCGCAGGGTATTATACATATTGAGTTCTTAGAAAAGGGGAAAACGATAACAGGGCAGTACTATGCCAATTTATTGGATGAATTTGACGCTGGGTTGAAGGACAAACGACCCCATTTAAAAAATAAAAAAGTACTGTCTCATCACGACAACGCACCAGCTCATTCGTCTAGAGTTGTGATGGCTAAATTAACACAATTACGCTACGCCCCCCCCGCCTTACCCCCCGTATTCTCCAGATTTGACCCCATGCGATTTATTTTTGTTTCCCAACCTGAAAAAATGGCTCGGTGGTAAGCGATTTGGATCAAATGACGAAGTCATTGCCGCCACAGAGGCCTATTTTAATGACTTTCCGAAATCATACTTTTTGGATGGTTTATTGAAGCTTGAATATAGGTGGAACAAGTTTATAGAGTTAAAAGGAGACTATGAAGAAAAATAAATGCATATAAACAAAAACAACTGATTATTTTTTTCATAAACGGGTACTTATCAAACAGCCCTCGTATATCAACATAATCCATTCAATGAAATAAATAGTATAAATCATAAATAACGTGATATTACCGATATAGGGTCATTGTGCTAGTTTCCGTCCATGCTCTAGTCTTTAGTTTTCGTCCACATGACAGATTAGCAAATAACATATTTGATATTTAATTTGCTACTTGCCAAATACACTTTTTATGTAGATAGATATATTGTCTCGACATTAAGGTTTGCATTAAGTCCAAATTTGTGCAGCAATGTACATTTATATTCAATTTCGTCAAGTGGACGAAAACTAGAGCTGGGCGAAAACTAACGCACCTACCCTACTACTGTTTGAAAATTCATTTTTCTCTTAGTTTCTATCGTATATTTTTTATTTGACATGTCCAATATTTGTATTGTATTTTATTTATTTTAAGGTATTTACTGCCGTCATTTTCCATAAATAGGTACTTTTAATTTATTACTCTGGTATCACTCTACCATAGTTAGCGATGGGACACCATAAAAACCAATATCGATAAAATCTATATGAACATTATAAATATATTGTTATTTTGATTTATTTTTTTAGATTTCCAAAAGATGCAATAAATTTTAAACATAAGTAGTTTTCAGCTTATCAAGCCATCGAAAACCTAAAAATATTGCAATATCAGTCACGTTTTAAAGATCTAAGAACTGCATAAGTAAGTTTGTAATTCCATATAAATATATGCTATTACAAAGTTACTGTTGCAGTTCCTACAAATAGTAGGTAAAGGTAAGTACACCACGATGTATGTACGATGTGAGTATGAATAAAGATGTGTTTAGTTATGATATGTGTATACATAGTATGGGTATGAGTACCCGAAAAGAAGGACTGTCTACAAAAAGAGATGAGATCCCATCAAAAACATTACATGTAAAAAGGTGCAAGTCTCGCAACGCTTTTATTACAAAAAGTTCTGAGATGTAACGTGAAACCAAGTCGGTTATTTTAATCAGTGCCAGGGGGTGTTAAAACCGTATCAATAAGATATCTTTAATTTGTAATACATATAATGACTTGCCAATCGCACATAATGCTTTACTCGTACCGTACTCGTAAATATGTGTAATGCTCAAACTGCAATTAGTGCTAGCGTTATGTTCAATTAGAATTATTTTTAATAGGTGTCGCTGATCCTTATGTCATTATGCAGCCGTGCGATGGCCAAGTCATTATACGTATTACAAATTAAAGATATCTTATTGATACGGTTTTAACACCCCCTGGCACTGATTAAAATAACCGACTTGTTTTCACATTAGCATTACATCTCAAAACTTTTTTGTAGTAGAAGCGTTGCGAGACTTGCACCTTTTTACATGTAATGTTTTTGATGGTTATAATTGACTAAAACAGACAGTTAAAATTCAGTCAATAAAATATCGACAATATTATCGACAAGGCCCTCGCACTTCTACGTTTACTTAGAACTGACATCATGTCGTTCACGGACAGTGTTGTCTGTGTTTGTTCTTGTATTTGTGTGAATATAGTTTATGCTAGTGTTTGATAATTTTGTTGTGTGCGTGTGTAGCGACGCATGCAAAAAATGCATTAGTGTTTACATTATTTGTGTGCGTTCCTCGCCCCCCGCGCCGAAAACGGCAGAATTTTTCACATAGAAATTAGTGCGTGTCACCACTCCATATGATTATTCCTCCGAGATTGTGGTAATAGCCATATTAGTTCCTAAAATTTGCATCTACTTGTACTAGGGTTGCCAGATCGAAAGGCGCTATTATCGGGAAAAAATATCAATTTTTCGGGATTTTGGGCCTTAAGTCGGGAAAATGAACCATTCAAATTAAATTAATTGTATTAAAAACAACGATATTTTACATTACATTACAGCGCGCGCTGACGGGCTCGACGCGGGTCGCTGGTTCGCTCGACGACAGTTCAGAACTTTAAATTAATGTTTTATAACGTGACATTGTTTTTCGGGACAATTTTCACTTTGTCGGGAATCGGGAACACATGCTAAAAATCGGGAGAATCCCGCCGAATCCCGACCATCTGGCAACCCTAACCTGTACATAAACAATTACCTACAAACACTAGACAATATAATAGGTACCTATTGTATAGTTTGAACGCTAATTAACTTAGTAATCTTTACGATTTTTAGAACCTTTATACGCATAATGCCAAAAACGCAAAACGCCATTTTGTCGTTTCGCGTAATTAAAAAAAATACGCATAACGCCAAATACGCTTTATAACATAAACGCATAATGCCAAAAACGCAGAAAGACAAAAACGCTTACATATTTATATGTTAACAGGAACTATATATAGTAATTAGGGCAGTATGGGCAATGGGCTTGCATGTTGCGGTAGGTATATGAAAAAACATTCGTTATTTATTTTTTAATCGAAGAAACCCTGATAATGTGAAAATAATAGAATAACAAAAGTACAAAGTCCTGTATTCGCCTTAGGTAGGCAACTATAGTTTGTCAAAGGACTGTCTCATTTCAAACATAGAGAGAAAATCATACTATCTTTACTAGCACCCAAAAGAAAAGGATGAGTATAGTTTTTTTTTGTTCTTAATTACTGACAATTTTGTTTGACCAACTATAGCAGGTAACACATTACATTTATGTATGGAAGGTTTTTGGATGATATCAAATAATTTGTTGGGTGTCATTAGCTTTTGGCATTATGCGTATTTGTTTTTTTTTTAATTTTTGGCATAATGCTTATTTGGTTTTTATACAGCTTTGGCATTCCACGTGTTTGGCGTTAACAGAATTTGGCAATACACGTCTTTGGCGTTTCGAGCATGAGTGGCGTTTTGCGTTTTTGGCATTATGCGTCTAAAGGTTTTAGATTTCCCGCTTGATAAGACAACGTTCGTAGTTGTGAGGAGACAAAAGTTTCCTGCCCTTTTTTAATATAAAGTTATACAGTGTGTAAATCCAATACGGGCGAAAATTTAAACGGTGGTTAGCACAGGACCTAAGAAGTATATTGAGATAGATTTTACTTAGAAATACAATTATTTTTTTAACCATACAAAATAATTCGGCCCGCAATGTAATACACTACACAAGTTACGGGATACGAGCTTTTTAAAGTAACTGTGAACGCTTGTTGGCAGTTACAATAAAAAGCTCGTATCTCGTAATGTCATGTCATCTTATGTTTCTTAATGTTTGCAGTACATTGCTGCTCGGTACATCGGAAAAAAAAAATTACGGGGTCATAATTAAGTGTAACTTAAAAAAACTTCTTAATTAATGATTAGACGTGTAAATTCTATATCTGGTTTAATTTATTGCCCGTATTGGACTTACACACTGTATAAGTATTGTACGAAGCCGAAGTTTCCATGCAGTTTCTTCAAAGTGTCCTTTAGAAAGTTCTGCGTTGAAAGAACGAGTGCAGTCTTTGCAAATTGAATAAAGTTGTTCCGAACACGTTTGAACTAAACGTAAACGTTAAGGCGCGATTCCACCAATGTGCGGCACTGTGCGGCACAAACATTATTCAGTACAAAAATGCTTGTGCTGCAGTGCCGCATAGGTAAAGGTACCTAAACATTATATTTTATAAAGCTACTCTTTTTCCTACTCGTAGTATCTCGGCCTTTTATCACGACTTGTGGTCCGCTTGGTAACTAATCGCAGGAATTGGCGTAGGCACGTTTTTACTTGTATCGTAATGTACTAATTGTACGTTATGGTTATAGCGCGTAACATTTAAGCACGCTTACGTAACTTTAAATAGTCGAATTGAAGACCTTTTTTTCGGTATACACTTAAAACCGCCTCTAATCTGTACAAACAGCAACAGACCTTATTACAAAAGGCATAAGGTCCACCGATTAGTTAACAGTGTGGGCGAAGGTGTAGGTACCTACACCAAGACATAACCAAGTATAAAATGCCCACTGTAAACTTCAACTGTCCATTCCATACATTTTAAACAACTCCGGGGAAAAGTCTCCGGAAAACAGTAAATTTTTCCGGCCGTGGCCCGGACGTGTCAGGGTTACCACACTTTAGGATATTTAGGGATTCTGATAATTTGTTAGAAGTATGGTTGATACAGACAAAGATCTTCGGTTCTTAATCTATACCGGGGATTGTCCGCAGACATAGCTTTGCCTAATAGTCCGACAAGAAATTGTAGAAAATTATTGAGGCCGCCACTTTCTGCGTAACTGACGTAAAATGCTTAAAAACATGGCAACAATTTAGTATGGATTTTTATAAGTTCCATTTAATTTAATTTCTACTATTTTATGTCGCACTATAAGTCCCGCGACTATTACCTGACATTATTTTCGGCATTTTCGCTTCCCGCTTGGCGAGAAAATTGGCGAGGAATTGGCGATGTTGCTGCCCGATTTTTTGACATAAGCGGCAGCAATGTCGCGCTGCAATACTGCAGAAGTACCTAACGCTGGTGCAGTCTGAATACGGTATCTAAACAGATTAACCGCTGACTTACGGTCGTAGCGCTACGTCGTTGCCGATAACATGGGTTTCACGGTATGTAGCGGAAATGCTTCGTAGAAGCAAAACGACGTGTCGTGTTTAGCGCTCAATGGGTTAACGATGCGATCGGGATAGTGCTGACGTTAAAAATATAATGAAAATTTACGGAGCAGGAATTTTAATAACATAATATCTCGCATTGGCAACCCTACGTGTGTCCCGAGGGATGGTCCAAACCGGAGAATACCGTATCATAAATAAGCGCCATCTAGCGGGAATTACGGGAGATGGCTTTCCAGATGGTTTTTGCTTTTTTACAAGCTTTTATTTAGTTTCACCTGTCCCGTTGTCTGTCGGTCTGTAATCAAATCTTGCAAGTTAAATTTGCTGAAAGAAAGAAGAAAGATTGAGCTGTAATTTTGCATGCATATATAAATCGGATGACAATGCAATATTATTATGACATAGAGCTGATCTGATGATGGAGACAGGAGGTGGCCATAGGAACTCTGTGATGAAACAACGCAACCTAATTGTGTTAGGGGTTTTTAGAATTGTCTCGATGAGTATTAGTTGTCTGTCGTAAGAAAAGTACAGTCAGCGATAAAAGCTTGTACCAAAAATGAAATTTTTGCCTAAAACTTATTATAAGCTATTATGGCGTAAAGTATGCATTTACTTGGTCATATTCACTCTATATATTATACAGGGGGGTCTCTATTGTTTCCCAAATAATTTTAAGCCATAATGTATTGTTTGCCCGAATTTTCGTTAGTCATAATTCATTTGGTTCAGAAACGCGTCACTTTTCAGGATTGCCAAAAAACAAACCTAACCTAACCTAACCTATCTATAGGATAACCAAACAAAAATCCTGAAATGTTAACGGTTTCAGTTTATTGACTAATGATAATATGACAAACAATACGTTATGACTTCAAACTTTATGGGAAACAACGGGACCCCTATTATACAGGGTGTTGGGAAGAATGTAAACGGTATTCTTCTCATAACACAAGAATTAAAAAAATGGCACTCAAGTTTCAATCACTACAGTTAAAAAAAATAGGGATGAATCTATTAAATATTTACAAAAAGGTGTCTGGTACAATTTAAAGTGACTTTAAATTTATTTGAATTTAATTAGTACCTACTGACATTAGGAGCGTTGACCGTAGAGTTTAAATTTTACTAGATTTGGCCTAATTTCAGAAATATTGACCTTTTTTTTCTTAAAGCATTTGTTTATCATGACTATTAGTAATGTATAATTTAATTTTATTTAAATCAAGTTTATTATACCAAGTGTCGTGTGACTCTTAACATTTTGTAATTATGTGTATGTTGAAGCTTTAATTGGGTGCAGGTAATATAATATGTTTACACTGGTGCTAATGTAAAACAAATAACAACTGAGTGAATATGTAAATGGTTTCATGTTATGCCGTATTTTACTGAGAAAATATATGACGCTGCTGTAGGTATATTACGGGGTAAATTTAAATAAATTTTGCTCGAAGCAGGAGAAAAATTTGTTTAAATTTTAGCTTCTATCTCAAGGCTTTTTTACTTTTTACTCATGGTAAGGCAACTAAAAACAAACTTCTAAAGGGATTCAACACTATGTTGTATATGTTTCATCGACTTTTCAACTGTACGTTTCATAAAATTGAACTTGCGACGGAAGATTTCTCGATCGCGCTGCTGGTTTTGATGTTTTTCGTTAACACTGAAAGGATACTACTGTTTACAATTTTGCTAGTCAAATCCCTCTGCTATATCTATAGCTATTATACAAGGTATACTAAAGTTGTACTGCTACTTATGATATGCATCCTATTGAAAATAAATGAAAATTAGACACGTTTTTGGGATTATTTTCAATTAAGCCAACTTTAACTTTTCAAGGTTTTGCTTAGTCTGCCCTCGCAAATATACTCTGGACTGTCTCTGGTTTCTAAGTGATTTTTTTTTCATAGTATTTGCCCTCGATTAAAAGGTGTAAAAATTTAATACTGTCACTGCCATTTGTTTTAGCCGCCTCTTAATACGTATCAGTAATCACTGAACCAAATACTAATTAAATTCATTACAAGTATGTTTATCTTTTCAACAATTTGTTATATGAAGCTTAAACTCTCCTTTGAGATGCGAGACGGGGATTATACATATTTAACTTGAAGTATTTGGATTAAGTTTCGGGATGTAATAAAGCGATACGTATACTTAGTAGACTATCTTTACTGTGATTTAAATTACTTTAAGAGTCTTTTAGTCGCCAAAAATCAGCTTGCTTTTACAAAGAAAATACTTAGATATAAAGATACTTAAATTAAGTCACTCAATGACTTGAAATAGACAGCACTTAAAAAAATTGTCAATATAAACTGTTAGTTAATAAGTATGTAAGTAAATATGTAGCTACATCCACTAGGTAAAATTGTATTGATTCTCACTGTATTGCCTAACATCAACATGTACACATACAATTTATGGCTTATGAATAAATTTTGTGTGTATGGTGGCGGTTAGCTTTGTGTGACTCTTATACTTACGGTAACTTATGTGGTTCAAAATTATCTGAAAACTTATAAGTCTTGCTTAGTTAATCCAGGTGCTGATCAAAGATTGATCAACCTTTAAATGAGTTAAGAAAATGAGTTTGTTTTTAAAGTTCACCGTTTAAATGTGGTTGATCTATATTTATTATAATATCAAACTCGGAAACTGGCCGCAGCTGGGCGTTATTACTGACACTTACAAACTTTCACCCCCAGGGTGCAGTATTGCACTGATAACTTAAAACGATACTTACGGAGGCTACTCGGTTGTATTGAGATTTTAGTTTACATACGCAACACTTTGCTGTACCCATAGTGTAAATTCGAAAGCGCGACGCGACTTACGCGTATGCGTTAAGTGTCAATTTCCAAAACGTCCCGCTTGGCGCGCTAATCAAAGTTCAGCTCAATTGAATTTAAACAAAAATTACAAGCCAAAAAAAGCGTGTAAAATAACATACCCATTAATCTGGGGATTTGAATGCGACTTTCTAGTTTTTAATAAAATCTGGGTCAACAGTATTCAAGTTTAAGAGTCGTAGGCTTTGTGGTAGACTTTTCTTAAGCTGAAAGTTCAGATTTTTAGCGAGTGCCTTTAGCGAAGTTGGACAAATTCCAAATTTTAGCAATGCTTATTTCGCGAATTTATTTTTCTTTACTAAGATTTTGCCCTATTTCTGTATAAGATCAATCTATGTATTTAAGATGTTAAGTGTCGGTAAATTAAGAACTGCTGAGTATATTAAAATAAATTGTATGTACTTAACAGTTTTGAATGATTCACGGTTAGTTCCACTAGACTTAACCCCTTACCGCATGAATTATTAAAGGTTTGAATAAAAAAATATTTTTCTGCAAAATATAACTTTATTGGATATATATAACACTTTGACATAGTTTTTGATTTTTTTTATTCATTAATAAAGAAACTACAAGGCAACGCCATATATGGTTTCATATGCATTATAGTGAATTCACTGGTTAATCATATTTGGCTTCGTATGTAGCCAGGTTTAATCGTATCTAAAAACTCTTCCTTAGGGACCGCGTTAACAAACGTTGGCGAATGTGTTCAAGAACAGGCCTGATTTTAAAAAGCTTATCATGACCATCTGCTCCTAGACGGATGTAGTCGCAATTATTGTTAAAGTGTAAGAACCTTTTGATAGCTTCAAATCTGTTACATGTCATGGCCTCGTAAACCTGGGCTTGGCCAACATATTTTGCCCAGTACATTCTGGTTGCAGGTAACTTTACACACGACATAAATATGATTATGTCTATGAACTTTTTAAATTCAGCATTTGTTATGTTCGCTGGCTTGTTAATATCATCTTGAAGAGCTTTTAGATTCGATTGGTTAACAATTAAGTCAATTAGATCATCTGTAAACAAAAACTTGAAAATTTGGGCTGGTGTTTCCAATTCTGCTATTATTGCTGGTAACTCAGTGCTACCTTTAAATTCAAACTTTTTTTCCTCATACGGTTCCATTTTTAGGGTTCCGTAGCCAAATGGCAAAAAACGGAACCCTTATAGATTCGTCATGTCTGTCTGTCTGTCCGTCTGTCTGTCCGTCTGTCTGTCCGTCCGTATGTCACAGCCACTTTTCTCCGAAACTATAAGAACTATACTGTTGAAACTTGGTAAGTAGATGTATTCTGTGAACCGCATTAAGATTTTCACACAAAAATAGAAAAAAAACAATAAATTTTTGGGGTTCCCCATACTTCGAACTGAAACTCAAAATTTTTTTTTTCATCAAACCCATACGTGTGGGGTATCTATGGATAGGTCTTCAAAAATGATATTGAGGTTTCTAATATCATTTTTTTCTAAACTGAATAGTTTGCGCGAGAGACACTTCCAAAGTGGTAAAATGTGTGTCCCCCCCCCCCTAACTTCTAAAATAAGAGAATGATAAAACTAAAAAAAATATATGATGTACATTACCATGTAAACTTCCACCGAAAATTGGTTTGAACGAGATCTAGCAAGTAGTTTTTTTTAATACGTCATAAATCGCCTAAATACGGAACCCTTCATGGGCGAGTCCGACTCGCACTTGGCCGCTTTTTCATTTTTCCAGACAATTTGTTCTTTTTTGGATTTGCCTTGCTTAACTTTAGATGTAGATGAGGTCTGAAAGTTTTTTAAAGGGATATCATCTTCATCAGAAAAATCTGAATCTGAATCCGGTATAATTACGTGTCTTTTTTTTTTTCGTTCGCATAGATATCGGTTCATAATCATTATCCGATTCAGAGGCAATGTCATCGTCACTTACGTCACCATCGCCAGGTATAATATTTACATATTTAGATGTTCTATAAAACCGCGAAGGATCCATATCTGAAAACATAAATTACACCTAATGCATAGGAAGCCAAATATGACAGGACATGTTGCATGACTCGAATGCATACGAAGCCAAATTTGGCCTTTACAAGAACAAGGTAAAAACTATTACAAAAACAACGTATATCGCAAAATCCATATATCACCTGTATTAATGGATGTTCAAACTATGTATTTATATTTTTTTGGTGTCACTACTTACCTTTGTATCCTTGTTATTTAGCTGGAAAGTTTATCTATTTACTCCGCACTGCACTGAACGAGCATCTGTCACTTACCCACAACATTATTGCAATAAATTGACTACCCACCGAAATAAAAAAAACACATTCCGATTCACGAAAACTAGCTTTTTAAAAATGGTATTGTAGTTTCGATATATAATTAAATTTAATATCTTAAAAAAAATATCTAACTTTGGTAAACAAATATGGCTTGGTATGCGGCAAGGGGTTAAAATTGATATATCGGGAGCTCGGAAATAATACTAAAGGTAATCACACAAAGGTACATACTATATTTCACAGTCTAGTGAAATATTGTATGTAGGTACCTTTAATGTGATTCGCTATGTTAAATGGCATCTAGTATATAAAACAGTATAAACCTATAGGGCGTTAGCCGTGTAAGCTGAAGACACCGGTTCGATTCCGACCTCGGCCACTGTGTAGTAGTGTGACTCCCTCTGCCGCAATACTTCAAAACACAAGTCATTAATAAATATTTAATAAAATAATTGGAAATGTTCCCTAGTTATAGGAACTTACTTGTTGAACTTATTAGATAAGTATGATATTTTCCTTGAAAAGTTTGCAAATGAAGCTTATTTTCCTTCGTACCGCTACGCTAAACGCCTTGGGAAAGCAACCTGGATTTCAGAACCGATAACAACTTAGCATTCATGAAAAGAATATTATTTTATCAAATATAAACTTTTATCGGGATCTCGAGATGTTCCTGAAGAACTCTTGGTGAACTACTTGAGTAACAAAGGATCTTATCTTACGCGTTTAACAAGTGGCTTTTATGTTTAATTCATATTTAGGATGATTTTAGTGTTTCTAAAGGATGCTGCGTTAGCCAGATTGTACAATTAGTACTAAATAAACTCACGAAGTCTTAAAATAGCACCTAGAAATGAGACCCTGCCTACCTACGTCGACATGTCATGCTTTGTTGACAAAAATAAGGTAGACCCAGTGTTGGCCGAACGTTAATTGCAATTATCCATTAACCAGTACAAATTCAACCGTAGTCCGAAACGGACGATTACAGGTTATGGCTCAATTTATAATGGATAATGGTCAATAATGATTATTAATGATCAATTACATTAACGTTTCGGCCAACACTGGGTAGACCAAGGCGAATCGGATCAAAACGAAAAATCAGATGATATTTGAAATTTAGATTTTTTTAAATACCACATAGGTGGCAAACAAGCATACGGGCCGCCTGATGGTAAGCAGTTACCGTAGCCTATGGACGCCTGCAACTCCAGAGGTGTTACATGCGCGTTGCCGACCTTTTTTAATTGATATGAGCACATTAAAATGAAACCGTACGTCTCTCCTCTTAGCCTGCGATGCTAGTCGTAAGAATATTTCGCCTCGGTCTACCCTACGTGAATACCAACGACATTATAACTCCAAATTATAGGTTATAATTATAGGCGTGAAATTGTAGCGCTTAAATTGTACAAAATGTACAGATGTTTTTATTTGCGCATAGGAAAGCTATTCCTGGGGCCCGTTTCTCAAAAGCTTGTAACCTGTAATACAAGTGGAAGTCCATTTCTAACAAAAGCTGTCAAAAGTGACATCCGCTTGTATTACAAGTTACGAGCTTTTGAGAAACGGGCCCCTGTACAACTGCTAACAAGCACACCGAACACTTTGTTCTGTCACAGCGTATTCGGACTACATGTACAGGGTGTTTCCTGTAACAGGAGCAATAAATTAAACTGTAGGCTGTACTTCTCAAACTGACCAAATTGTTCAGCAACTTTTGAAAATAACACATGTTTTGATTTTTATTACACTTTAAAGTTTATTCTAAGACGTATTGTAAATTTTGTTATGTTTAAAGCGTGACAAGCATTGTCAAACACACTGATGTCAGCGTACATTGAAGGCAATATTTATTTTGTATGAAAAAGAGGAAGTCTAAAGGATTCATAATTTTTAAAAGTTGCTGAACAAATGTTGGTCAGTTTGAGGAGTACAGCCTTTAGTTTAATTTATTGCTCCTGTTACAAGAAGCACCCTGTATAGATTTACTTAATAAACAATTGAAATAGAATCTGCCGCCGGTTCCCAAAGTTTTGGACAATCGGGTTACAACTTATGCCGCTTCGTTATCCCGTAGTTTGTACGCTGTCACGTAAATTAATGAACCTACGCGGTTGAAGTTAACTCGCGTAATAACATTAGGTGGGACAACTGGGAATAAAATGGCCACAGTAATAGTAATATTAAATGTTAATATTGTTTTTTCTGGTACATTGCAGTTAGCGGAATTGGTAACGCGTTGGACCGGCAATCCAAGGATGTGGGTTCGAGTCCCACGTTGGCCAGAGTTAATCATCGTTGATTTTTTCATTGTGATTGACGTCTGTATATACAATTTATAAATAGTAATATTAGTGCAAATGTGACACATTTATAATTATAGTATTATGTAGTACAATTCTGTCTCCTTTATGAAAAACCTAGAGTTAACAGCTAGAAATGTCGGTTAAAGTGCCAGTATTGATGCCGGCAATAACGAAGGACGTACCTATCCGTTATTGGCAATAATCCCTCCTGAACGGTTACCGTCATCTATTTTGGAAACAAGCTACAAATAAACATTACTGTATGTTTAATATTCGGTTCGATTCCAGCCTCGGGCCCTGGCGCTTTTATTTAAATATCTAATTATGTTCAAAATGGGCTATTCTGGCTAGATGTTCCTTGGGGATGGTATGACGTTTTATTTATTGGGTCATCATAGGCTTACACTGGGAATTACTTCAATTACCTACATATATAAAGCCTGACCAGGAATATATGATCACGCGCCATGTTGCGGAATTTCACTGGAACTAATTTTTCCATACTATACTGAACTGTCACCCTATACATGAGAATAACAGCGCCCTTTTCACAATGATCATTTATTACTGGTCAGGCTTTAAGAGCCCATCAACGTCCACACTAGCGCCACTGCTAAATAATCGTGAATATTTTAATTTAACGAAATATATTTAAAAAAGGGGGCCGCTACGTACTACCTAACGTAACCGTACCGTACGTAAGTACCTTTTGAATAAGTACATCAAACTAGTTTCTATATTGCTGGATTCGTCAATCTATGCGTCCAAAGTTAAAACGGCCGTTTTTGTTTTGAGTTTATAGATTGACGAATCCAGCAACATAGAAACTAGTTTGATGTACTTATTCAAAAGGTACTTTAAGGCGGTACGCGCCGTTTTTGGTCGTAAACTCTTACTTTCTAGAGTATATATCTCCTTAACGGGTCAACAGAAAATTATGAAAAAATATATATGAATCTACGTTTTATGTACAATATTTGTAACGTTTGACTTTTTTCCTGTGACTTATAATTTTTCCAAAAAAGGAACATTACGATAGGCCGTTTTGCGACTAACTTTGCCTATTTCTACTAAACGGTTTATTCGATTAAAGTTATTTTTAAACTAAAATAAATGTTTTAACAGACACTACAAACGCAACGTAGAATAATGTTAATCAATCAATTTTTTTTTAAGAAATCGAATATTTTTCAACATTTCGTGCGTATGTAGCTCGAAAAAGGCGTGGCCGGCAGTCGTGTGCTAGCTTTGAGACGAGTAGGCTGTGTCGTTCGTCGCTCCGTGCCTTCCTTGTATTCTGCATGCTTGTGCTGAGCCCAAGTGCAATAAAATTGGAGTTATTGTGGCCAAAGATTAAATAACTGTAGAAAGTTGATTTGGTTGTGACGCGTTTTGGGCGCGCAACACGGTGTTTCGCAGCCTATTATTACGAACGTAATGACAATATATCCACTTATGTTTGAGAAAGCTTAATTTGAAATATATAAAAAATGTTTTCGAACATGCGCCGATATATTGCGATAATTAATACGTATGTATAAGCATACTTACAGCACCAAATTCATTTTCAGAGCCTTTTGAACTGCATATAGGGTTGTTTTTTTTTCGCCTTCCCATTTTAACTTGTTTATAAAACTTATACTCTAAGCACAAATAGTTTTTGTAGATACATGTACACTGATAATACTTTAAATACTAAAGCATCCATGCGTTATTGATTTTGTGTAATCACGTTACAGCAAGTGGCCGTCCCTACAACGTAGTATCAGGATTTTTTTAAACTCTACCTATGTTACTTAATATCAGATTTTTTTTTAAATCTGTATGTAACTTAGTAATACATAATATGTATGTTTAATTCTAGAGATAGTTCGAAAAGTGTATAATGT
Source organism: Cydia amplana (assembly GCF_948474715.1). Lineage (NCBI taxonomy): Eukaryota > Metazoa > Arthropoda > Insecta > Lepidoptera > Tortricidae > Cydia > Cydia amplana. The sequence goes on along the minus strand of NC_086084.1, from coordinate 12,919,369 downwards.
GTGTAATACAAGTGTTACTAATTTTATGATACTGACTACATATGTATTAACTGTATATATGAGGCTATAGCTGTAAACTTATACTTAGTGTTTGCCTAAATAAAGAATAAAGAACAAATTAGCCTTTTGCTGCACTTGGGCCAAGCACAAGCGTAAACAGTAGCTATATTGTAAAAAGGAGTTTTGAAGACCGAGAGCATCAGAAATCCCCTGCTGCCATATTCTACTGAAAAATCGCAAACCATATTAAAGCTATATCATACTTAATCACAAACGTGACCAGAACACACCCCTTATAATACTTTAATGAGAAAACAACAGGGCTTAACCACATTTTCCTACAAAGATAGGTTCACAAAACACACAATTCTGCATAACGCGTCGTCCATTGCTGCTCCGTCATGACTCTTTTAGTAGTTAACATTGTACATGTGCAGCAATGGATTGGTAAAACGTATGTTGGTAAAATTTTGAGAAACCCTAGAAACACACGACGTTAAGGGCGCAATTAAGCAGGACAGCTCTGGTTTTAGTATTTCTAATACTAGCAGAGTAATCTGCTGAAATATAACAATGAGTGCTATAGAGTTTTAACAGCACAGATCCCGTCTGGTGGAATGAGGTGACTGTCGCTCATGGACGTATTCCACCTGTACCTTAAGAAACCTTAATTTTTTTTGTACTTTCCACTAGAAAACCTCCCGCTGCCATACAATCGAAGTTACGTTCTCTATTTCATTATTTCATATGCTCGCTCTTCTCAGTCGGATACTCTTGTCAGAGCATTCGTGGTCATTGGGGTCGTTGTACGGCCTTTTTCGCTATTTCCCGCCATGCTACTTTATTTCCTGCATTCTGCACGCACATACCTACGCACAGAAAGGTCCATCGCATTGAGAGCCGCCATCTGGGTCTTGTGCCACCGACTCTGCCCTGAACAACAAGCCTCACCATGGCGTTGTCTTCCCTGCGCGTAACGTGACCGAAGTAGCTAAGGATACGAGAGTGAACACTTGCCGAAAGTCTTTCTGTAACCTTGAGCTCCTGCGGGCTCAGCACGGTTCCATTTTTATCGACTATCACTATGCCCGTCACTTTCGCACTTACATACTTGTTAGAACGTGACAGCCATGGTGATAAACGATAAAAATGCGACCGTGCTACTAGGGCTGGAGAATGGATATATTAGTGCGACGCTGAGTCCGCGATATCCGCAGCATCCTTCTCCACCACCACATTTCCAAAGCATCAATACATCCCGCTACGCCTCCTACAAAAAGCGTTATATAAGATAGCTGAAACGCACGAGTTCAGGATATTATCATGCAAATATGTTATTCGGAGGTAATAGAAGTTTCTCGGCCGTACCTTTCGGGTTAGAGGTCGGGTTATCGGTGCACAGATGTTCTGAAATTAACTCCCCATGTTACAGAAACACAATTGACTGGTCATTAGTAGACCTTATTCGTTTGCAATAAGGTTCACAATTGGTTAGTAAAGTGGGACTACGATGGTAGGGCACGGAAAGGATTTTTGATATGCCGTAAAGGGTCTAGTAAAGGGTTGGAGAGGGTTAAGTAGGAACTACTTGTGAATGGGGTGTACGAGTAGAATTTTGCGGCGATTTGCAAAATATGATAAATAAAGAGTATGTGAAATATCTACAATATACATTGTTACACAATTATTAATATTATATACTCATACATAATCGTTTTGCTTTCAGGTAAGTTGCTGCCCTATCATGGGGAAGTAAAAGCGCATTGGGAGAACTACGATGTAACGACCAATTAGAGTAGGTAGGTATAACCCCTTACTTTAGCAGTATCCTTAGCCGATGGACGCCTACAACTCCAGAGGTGTTACATGCGCGTTGCCGACCTTAACACTCCGCACCCTCGTGGTGGTTGTGGCAACACACAGAAATGATTCATGTCATTTAAATTAAGGCTAATTATAAGATTGAAGCCTTATCCTAAACTAGCGACCCGTCCCGGCTTCGCACGGGTTAACATATTATACACAAACCTTCCTCAAGAATCAATCTATCGATAGGTGAAATCCGCACGAAAATCCGTTTAGTAGTTTTTGAGTTTATCGCGAACATACGTACACACAAACAGATAAACGCGGCGGGGGACTGTTTTATAAAGTGTAGTGATAGTGTTTGCTAAAACTTGAGTACTTACCTAATTTAGTAATTCGACTTTTCGCTTATAGACTCGACTCGAGTTTTCAGACTCTTGTAATTAAGTCGAAACTCAAGTTATTTTCAAATTGTCTACCCGAGTATTTAGTAAACTCGTCGCGTAAGGGTAACATTCCATTTCTGACCGCAGCTGCACTACTGGTACTGAACGCGTCGCTGTTACTGTCAATTTCCATAGTAAAATGAACAGTAGTGCAGCTGTGGTTGGAAATGGTCTGTCACCTTAAGGCGACGCTCCGCTTATGCATAAATGCAGCCTTATCTGGGCACATGTTGCCAGCTGTTATTGGCTCGCAAAAACTTCCCGGCATTGTGCGGCGTTCGCGGTTATTTCGCTTCGCTATGACAATACGCCCTTTTCTTTGAGAACGACACATTGCGTGGAATGCTTCTTAGTGAGATATATGTCTTTTCTTCTGTTGATAAGGTTTGTTGTTTGTTTCGCGTTTCGAGAGGAATTTTGCTATGAGATTCCGGCTATAGGTACGTAAGTGAAAATACATCGACTGTGATATTCTTTTAACAACAAAATTTCAACCAATATTTATAATGTATGAAAGAAAAGAAACAGTTTTTTAAATTAATTTTGTATTCAGGAGATTTGCGTTTAACTGACAGGCTGATATCGTCCGGCGATCTGCCGGCCTAGCCAAGCTGACAAACGCTATCGCTTCGACAACGAAAGGCTTTGTGTCTCTCTCACTCTTCCATATTAGTGCGACAGTGACAGTTGCGATTCGATCGCTACGGAGCGTAAGCGATTGGCACGTTGGTTGCGGGGCCTGGTACTCTGGGCCCCTTAAGTACACACAAAACAAAAATTACGGTCTGGCTTAAAGGACTCGCATCCAGGCCATGATTAAAAAAAAAACACATAAATTAAAAACGCATAACGTTCGCTAGTTTGACGGAGGTAACAGCGCCATCTACCGAGACATTGGGTAAACCAGTTCCGATTTGCGTTTCCTACAGAACGGTTATTCCAACACATGCCTTCAGTTTCCGTAACGTCTGCAACTAAGTTAAATTGCAAACGATTTGCAATTAGCTACGTTCTGGCGCCTCGCTCGCTAAACACTTCTCTCTAATTTGTTGGTAACTTTGTAGGAACACCCTGCTGTAATAAATTAGCTTCAGGGAATGCAATGAGTACAGTCTGCGGGGTTGGCATGCACTTTTGGATGCTACCGTAGTAAACAAGTAAATGTACAGTCAACTTCGATAGTATCTTGCACATACAATATGATATGATTTATAAAGCCGCAAGTGTTATAAAATTTTGCGCGCTACTTATACATACACTTAGTGCATGGTGTCATTCAAGAGGACTGAAAAAAACTTAAGCCGTGATCAATATAATGGGATACGAATACTTTAGTCACTTAGTGTGATTGCTAAGTGCACGTCTGCGTGTAATTTTATATTATAAATCTTTACACGTGCTTACTCTGAAAAGTACCCAAGTGACAATCTGTGAGAAAAAATATGCCAATTGTATTTAAAACTTTTAACAATTTGCCTACTAATATTAGGTACTAGGTGTCTTCACCTTACAAGTACCCATATTGAATGCGCCTCATACCAGTATACTGGCAGCGCCATTGAATCTGAAAAGAAAGCCATCCACAAAAGAAACGGAATACGTTCGCAGAACTGACAAAACAAACAATTTTCGCATTATCGTACTACCGTATTGCATTTCATTGAAAGTTAGACTTAAGTGCATTGGAGTAGGGTTGCAAATTGCTGGTGAACGGATATTAGAAAAGTTGTCTGGAAAGTAGTTAGGTACCGCGTTGGAGTCTCTGTCGGGTTAAGGTGTATTTTCTCAGGGAAGTGGAAATATCCTGAACTCATTTCTTAAACAAAAAAGACGCTTCAATGTTATTGCAGTAGGTAGCTTAAGGTACATTTCATTGGTCAATATACATACAGCCATTTTAACAATATACCTAATGAAAAAGAAGAACAAGAATTTGTTACAATAATTTTTCTTAATTTTGTCCTTTATTTCTGGAATCTCGGAAACGGTTTTAACGGTTTCGATTAAATTTACTATATGGGGGTTTTCGGGGGCGAAAAATCGATCTAGCTAGGTCTTATCTCTGGGAAATCGCACATTTTTGAGTTTTTATAATATGTTTTCTGAGCAATGCTCGGTCTCCCAGATATTTCATTTTAAAAGAAAACATTTCAATTACGAGTAAGTCATATTACAAATACCAAAGCCACCAGCAGCCCGGATTTCTAGCGTGCTTGATCGCTAAAAATCCGGGAAATGACAACCAATTAAACTACTATCACATATTTAATTATATTTTATTTAAAAGAACTTACTTAATAGGGTGATTGCTATAGTTATTGGCCCCTTCATAGTAATCGGCCACTCTTGTCTCAAGGCAGACAGTCTCATTCATTCAAGTTCATACTTCTATTGCCTTGTTTCTTTCTGCCTTGTTAAAAGTTTGTAGTTGCTTTCATTAACATTATTCGTATGTCCAAGCATTAATCAGTGCGCACGAATTTTAATCCATTGTTTAATACAAAAGGTTTAAATTCGTTCGCACTGATCAGTGCTAATACATACGAAGGGTTAAATTCAGGCTGCATTCAATTTCTTCGGTGTTTCCGCGGATCTATAGGACAAGGATTTAAAGCTTAGGTACTAACGTGTGCTCCTATAATAGGAGCAGACGTTAGTAAGCTTTAAATCCTTAACTCGACGTCGTAAATGTTATGAAGTTTATACACGTATTCCGCTGAATTTAATAATTAGATTGCGGAAAGAGAAGAGTCGTGAAATGTATGGGATCGAGTAAGTACATTCTACGACTCTTCTCTTTCCGCACGGACTCTACACGTGTTTTTCATTAATTAATTCGGTTTCTTACAAACCATGAGCAGTATTCTGATTTTAGAATCTCGACTTGATTTATTTGCTTTGATAAATTATGATCTTGATAATCATGGCATAATTGGCTGTGATTCTTCAGCACATCAAATAAGGGCGACCGATAACATCTTTGTTACTGAATAGGATTCATCTAAAATGTTACTTCTACCATTTAGGGCTCATTTAGACGGCGCGCGAACTCGTATACGACTTTAGTTACATTGCGGACCATTGAGGTTACTTCAATTCAGCCGCCCGATCAAATGACGCAATGTAATGAAACTTGCATGCGAGTTCTCGCACCGTCTAAATGAGCCCTTAGGAAGCAAACACGTGTATTTTTCAGTCTTAAGTGGTGCCTTTAGAAAACCTACGAAAATAATGCAAAGCGTGCTCTCTCTCGAAAACGTGACGCGGCATGATAATCTGCTTTCTTCCTAGTCTTCCTACCGATGTGAACCGTAGTGTGATATCGGTATTAGGTTATTTTTAGGTGTTGGAAAATTGGAACGAGATTAATTGTGTAGTTTTCAAACAAAAGGTACTATTGTCGCTTCCTGTAATAAAACTCTGACAGGTTATTTATATTTTGTTAGGCTATTAAGTATAAAAAAAAGATACAAGCAAATATCGTCCTTATGGTAAGCGACAAAGGGGCTACCTTTAAAACGTCACAATTTTTAATTAAGCAGAAAGGTTTGAAAACGATACCTATATTACTGTCTCGGGCGAGACATGAACTCGCGAGGCCAGTAATATGGGCCAGAGGGCCCATAGATCACTAAGCCTATAGCTCTGCCAACTCTGGCCCGAGACAGTAAGTTTTACACTTTTCCTTTTTTCTAAGCATTGAAACGAGAGTTAAGCAAAGTACTTATATGTATTTAAGAAAGCATTTTTATTCTTAAATGTTACGGTTTACAATATTTTTTCACGCTATTGTAATTATTTATTTAACTATAACCAAACATAAGTTGTAGTATTTCCCTTTTTTTTAAGTATTAGTCACGTGCTTTGTAAGTGGGGACGTCAGAACTTTAATTAGCTTTAAAAAAGGTACATGGAAAACGGTACAGGTACGTAAATAACAGGTATCAAGTCCGTATCGAATGAAAATTAAAGGTTCTTCGAGAATATTTGGTTCAAAGTATACAAAGTAAAAGATTTCTCCCTCCTTAATGAATTATTCATACCAAATCACGTTTGATCTGTTCGATTTTGTATATTTTGTTTCATGATTTTAGCATTGAATGCGGTTTTAACGAGGAGCTTGAGTGTTTTATGATATACATGTAAATTCATGGATCGATTTTTATTTTTACATAAGTACATACATAGTTACATACATATAATAGAATAGAATAGAATAGAAATATTTTTATTCGTGAGCACAAACACAAAAAAGAAAATTACACAAGCAGAGAAACATAAAAAAGGAGAAGGTGCCACGAAATGGTCTCACCTCAGCATGTTGCTGGCGACTTCCAGCGCTGATCTTCCGATGAGACCATCCGGTGAAACAATCACGACAGGTAACATGAATATAACAACAAAATTAATATAATACAAACAAAAGACAAAGATAGACATTAGTTAAAAATACATGACAATAAATTACTATATGTATGGTACAATAAAACTATTATCTGGTCAAACTCATCTTGGCCGTACATTACGCCTGATATTTACAGCTAGCGCCATACGGCGGCTACGCAAACTAAACTAAAATGACAAACAAGGCAGGTCGATTTGTTACGAACAAAAGCAAAACTTTATCGATCTATCACGCCTATTTCGCGGAGGGATAGGCAGATACCACGGATTTCCACTTGCTACGATTCTGACATACTTACTTACTTACTTCGCTTCCGTTACTTTCATATAACATTCCTCATACACGCTCGCCGGTTTAGGGTGCTCTTGACCTGACCTTTTTTCAGCATTTCCCCGATCTGATCAGAGAAAGTCCGCCGAGGCCTGTCCGAGTCCCCTTCCAACTCCCTCCCTCCCTTCCTCCTCCCTTTTTCATTCTTGTTAGATTTTAATAACATTTGGTGGACAGATATTGAAATCAAATAACAGATACAGTTTCCTACGTAGAAGTTCACGTGTGCTATATGTTGAAACCATGCACGCACCTCAGGCGGTATATCATGAGTTGCGTTCTCGCGTGCGACTCCATACATCTGGCGCGACTTCAAGTATGGACTCGCGCGCGAGAACGCAACTCATGCTAGACCGGCAGGCAAGCAGTGTGCCGTGCCGTCTCTCATAAGGCTATGTAAATTACAGCGCGCTAATACCTACTGGTGTACTGGTGCATGTGAAACAGTGCGAAATGTGGCCTTCTTTCTGTGAAACGTTTTCTTATTTAACTATTTTTTCACTGTATGTTATTTTATGTCATTTTCTTCTTGTCTGTCACACTCCGTGATTCTTCTCACTTGATGGTCTCGTCGGAAGACCAGCGCTGGAAGCCACCAGCAACATGTTGAGATGATTTGGCCATTTCGTGGCACTTTAATCTTATTTTGTGTTTTCTTTTATATTATGTATTGTCTTGTTTGTTTGTGCTTACGAATAAATTATATTCTATTCTATTCTGTAGGGCTAACATGGCCGGCTCTTTATCATTTGTCACCACGGCTGTCACGTTCTAACAAATATGTAGGTAAGTGCGAAAGTGACATACAGCATGACAGGTGATAAAAATGCGACCATGATAGCTGTGGTCTAAATGCAAGTTTGGTTGAAATTGTAAACAATAAAATATAGGATTTTATATAAGTATCATTTCGCACTGTTTGTCATGCACCAGTAGGTATTAGCTTGACCCCGATACCTATAGCCTATAGATAACAACTGTATACAACAACTGATCACATTATAATTAAATACAAGGTGGTAAAACATAATTAAAACACAGAAAAAAAGCCCTATATTGTTGTCGCCCGGCATGAGATATTCTGTGGTTCGAATCGCTGCCAAGTCGTTATATTATAACAGAAAAGTAATCAAAGTATCGGAATTCTTTGATGGTAGTAAAGTAAAAGCATTACCCGCGTAATATCGTGCTAACTTTTGGCGGAAAGCGAAAAATCTTGTTCGGAAATTGGATAATAGAAATAAAATTTTGGGAGCGGAATGAAATAAATATTAGCTGACATTTATCGATACTTTTATATGAAGAAACTGGGCTAAAATTGCGCGCCTGGCAATCGTTTTAAGATAAAACTTTTATATTTGGAACTTTTAAGCTGTTCAAATATTCTCTTCCTACAATTCGGGCATACAAAATCGATCTGAAACCTTGCAGAAAAGAGCGTACGCCCATCTTAAAGGCCGGCAACGCACTAACAACCCCTCTGGTGTTGCGGGTGTCTATGGGCGACGGTCGACCATCAGGGGATTCGTCTGCTCATTTGCCCTCAATATCATTACAATTTGCCGGAATTTAAGATGGGAGTAGGGCTAGGGGTCTTTTATTGAATGTTTGAAGGTTTTATCGGTTTAGAAATACCGCCGGCAGTTCATTCCACAGCAAATGGCAGCCTCTTGAGTTGAGGTCTACGGTGTCGTGCAAAGTATTTAGTAGTCACGTATTAATTGTCTATTTCAATTAACCCTAACACGATTTGTATAGGGTTAAAAATAAGTATATGAATTAAACATGCCTACAGATTACTCTCATTCATTAATTAATTCAAAACCATTCATTCATTCATTGGTCTATATATTAGTCATCGCAGTCGATGTAGGCTTTAGACTACCTCCTTAAAATACCTCTTTAGTAGCTGCAACTATCATCTGCAAATATGCTGTGGCCAATGATGATGATGGAGTAAAATCACCACATATTATTAGAACATATTATGTAATATACGCCCTTTGCTCTTGAAGAACAAGTTTGGTAAACTTACATACAGTCAGCAGCAGAAGTAGCTAAGCGGACGAGTTGTTCAAAATTACCTTGATACGCTCTTATTCTCTTAACAATAAAGTCGCGTCAGGATCATTTTGAACACCTCGCCCGCTTAGCAATTTCTGCTGCTGACTTTCCCCGAAAGAAACTTTGTACAAATGGGAAACTCAAGAGTTTTTTTTTGGGTGATGGGGCTTGGTGATTGATATATATAGTTGCAATACTTAGTTACTTAGAAATATGTTTGGAGTATTTTAGTATTACTTTTATGATGAATGTGTTCGCGGATGACTTTGGTGTGACTAGGGTTGCCAGATCGAAAGGCGCTATTATCGGGAAAAAATATAAATTTTTCGGGATTTTGAGACTTAAGTCGGGAAAAAATAAACATTCAAATTAAAGTAATTGTATTAAAAAACAACGATATTTTATATTATTGGCACTACGTCAGCTGCTCTGCCCATAGACGTTTTTATAACGCTGAAGCGCTCGACACGGGTCGCTCTCTCGCTCGACGACAGTTCGGAACTTGAAATTATTGTTCTATAATGTGCAGCTGTTTTTCGGGACAATTTCCACTTTGTCGGGAATCGGGAACACAAACATCGGGAGAATCCCGCCAAATCCAGACCATCTGGCAACCCTAGGTGTGACCTGGTGTAAAGTTCAGACACAACAAACCAATAAATTACATACAAAAACACAACTTTTGGAACAAATAAAATAATCGAATCCGGCCACCACTGGAGGGCTTCATCACTTTTTTATTTACATCTATTTCAATTTATAATATCTTGCAAGTAAAATCATAGAGAAATATAAATAAAGAAAGAGTGGTAATCCATACCTACATCAGGCGGCGTAGCACGGTGGCGTTTTTATCGCTTATCACCATACCTGTCACGTTCTAACAAGTATGTAAGTGCGAAAGGGACGCGCATAGTGATATGCGATAAAAATGGAACCGTGCTGCGCCCGCAGTTTTCTTACCAAAACGAGAGTTATTTCGAAGTCGACATCTAACGTCAAGTAGTGGAACTATCAGTTCCGCTACTTGACACCTGATACGTATAGGGCCGAGGAGACGAGTGACACGAACGTTGGTTTATAGCACACTGTTTTATTGACGTAAGTAAGATGGATCGTGGGCGCAGCCACACACACATGCATAGGTAGTTGCATACATATACAACATCCCTCCCTCTAAATTACTAACTAATATCCTAAAAATATTTCTTAAAATCTACATTTAATTTTGAACGGCGTCGTAATCTGTTCCGCGCATCTGAGCGCACACATTGTGTACTTTGTTGCTCAGCCTCAGTGGGGACCATCTCTGTGTCTGTGTCTTCAGAGCTATCCGTAAAAGATTCCGCTTCTTGAAACTCTGCGTCACTTGGCACTGACCCTTTCCCCTCCCGCGAGAGCTCTGGAGTGTCACCAGACGGCGACGACGGATCTGGAGGGGGAACACTGCCTCCATCAGTCGTTGGCGGAGACGGAGTCGGCGGGGGCGGCGGTAGCGGCGACAGCGGTAGCGGCGGCGGCGGCGACGGCGGCAGCGACGGCGGCGGAGGCGTCGGCTGCAGCGACGGCGGCGGCGGCAGCGGCGGAGGCGTCAGCAGCGGCGACGGCGGCGGAGGCGTCGGCGGCGATGGCGGAGGCGGGTCTGCAGATGGTAAGTACTCATCCAAATCCGTTAAACTTTGGTCCCCTGGGCTGTCATCCGCTATGGTACCATTGATTTTAATTATTTGATTTTTATGTTTTTTGATAATAATATCTGTATAATAGTCTTTGATTAAATACAAAACTTTGCCAATCCTTTTATCGATTGTCCCTTTGCACCAGTTAAATTGAGACTTGTTGACATACTTTTTGTAAAGTATTAACTCGCCTTTTTTAAAATTACGTGACTCGTATTCTTTACATGGTGAACACTGTTGAATTTTTACAGGTTTATTAATCACGGACTCGGCAGATGATAAGGGCGATAACTCCGAGGATGGATTCGACACATCAAGTCTACATCTTATTTTATGACCAAATACTAACTGTGACGGAGCGCAGCCCGTGGTTGAATGTATTGAATTGCGATAATCCATTAAATATCTTAATAAGAGTAACCGCCTCTGTCTATCATTTTTACCCGTTAACATGCTCGACTTAATACCTTTTTTTGTGATCTTAACAAAACTCTCGGCTTGGCCGTTACTGGCGGGATGGTAGGCTGGTGACGTAATATGTTTTATGTCGTTAAGGTCACAAAATCTAGTAAATTCTTGCGAGCAAAAAGCAGTACCATTGTCACTTACTATTGTTTTTGGTAACCCGAATCTGGAAATAAAGTCGCATAACTTGTCTACTACGGCCGTAGATGTCGTACTAACCATGGGATATACCTCAAGCCATTTACTATAAGTATCTACGATTACTAAATACGTATGGCCATATAGCGGCCCGAGGAAATCAATGTGTAACCTTTCAAAACAACGCGCAGTCTGGGGCCACGGCGCCGGCGGCGCGCGGGGCGGGGACGGCCGCAACTGCTGGCACACCTCACACGAACCCAAAAACGTCTCCAAAGCCCTGTCAATCCCTGGAAACCAGAACCGAGCCCGAGCCTCTGCTTTAGTTTTAACTATTCCTAGATGTGACGTATGCAGTTCTGCCAGAACTTTATCGCGAAGCGACTGTGGAACTACCGCTTTGTGACCCCGCATAATAATACCATTTTCTACAGCTAACTGAGTTCTACATAAATGGTAAGGCTTCAGACGCACATCGGTAATTTTATTCGGCCAACCATTGAGGATATACCTACTTACGATATTTAATATCGCATCTGTCCGGGTACCTATCTGTAATTCATTTAGAGTTAATGGTTTTGCCCCGTCTGCAACAAAACAAACATATGCGGCCTTATCACTATCGGCGAGTGCTGGCTCCGCGCCCCGCCCGCGCTCCCCCGGCAGGCTTGCCCGAGACAAAAAGTCTGCACTATTGTCCGCACTACGCACATATTCTATTGTGTAATTATAACCGCTGAGAAATAATGCATATCTTTGTAAACGATTCGCTGAGACCTCGGGGATGCCTTTGTAGGGCCCAAATATTGAAGTTAAGGGCTTGTGGTCCGTTCTCAATACAAACGGCTCTGCCCTACCGTACAAATACTGATGGAAGCGTCGCACTGCATATATTATTGCGGTCGCTTCCCGCTGTATTTGCGCGTACCTTTTTTCAGCGGGGTTTAGAGTGCGCGAGGCAAATGCGACCGGCCGCTCGACTCCGTCCGAATCTAATTGTGACAAAATAGCCCCAAGGCCACTAGGTGATGCATCACAGGTCAAAAAAAGTTTTGCTTTAGGGTTAAAGTGTGTAAGAACCTGATCAGACACCAGATGTCTTTTAATTTTGTTAAAAGCGTCGTTATGCAACGCTGACCACTCCCATTTTGTATTCTTTTTAAGTAGGTCATATAATGGACTGAGTATAGTCGAGGCGCCCGGAACAAAATTTCGGTAGTAGTTACTTAGCCCTAAGAATGATTGTAACTGACTAATGTTTGTTGGCACCGGTGCTTCAACTATGGCTTTAATTTTCTCTGGTGATTTTTTTAAACCTTCTTTATTTATTATATAGCCTAAATAGCTAATCTCGTCCTTAAAAAACTCACATTTATCCCGTTGCAATACCAGTCCCGCATCTTGTAGTCTTTGCAACACTACCTTTAACCTGGCCTGGTGCTGGGCGGCGTCGGCGCCCGTGATGAGCACGTCGTCGAGCAGGCACAGCACGCCGTCGAGGCCTGCGAGCACGCATTCCATGGCTCGCTGAAATATCGCTGGCGCAGACGCCAGCCCAAAAACGAGACGTGTAAAGCGAAATAATCCACGGTGCGTGTTTATGCAAGTCAACCTTTGTGAGTCTTCGTCTAGTTCGAACTGGTTATATGCCATGGACAGATCTAACTTTGTGAACGTTTTCCCCCCGTGTAACTTTGAAAACAGTTCGTTTATTGTAGGCAGCGGATATTGATCGATAAGTAGCTGTTTATTTATGCTGACGGAATAATCTGCACATAAACGCACTGAACCATTTTTCTTTAAAACTGGCACTACAGGTGAGGCATACTCGGAATGATCAACTGGCTTCAGAACCCCTAAATTGACAAGCCTATCAATTTCTTTGCTAACGGTATCGCGTAATGCGAACGCTACCGGCCGCGCTCTAAAAAAAACAGGTTTTGCGTCCTCTTTAAGCCTTAAGTTGACCTTATACTTATTGAATAACCCTAAATTACCTGAAAATAATTTGGGATACTGTTTCTCTAAGTCAGTGCTACCTATAAGTAATTTATCATTACAATAATGCACCGTTTGCACAGGTGTAAGTTGCAATCTAAACAAAGCAATAAAATCTCTGCCTAGCAACGGCGGGCCGTCGTCGTTAACAACATACACGTTCAATGCGCGAGTGCTACCCGCGTATTCTACTGTCGATCGTGCACTACCCTTACATTGTAGATGTTGGCCTGAATAAGTGACTAATCTTTTTTTTGTAGGTAACAATGGTACATCTTTAAAATGCATTTTGTACGTAATGTAAGAAACAACGGTCACCGCAGAACCAGTGTCGATTTCAAATTTTAACTTTCGACCATTTATTTTCACCGTTTCAACCATAGGCTCACCCCGGAAAGAACGAATGTAATATAACTTACCATCGTCGTCGTTATCGCCCTGACAATCCGCCGATACATTAACGTAATTTACGCTAGTGCACATCTTACGGAGATGCCCTTTTTTATTACACTTTTTACATGTAAACTTAGCGAAACGACACTGTGACGCACTATGGTTGGTGTAGCCGCACACCGAACACTTCACCTTTGCACTTCCCTCGTTTTTACCACCGCGCGTGATCTTAAATAACTCGGAGGCCGACGATTCCGACGATCCCGGAGTAACGGCAGCGGCGCCGGCGCCGGCGCCGGCCACGGCCGCGCCTGCCCGCGCGCGACGAATGTTTTCCGCGAGTTCTACCGCCTTCGCTAACGTTAACGCGGATAAATCTTGAGCGTACAATTTTTCTTTTTCCCTGCCCGGCAGCATCCCCATAACGAAACGGTCACGTAATGCTTCTTCTACGTTTTTAAACGCACAATGCACTGACAGTCCTCGCAGTCTAGCCGCCCACTGTGGGTATGACTCCTCTCGTTGCTGCGTTGCAGAGTAAAAGTTATGCCGCTCGCCGAACCCGGTTAACTTGGGAGTGAAATGGTCGTCCAGTAATTTTAATATGTCCTCGTACGGCACTTCTTGGACATCTTTGGGCAACGCCAAATGCGCTGCGAGCTCGTACGAGCTCTCATTGAGTGCGCTTAACAAAATCGCTCGTCGTTTTTGCCCCTGTGCATCTGTAGCCTCTGTAATATTATTAGCGATGAACCACTGACACACACGACTTTTATAATTTTTCCAAACTTGCACATTATGGTCAAAAGTCGGAAGGACACCGAAAACAGCACTCATCTTTTTAAAATGTGGGTAAACGTCGCCACTGATACGTATAGGGCCGAGGAGACGAGTGACACGAACGTTGGTTTATAGCACACTGTTTTATTGACGTAAGTAAGATGGATCGTGGGCGCAGCCACACACACATGCATAGGTAGTTGCATACATATACAACACAAAAGATGTCACAAGTTTCGCTACTGACGAAAAATGTATCACAAATTTTTTTTTACAAATAATGTTATAAGCAGGAGTTGAAAATATAGTTCTGGTGCATTTCGTTATAATATTATAGCTGAAAATTGTCGAGCATTAGAGTTTGTGTTTGCCGCGACCTCTGTTGTCAACTTTCAGTACTGAAAATGTTCGCTACTTGACGCTAGATGTCGACTACGAAATAACTCGCGTTTTGGTAAGAAAACTGATGTATGGAGTTACCACTCTTTCTTTACTTATATTTGTCTATGCTTATTATATTAACTCAGCAGCCGCGGCCCCTAAAACATTAGGTATTATAAGTTTTCAGCAGAACAATAGCCCAGATTATTAGCCAAATAATTCCCGAATCAGAGACGAAAACCGGAAACGGACCCTTATCCCGACATTAAGTGTTTCAAGAGGTATCCGTTTTCGGTAGGCTCCGTAAATACGGATGACGTCACGTATCTTTGACATTCACGGGTCATAAATTTTACCGCGGTTATGGTCGCCATGGGATTCGGTTAGCTTGGGAACGGGCTTAATGAGATGATTTAATATTTTGAGGGAAATGATCCGTTGATATCAACAACGTAGAAAGCAAACTTTTAACCCTCGACGCAAAAAGTGGTGTTATATATTTGATGCCCATGTTTGTCTGTTTGTCTGTCTGTTGTATTGTAGCTCTCCAACGGATGGACCGATATATCAATGCGGTTTTTATACGTGTGGCTTAGGTATATAGAGTATTGCAAGTGTTTGACGGAGCAAAACCTGGAGTAATCAGAATGCAGTAAAAAAAAGCGGCCAAGTGCGAGTCGGACTCGCCCATGAAGGGTTCTGTATTCAGGGGATTTATGACGTATTAAAAAAAACTACTTACTAGATCTCGTTCAAACCAATTTTCGGTGGAAGTTTGCATGGTAATGTACATCATATATTTTTTTTTAGTTTTATCATTCTCTTATTTTAGAAGTTACAGGGGGGGGGACACATTTTACCACTTTGGAAGTGTCTCTCGCGCAAACTATTCAGTTTAGAAAAAAATGATATTAGAGACCTCAATATCATTTTTGAAGACCTATCCATAGATACCCCACATACGTGTGGGTTTGATGAAAAAAAAATTTTGAGTTTCAGTTCACAGTATGGGGAACCCCCAAAATTTATTGTTTTTTTTCTATTTTTGTGTGAAAATCTTAATGCGGTTCACAGAATACATCTACTTACCAAGTTTCAACAGTATAGTCCTTATAGTTTCGGAAAAAAGTGGCTGTGACATACGGACGGACAGACAGACGGACAGACGGACGGACAGACAGACAGACATGACGAATCTATAAGGGTTCCGTTTTTTGCCATTTGTATGTATGTATGTATGTATGTATATACTTTATTGCACATAAATATACTAATATAAATATAATATATTTGTATATTTGGCTACGGAACCCTAAAAAATGGAAATTAATTCTATGAAAGTGGCTGCATAACTTTTTTGTTTTATCCACTTTTTTGTACCTATAACTGAGCTAAGCCATGTAATCTTGAAAACACTTGGTATTCACATAAAGAAGTCAAACACTTAAATTATTCAACCGTTCAGGCTAATAATTCAAGAAAACGGCGAATTTATACACTCTTTCCTTGCAAACGACTCGCAAAAACCTCCAAAACACTTCACGAAAAACTTCAAGTACTGTTGGAGCATTTGGGTTCGCCATATATATTTTCCCCTCGGAATAGGCTACATGCATGAAATATATTTTACTAAAGATTGTTCACCTTCAACAAAAAGAAAACAAACGAAACCGAACGGAGAATCTCCTCCTTTTGAATTTTTAAAATCGGTTAACAATATGAATTACCTAAATGTAAGTAAAAAAATATATTTTCCAAGTTGAGTTCAAAAATTGGTTAGGTAACGTAGCCTATAGTTGCTTGCAACTCGAGTG
Source organism: Cydia amplana (assembly GCF_948474715.1). Classification (NCBI taxonomy): domain Eukaryota; kingdom Metazoa; phylum Arthropoda; class Insecta; order Lepidoptera; family Tortricidae; genus Cydia; species Cydia amplana. The sequence continues at coordinate 12,902,670 of NC_086084.1, read as the reverse complement.
TCATATGCTGCCAGTAGCTGACAGTATCTGTAAATCTGCGGGGTAATTTAAACTAAGTAATCGAAATATCTTCCATGTTTTAACTTTATTAACTATAGAGTGCCATAAATGTCCAGATAGCGAAAAATATGTGTTGTGTGTGACTCTAATATAGTTAATAATGTAAAACATGGAAGATATTTCGATTAGTTTAAATTACCCTCCTAGCCTAAATTGCCCAGCTATGGTAACGTATACTGCCTTCAATTTAGGTTTTAGTAAACCTTCATTCCGGCCGGTCTTGTTTAACAAGATAAACTGAAATGTGATTAAATTTAAGCCTTGAATTCAGTAAGAATATTCCCCCACGAGCTTTCCTGTTTTCCTACCGATGTTTACCGCAAATATTTGCCTGCCATCGGCGACGCGTATCTCACCCAATTTAAAATATGGGGCATTATCCATGAAAAGGGACCTTATTGTCGATGGCGCTTACGCCGCACAGCGTCGCGCGGCATTGTATTTATATCGGAACATCGTTAATAATGGCGTAAGCGCCATCGAAATAAGGTCCCTTTTCATAGATAACGTCACATATACGTTTTTAAAATCGAAGCGGCATTGGGTTATAGGGTAAGTACTGAGTAGATTATGTTAGCTTTTTAGTTTTGACGTTAGATGAATAAGCGATTCTTAATATCAATTCGATTGATCGAGATGGAAAAAACATTTTTTGTCAAAATGAATTGAATGCTTAAAAGCTGATTAATTTTCACAATCAGTCCGAGTCTGAATTAGAAAGGGTCGTAAACCTTACCTGATTCTTGAAACCATTTCATTAAATTGAAGGAGGAGTTAATGTTAAATGTATTTGCTTATCGTGCCTTACGTATTTCGTTTAGGTATAGGCAATCTTTGTTTAGCATACAGATTTGCAAGTGCGCGTAAAGTTTACGAAAAGTTGGAAAATTTCGCAGAGATTTAATAAGGAGCCAAAAACACAGGAAACAAAAAAAAACTTTCATTTTGAAACAACAGAAATGATAATTTTCGATTCCCATATAAAAATATGAGAAAATTCCGAAAGCGCACTTTTGTAAACGTTCCAATGGCACGTTTATTCAGTAGTTTATCCTCTAGGAGTGCAGTAAGCGGACGGAGCGTCAGTCAAATATTCTCCAAATCAGCCATATAAGATTATCTTGTTACCCAAAGAGTTGTTTCTATTATGGTTGGACAAGCTCTTTTCTACCAGCTATGTACTTATAAAAAATCGAGTACCTATACATCCTATCTGATCTGATTAAGCGTATTCAAATATAGGCAATATTCTGCAAAAAAGACGAGCGAGGGTTGCGTCAACAATTTTCAGGGTGAGCTAAGTATAGAGCGGACCGTAGGTACATAAGTAATTTTGAACAGAACACGTATTTTCCGAAGCAAAAAACTCAAAGAGCTCACCCTATACTATACCCTATACGCTTATATTTGACGGCTTATAAGTGCGACTCGGACTCGCGCACGGAGGGTTCCGCACCATCAACAAAAAATAGAGCAAAAACATCGTGTTTGTTGTATGGGAGCCCCCCTTAAATATTTATTTTATTTTATTTTTAGTATTTGTTGTTATAGCGGCAACAGAGATACATCATTTGTGAAGATTTCAACTGTCTAGCTATCGCGGCTCATAAGATACAGCCTGGTGACAGACGGACGGACGGACGGACAGCGAAGTCTTAGAAATAGAGTTCCGTTTTTTACCCTTTGGGTACGGAACCCTAAAAAGGACAAAAAGACGCTCCTGTACCAACTTTTGAAAACAGATTAACCTAAACCCCAATGTATTGAGCTGTCTTTGTCCAGTTTTTAGATTAGACTACAAGTGCTACAACTACAATACAATACAAATACTCCCAAATCTTCAAATCTTTGATTTCTTGCTACAAATAGTGTAATATTATGTCGGCAGACTTCCAAAAGTAGCGTTACGGTAACATTAGCACTATTAGCAGCATAATAGGTATAGTCACCATCAGATATATCGGGTCGGCCAAGGTGTTCACAATATCTGAAGACGCACTCTAACGCCTTGACAATAGAGGCGTGTTCAGATATTTGTGCGCACCTTGACCGTTCCAATATATCTGATGGCGACTATACATAAATATAAGTATTAATACAGTGTGCCATTTGAGTCGTGATCAGTAATATGTTTTTCTAACTCTATAAACAACGAGCAATTTAATGCCCCTACTCTTACTAATATCAAACAAGATTTTTTTTATTTTTTGTTTATTTTTTGTCATTTATTTTACTTTTATAAGTGGATTTAGGATATTACAACGGCTTATTAAGATATTTAAATTAGTAAATTGAATCGCCTCTTTGAATCGGAACTGTAATTGACATCAATTTTGTCATTTGTCCCAGTTAGAAATAAAATTTACTTAATTTTTCATTTGAAATATCTTACAAAGCTGTTTAAATACCACATTGCCACTTGTAAAAGTAAAATAAATTACAAAAAATAATAAAAAAAATAAAAAAATCTTGTCTGATTTTAGTAAGAGTAGGGGCATTAAATTGCTCGTTGTTATTACTTATAAGCGGATTTGATGTCTTTTATCGTTCTACACAAACCAAAAACGGCGCTTTGAAATAAAATTATGATCAAAGCGTAATCGAAATTTGTCAGACGCACCAAATATCAATCTTCTTACATAAAGAAAATTACCCAGCTTGTTCAGGAAAGCCTTCAAAAACTTCACGTAATACATCACATTTACGAACGTACATGGACATGACAGACAAGTAATTGCGTACCTATACACCGCTTGTATTTGGACGGTGAATTTGCTTAATGATATTTAAATACACGTTGGTTAAATATGCTTTAATTATGCTGCGTTGTTATATTTTAAGGTGTGTTATGCGTCTGAAAATTTAGGTTTGGCCTAGTGGGTTTTAACTCGTGTAACTAACTCATTTAGACGATGCGAGAACTCGCATGCGAGTTTCATTACATGGCGTCATTTGATCAGTCGGCTGAATTGATGTAACCTCAATGGTCCGCAATGTAACTAAAATCGTATACGAGTTCGCGAGCCGTCTAAATAAGCCCTAGGGTCGCGCTGGTTAATAGTAGAGGTGTGTAATAACAGAGTTGCTAAGCGCATCTTTTACTCAGAATTGCAGAGTGGAAAGCGGAAACAGGGCGGCCAACTTTTGCGATACAAAGATGTTCTGAAGCGCCACATGCGGAGATGTGACATTGAACCATCGCATTGGGAGACTTCGGCACAAGATCGGCCGAAGTGGAGGCATACAGTGAGCACAAAAGTGCAAGCCTTCGAAGAGCAGAGGCGAGTGGAACTCGACGCAAAGCGTGACGAGTTAAAGGCCCGACCACCTGCGGTCATCAACTACAATTATGTCGGAGGGGTGCTGACCTGCGGTGAGTGCGGTCGTGCATTCACTGCAAAGATAGGCTACGTCAGCCACCTAAGAGCCCACGATCGTCGCTCTCAATAACTAGTACAACCCCAGTCGCCGTGGCCGAAACCGGCCAGGAAAGGATGATGATGATGAGTAGAGGTTAGGGGGATTTTTTAACTAAAGTCACATGGATTTTTTATGGATGAAATAAAAAATATTTGTTGAAATATGAACTTTAATAGCTGTTAGTAGAGTTGAATATCATATTCGCCACATATGGCTTCGTAAGCGGTGTATAAAGGGTAATGTTATATGCAGTAACTATATACTGCACTACAATGCATTGCAATGTAACTACATTGTATTGTTTTAATTGCAGCGTCACTGGCAGCTAGCAGTCGTCTCGCCATTTCGATATGGAATTTAACTATTGTACAGAAGCTTCAAAATCCTTTGGTTAAGTTGCGACATTCTTTTGTGGATGTGTATCGTACATTAGTCGTTCCTGCAATGTTTTACCGAAACCGGCCCTTTTGTCTTTCTCGACTGAAAAATATTGTCTTAAAAGGACCTTCAAAGGAAAACCTACTTAATATATCTTAATACGAATGAATGAACCGCGTCTGAGCTATTCTAGAGAAGTAAAAAGGCAATTGTGTGATCAAATGAGCGAGGTCGTATGCGAGTTTAGCCCATTCTTTTGGTGACGAGAGATCTGATCAATGCGAGAGAGCGAAATTTTAAACAGAAGTATCGTAAAATGTAATTGATCACTAAACAATTGATCAAACTTATCTTTATGACATATATTTCAGTGTATACTATTTCGGGGTTATTGATATGACAGCTCAACTCCAAATAATCAATATGCCGATATTAATCTACACAGTATTTGCGGTCAAACATCCGGTCGGCCTCTCTCATCTATCGGAAGTTGACCGCCGAAACTAATTGTCACAGGATCCCAAGTCGACGCTAATAATAGATACCTACAAATGATTTCTCGCTTATTGTTACACCGTAGCAAAACTGACATCAGCTGATTAACTTAGCAGACGTTTATGAATAAGGGGGTACGTCTCTGCCTTGTTCCCTCGTTACTTCGCATGCCACTCGTCGAGTGTGTGGCCTAGGTATAAAGGATTTGTAGACAAGAAAGTCGGCTATCTCAAAATGTGTACATATCTTGAGGTCGTATATATGTATACTTTCTTCCAAGTTTAGTAATTACGTTCTCGAATAAAGCCGGCAACATTGTAACATTTTCTGTTAATATAAATAACCGTGGAATTTGCCAAGTTGCGAATGCCACATTAAAATTAATGCTTGATTACGTACGAGTAACAAACTGTGCGCCTGAAACCTGAGTTTATTTTATATTTAGGAGAATGTGTTTTGTTTTGGAAGAGTATGAGTAGTTAAAATTGACGGGATTTTTATTGCCTTTAAGCATTTTGTAACGACAGTTTGAGATTCTAGCAGCAAGGCTCGGAACCGGTTTTATCTTCATACAAAAAGTAACCGTATTATTTCGTTCTTTTTCGTACTTTGGTTTATTATTTCATTTTTAATGGGATAACTCACTGACAATCCAACCTCTAGACTAAGCTTAGGCCAATTCTTTCATGAAACCGATGCTGCCAAAAATACGGGGGTGCGGGGGGACGAGGTGAGCGAATCCCGTGCTGTGATTGGTCCGTTCAAAGACACGGACCAATCACGGCACGGGATTGACTCGAAGATGGAGTAACGCTACCGTATGTGTGGCAGAGGGGGTAGCGCGACTATGCTATGTCTAGAGGTTGGATTGTCTGTGGGGATAACTTAATAATACTAAGTTGTTACCTATTTAGGTAGGTATTTAGGTAATTGTGTATTTACACGATTTAGTCCTACTAAAATTGCATAAAATAATTAAAAATACAGGGCTATTTCGGGTAAAAAAAAACCGGTTCCGGGCCCTTTCTAGCAGCATGTGCGTTGCGTTCCAAAAGTACTAATATACCTTACCAAGTACCTACCTTAGTAAGTAATACGAAAGTCCTAAGATCCTAGAAGTATGTAAGTACCTACTGTAAGTAATTACTCAAATACCCAACTGTTTGAACCCAAAAGCCGTGCCGATCAAAAGCATTTAGAAAGAGAATACGTAAAGAAGTCTTTATTCCGTTGTTCACTTTGGTTTGGACTCCTGCCAAAACCTTGGTAGCTAAATGGCCAATAAGCAACGTTTGTCCAGTAACAGCGTATGGGTACAGCGATGGTTTAATTAGGTTTAAAAAGTTCTGAGGGTTCAATGGGCAATGGACTAAGCGTAAAGTGTCATACTATGGAACTTGCTAACTATTCAAACAAACCGCCATATTGAAATTGTCTCTGAATGATGAATTTAGGTACATAGTTAGCAAGTTCCATAGAATGACACTTTAGTGCGTTGTTGACTTAGGCACGGAATGGACAAAAATACTAACTTACAGGTGGTTATTTGTTTAGTCGTCTAATGAAAATGATAAAACCACAATTTTTATAACACAAAAACATGTATAATGAAAAGAACGTGTCAAAAATGATGGTCTAGAATTCTAGTTATATTATTTTGTTAAGCTAGCTAACCACTGACATATATCTCAAGACTGGCCTTACGGGCAATAAGAAAGGGGCCAGTACAGCGGTGTGACAACGCTACAACGCGATTGGTTGATTGATGAGTTCGCATCACGCGCGCGATTGGTCGCAACTAGTTGCGTTAGATGGCGTTAGACTGCACGATTGGCTCGAATTCGTGAGTGACACCACTGACACCGCTGAACAAGTTGTACCATTTTTAGTGCCCGTAAGGGGCGTAAGGCCCGTCCTGTAGCTACCACTATAATTTGCGCATTATCTATGTCGTCTAACAATATGTATAATATGTATATAAGTACGTGAGTTATGAAAATACCTACATATCGCCTACTACCTACTACAAGAGGATAGCTAAAACCCCTGGAATGCCGTTAGAGCGTACCACAAAACAAGTTAGAATGGCGATGCGAGCAGGGTACGTGTCGCCGCCGGTTTTGAGCAAACGCTCGCATGCTACTCGCCCGCGCTGACCGAAAAACGAAGTAAACATGCCTTTTGCGTCAAAATAACCTTCAGATTAAGAAGCCAGACATCAAATCTGTCTAAAGGAGGCGTATCCATTCACCACGTACGCAAGGCGCTAGCTAATTTTTACTACCGTTGCGCGAGTGTTAGTAAATGTGGACTTGTGGAGAGGAACGAGCGGCGACACCGGTTTCGATACTAACTGCGCGCGATAGCCATTCTAACCTCTTTAATATGTTCTGTGGAGCGTACATAGTCAAGCATACCCGAGGGTGTAGCTGAGATGACCATTAGATACATGACCATGTAAGTTTTCGCTTGCTTCTCTTATTCCGGTACATTTTTGAAGTGAAAACTTCTTTAGCGGCGCTGTACACTTTTTGAGGTGGGGAATTTTTTTTAAACTCGAGACTGCGTAAGACGATCACGTGACCGTAAGATTTAGATGGCCACTCGTTTAAATGGCATTTAAATCAATAAAGAAAAACTCAATGACATTAGGTACATGAAAAAAAATTCTTTATTGATTGAAAAAGTGCACAGCGCCGCTAAAGAAGTTTTCACTTCATAAACAATAAGCTCTTATTAACTCGTTATAATTGTATTTCGATACGTTTACTATTGTAAACTGAGTGTACAGTTTCACTATCTTTTCATTTCATATCAATACTTTACGAATTACGACGTTGATAACAACTGTAATTGCGTGTAGTACATTTTATATTAATTAACAAAATCTTATTGTGGATTAATAATAGCATTACGTTCATACATACATACTGTTAGCATATAATTTAGGCAATATTATTGCCTACAATGTTACGCCATAAGCCCTTGCTATGCTACACGGTCGCCGACAAGCCTTCAGACCGTCCGTCCGTCCCGGACCGTGTAGACAGTTGTTTCCACAAAATTTGACCAAAACTGACCAAGGCCAGACCAAGGTCAGACGGTTAGAAGGCTTGTCGGCGACAAGCAAGGGCTATACGCTTAAATAAATACCTACCTATCTGTTACAAAAATTACAGCAACATCAATTCATTTCGCAGCCATCATATTTCACAGGTAAATCAAGCCTATTCAACCACCAATCATCTCCGCGTCAGACCTCATCAGATGACCCCATGGATAACCCGTCAATCATAATACAACCAATCAACTTCCACCTGTCACTACCTTAACACAAGGATATAAAATCTATATTCCTATAACAAGAGGTCGCGTTAAGCTGGTAGGTTTAATTTGAAATGGATCTGTGATCTGTGGATAATGGTATTCGAGTGCAAATTACCTAGCGGATAGTAACATTGGCAAGCTCGTGTTTGCTTATATCAGGCAATATGTAGTAGACTTTATGCTATGGAGATAAGGTGTATATTTCAGTGAAGGGAATGCATATCAGAGTACTTTGTAGACAACTTGATATTGCGTAAAGACGACAAATTCAGTTGCCGGCTGTTGTTAGGATATTTTCGTTAGGCTCTGCGCGTGGAAAAAGATTTTGATTATGTTTTAGTTATATTTTTAGGTGTTTTTGTATCATACGCAGTGCTTGTTCCACTTGAAGTACCCTTGAACATGTTAAAATACTGTATTACAGTTATACTTGTTTGAACTTTTTTTACCATTATATATAATATCTGGGTGACCGAGCTTCGCTCGGAAAACATATAAAAACTCGAAAATGCGCGTTTTCCCAGAGATAAGACCTAGCTAGATCGATTTTTCGCCCCCGAAAACCCCCATATAGCAAATTTCATCGAAATCGTTAGAGCCGTTTCCGAGATCCCCGAAATATATATATAAATAAATCAATAAATATATAAATAAACAAGAATTGCTCGTTTAAAGGTATTAGATTTTGCACTGTGCATGCTGGCTGTGATACCGTCCTATCCTGACCATAGAGAAAAAAATACCTTACTATATTTCTCTATGTCCTGACAATACAATTAATACGCCTCAGGGACGTACAGTCTATTTATTCTTTCCGTAGACTAAAATGACATTTCATGTGTTGCTAGTTTTTTACGTCTTATAAATAGTGATGTGCTACAACCGGTACTAACCGAAAATAAACTATTGGGAGGTACTTATATTTGTTGATGAAGTGTCTGTAACACAATGAATGGATAACCCGTGACGTGCTAAAAGGGGACACTAGGAGAGGTATTAAAAATATGAAATAGCGTTAGGTAAAAATGCCATCATTTTGAGGTATTTAGAAATTTTGTATCCAGGTGTATACACAATATTTCTAATATTTTAAAGCGATTTTATTGTAAGATTAACAGTCACATCGAAGCTACATATTATTATCATATAAGTAGCTCATAATGCACCAAGTTACTCATCCTATTTCTCTACGTATACTAAGTTTTATTTTAATGAGAACCTTACTTTGTACTTTTCGTGACCTGTTTTATAAAGGAACCATTTAGATTTCATTTTTTGTTTATTTTGAATCTAAAATTAATTTAATATTTATCGGTTATTCACAAACCGAAATCAAAGATCATCATCATGGACCTAGAATATTACGGACGGACTGTCACCTAAGACAAACTGTGACACTGCAATGGCGGACGGTTTGAATGTGTGCGTGTAGACGAGTGTTACCATGTAACACAAATTCTCCCCTAATGGTGAAACAATTATTTTTAATATCGTCCTTGTTTTCTAATAAAAAAATTGGGACAGTTTTACGTTAGACAATAAAAAAGGTGTGTACGTATCTGATTTTATAGGTCTTGAAATTCGCAATATTGCACAATTACTTTGTGCAAACATTATTTTCAATACCTAATGATACTTAGCATCGTAATGAAATCAGTTCGTCATGTTTTTTTAATTTATACATTTAACTTGAAACATATCTGGTTTTCATCAAAAAAAATACAATACATAACAAACAAACGTTAACTATCAAACATGCATGTAAGCGTCTAAATCTCCTTAGTATCGGGAAATTACCATACCGACCTAGTTTGAAATGCACAATCAATAATTTAACCATTTACCTAAATGATCTCTTAATACATAATGATTTAATAAGAAGGGTATCAATTACCCTACTTTCGGGAAATTACCCTATTCATGTTACTGGTCACACTCCTGTTTTGCAGTTTGATAATTTATAAACAACAAATTATCGTACGTAATTACGTACTAATTGATAAACTTAAGTATGAAAAGTTATTCCGTGACTTTTTTTCTTTCGATCGGTACAATTCTAGCAGGATTTAACTACGCATGCCGGCATATTTTATATTTTTCTTCGACATGTTTACTTCAATGACGTTTCGATTCGTCTGACGGCAAACTGGTGGATGTGGGCTGTCAATGTGTGTGTGTCACGCGTAAATACTATGAAACTGGTGGATGTTGGAATCACAGTTGTGTTGTAAGCGAAATTCTGTCCGTAATATTATAGGTCCATGATCATCATGCATTGTTTGTATTAAGCTGGCCACATTATTTCTACGTTTGACATTTGAGTTTGTCATTTTAGTATACGGAAAGAATAAATAGACTTTAGATTTAGATCGATATTATTATAATATATTGATTTATGGTTCGTAGTGGCTACTCAGATGAGTCAGATGACTATTGCTACGAAAGCTACGAGCCATGCTACGCAACCGCCGTAGCACAAGTAGTGTTTCTTGTCATTTGACAAGAAATACTACTGGGGCTCGATTCGGATTTTGAACTAAAGTGTCATTCAATAGAACTTGCTAACTATGTAAACAAAAGTTACTAGTAAATTGACAGTCAGTGTCAATTTTAGTAGGGCGGTTTGTTTACACAGTTAGCAAGTTCTATTAATTGAATGACATTTTAGATATCTACATCACCAAGATACGACAACGATATTTTTAAAATCTAGCCTGTCAAATTTGACATTTCCGCGATTCTGGAGATACTCTTGAACGATTTTCACAATCTGCCGTATTCGAACTTCAAGATATTCACAAGAGACGACACGTACTAGATCCATTCTAGATACGTTATAGTTTAGATTTCAACTAGTTCTCTTTTGCAGCGCAATTCGGGCAACCAATGTCACTTTTACGATAGATCGTGTTAGATATCTATTAGATGTGAATTAGATCTCTGAGTTAGGTTATATCTTGTGGAAATTAAGTAAATTTATCAATTTAAATATAAAACTCTAGTTATATATGTAAGAAATCCACAACGCAGGCTTCGTCCGGTGCAAGAAGTTCAAGAGTATCTCCAGAATCGCAGAAATGTCAAATTTGACAGGTTAGATCTTAAACATATCGTTATCGTATCTTGGCGATGTCTAAAAGATAGATGTCTATTACAAAATCCCAATCGGGCCCAATGTCTAAAACGTCCCGTTATGTATTTTTCGATCGCAAAACGATTTTGAAACGATCTTAATAGGTACGATAATTTAACGTAAAAGTGACATTGGTTGCACGAATTGAGCTGCAAAAGATATATAGTTGAAATCTAAACTACATATCGTATCGTTCTCTTCTCTAGATCTTGTTTTCCGAATACCGCGGCTGGAATCAATAATCTGTATTTTTCATCTAGCTCCCTAGATGATAAAACAACGCAACTTTATTGACTTTGGGTTTGTTAGATTAGGATGGATGAGAAAAGTATTTGTTACATGACTGTTGTCTGAGTGTTGTTGAACGAAAAATAATCGATTATAAAAACTTGTATCAACAATATTTCAGTATTTGACACAAAACTTATTTTACATATAAATCTCCGCTTAGCAATTAAGTTATCTTCTAACTTAGCTACTAATGCAATCAAGTTTAATGGCTCCTTTTATTATGAGGAAAATTGCGCCAAAATTTAAGACTTAATTAAACTTTATCAGGCTGACACTTTCCAGTTATAAAAAAAACTCTAAGTCTTTCTACTCTGGTGATTAAACGTCTTTAAAGATAAAGTAATTGCTGCCTTTATCTTATTTCCAAAATACAATACCTAACGGCCTCTGATTCGAACTTTAAGATACGTCAAAAATTATCTTAAAGTTCGAATCAGGCCGTAGGCGGATAGATATCACGGGTCTGTTAAAAAAAAGGTTTTGATACTTGGCATGATGGCATTGTTTTTGCTTTAGATAGATAGTATAACCTACTATTGTTAGTATAATCCGTATAATATAGGCCGATACAGACGGGCTGCAACTCGACTGCAAGTTTTATGGGAACTGCACCCCGACTGTGCACCAACTGCAACGTCGCCGTGCAGTTCCCATCCCATACAAGTTGCAGTTGGGTTGCAGACCGTCTGTACCGGCCCTTAATAGAGCTAATTTACAAATATTTGCGTACATATGATGGTCGGGCTTATATCGCCCGTCACACACACACACACACACACACACACACATAAACGTCTAAAGCCTAGTCTAGGTCTTTGTTGAGACTCTGGTAAACAAAGGATCCTGATAGTCGGATTATACAGCTTGTGCAGTGTGTCCATATTAGCATACCTAAACCCACATGACATGAATTTATGTGTCTTACTAGAGATAGGTAAATAACAATGTGTGGTACCTTTTTATATAAACTGCATTGTTCATCATTATTTTAACCTCGTAAGGCTCAGTATACATTATATTCTTCATATTCGCTGAAATCGAATTCGAACCTTTCATGAACCAAATTAAAATAGATTTTTTTTGGTCATTGCTTTATCAAAAACGAAATTCACCCCAATTTACTCACAAGGTGCAAATTAAAAAAATACCCTTTTGACACTGACAGATCAGTATCGTATCACTGTGACATCTTATAAGCATTGTTCGAATCGGGCCGTTAGAGTAGAGATCGTCAGTCTTTATTATATATATGTCTCTCTGGTTCCGTGTATAATTATAGTGCGTGTGCCCACTGTATTGTCTTCGTCGAGAGTCCGTAATGCTGCATTGAGATCTGTATCCAAATAATACTAAATGTATATTAATCTCTCTTTGTCAAGCTATAGTTTAGTAGATATTAATAGTGATTTTCAATATTACCTACCCAAAAATTGAAACTCCATAAACCTTAATATCTGGGAGACATATAAAAACCTAGACCTAGCTAGATCGATTTTTCGCCCCTGAAAACCCCCGTATAGCAAATTTCATCTAAATCGCTAGAGCCGTTTCCGAGATTCCCAAAATATAAATAAATAAATAAACAAGAATTGCCCGTTTAAAGGTATAAGAGTTTAAGTACAACTGTGTTTAGATTTGTAACATTCCCTATGACAAATGTTGTAAATTGAAATCTCTGTAAAGATTACGCGATGTTATATGATCTTTACATATTTCTGAGAATAAAAACAATAAAAGATTATTGAAAAAAAAAGGGTCGGACGTAATTCAATATTTCGATAGATTTGGATACGCGTATGTATAATGTTAAATTATTATCAACGTCAGACCCTTATCTCGATCTTCGTTGTCTATCCTTAATATAAGGGTTATTTTATTGATGAAATAAAAAGGGTTATTTGGCCCAATAATAGAAAAAGTAGAATTCTACGATAAATAACGCTTTATCTAAAAATAAACTAGATACGACTAATATCATAACAATATATATTTTATATATATATTTTTTTTAATTTGCAGTTGCTTCAGTTTTTGTAAAAAATAAAATAAAATCCATTTATTTGAGACTGTTTTGATACTAAACTAGGAACAAAAACAAATTACAATCTACAGTGTTTTTTTTTCTAAGATCACATATTTGACAGTTACAAATTGACCCTTATATATATGACTTTTTAAGGCTATCAGTTAAACGGTAGATCTTAGCTCCATATCAATAAGGGTGAATTCATAATTGTCAAATATGTGATCTTAGAAAAAAAAACTGTAGTATGTAGTATACTATAGTTAATGCTGTTAAAGCATTGTAGAATCCATAATTTAGTGAAGTAAATAGTAGAGTATTTTAGTGAAAAGTGAATTTTATCAATAAAACCTAAATAATTATGTAACAAGCTTTTTTGAATTTTGAGACTAATTTTTATTGGACATTTACTTTCGTCTCTGACTATGCCCAGACTGACGACAGTATTCGAATCTGACGGATAACAAAAATAAAAAGAAGAAATTAATTTCAAACGCGAAAGCCATTTGCCAATCAAAGGCTGCCGGTAAAAAAAACAAGCCTTAGTTTCCTTAGAAAGTTGAAATTTAATTTCAAACGGAAACATTTATTCCGAAAGATTTAAGCAAAGAAAATGAATAATATCAAATTCGCTCAGGTGAAAAGAATCTTCGGCGCGACAGTCTTTAAAATGTCCTTACTCTCAGGTGAAATTATTGGATTATCAACCTTAAAACAAGGCAAATAGACTTTTAATTCCATTGTAAATTACTTAAGGCGTTTGTAATATTTAACGTTCAGCAAAAAAAATCGAGAGGCAAGCGCAGACAACTTGGAATTTAACGTGTATTTTAAATAAATAAAGCTTGGTTTAAAAACTCAGTTCTTGGGAAAATTAACGAGTTTCTTTTAAACTCAGCGAGTCGGATAATCGGTTGGTAATTTTGAATAGCGAAAACTGTTAAGAAACTTACAGTTTGTCAAAGGACTGTCTCATTTCAAACATAGACAAAGATAATCATACTGTCTTTGTCTTACACTAGCACAAGCGCCCAAAAGAAAAGGATGAGTATAGTTTTTTTTGTTATTATAGGTATTTACTGACAATTTGGTTTGAAAACTATAAATAAGAGGAAAGTGGATGACGGTACGCGACCGCTTTTCCATACAAACTTAGTTCGCATTTATCTCTCTGGATATTGATATTATAGAAAATATTTTGAGACAATTTGATGTATATTAACCACAGCTTCGCCCGTTCGTTTGATTCTCTTAGATTTTTATGATTATTAAACGAGTTAAAAGCTTATAAAAGTTGTCATGGGAATTGTTTTCGTTCCTGAATCATCACTACATAGTACCTATAAAACAAAGTCGCTTATTCCCGCTGTCTGTCTGTCCCTATGTATATGCTTAGATCTTTAAAACTACGAAACGGATTTTGATGCGATTTTTAATAGATAGAGTGATTCAAGAAGAAGGTTTATGTATAACTCGTGCATAGCCGGGGCGGGTTGCTAGTATATTATAATAATTTAAAAAAGTTAACGAAGGAACTTATAAATAAAGGGTAATTCCGAGTAATGATAAAGCATGAAACCCGCCTTTTTTTGGTTACCATTTTTTTGCCATAGGTACAAATTTCATTTAGGTAATAATAAATAAATACAGAAAAAAATGTAAAGTACTATAGATTTTTCTTCTATCAAATATCGGATCGGACAATGTGAAAACGCTCTTAAGGTTCCGTCACACAGGCGCGTTTTCCGGGCGGGGCGTGAGCGGGGCCGCCACTTTTACATATAAAACGCTCACGCCCCGCGGAAAACGCGCCTGTGTGACGGAACCTTTACTCTTATAAATTTCACTGTCTCATGAATTATTTCACACTATAATGGCATTACTCTGTACATTTCCTGGACATGAATCCTCTGTACATACTCGTACTCGTAACAATAGGATCTGGATGCAGAGATTAGACTGCACTCTCTGCGGGGATGCACCTTGTAAATTGTTGAGGTTTCGCGGCCGGCAGATACCTGTAGGGTTGTCACGTGAGACAGAATAAATAATAGTACCTA
This sequence comes from Cydia amplana, assembly GCF_948474715.1. Taxonomy (NCBI): domain Eukaryota; kingdom Metazoa; phylum Arthropoda; class Insecta; order Lepidoptera; family Tortricidae; genus Cydia; species Cydia amplana. The sequence continues at coordinate 12,887,483 of NC_086084.1, read as the reverse complement.
CTAGGTACAGAAGATTCACTCTCTAACAAAACGCGTCTTTTACGACAGATTATGACCGCTAGGTGGTGCAAGCGCGAGCAGGTGTCCGTTCCGTAGCGGTGCGCGCATTTACTATGGCTAGACACCAACATTCGTGTGAGCCGCATACTGTACTTGTAGCGAGTGTAGCGACGCGACGAAATCGCGGAGTGAGCCACGCCTGCTGCGTGAGATCAACTTTACTCATTTCAATAGGGCCTAGTTTTCCCTCTGGGGAACGGCACTTGGCAGTATTTTTCGGAATTTGCTTGCTAAAGGTGACTACAGGTTTGTTTAGAATGCAATAGGAAAAATGCTAAGCTGAAGGCTAAAGACAGTAATTTAAAGAAAATAAATGTGTATTATCTTTGAAATTTGTCAGTCATCAACATCATCATCATCTTCATCATGTCATCATCTTATTTCTTCAGGGTATTTTTTTTAATTAGTCTATAAGAGTGTCTCACTGCTAGATAAGGCCTCCCCTCTTTCCCGCCATTTGGTCCTATCCGATAAATAAAGGAAACACGGTAAATACGGGAACAAATAAACTTTACTATCATTAATACTTCCTATTTGATGGGATTGGTCTTTTGTTGGCCAGTTTGTAATAAAAATGAATTAAATTACAACTTAATATTTTTTTTTAAACGAGGCGATACATAAATTCAAAGTTAAACAAGAATAAAAGTGGGCCTACTCAATATGTTAAATTATTGCTTGCTCATTTTTATTTGATAAATAAATAAATATTATAGGACATTCTTACACAGATTTACTAAGTCCCACAGTAAGCTCAAGAAGGCTTGTGTTGTGGGTACTCAGCAACGATATATATAATATACAAATACATAAATACATAGAAAACACCCAAGACTCGGGAACAAATATCTGTGTTAATCACACAAATAAATGCCCTTACCGGGATTCGAACCCAGGACCGCGGCTTAACAGGCAGGGTCACTACCCACTAGGCCAGACCAGTCGTCAAAAAAAATTGATAAAATAATAAAGTTATGTGTGTGTCAACCCTACTTGATCTGGGTAAAATCTCCCAGAACCTGACATCAGCTGGTGCCCGCGTTACGTTAGAGCTTTCTTTCGGATAATGTGATTACTGCACCGCTGCGAACTCTTTTGAATTACTGAAATGAACACATACTCGTATTGTGTAGCCTATATCAGTATGTAAATTAAAAAAAAACAACTGGTTGCACTCAGGGAGTGCCGGCAGAAGTGAAAACTCAATCACTATTGCAAAAGGTCTGCAACACTATGTATAATTGAGGTTAACGCCATCTAGAGTTATTTAGTCGCATTACTTGAAACCCCTAAGCACATCACTGTTAGTACTCGAGTTATATTAATACCAGTTAGAGCGAAACTCACTAGATGGCATTTAAATCAATAAAGAAAAACTCAATGACATTGCAGTAACAGTTTTTCGATCAGGTCACGTGTCCGTCTTAGGTCTTACGGTCACGTGACACCTGTTACGAGTTCAACATTTTTTCCCCATCATAAAAAGTGCACAGCGCCGCTAAGGAAGTTTCCACTTCAAAAACTTTTGAGAAACGGGCCCCAGCTAGTTGCACTTGTTTACGAGTGAACGTAGTGGATGCAATATTTGAACCCATTCACACATTCTCGATGGCGTTTATGTCAGTGCCAAACTGGTGGTAGCCACACAGATGCTTCAAAATATCACGTGACGTGACTATTTCCATACAATACATTTTTACGTTTCTATTGGCGATTTCTATAAGCGCTGGTGGCCTAGCGGTAAGAGCGTGCGACTTGCAATCCGGAGGTCGCGGGTTCGAACCCCGGCTCGTCCCGATGAGTTTTTCGGAACTTATATACGAAATGTCATTTGATATTTACCAGTCGCTTTTCGGTGAAGGAAAACATCGTGAGGAAACCGGACTAATCCCGATACGGGCCTAGTTTACCCTCTGGGTTGGAAGGTCAGATGGCAGTCGCTTTCGTAAAACTAGTGCCCACGCCAATTACTGGGATTAGTTGCCAAGCGGACCCCAGGCTCCCATGAGCCGTGGCAAAATGCCGGGACAACGCGAGGAAGATGATGATGATTGGCGATTTCTATCAAAAATTGTCATCTTGGCTAGGAACCAGAATTCAAATTCACGATATCCATTTTGGCGCACTGCTGAACTAGTTTTCCTAGCGGCAATGGGGGCGCCATAAGCCTTCAGTAAGAAGTGCATATACTTGGAAAATTTCGACCTATGACGCTGTGGCCCGGTGGCCGAGTGGCAACAGGCACCTGCCGCGATAGCAAAGGACGCTGGTTCGATTCCAGCCTGGGGCACTTGAGGCCTGGGTCACTTTTTCTTAGTATATGACATTTATTTCAGTTTATAGTTTTCCTAGCATATATCTAAAAAAGCGGCCAAGTACGAGTCGGAGTCGCCCATGAAGGATTCCGTACCGTTTAGGGGATTTATGACGTATTAAAAAAAACTACTTACTAGATCTCGTTCAAACTTATTTTCGGTGGAAGTTTGCATGGTAATGTACATCCATGAACCTATAATATTACGGACAGAGTTTCGCTTACAACACAACTGTGATTCCAACATCCACCAGTTTCTAAGTATTTACGCGTGACACACACACATTGACAGCCCTCATCCACCAGTTTGCCGTCAGACAAATCGAAACGTCATTGAAGTAAACATGTCGAAGAAAAATATAAAATATGCCGGCATGCGTAGCTAAATCCTGCTAGAATTGTACCGATCGAAAGAAAAAAAGTCACGGAATAACTTTTCATACTTAAGTTTATCAATTAGTACGTAAAATCACGATAATTTGTTGTTTATAAATTATCAAACTGCAAAACAGGAGTGTGACCAGTAACATGAATAGGGTAATTTCCCGAAAGTAGGGTAATTGATACCATTCTTATTAAATCATTATGTATTAAGATATCATTTAGGTAAATGGTAAAATGATTGATTATGCATTTCAAACTAGGTCGGTATGGTAATTTCCCGATACTAAGGAGCGATACTTAACGTTTGTTTGTTATGTATTATAATTTTTTTGTTGAAAACCAGATATGTTTCAAGTTAAATGTATAAATTAAAAAAACATGACGAACTGATTTCATTACGATGCTAAATATCATTAGGTATTGAAAATAATGTTTGCACAAAGTAATTGTGCAATATTGCGCATTTTCAAGACCTATAAAATCAGATACGTACACACTTTTTTTATTGTCTAACGTAAAACTGTCCTAATTTTTTTATTTGAAAACAAGGACGATATTAAAAATAATTGTTTCACCATTAGGGGAGAATTTGTGTTACATGGTAACACTCGTCTACACGCTCACATTCAAACCGTCCGCCATTGCAGTGTCACAGTTTGTCTTAGGTGACAGTCCGTCCGTAATATTCTAGGTCCATGTGTACATCATATATTTTTTTAGTTTTATCATTCTCTTATTTTAAAAGTTACAGGGGGGGGGGAGGGGAATTTTAACATTTTTGGAAGTGTCTCTCGCGCAAACTATGCAGTTTAGAAAAAAATGATGTTAGAAACCTCAATATCATTTTTGAAGACCTATCCATTTGAGTTTCAGTTCTTAAGTATGGGGAACCCCCAAAATTTATTGTTTTTTTTTTCTATTTTTGTGTGAAAATCTTAATGCGGTACACAGAATATATCTACGTACCAAGTTTCAACAGTAGGTATAGTTTTTATAGTTTCGGAATAAAGTGGCTGTGACATACGGACGGACGGACAGACAGATAGACAGACAGACATGATGAATCCATAAGGGTTCCGTTTTTTGCCATTTGGCTACGGAACCCTAAAAATATGTTAGTTATTATCGAGGAAATAACCTAACTTGAATTCCATTCGCCTACTCCGTGAGCCTGAAAGCTGAGAAATAGCTCCCGCATGCTTGGGAGTAGCAATTTGCATACAAATTGATCCCTAGCTTTTAGGGCCTTCTTCGCCCACATGCGAATTGCTGGGCGTCATGTGTAAGGGCTGAATTAGACGGCGCGCGAACTCGCATGCGATTTTAGTTACATTGCGGACTGTTGGTTAAGTCCAATTCAAAGGACCGATCAAAACCCGCAATGTAATGAAACTCGCATGCGAGTTCTCACATAGTCTAAATGAGCCCTAAGGGTGTCGCGTTCGGTACGGATACGATACGGAAGGCCAATAATAGGCCCACCCTTTTCTTGAAAAATTAAAAAATCGTGAGTTGAGGCCTTATTTTGTGCCTATTAGAGCAACAAATATCTGCATTAAAAAACTTACATAGGAACCGTAAAAGTATGAAACTTTGCCATTTAACATAACTTTGCCCAAAGGCGGAGTTATGTTATAAGGCAAAGTTTTATACTTTTACGGTACATTGTAAGTTAAATAAAAGCATATAAAAACAAGTCCTATTGGAACGAAATCTATTACGAAAGATATTAAGTAGGTAATAGCTACACGGACACGACAAGCCATGCAATTTAAACGGTTAAAGTTAGCAAAAATTCATTCTAGCATTTCCAATGAAGTTACGCAACATTGGGCTTTATTTTTCCGTAATTAATAGCTCAATATTAAAAAAAACCCTCGTAATACTTAACGATCACCGTAACCGCCTACAAAGGATCGAGCCATGAAACTGTACGAGTCGGAATGGGGCGGCATTCCGTACATTTTTATGACGATTTTAGAGACGACCCCAGCCGTTCGTAATTATGTCATAAACACCTGAATATACAAAGTATTGAATTTGTTACGAACGAAGGCGGGAAGTTTACGAGTATGTGCGGGCTTAGAAAATTTATGTGTTAAGTGCTTTATAAATCGTGCACCGTGTATATTTGTTACGAACATAAATTCTAAGGGAATTCACTCACTTAGGTAGTTACACCCCGATTTTCCTGGGTAAGCGTAGCAGCAGATTTATACTTTGCGTGGAATGCTGTAGTATTTGTGGCCTAGCGGTAAGGAGTGCGACTTGCAAAGTCGCGGGTTCGAAACCTGCCCTGTAAAATTTCCTATGTAACAATCGCTTTTGAGTGAAGAAAAACATAGTAAGGAAACGGTACTAATCCCAATAGGGCAGTGGCGAATTTGCAGTCTTGGCCCCTGTAGGCCCCAGGCCTTTTAGTAACTATAATAATAGCCACCCGTTTCTTAGCACCCATCATATAGACTGCCGCCTTCTAAAGCATTAAAGGCTTCGTCACATAGGCGCGTTTTCCGGGCGGGGCGTGAGCGTGCGCGCCGCTTTTACATAATAAAACGCTCACGCCCCGTCCGGAAAACCGCGCCTGCGTGACGAAGCCTTTAATTTAAGAGCTTATCCCTATGCTGAAAACCTCGCACAATTGTGCAAACTTTTGTATGGATTGATGTTTATCTACCATACATTTGACGTGCCCCTCCCCTAGGGTTGCCAACTATTTTTGGTGGAATATAGTATTTTCCAGAATAAAGCATCAAAAATATAGTACATTTCAAAAAATATAGTACTTTTAGATAAAATACTAAACAAAAGTGTAATATACGTTTAATCGGAAATATATATAAAATAAAGTATATATAAAAAGTATAGGTATAGTACAGAGAGCCAAAATATAGTACAAAACTAATATATTATATAGTACGGTTGGCAACCCTACGGCCTGCCCCGCAAAAATCAGCAGACTTTTTTTGTACAGAAAATGACAGACAAGGCGTCTCCGCAGTTACTAAATGGGCCTTCCGCAAATCCGCCACTGTAATAATAAGGCCTACGAAATAAACACCCTTCTTTGGACGCCTTTAAGCCTTATCAATAAGCTAAAATATATATGTTTTGTTACAGAAAACAACTCGCAGTTGGATAGAGAGCACGTTCCAAAAGCGCGAGTGTAAATACTTCGTGCCGAGCGCCAAGGACGAGCATGTGTAAGTTGACACAGTTTAACTACCTAATCTCAAGAGCAACAATGAAAATGGGTCTTTCTATAGGCGGATTCCGGGAAATGGGGTTGGCAACTGTCAAAGGTTTGCATAGATAGCGCCATCATAGCTTGCCCCTTTTTCTATGAAATATGGCTTAAAGGGCTGGCATCCAGGGCATTAAAAAAAACAAAAATTTTACACAATTCTAGGGATTGACAGGGCAAGCTATGATGGCGCCATCTGCTAAATACTTCGACCGGCCAACCCTATTGTTTACCGTTGTCCCGTACATACGCGAATTGAAGAGTTACAGGAATATGAGTTCTTTTTTTCTGCCACGATACATCTAAAAATGCTCGATAAAATAACAATCGTCTTGAGTCGTTCAAAAATTGTACAAATAAAATGCGTTTGTACGCGTTTGTGATAGCTCATAGAATGCACATGTACCTATGCATCCGAAGCACTTGCCATCGGTAGGTGGCTTGGGTTTGACGACGGTGCCGCTCTTCCACACATCGATTGAAACCCATTTTCTACCCTACCTATGTATAATCTACCCCTTTGCCTATGTATTATGATTGTTATAATAAAAAAATGTATATATGGTGATCAACTGCTTATGATTACTCTTTCTCCTTATGGCTAGCAGCTAGCCGAACTCCAAAACTTTGTAAGACGGCATATCATGGAAACATAAAAGTGAATATTAGAATAGTGTGTAATAGAAACAGAAAAGTGAATAATTAGAATAGTTTTTTTTTTCGATATTTTCGCAATGGCACAAAATGTCCTAAAAAAATCCCTGAGTTACGACTACGAGTACAGTACAAGTATGGCATTAGGTAAGTATTTAATGTTAAATATGTGAAAAAAAAAAAAAATTTTTTTGTCACATTTTCGGATTTCGTATATATTCCGGCCAGAATGAGGAGCTTGTTCAAACCAGTCAAATTTTATCCAAATCGAAAATCGGCCCATCTCTGAGAGCCTGCCGCGTTAACCGAAGTTCACAAATTGCGGGCATTCTTCACTTTTACTCCAATTAAGGCGTAATTAGAGTGATAGAGACAGATGCCTGCAATGTGCGAACTTCGATTTTCGCGGTTATAGCCCTGGTGCAACAGTGCAGAGCAACCAAACCCCCTCTGGGAGGGGTCCCAACAAACTTCTATAGAGATTGGACAGGGAACGAGATATTCCGCTTTTATGTAATTAAAGTTCTTAAGCACTTTTTGTTACGGGTAATAACCCGCGAGTGCGCTTACAAAGTCGGAAGCGGACTGTGTATTTAGTTAGAGTGGAGACAGATAAGCTCTGCGAGTCTGCGTATACAAGATATCACTACATACTCGTAGTATAAAACAAAGTCGATTCCCGCTGCCTGTTTGTCCCTATGTATGCTTAGATCTTTAAAACTACGCAACGGATTTTGATGCGGTTTTTTTAATATATAGGGTGATTCAAGAGGAAGGTGTGTGTATAATTTGATAACCCGTGCGAAGCCGGGGCGGGTCGCTAGTTTATTCATAAACTCCGGACTTGGCCGTTTTTTTAAATATTAAACTCAATAATGATTCTGAATAATTTTCTGCTCTTCAGCCAGTGGTTACCTGTTAAACATAGGACATCAAATAATTTTAGAATGCATGTCGTTCCACAGATACCTAAAGTGTCATTCTATGGAACTTGCTAACTATGTAAACAAATTGACATTCAGAGACGATTTCAATATGGCGGTTTGTTTACAAAGTTAGCAAGTACCATAGAATGACACTTTAGTTTTTATTCTCACATTTAAGGTGACGGTAGAGGTGGGTAAATTTTCAGATTCTGTCAATTTACCCCATTTCACACACAAGCGCACTTCACGCACACTACCTCACTTTACTGGGACAGGTCACTGACCCATCAAGTTTTTTTTTAAGATTGCGTTTTGAGTTTAGTGGCCTCCTTTTAGGAAAAGCGTTCCATTGAAAGAAGAAAGAGAAACAATACATTTAATCTTGCTTTCCTTGTCTGTTCATGTCACACGTGACGTATTTAAATTCTAATAATTCATTTGGTTGTTGACAATTTTCTACATTATGGCTTTGTCGAGATACGCGTTTTCTAAAGTTAAACCGAATAAAACCAGATGTCATTAAGTCATATGTAAAATTTTATTTACTACTCTATACGACTTTTCATAAGGCTCAAAATCAATTAAATGAGAATTTAAATAAATAAAGTTCCGGCAGGGTGCAAAATTTAATTAAGGCGGACAAAATAAAATTTGAAAATATATGGAAACAGTGTTGGCTAATGTACCCCTAATATCTTTACCGATTTACTTTTATGTGGTATATTCGCCTTTTGTTTCACTATTAAATTAATACAATTAAAATAAAAAATATTATACCGGTATTCCACCGGTATTATTTCAGTGCTGAAGCGATTATCTTCGATCGTAGCCTTGATAATGTAGGTGTTGATAGTTACTTACGGCGGTAGGAGCGGCAATGAACCCCGTGCAGAGTAGAACGTGAGGTGCGTTGGGATAAGTGCATATATCTACTTATAATTCTTTGGCTGGTTGGTAACCCTCTATATTTTATTTTTTGTTTTACTGTTATTAGGTTAAGGGAGTTTTAGGGAGTGAAAAAGAAATGATTTTCGTTTTATGCGCTCGCGTGATTGCCGATGGATTATAATTAGACAAAAGAACTTGTTTTCCACGCATCGAATGTAGATCCGTATGACACTTCCTCCAAGTCTTCTCCAATAATGTTTATACCGTATTTTAATTACCTAACTTAAATGTTACATTTCTAAATATTTTTTTTGTGCTATACATACTTCAAAAAAATCGCTGGAGGCCTAGCGGTAAAAGCGTGCGAATTGCAATTCCGGCTCGTACCAATGAGTTTTACGGAACTTATGTACGAAATATCATTTGATATTTACCAGTCGCTTTTCGGTGAAGGAAAACATCGTGAGAAAACCGGACTAATCCCAATAAGAGCCTAGTTTACCCCCTATGGGTTGGAAGGTCAGATGGCAGTCGCTTTCATAAAAATTAGTGCCCACGCCAATTTATGGGATTAATTGCCAAGCGGACCCCAGGCTCCCATGAGCCGTGTCAAAATGCCGGGACAACGCGAGGAAGATGATGATGATGTGACACATACTTCCAAAAAAATCTACAAATATTTTACGTGACAACTGCTTATAAGTAAATATTATGTAGGTACACTTATAAAGTATAAAGTAGAAAATATCTTATAGGTACATAATATAAAAACCGAGCATGTACGAGTAGGATTCACTATGGGTTCCACAGTTACACATTTTTATTGCATATTTTTTGTTTAAGACCAACTCACCTATTATAGGACATAGGTCTTCCATTAATCTTTTGGCGTTGAACTATTTTTTGTATATGTATTTATGTAATACAATTCTGAGTTAGGTTATGGTACATTTTTGCTCACCTACTTATAATTATGTCTGATATGTCACATGTAGGGTTTGCAATCCGGATCCGAAATGTATGAAATTATCCGGATCTGGATCCGGATCCGCGGATATTCCCATACATTTCGGATCCGTCGTGCAAACCCTAGTCACATGATACCAAAAATCGCCGCAAAGTTAAAAGTTCATTTATTTACGTTACTCATCTTCGGATCACCGAGTTACTACTTCCTTACTTGACATATGTGTACTAAATTACAATTGAACTAGTCCAGTAGTTACGGTGAAAATTGGCTTTAACAAAATGGCAGACACACGAGTGATCTTATAAGGGAGATTATTTTCCTTGAGTGAATGGTATGCATTTACCCCAATGCACCTCACGTTCCACGCGGCGCGGCGTAATCTGGCCCCTATTTCACCACGGTGACAGGTACGACAAAAACATCACTGTTATTGACGCCATAGGCATCCATGGACTACAGTTACCGCTAACACTGATTTAAACTTTCACGATTTTTACACATTATTAAATTGTACAACGGAACCGCAAAACGTTCAAGCGGATAAACAAGACCAAGTGCGGGTAGTTCGAAAAACTCGCGCGGTTAGAAGATGCTGATGTCAACTTAAGCCAGTCTTCTCCGAGACCACGGGGACAACGCCGTCCTCGAAACGTCGGAGGTAAATCTTAAAACTTAGATACGCGATTAAGTCCCGTTGTACAATTTAATAATACAGTTACCGCTTACCATCGGGTGGGCCGTATTCGTGTTTGCCACCGTCATTGTACCTATTATTTAAAAAAAACTTTATTATATCGGATAAAACAGACATTTCTCTCGCGAAAAAATCTTGTGACAATTGTCACAGATTTTTCACAGAAGAATTTTCGGTAAGTCTTGACAGGAAATGAGTTCTGTGTCGCAATTTCGATACAGTTGCCGTGTTTCTTGTGACAATTGTCATTAGCTTCGCAAAATAAGAATTTTTTAGTGGCAATATAATGGAGTTTATTTATTTATTAAAATGTTGGTGGCAAACAAGCACATCGCCCGTCCGATGGTAAGCGGTTACCGTAGCCTATGGAAGCCTGTGACGTCAGCAACAGTGATGTCGACAACTGTCGCACCTGTCACCGTGGTCGTGGTGAAATAGGGGCCAGTAAGTACCTAATAATCGCAGTGGTCTTAAGTGTCACAGACCCTACTGGCGCTTAAGTCCTTTATGACAATTTCTGCCTATTTTAAATTGTTCAAAAAAAAAAAGAAACCGAATAATTATATCGGACTACCGAATTTTCACGAGAATCAGTTGAGAAATGTGATATGCAAAGGAGAAGAATTCGGACATACGAAAGCATTTTTGCCCAAGTTGAAACGGAGACCTTCGCCAACGCTCGGTCAATGATGGTTTAGGTACAGCTAGCTGCAGAGAAAAGGTACCACCCCTGCATACAATTATCTATCTGGTCGTACCTTTTCTCTGCAGCTGACTGTACACCTATAAAAATGGTTGTCCCTGCTGTAATTTTATACCGGTACCGTACTTTGTATTTCAACCGGTATAGTTTTACCTTCAAAACGAACCGGTATTGATAAATAATAACGGTACCATACCGCTTATACCGTAAAGAAAGCATGATGCAGTCTCTGCTTTGCACAATTATTGTGTGGACAAAATTCTTATAATCACCGAAACATACATACCTACGCACATAATGTCATTGAAATAAAACTTTGTTATTTTATAGTAAATTTATATAATACTCGATATATACACATAACAATAACCAGACCGCAGCGGTATTAGCCTGTAAGCTTCATCTCTTGTCTCCAAATCCGCAAAAACTAGTTAGTACTAAATGCTGGTCTTGCTGTTATTTTATTCTTGAAGATTATGGCTTGTTTCTTGATTATTGAGAACAGCACGTAATCGCATACATATAGACGGAACGAACGGCAACAAAGTAGGTGTAGACACTAAGACTTTCAGGTATTAAACGAATTACGCTTCGTATTAATAGGTAAGTAATATTTAAATGAATATATAATATTTTCTAACGTAAATACAAGATTACAATTGACATCAAATGTCATTGACGTACAGAAGTCATATACTTTTTTTTAATGACGCAAAATTGATACCAGCATAATGAAAATCAATCCCAATCAGTAAAACGAGTCTTTAAACTTTTTTCATTTTAAGCGGGTCTTGAAGGAACAAGTTACTTAAATTCAATTGTAATCGTATTGTTTTAGGATAGTTTACTACTGTTTTCGATCGTTACGACCTGTAAATAACAACAAATCAAATTTTAAATAAATTTATTTACCCTATTTTTTGAAATACAATTTATCTACTGGTATACATTTTCGTATGCGTATATGATGAAATGTCTAAATAATGTCAAAAACGAGCTACGACGATGTACACGTCTGCTTCGATCCAAGGCCAGCGGCCATCTGACTCGAAGAAGAATTTTGAGTGATGTCGTCAATGTATGGAAATTGTACGAAAGTTTACATTTGGGATTGAATTTCTGTGTTGTATTTGTGAGTAAAAATATAAGTAGATAATAATTTGCTAGTTTAGTTATCTAGCTTTCAAAATCACACAACAACTCAATTACTGTTAAAGGCAAAACTGTAATGCGTGTTGCTCAAACGGAACTCCATATTTTGATTTTTGGATACTTTTAGTGTCGATTTGTAGAGAATTACAGCAAATAAAAAATATTATGCCGTGAAGAGCCGGTACACGGCTTCTTCGTGAACAAATTTACGTATAATTTAATGCAGTTATTAAACATTTCTTGAACAAATTGATTGTACAAAGTGAGCTCTAAATCGAAAACGTCATATACCGTCCCCTTAAATGTGGTGATTTGTGGCGGTTACGGTTACGGTTTGAATACTTTGAATGATGGTTTTCATTTTATTAACTCATTGCATTTTAAAGAAATGGTTGTAAATCTTTGCATAAGGGTAATATTCCATTTCTGACCGCAGCTGCACTACTGGTACTGAAAGCGTCGCTGTTACTGTCAATTTCCATAGTAAAATGAACAGTAGTGCAGCTGTGGTTGGAATGGACTGTCACCTTAAGTATGAGAGATAATCGTACAAATAAACAGACTGTAAAACTCTTTCCATTGCGATTGCTCCTGTCGAATAACCTTAGATAAAAGAATACAATCCAACAAATGTAGCATCACCGAAACAGATAACTGAACGACCTTAAACCTTATTGCAACGAGATAAGGTCTCCCAGAAAGCAAAACGAGTTGCTGTTAGTAGTAACTTTGTTTTATTTTTAAAACGTTAGAACATAGCCCATTCTCCTAACGACGAACAAGCTTCTGTCTGGAAGTTTAACTTAAAATGCAGGAACACCGGGTGCTGCTGAACCAAGTTTAATTGTCTCCGTTTCGTTATACAGTCGCCATCAGATATATCGGAGCGGCTATTCCTCACAAATATCTGAACACGCCTCTATTGTCAGGGCGTTAGAGTGCATGTTCAGATATTGTGAAAACCTTGGCCGCTCCGATATATATGATGGCAACTGTGTTACAGCGAGTTATGCTTTTATTTCGTGTTTGGAAATGGCCGTGCATAGGAGTTTGTACCGAAGTTCGAAAAGTTCCGTGCTCGTTTTGTGATAATTTTACGGTAAATTAAAAATACAGTAGGTATATCACGAGTTTGAAATGAATTTTGCAAATTTCTTTGCAAATTAAATACTTTTATTTTGCTCATTTGTTTTTCTTTTGACACGTGACTGTGACACACTCAAAGTGTTATATGTGGCTTTCCATCACAGAAGGGTGCTTATGCTTAAAGTGCAATACGGACCTCTATATCTCAAATTCCAACAGAAATTCTGATGGATTGGTTTTTATTGCACATGAAGCATAATGACCCTTCTCTGATTGAATGCCACATATGTGCATCTGTGTATCGCGTTCGTTCTTTACAAGTAAAAATATGTATTACCTATGTTCTATTTAGGTAATTGATCGCTTAGCTTAAACATTCCTCAATATGTCTTATCCGAAAATAATTCGTTCCACCAGTTGATGTCACTTTTTGACAGCTTTTGTTTGAAAGGGACTTCCACTTGTATTACAAGTTAGAATCTTATGAGAAACGGGCCCCAAAACGTACATTATTTATGGGATTTTGAAGAAAATATACAATAGGTACCTATAAAAAAATATATGCTCAAATATCCCAGTTATCAATTATTTAGTAGAAGTTGTTTTTGACGCATCAGTCTTATCCGCTACTGTTGATGTAGAAATGTAGACTGTCCATTTATCATTTACTTACATAACCCATGTTAGTGTTTGACAGGACTCCAACACAATTGCATTTACCCTCGTCATTTTGAACAGGTGGCATTATGACCTATAATAATTTAATCCGCATAATATGACCATTATCTAGTGGTTGCTCCTTAATACGCGGATGATGTGCGGATTATCCGCACCGATGCCGAAATACCATAACCCAAGCTTAATATGGTAAGCCATGATGCCGGGTCCGACTAGGGTTGCCAGATGGTCGGGATTCGGCGGGATTTTCCCGATTTTTAGCATGTGTTCCCGATTCCCGACAAAGTGAAAATTGTCCCGAAAAACAGCTTCACGTTATAAAACAATAATTTCAAGTTCCGAACTGTCGTCGAGCGAGCGAGCGACCCGCGTCGAGCCCGTCAGCGCGCGCGCCCCGGCGCGCGTGGCGAGATCGGGCAGAGCAGCTGACGTAGTGCCAATAATGTAAAATATCGTTGTTTTTAATACAATTAATTTAATTTGAATGGTATTTTTTCCCGACTTAAGGCCCAAAATCCTGAAAAATTTATATTTTTTCCCGATAATAGCGTCTTTCGATCTGGCAACCCTAGGTCCGACCCGCGTGGATTTGTTCTGTTATTTTCCTCTTCATCCGTCCCCTTATTTCAGGAGGTGGATTTCAAATGATAAATTCCTTTGTCAAATTTGACAGGTGGAATACCACCCTAAGCTATATCCATCCTCAGCGTTTAGTGGTTCTATATACAAATATTTGTCCAAATTGCTGCAGTTAGTTGCAACTTTTAGAATATTCCCTATTTTTCGACATGTTCTACTCTATAAATATAAAATTTTAGAAATACGAATTACATTGCTGCCTAGTTGGCTACATCATTCTACATGTCTGTTAAATCAGACAACCAGGTCAACACTTCAATGTCCAGGTTTAAATACATTTATATTTTTCTTGAACAAAATATTTCTTTAATTGTAAGCATGGAAAACTACCTATTTTTTAATTTTAAATTTTAGAAAATTCGAATCCCCACCTAAAACCTAAAAGAAACAAATAAAAACTAAAAGCAATTAAAAACATTGTATTATGTATAGAGTTATAGGTGGCTCAGTTAAGAAAGCACATCAAATATGTTATGTTGGTAATTCATAACAATCAATCAGATTTATTGTTTTCTCATTTATTTTAATAACTTTATTTTCTTTTCCTTTTGTAAGAATTTGATATGTTTTCTGAAAGAGCTACGTATTTGTATGATTCCATACAAATTGTATTACACCTTATGTGTATAATTGCATGAATTCTATAGTAATTTAAATTGTATTTTTTTTACGTATTTTCTTGTAATGCATGTTAATTATAACATGTAATTTTTTTTTAAAAGATGTGTCCCGCCGAGTTTGTTGCCGGTCCCATATTGGGATACCCTCCTCCAATTGAGGGGGGACTTAAATCTTCTCGGGGCAGAGGTGTAGGGTTGGAGCCGGTCTACCTAGCTTTATTTGACGTTCATAAGCGCATTGTAATTTAACTATCTTTTATCTTATCTTGAATAGTTATTGCGAGTTCATCAATTTATAATCAGAATAAGATTTCAGTTCTTAGATCGCTGTGAGATTTCCGCCTGTATATAGGAAGCGCTGGTGGCCTAGCGGTAAGAGCGTGTGACTTTCAATCCGGAGGTCGCGGATTCAAACCCCGGCTCGTACCAATGAGTTTTTCGAAATTTATGTATGAAATATCATTTCATATTTACCAGTTGCTTTTAGGTGAAGGAAAACATCGTGAGGAAACCGGTCTAATCCCAATAAGGTCTAGTTTCCCCTCTGGGTTGGAAGGTTAGATGGCAGTCGCTTTCGTAGAAACTAGTGCTTACTTACGTCAATTCTCAGGACTAGTTGCCAAGCGGACCCCAGGCAGCAGGAAGATGATGATGAATCAGAAATGTCACTTTTGGCACTGACAGAATCATATTCATAACAAATCCTGATCAAATTGATCTGTTATTCCAATCAGAATAAGCTTCCGGTTCTTAGATCGCTGAGAGATTTCCGCCTGTAGTTGGATACTAGGTATATCTCCAGAGATTAGGCGCTGAGTGCTTTACAGTGAAGAGGATTCGTCTTCGCTTGAGTTGAGATGCTAATTTGCAACTAAGCTGTACCTATGTAATTAGGTTAGGTTGTACCTAACCATAATTTGATATTTTCTAGATATTGACATTATAGAAAAAGGCTTATTATTAATCGGGCAACTAAAATATTAAACGGGAACTTTCAGTGGGCATATAAGAATATAATTTGGCTGTGCATTAATATTTTAGCGCCAAAATATATATTTTAGCCTCAAATATAAGCATAATAATTATTATTAAAAAAACTGGCAGCAAAATCCAGCCAGCCAAAAAAATTATAAGGAACTTAAAGTGATAGGTTGGCGGCTAAAATAATAAATTGGCAACTAATATATTGTAAAGCGATCATAAAATTTAGTTGTCATCTAGTTGTTCACACCTAAGTAAACAACTAATCATAACTGAGCATATAGTTTCAGCTAGGTAGTATTTTAACACGAAAGCAGTTTTTAATGAATATTGGTCACTTTTTACACAAAACACCTCAATTTAATTTACCAATACGCAATGGTCAGTATACTTATAGTCGAAATTTCTAATCATGAAACGCCTAATGGCCATTATACCATTTAAATTTTTAATTACTAATTTCAATAGTTACCACTGTGTTCTGCTAGAGTCAACAGATAGGTGCGACGACGAGCGAAGCGAGGAGGAGCGTGTTAGGTTGACCGTGTAATTACCAAACAAAATATTTTAAAAGAACTTCATTTTTAGGGTTCCGTACCCAAAGGGTAAAAACGGGACCCTATTACTAAGACTCCGCTGTCCGTCCGTCTGTCACGAACCGTGATAGCTAGACAGTTGAAATTTTCACAGATGATGTATTTCTGTTGCCACTATAACAACAAATACTAAAACCAGAATAAAATAAAGATTTAAGTGGGGCTCCCATACAACAAACGTGATTTTTGACCGAAGTTAAGCAACGTCGGGCGGGGTCAGTACTTGGATGGGTGACCGTTTGTAATGTGGTGAATGTCCACTTTTAGTGTTTAGCAGTAACGCTTTGGTTTACTGCGACATAAACGCATATTGCTTGTGTCAGCGCAACCTAACGTGTATAAAACAATAGGCATTTAGAGAATAAACGTTCAGAATGTTCTTATACTATCACACATAAGGTGTTTAACTTCCACTAACTCCTCACCCGACTCTGCTCGTCAATATACTTACCATAGAAGAAGCTTATAATATCTGATGGCGATCCAGACCAGTGAACCAACAAGGAACTAACACTCAATTATTTTGTTATGTTTTTTTGCTTGTTTTGCTCTATTTTTTGTTGATGGTGCGGAACCCTCCGTGCGCGAGTCCGACTCGCACTTGGCCGGTTTTTTAATTAATAGATAGTCGTTTTCTTTTTAAAATGTGCTTCATAAATGGTCTCCAATATATTAATTCAGTTGCCAAATAAATACCTACTTGGTACCTGCCTAAAAAATATCAAAAGCTGTAACGGCAGGGCATTTCTCAGGAGGGCCATTTTTACGTGTCCGGAGCAAAAAGTTATTGAATTTACTGTTCAATAAATCTGAATTAATTCAGGCATGATTTTCAGCATGTATTCTGCCTGGGACACTATCAAACTATTTATTTATTATTTATATATAACATTAAAAAAATATCCAAATGCGAAAAATGATGTTCGGTGGGCTTGTCCCGCGCCCAGATTTTTTGGAACAAAAAATTATTACTCAAGATGGGGCATTATATCGGAGTTATTATCGGTGTTCACGCATAAGGTATTAGTTAACTGATCATATTCTTTATATCAAAGTAATGTGTTTGCTCAACACATTGAATAAAACCAAATTTACGATGTGTCCCGGGCTATTGACTGATTTCGGTGTAATTTACAAACCATGTCGGTACTCTTACAAAGTTGTAGACCAGGAACTCAGTGGCTCAAACAAAGTATGCTTTAGTTGTGCCTTAACCATTGAATAAAGTAGAGGTGCAGTCACAGTATACTAAGGTAGTTTTTTAAATGTTTCTCTGTCATTCGGTGGATTTGGTTCTATGTTTTTTTGAGATCGGTGGTGCAATATTCTCCCACAGTTTTAGTGCATTTATCGTTATGCAAGTGATTAAGAAATCCTCGAAAGTACCTAAACCCGTCATTATTACGTCTCCTCTGTATCATTCATACTATTTCTGTAATTGCTAAAAAGCGATTAATTTTGACATCACTGGTGTTGATTTCCTTGGTTTCGGTGGATTTTTTGACCACCGATATCAAGAAAGTGATCACCGAATTCAAATCCTGCTTTGTAAACTAGTTTGTTGTACTTTATTTTCTAACTTATCACACCTAAAAAGTTCAAGATACGCTTTATAAACGTAAAACTATGCTTGTACGTAAATTAAGTCATAGTATAAGTAAACAAAATCACTAGTTTACAATGAGTAGTGTTTTTTTTCACGAGACGTATGTTGAAAATCGTAGACCCAATGTTTCTTTCTCTCTTTTCGCTGTTGTCTTGATTTATCTTCAAACCAATTGAGTATATTATGTGAATTTGTCCTCTGTATCACTTGAGACCCTACACCACGATACCTTTAAACGTGTCAGCCATATTAAATAAATGCAGTTAATCCCACTTCGTTTAAAATAACTTGTGTTTTACATACTATGCAAGGTGCACCCACAAAACAAGGGATTACAAATAAAGTGGCCTTCTATTGTCGATATCGCTTCAAAGGCACTGAACGTACCTACTGATCAATGTTTCTAAAGCATAGCCATGAACACAAATTCAACATAGCCAATGTTTTAACAATCCTCAATGTCTGATGTATTTATGTTTAAATATCGGAGTTACAATTTAGCTCAAGTGTGTGAGGGTGCAGGAGATCATAATTAATAGGTGATTTTATCTTTAAGCATTAGTCAACAACTTCAAATAGTTCTAAATTGAGGGAGTTCACACTTTAAACCTCTGTCATTCAAAAATACTACATACCTATTTATAAGTCTAGCAAAATACTTGTTTTCCGTATTGTTTACATTGTTTTATAAGTGCATTAAATATTTCTGAGCATTGAATACCACTCAAAAGTATCTTGTTTATCGGGTGTAGGTAACATAAGTTTCTTTTTGATGAGTGTGCCGTTGGATTGTGTGAAACAAACATTTTCTTCTTCATAGCACTTATGTGCGAATTTGTGGTCGACATGTCTGAAACTCGTTTCAGGACCATACATCGCCCTATTGTATGAGGATAGTCAATTAGTGTGGGATATCTTCTAGAGATGTTGTTTCATAAGCCGCAACTTGATTATTTTAAAATCTTGAGTAAACAAAGGTACTATTTATTACATTTATGTAAGCTATGCTATATCATTAGCCTCGCTACATCGCTTATCATAGTTATCATCAAATAAGAATAAAAAATATTAATAAATTATAATATAATTTAGACATAAAATTGAAGTGTGATTTCTGTGTAAGCATTTTTGAATTCGGTGACGCAAATTGATTTCAGTGCCTGCACATGATTTCGGTGTTTTTTAAATCTCAAAGAAACTATAAGGTTCTAATGGAGGCCTCCACTACCAATATTTTTTATATTAAGGCTAGATTTTAGGAAATAAAGTTGTGTATCAAATAAGTAAAAAATAAAATTCGGCACCGAAGTCAGGCACCGAACGTCATCTCTGAGAATCGCCCGGCATTAAAATACAACTCATATTGACATATTTTAAGCCTCCGTTTTTGTTGCCAAACTATTTATTTTAGTAGCCGTTTCTATTTTTTTAAACTACCCAAATTCGATTAATTAGTTGACCGGTTAAATACGTGCCTATAGAAAATACCATTCAGGTTGATATGGATATTAAAGCTGTGACTGGCATCACATTGGGGCCTATTTACACATTGATTAGTACTTAGCAAATTTATGAACTCACAATAAACAGTAATCACTAATCAATGTGTAAAAGGGCCTCAATTTGAAGGGCAGCCAGAAGTTGAACAAGTTCAAAAAGAAATTGAGTCCTATTAATACCAATGTTCCTTTTGGTTTACTCCGAGTTTATTCTTCTTTTTACATATAAACATACCTTGCCCCAGATCTATAAAAATACATTAAAAGACACACCTGAACGAAAAAAATACAGTTCATTTTGACCATAATTGGGAGCTTTGGGCTATAGTTTACGGCTATAGTAAGGTTTTACGGTTCGTATTTTGGTTTGGTCAAATCGGTCATAAATAGTACTAAATTGGCCTAACCTTTCACACATGAATTATATTTTATTCGGGACACGAACTTCATTCCTGACCCGAAAATCTCGCCAAGTCTTTTTTATCCCGTTCAAACCCTACCCTTTTCACCGAAGGCAATTAGCATCGAACGTTGACGGCAGCTTGTCTAACATACGTAAGGTGATATGTCTGTGCCAGAAGCGTTGAGAGATACGACGTTTTCGGAGTAGGAATATATACCGTGTGTTCCCATGGCTTGAGCGATCGCGTTCGATTCGGGTTCTCAAGCGCCAATGTAACGAGACCTCAAGATCTGTATCAACTATAACTCTATAAGTAATTGGAGATAACGCTTGTACTGGTTAGCTTTTCACTTATCCATGCTAAGGTGTGGTGTGCTCTTAATGGCACCCCAGGTCTTCCGTTACTCGTCAAAAAGTCGTATGTCAGTATGAGACTCTCAAAGAGAAAATACATTTTTGAAGTAGGTAGTCCCGTGACATTTCACGTCGTTTTTTTTTTCGACGTGAAAACTGGAATTATCAAAGGAATCCCGTCGATTCATAAGTAATCGGTTGTAGTTGCAATCGTTAATTAGGGCTTTGGTTTGCTGTAATTTTGCCGCGTTTTACTGGGTGCAAATCATTTCCATTTCAGAACAAAGGAAAATTATTTAGTTTTTTGTTTTTATCTTGTTCTGTTTGTACGCTTACAGTATTTTAACATTATTTGTGATTTATCGTGCACCTGTACACAGTTATATCATAGTATCTTTATTATAAAACGTTTTATCTATAGTCACAGATGCCCCTGTACCTACAGACTAAAAACCAATTCAACAAAAGTTGGCTAGAATGTTAAAATAACCTGCTGTGTGATTAAAATAGAATCACTTATTCCTTAAAATTAGATTTTAGTTTTGAGTGTCTACTAAAGATAACGTGAGGATACTTTTACTGCTATGTAAGCATTTTAGTAGGTTAATTTTATGAGCTATAACCAGGAAAGTCAATGTGGGATCGGCATATACCTACCTAGAATTTTTCTTTGGAAAGACCGTCATGGGGCAGGAACTCTTGTATTTGTATCGGATGTTGCGGATGCCGATTTTTTGACATCCGCGGATGCGGATTTTTAAAGGCTCACATCCGCGGATGCGGATGTCAAGATTAGGTACTTAGAAAACGTCAAATATTACATTTTTAGTTTTTTTTTATTTAAAAAAAAAGAAACGTTTAGTATTTGAACAAGAATATAGGTGCGTTATATTTAATAAACAGTAACTTGGCCGACTTTTCTGGATCTAGACCAGTGTTTTTCAAAGTGTGGGTCGCGACCCCCAGGGGGGTCGCGGCACTTGTCCAAGGGGGTCGCGAAGTTCAGCTTTGAGAGAAACTTATGGAAAGCAATTTCATTGTTTAAACTTAAAAATAATCCAATCCTTTAAAATTTAATGTACATATTAATAAAACAAATCATTACCTATCTGGTAAACTGTATTTTAAAAGTGAAGGTTTAACTGTATTCAGTGTGAACAATGAGCTTGTTTCATTCTGACTCTTAATTTGTCAAACCGCGGTTCCTGCCGCGACACGCAGACGATTAAATCATTTTCCGAATTCAATCTATTTATTCCTTTTTTTGGTTTTGATATCGACCATTGATGAAAACGTAAGCTCGCATAAATATGAAGTAGCAAATGGGATCAAAACTTTAAGGGCTTTTTTGCCAAACACTGACCAGTGGTTCCTTTGTTATAGGTACTAGATAGAAAAACGTAGAAACGGGGTTTGGGGGTCGCGAAAAATTTTAGTGGTCATAAAGGGCCGTGACACCATAAAGTTTGAAAAACACTGATCTAGACGATTTCGTTATAGGTAATTACGAAATTACCTAGCACTTACGCCGCCGTTAAGACGTTCCTGTACCGACTTGTTCGACATCCGCATCCGCATAAGCTCCGCATCGATTTTATGCGGATGCGGATGTTGAAAATAATGCGGAAGTTCCGCGGTTGCGGATGCGGATGCGGATGTTCGCAACATCCCTGATTTGTATACCTACCTTCTTCGCTCAGTGACAGTCGGAACCACGATCGAAATGGCAGAGCCTTGCTCCTTCTGCCCTTCCGACCTTTAGTGAGTGAAGTGTGTGTACAGAAAGTACAAATGCAAGAGTTAGAGATGAAAGAGCTTGTAGACGGTCGTACCCGACAGACTGACTTCACCCTATTGTCCATAGATTCTATTTAGGTTTCAGATTACAACATTATAACTACTGATATCTTCTGCAGATGCTGGTGCGGTCTCAGCAGGACAGCCCATGGCGCCAACATTCCAGTGGCGACGCCAGGCGAGGCGTGGATGCCGGCGCGGCATACCCAGCCCGCGCCAACGGACGCCTATGGCACTGTGGAGTTCCAGGGCGGACCACATCCTACTAAAGCACAGGTGGGTACTTGGGTAGACACCCTATGGCGCTAACTTACCATATTGGTGATGTTCAGGTAGCAGTACAGTACCTATGTTGCTAAGGATTGAAAATAAGCCAATGTAACCCTTCAAGTCGCATCGAAAAGTAGTTATTGAAATATCGCCGCGAATCCTAACTCGCTACCTATTTTCGGGCGTTACAGGAGCGTAACAATACTTGAAAGCGTTAAATTTTCAATCCCACCCACTCACTGATGGCTGATAGTCTATTGGTCTTCGCCTGGACCCATGGACAGCCATTAGCCGCCACGTGGGCCGCCATTCTACTGCTATTCGATCCGACCACTCACGGGTTGAACGCCACTTCAAGGGATAATAACACAAGACAAAAAATGTTTTAAATATGATGCCTACTGCCAACCTAAAAAGCTAAAGCTTGAATTTCAGAGCCAGGTCTATTTGTGTAAAATGTCTCCCCCGCTAATCCATCAAACCGTCCACAGTACGTCCGCCTTGCCCACGACACGCGCTCCGAGCTGATAGTCCAACTGCTGACGCGGGAATGGGCCCTCGACCGCCCCAAGCTGCTCATCACCATCCAGGGCGGCAAAGCCAACTTCGACCTGCAGCCCAAGCTGAAGAAGGTGCTCAGGAAAGGCCTGCTGAAGGCCGCTAAGACCACGGGAGCTTGGATTTTTACGGGGGGCACTAATACTGGTGAGTGGGATTGGAGTCATGTCAGGCGTGGCTCACTCCGCGATTTCGTCGCGTCGCTACAAGTACCACCAGTACATGCGACCCACACCAATTTTGGAGTCTAGCCATATTATTTGCCGCGCACCGCTACGGAACGGATGCTTGCTCGCGCTTGCGCCACCTAATAGCGGTCATATGACCGCTACTCCCACAGGTACCACAGATATCTGTGGTAGTAGACGCATTTTGTTAGAAAGTGAATCTGCTGTAGGTACCTGGTTCTATTATTTATTCTGCGGTAATGTTCAAGTGTGACAAGGAAGCTAATGACCTTTCGTGTGAATTGTCCCATCTCGTTCCAATAAGGGAATGCTCTTTGGACTTTAATTTAGAACTTCAGAGTCACATGGAATAGCAAATTATAACAGTGGCACACGAATTTTTAAGTACAGCGAGGTGCACAATTGCATAGACAGTTATGAATGGAATTAATTCAAAAGAGGCTATGGACTTCTGCAGCTGGGTGTAAATGGTGCAACTGCTTTGAATAAAAGTATTATCAGTCTGTTTAAATTAAGTAAGATCATATTGTCCGTTTAGTTACTTCTGCTGAAGATCTACATCATACATCACGTATTCCTTAAGTTGCTTGGTAGCTCTTTAACAGAGTAATAATTTTCATCTTTCGTCATCAGGTGTGACGCGACAAGTGGGCGACGCATTACAACTGGAACGCTCGCAGCGAGCCGGCAGGGTCGTCAGCATTGGCATAGCTCCGTGGGGCATCGTCGAAGGGGCAAATGATCTTATAGGCAGGGGCAGAGACGTGCCCTACCATGCTATGGCTTCACCAAGGTAAGCGTGAATTGTGACATTTACGACTTTCGAGTTTTGGAACACATACTTACATACTCAATCGGAATTTGTCACGAGTGCGTCAGTAGTTTTGAAGTTTACAAGAAAAAATATAATTCTAGAATGAAAAAATGTCTAGCCAGATTCAATCAGATGATTTGTGACGCGTTTGCGTTTTAAGATAAACGCCAGCTCCATTTTAATGGAATGAACATCAGTGTGGCTACCACCAGTGCCAAACGCACTGACAATAAACGCCATCAAGAACGTAATTTACTTTCTACGCATCTCGCTCGTACTCGCATATTGGTGCGAGCGAGATGCGTAGAAGGTAAATTACGTTCTCGATAGCGTACGAGTATATATGTCAGTTTTGACACTGTTAGTGACTCATGGTACGGGTACAGGCCTTAAATCGGATACATTAGGATTCTACTCCTTTTCGTTATCAGACATTTTTTTTATATCAAGTGTAGGGTATAGGTAACCATTACAGAGAGAACATAAACTTATTATTGTAAAATTTATAATAATGATTAATTTCTTTAATTTCCTATATTTACGGTTCATATTCACATCACTACAACTGTCAATGCAAGTGCAGTATTGGCAAGGTGCGAAGTCGGTGGAGGGGGAAGTGGCGTTGATCGTCACAAACACAGGTAATCTTATGGAATGTCCGACATCAGTACTAGCGGCAGCCGCTTGAACTAATTTTACTCCATAAGATTTAACGTAGAAAGTCCGACAAAATGAGGGCAGCACCAGTCGTGCACCTAGCGAATTGCACGCATTTTGGCTGTACACACACTAATAAGGGAGCTATTTGAAAGGGTCCGGGGTACTTATGACGGTGGATGAACTGAGTCCGTGCATCTGTGCTTGGAAGAGGACGTCGTTGATCAGCTTCTCCGCCAGTATCCTCATGTTTGGTGGCAGGGTTCTTAGTTTCGCTGCTACGTTTATACCTGACGGAAAGAAATGATGAAAAATTAGACTGTAAACGAACTCGAGCCTTATGAGTCTAAATTTAGAAGAGAGTGAGATACCTAAATAGTTATTTGTTTTACAACGGGGCAAAGTTGTTGTTTAACCGCTCGTGCTAATATTGATACCCGAGCAAGCGAAAAATTCCAAAATTTTACAAAGCACGAGGGTCAAACAAAATTTGTCCCCGAGTGGAACACAAAAATTTTCACCATACCAACCCGAAGAAAATATTAACTGTAGTGATGGGCAGGACATCAATTTAAAATGAGTTTGTATGAGTACCTCTTTTTCAAAAATGAGGTGTTACAATGTCTTACTTCAAATGAGGTGAGGTACTGGCATATTTGCATATTTTCAGCATCGGCATCGGCTATTTTCTCCGATAAGTTCAGAGCTTATCGGAGTTATCGGCAACAAAAACTAGTTAAACCGAATTTTTAGTCAAACACAACTTGTCAGTCAGTAAGAACCAGGAAAGTTATACTCATCCCATTCTTTTGGATGCTAGTACTAGAAAAGATAGAGTTATTGACAGTATGATATATATGATTCTCTCTATTTGGTATGAGACAGTCCTGGGCCAAACCATATAATATAATTATACTCCTATTATCCTTTACACATAAATATTTAATTTGAATGCAATTCTCGAGGTGAAGAAAAAGAAAGACAGATCAATTTAAGAACTAAGAATCAAACCAAGGACCTAGTGACCTACATCCTACATAGAAACTTTGATGCTTTTATGAAACTTGTTCTAATTTAGCTGTTTTATGGATTGTTCAATTCAATTTCAATCCTTGCTACTTGATATTATTTACAGTTTAATAATAATATATTTCAATAAGAATAGTAGCCTTAAAACTGCACGACTGTTTTTTAGCAAAGTAAGGAGAACAAATTCCATATTTTCTTCTAATTAGATATCATTATAGATAAAAATAACTAACTTACCACTTCAGATCATTTAACAGTAATGTGATAGTAAATAAAAGCACATTCGCGCAATATTTTTCACTACATTTTCGTATGCAAAAGACACCAAGGTAAGGTAGAGCCACGAGCCACAGGTATATTTAATCGTGTAAACAATGTCCCTGTTTAGATATTTCGGTATATATATATATATATATATATATATTAGCATTATCACTATAAGACAACATATTGGACTCATAAACTAAACGAAGATCTTGTTGCAAACTTGTTCCGTCACTGTCACTACTGTCAGTGTCAGCTGCCTATAAATTGCGTTTCATTTCGCACTATTTCTTGCGAATTCAGTCTTACTTCATGGTGATTGTTGAGATTGTCAAGAATGTCAAGTGAAGAAATAGAATAGAGTCTGTGCGGAAAGAGAAGAGTCGTTGAATGTATGGGGCTCAATACATTCCACGACTCTTCTCTTTCCGAACAGACTCTAACAGGAAATTTGCATTCCCTAAGCCCCCTCCAGACTATGCGCGTGAATCGCGGCGCGACTTCGCAGAGCGAACATATTGCGACGTTGAATTATGACTCCACACTCGCACACTTCACGGTGAATTCGCAGTTTGGTTCGCGCCAAGATGGCGGAAAAGCATCAGCTGATCGAGTTTAACTGTCATTTATCTACGGCATCATACTTGCTGTGGCTATTTTTCCATTTTGTTTTGTTGTAAAACCGTAAATTATAGACGCTTTATATAATATAATTAATATTAATCTTGCAACTGATGAGCCAAAATAGTGAGTAATGTGGAGTCTTGCTAGTTCGCGCTTCGCGCCTCCTTTGACGCGGGCCGAAAAATTGACAAAAAATGGGGAACAATGCGCGAAGGCGTGAACAATCTGCGAAATCGACGCCACACTCGCGTTCGCGGCTTCGCACCGCGATTCGCGCACGAGTGTGGAGGGCCCTTATGAAACAGTCTATGAAAATTGACATTTATGTGTCCGCACCTGCTGATTCGATCGGAGAATTTCATCAGATTGGCGAAAAATTGTCTTGTCTGGATACCACTTATTTCAACGTTGTTTACGAAGAACGGTAACAAAAAGTAATACAAATTCAAATCATTACGTAAAATACATGTTTATTACACTTAGTAAATTATACTTACTATTTAATTACTACACTAACGTAAATTGTCACATTTTGTGTAAACTACCGACCGTATTCACCGTATTATATTGCAAAAATTTAAATAATATTTTGTTCAGTAATCCTTTACTGTTTCTAAGCATGCTTCGTAAATGCTCACGTCACATGCATGCTCAGTCAGAGGCGAACCACGTTCGACGTCTTGCCGCCCTGTCACACTTACGTACGAATTTACAAGTGCGACAGAGAAGCAACATGTCGAACTTCGTTCTGATGACTTAGATTTCCCGCGCCATTCGGCCATTTTGACAAGTGAGTTAGGATCAAAAAGGCGTAAGATGTATGAAAGCGTGCAGCACTTATTAGCACTTAAGCCCTTGCTACACGGTCGCCGACAAGCCCCCAGACCGCGTGGCCTTGGTCCGTCCCGGACCGTGTAGACAGTTGTTTCCAACAAAATTTCGTTTGACCTCCGGACGCCCTTGGCATGCGAGCGCGCGCCAGCGACCGCGGTCTGAGCGGTCGGTCCGGAACCGTGTAGCCGCCCGTCGCCAACCGCACTAGGCCATTTCGCTTGGAGGACGCGCCGTGTGCGCTCGTGTGGTTAATAGCCATGCCATGGGTACTCAGTAGCAATAATTCATCAAATACTTTCCTCTTCATTCTTAGAAAGTTATGTATGTCCCAGTAGCGTAGTCCAGCAAATTCATTAAGTTGAAATGACTCAACAAATGCCGTTTTCTGAGCCAGCGTTTCATTCATATACCCTTTTCTTTTTTACAAGCTTTTTATTAACTTGCAATATACCTAATGTAAGTATGTAAATATGTTTGTACGGGTCAAATCTTGCAAGTTAAATTAGACTCACTTTCTAGTTTCCGATAGAGCTGAAAATTTGCATACATATGTCGGGTGACAATGCATTATTATGGTACCATAGAGCTGATCTGATGATGGAGACGGGAGGTGGCCATAGCAACCCTGTGATAGAACAACGCGACCTAATTGTGTTTGGGGTTTTTAGAATTGTCTCGACGAGTATTAGTTGCCTGTGGAAAGAAAAGTACAGTCAGCGATAAAAGCTTGTACCAAAAATGAAATTTTTGACAAAAACTTATTTTTTTGTCATTGCACTAGTATGAGTAGGTTATGAAATTTGGCGCACCGGCCAATAAGTTTTGCCGCCCCAGAAGTCAAGGAAGAAAAACAAAATGCAATCCGCCAGGAGTGGCATACGCCGCCCTTAGGGCCATACACCACTGAGTAAGTGAGTAGGTACTAATGCCACGCCAACTTTCTGAAAGGTTACGGGCCATTTTGTGCGCTTGCAGTACGTGTTGTCCGTCCGCGAGTTCTGAACACACTGTGGTCTGCCACCGTCTAGCCAGACAACTCAGACGGACCCACATACCAAGGACAGACCAAGGTCAGACGGTTAGTAGGCTTGTCGGCGACCGTGTAGCAAGGGCTTTACGCTTGTTGTCTTTCGTGTTTAATTTTTAACGTATTTTCGGTAGTGAAGCGGTGATATTGAAGTGTCTGTCTCACTCCCTCTTTTGGTATTTCTAATTCATTGTTTCATTTTGAAATGAATTTTAATAGCCAGTTTAAACTCTCGCGCGAGCCACGAGACGAGCCGCGAGCCCACCGCTTACACTCTCGTCTCGTGGCGCGGCTCGCGGCTCGTCTCGTGGCTCGCGCGAGTTTAAACCGGCTAGAAGAATTTGAAGTGTTCATGTCAATGTCACAGTGACGAGGTGAATGGTACAAACTCAACGCATTTCTCGGTGGACCTTTTGCCATTGCAATAAGGTTTGTAGTTCGGCAGTTGACAGTGTGGACGGTTACTCGTTTCTTAATTTGAGTGTCAGTGAGCCGGCGAGCACCTAGCGGCTCGCGCCTCGCGCGAGAGTTGGTTGTAAGGGGCGTGTAAGCTATTAGGCCCGCGAGTGAATTTGAAAGGATGAGAGTTTTTTGAAATTTGAAGTGTGTGAATGATTTGTGTGGCAAGAGGTGTATGTGATGCGCGCGAGTAAATGAGTAAAATGAATGGAGGAGTGAAGACATTTTTGCGGTGTGAAGTACTGCGACAATTTAACATAATGAGCGGTACAAAAGAGGTGCCTCGCGAGTGAGCGACTCAACACTAATTAACTGTAAGATATCAAACCAAATCAAATCCAAATGAATGTTATTGAACATTTATCATTCAAAGTCAATTCTACTAGCAAACATAAGAAAAAACTCAAAATCTGCATTTGATTGCTTTGCCTAACATGTGAACAAAATGCAATTTTGCTACAAGTTTTTGAACAATCATGAGAATAACCAGTTCGTGTGGTGAAATAGTACATTACATACAGGAGGTGAATTCGTGAATGCTGCAGATCGCAGGTGTTTGGGCTCACCTTCGGTTCGGGCCATAAATATGCGGTCTGGGGCTTCCGCCCGTGGTTTGTCTAAAGTTTTACGTCTTGCCTTGGCCAGGAAGTGAGATTTTCTCCTCGTGTAGCCTAGGGTGACGTTAAAAGTGTTACCTATCGCATCATACTCGTCGTCGACCTCAGTCCGCTTCTTCGTATCCTCGTAGTATTGCCTAGAGTCCTCTATCATGCTGGTCTCCACATTGTACTCCGCCGCATAGTTGCCTGACTGCTCGTAGCTCTCGTCTTCAGGCTGGTCTTCATCCGATTCCTGTAAACAAGGAAAACTTCACTTTAACCTCCTAAGACTCAGGGTTCTACTCATAGTCTAATAAAACATGGTCTTCTCTTCCCAGAGTGACACAAGCCTACGTCACAATAACATTGCCACTTTATATAGCGCTATTGCAATTATTATTATATAGCGCTGTCGCATGATGACGTAGGCTTGTGTCAGTCACGTGGTCGGAAGAGAGTACCAGGCGGAGTATATTATTATACCATGGTTCTACCCATAGGACTTATTAAGTTCGATGAAATTTAAATCATTTGCAATCGGAAAAGAGTTGCATTTGTTATGTTTCGTTCGATTTTCGAACAAAAGAAAATCAACTTTTTTTCTTACATTATGGGTTCAAATATCACGGGCAAATATTCTTTTTTTGTTGTATGGCTGGGCCTTAGGCGGCTATAGTAGTTTATGCAACAGTGATATAATAAGGGTTCTTAAAATTCAAGGGTCGAAGTTACAAAACGAGACGTAGTCGAGTTTTGTAAAAAAAGACCCGAGAATTTTAAGAACCAATTATGAGCTGTTGCATACATTACTTTTTCTATGACAGCTGCAGCAAATTAAAAAAAAAGAGTTATTATTAAAAAAAAAGAGTTATTATTAAAAAAAAAGAGTTATTATTTAAAAAAAATTGAGTTATTATTTTAAAAAAAAAGAGATATTATTGTAAATGAAAACATACCTCTTTCAATCAAGATGATCGGAACTTGTATCTTTAAAAAAAATAAAGCAGTTGTATTATACTCATAAGATGACTGCTAGCAGTCATCTTATGAGCCTATAGACAAAGCATTCAAATGACATTGCTTTAGATATCACTGTCAGTCATTTAATTGACACATTTAAGTGCTGGAGTAGAAAAAGTATCTAAGAATCTAATACAATTCTATCAGGAAATATACGTACTAAAATATAATTTAGAAACTGTTAGTTTATTTAACCCTTTGACCGCCAAAGATGTCAAACACGAGCGTGGCTACAGCTCAATATCGACCTTCATGCATTCCGATAAGGTTCATTATGACGCGCCGCACACGTCTCACAAATTCAGTACTTACAACCTGCTTTATTACTGATAACAAGGACTGTGTAGAAGCAAGGTGCTTTCTTTTCACAGAAAAGAGGGGTTGGTCTGTGTTTATTTTGCACTTAGTTCAGCCATACCTACAATTCCTATTCCTAGTTTGACGCGCAATTCGACTAATCGAATAGCTAATCTGTTAATCGAATCTGGCGTGAGCACGTTTTCTAATTTCGAGCAAATCCGTTCGAATTCGGACAGTAGTGCTTGAGCTTTGTACAAGTAAGAAATAAGTTGGAACCATTTTTATTGGCAAAACTGGGGGTTTATATACTTATTTAACCTTATGAATAATGACAATTGTACATATCGATGTACGTAAAGAGCTGTAGTAAGATAACTGCATAGAAACGGCTGCAGGGGGGTCAGTTATCTCTGCAACGTACAGTACAACTGTCTTGTCAGTGCCAAACGAAATGAAAAATTATCAGGATATAGATGCTAGATAATAGATGCTACGAAGTCACGTGACTATTTCCATATTTTATTCGAGTACCTATATTGTTATGTTATTTAAGTTTTGATTGGCGTCATTAACGATGGCTTATTGGTTACAAAAATGAAAACCTGATAGTGTTGTGAATTTTTATTTATTAATTGTTTTTAAACCGTTGCTGGCTGTGGACTTAGTTTGCGTTTCCTGTTTATAAATCTTAATATTTTTTACAATACAAACGAATTTCAACATCGTTTTATCCTGTAAACTCATTATTACAGATTAATTTGAAAATATAATAGGTATTTCATTATTTTACTTTGTTTTCCTTTTCGTTCAAAATGTGGCTTATATATTTTATGCGTATACCTATGCGATTTAATTTACCTACCACAATATAATTTTGTATATAAAGATAATTCATTACAACAATATAATTTTGTATATAAAGATAATTTATTACAACATCAGCGGGCTCAGCACGGTTCCATTTTTATCGATTTGTTAGCTGTACGTCGATTTGTTAGCTGTAATCTTATCCGATGTTTAAGTTAATAAATGATAATAGTGCCACAGTCGCCATCAGATATATCGGAGCGGCCGAGGTGCTCAAAAATATCCGAACACGACTATAACGCCTTGACTTGACAATAGAGGCGTGTTCAAATATCTGTGGCCGCTCCGAT
This sequence comes from Cydia amplana, assembly GCF_948474715.1. NCBI lineage: Eukaryota > Metazoa > Arthropoda > Insecta > Lepidoptera > Tortricidae > Cydia > Cydia amplana. The sequence continues at coordinate 12,855,435 of NC_086084.1, read as the reverse complement.
ATATATGATGGCGACTGAACATGCTGTCCCTTAAGTGGGGGAACAATTATAAATGAGCTCTTTTAGCATGTAACTAAAATATGTAAACTGCATATTTTGTTGGTAATATTAACAAACAAGTAACTAAATGCTGTATTCTTTTGTCAGATCGAAGCTCGCGGTGCTGAACAACCGGCATGCGTACTTCCTATTGGTGGACAACGGCTCGGTGGGGCGCTACGGCGCGGAGATCGTGCTCCGACGCAAGTTGGAAAAGTACATCGCGGCGCAGAAACTACATCCATGTGAGTACTAATTAATTAATGTGCAAACTTTGGGAACAAATAAAATTATTTTATTAAATACTAGCGTCCCGCCCCGGCTTCGCACGGGTTAACAAATTATACATAAACCTTCTTCTTCGATCACTCTATCTATTAAAAAACCGCATCAAATTCCGTTGCGTAGTTTTAAAGTCAAAGCATACAGACACAGAGACAGACAGCGGTAAGCAACTTTGTTTTATACTATGTAGTGATTAATGTGGTCAATGTGGTGTGTTGTGAAGTCAATGTGGGGCATACAATTTTTATTCAAACAAAAATTTCACTTTTGAAACTGACATATCCAATCCATATCGTATATTTACGTATTTTGACGTATATCTTGAAGTTCGATTCGAATCAGGCCGGAGATTTGTTTTATTAAACTTGAGTGTTTTAACTTAGTTTTGTTGAGATAAGTATGTCAAGAATAAATCTAATACCTTTAAACTAGAAATTTTTGTTTGTTTATTTATATGTATAGGTATTTATTTATATATTTCGGGGACCACGGCTCTAACGATATCGATGAAATTTGCTATATGGGGGTTTTCGGGGGCGATAAATCGATCTAGCTAGGTCTTATCTCTGGGAAAACTCGCAATTTGGAGTTTTTATATGTTTTGCGAGCGAAGCTCGGTGTCCCAGAATTCCCAGATATTATAGGTATATTTAAATAAACAACATGAAGAAGGTACCTGTCTTCATTACACAGACCAAAAATAATAAATGCAAAGTCGTAAAAAGCGAGGCATGAATGTGTCCACAATTAGTACGGGCCTTTGTTTTTTGTGTTCTCGGGAGAAAAATGCAGGGTTTTGTTACAGAATTGGGAAATTGCGTTTCATTTTCATAGGTCATAAAAAACAGACTACGTTTAAAACGACTTGATTAACACGTTGCAAGAGGAAAATAAATGCTTAAATAAAAAATATTACTTCGTCGTTTTGAAACCTGTTGCTTAACATACTAAAGTGCGTTTCGCGAGATGATTTCAAGATTAATTAAGTACCTACTTACTAAGTAAATTTTGTGTAAGAAACTTTGGATACGGGTATGTAGTTTATTTAACGTAATAGTAACTCAGAAACAGCAAAAATAGGAGTTACCAGAAATACATGAAAAAATCGTTAAAGCTGCTAGTAGGTAAATAAATAATTTTTCTCAAATATGGACGGCAAAGTCGACGTTGCCGATTAAAAAATAGGTCGCGAAGTTCGTAGTTTATGGTGAGTCAAAAAATTAAAAAGTTACATACATTGCAGTGTCGATTTCGGGACTGCAATGTTGCATACAAATTCCATTATTTGTCGAGTTCCAAACTTTTTAAAAGTTGAAATGGCCATATCAAATGAAGGCATACGTCCATTAAACAGCCAAACAGATGATCAGTACTTATTATTATAATGTTGGTACCGCGACTATTTAGGTGTCTCAAATAGGTTGGCGTATTTTCAGTAGAAAAATACGCTTCTATTTTTTTTAAAGGCGGCAAAGCAAATCTTTTTAATGGTTTTATTTTTTTCTGTGAATATTAAAACGTTTCTTCTGTAAAATATTTCTCTTTCTTGCACCATTTTTGAGAAAAGCACTATACAGTGTGGAAAGATAAGTCGGGCCCTGGACGGAAACTACCTTAAATCCTTAAGCTGGCTCATTTTACTTAATGGAGACATTCCTTTATTTTTAAAAAGAAACAAAACTGCATTCAAAGTATTTTTCTTTTTTTCTTCAATTTGGCTTGTTTAAAAAAATCTAGAGTACTAAATATTACATTTTATGGATTTTTTGTACGACAGACGAGTTTAAGACCTAATGTTTCTTGGAGAAATGTTATCACTAACATTAACTGGCCGCGTAGCCAAGATGCCAATCGCTTACGCTTCGTAGCGATCGAAACGCAACTGTCACTGTCGCACTAATATGGAAGAGTGATAGAGAGACACAAAGCGTTTCGTTGTCGAAGCGATAGCGATTGTAACCTTGGCTAGGCCGGCTGTATCGACTATAGTAGAATAACATTGCGAGTTTTTATTTTTTGGAATTTTTAGTCGGTTCGAGTCCCGGGCGAGGCAAGCGAGTTTTAGAAAATCTTTGAATGCAGTTTTGTTTCTTTTAAAAAATAAAGGAATGTCTCCTTTAAGTAAAATGAGCCAGCTTAAGGATTTAAGGTAGTTTCCCTCCAGGGCCGGACTTATCTTTCCACACTGTAGGTATATGACTCGGCTGGAAGGCTACTTGCTGGCTTCGGATTCAATAAAACGGACACCCAAGGTCGTCGCCGTTTAAACCGAATTCTCAGTCAGCAAGTAGCTACTTTCGAACCTCGACAATAATGTACTATTCTTTTCCACCACAAAGTGCAAAAATGCGTTATTTAAACTACTTATACATTTTCACACGGCGGCGTATAAAGGGAACATTTAATAAAGCATTCGTTTCCGTTTTCCGGTTTATATTAAGCGTTGAAAATAACATTTGTCAACAAAGTAGAGGGTATAGCAAAATAAAACCGATAAGTCTCTAAGAAACTTCTTCTCAAATAATTTCTCCATTTTCAATATAGTTTACGAGCGCTGGAACCACTCTCAAGAAAGCAAATTGATCTGAATCTTTCACGTAGAATTTTCACTTCAAAATCTAAAAGCAGACGTTTTAGCTAACGTACTGGCTTGGAACTAATCCCTAAGGTTATTTCCATCGTATACTTACATACGTAGAAAGTACATTTGTATCAGAAGAACCAGTTTAAGAGTGATATCCAGTCGCATATGGTTGATAAAAAGATCTCGAAATTGTACAAAGAATAAATATACTTAATAAACATTATGAGACAATTATACTCAGATCGACCTAGTCAAACAGTAAGCTCAATAAGGCTTGTGTTATGTATTTGTATGTCAGGTGAGGGTATAGAGAATATCTACATATAACCATAGAGAAAAAAGTACATAGAGTGCTCACTCCATACATCAGTGTTGGACTTTTTGGTAACAAAACGCTTATTACATATTTTCATAGTCGACATCTAGCATAGAGTAGCGGAATTATCAGTGAGTACTGCTACTTGACAAATCCCGCCACCACAGACGGGTGACACGCCCACTGCCAAATTGCCATCCCACGCCATTAAGTACTTCATTACAACACACGCCTGGGTTTTTCATCACACTTTTCCAAATCAGCTATCAACAACTCCTTGTCTCTCATTAAGATTTTAGGTAAGTCCGACTACTTCAAAATGTCGGCTAATTCCGAAAATCATCCATAATTCATCTTAGATACAGTCCATTTTTGGAACTTTTCGGCTACACCTTACCTCATCCTGACCCGTCGACGCCGCCGGCGAGCTCGGCTTCGTTTTATAGTTACTCCCGTCCTCCCCGAACACGAAAGTAAACATGTCATAATACCACAAATGCGGCACGTAAATCTGGTCCGAGCCCGTTGCCTTCGCTCGACTGTCTTGAACTTTTTTAAATTCCCGCCGTACGCACGCGCGCAAACTCTCAATCTTCCTCAAAATATGCACTTTAGTAGCCGCCGGGTCGTATTCCTGAACCAGCTCTGTTAATTTTGTGATGGCTTCGTTCCTTTTTCGTTTCAATTTGTACGCTTGACAAGTTTTGTCCCATAAACAAGGCTGGTCTTTGTATAAAGCTATGAATCTTGTTAGTAGTTTGCGAGGGAAAACAACATTGTCGGCCATTTTGGTTTCACGCGCTTTTTGTGTGGAGAGCACGTTCGAAAACTTGCGCGGCGCGCGGGGCACTGCACTGGCGGGCGAGCGTGTTGGGTGCGTAGTGCGTCCCGCTCGGCTACCCCTCACCCCCGCTGTGCCCTGTGCGCCAGCTTGCTCGCGCTCGCTCCAACAACCGTCTGGCTGTGTGTATTTCGCTTATCGAACGCATCCTTTGGCAAACATCAGCGTGTTATCAACCTGGCGAAAACGGACTCTGTATTCTTGAGATAAGAATTACTGGTAAGCATTCATAACGTGGCAGGCTTTTGCGATGCAATGGACGGGTTTGAAATTGTATGATGAATGAATAATGCCCATTGAGTATTCTTGCAATTAAAATTAAATTTACAATTAATTTGAAATTATAATTAATACTGAATCCTATGTGCCGGTGTGTGGGTAGGTATTTTAGTCATTAGTCATTTCTTTTCTATAAGCGCACAAAGTGTGGGACTATCACACTGAGATAAACGGAGAGGAATTTAACGTTTATTATGGTGGCACTTTCACACTCGGTCATGGCAAAGTGCGTTTGGAGTTAACTTGGTCTGACTCTACCTACCATCTATTTCTTCTTTGTTATATTACCTATAACTTATGTTTAGTAGTAAAATGTAACCTATATTTTTATATACCTACCTAATTAACTATAGGTGTCATCCATTTTTGGTCCACTTTTATTTAAATCCTCCCAACTCGTAAACTCTACTACGGTGTTTATGTGAACTCCCAAAGACACACAACTTTTTACTGCCACCTTAACTAGAACCCTTAGCCGTAAAGATAAAACAACCCTAAGGTAGTTTGATGGCTTGTTAGGAAATTTGACAATCTGAAGTAGCCATCAATAGACTCGCTATTTAGAGATGCCACAAGGAATAAGTTTTTACACGATTGGCTTGAATTCGTGTGCGTGACACCAATGTAACTGCCCCCATTCTTATTGCCCGTAAGCCCGTCTTTAGATATACATATTATTTATGTCAATGTAGCTAATATAGGTTATATTCAATCAACATCATATTAGAAAAAACATCACTCGTCTGAAGTTAATCACGGATTCTCAGCAAGCAAGTTAGCCAAGTACCTACAGTTAATAAGATTTATGTGTTTAATTTGAACGGGCGCCGTTGTAAATTAGAGCAACAAAACTTTCCAGAACTCTCTTCCTGTTTAGAAGGATTTAACTAAACGGTTTATTCGTCAGGTAAAATGGAAGGCAAACAAATAAGTTTAATAATGATAGGATTATGTAAGTGTAAGTATACCAAGTGTACATTTAGGGTAATTGTGTCAGATACCGTCCAATTATAGGAGATGTCTACTTTGAAATGCTAAAAAAAAATATTTAAGTAGTCTTACTTAAATGTGCTATATTTGTTTGTATTGCTCATATTGTCTATTTTAGGTTAATATTACGTGACCTTAAATAATATTTACGGTTTATTTTATAAAAAATATATTTTGAAAAAGTAGGGTTATTTCAGTTTCCGTCCGCCTGTGAGCTACTTTTCGTCCACGTATGAGTCAGTTTTCGTCCACTGTATGAAAAACTGTAGGGTGCATTATTGCATTGAAAATCAATTATACCTATCTTTATTTTTTGTTTTTATGTTATATAGATAATTCTTAGTTAGTTACTAGCTTCTGCCCGTGACTTCGACCGCGTAGAATGGTTATTTTCGTGATAAATATTTATATATATTTCCTTCCTCAGGACTCAGACCGACAAACAGTGTTACATTCGCATTTATAATATATAATATCAATATAATAAGGAATCATTTATTTTTAAGCTATGTACGTTACTAGTACCGACTTAGTTTTGTTTTGCATATGCGACAAAAAAATCGCAGCGATTTTAAAATTGTGATTTGTCACATTTTTCCGCGACTGCTCGCGACGCCATTGTCACAAAGTGAATTGCAGCATACGGAGTTGTATGGCCCCGCGCGCACTGCGATAATAAAATCGCACCCCGGACCTCAGTCGGCATTTCGCTCTCCAAGAGTCAACATATCGGAACCTGCTTCTCCAATGGAGTCACAAGATGAGACGCTAGATGTTGACCGTTTAATTATAGAAATAGAAGGAGATCACCTTTGTGGTATAAATACTCAGTCATACAGCGATTGCATATTGTTTCACGCCTGGCGACTGGTACGAAATCCATGTCGAGAATGAACAAATCGTCGACTTTTCATCGCAGTGCGCGCAGTGAATTTTCTGCGATAAATTACAGCGCGATTCTAAAATCGTCTCGCAAAAATTAAAATCGTGGTGCGCGCTTGGCCTTACAGACGCCCGGACCGTGACTTTGCGGTCCGGCGCACGTTCGATCGTGTGTAAGGTGATCCGCCGTATGTACGTCCATTAAAGCCGTGTAACAGACAACCGCACCCATGAGTGAGAGCGAGAAAGAGATGGCTTTTAAGGACGCAGTTTTATAAAGCCCCACATTCACACTCCTACCGTGTAGGCCGCCTCGTAGTCCGCCTCGTTGGGTAGGATTGTGTATGGGGGTTGTGGACTACGAGCCGTCCTACAAACGGCTAAACGGTAGGACGGCTCGTAGTCTACAACCCCCATACACAATCCTACCCAACGAGGCGGACTACGAGGCGGCCTACAAGGTAGGAGTGTGAATGCGGGGCTTAAGTGAGAGCGAAAAACAGATACTTATTAAACCAGCATCCACACGGCCTGGTACAGCTATCAGTTCATGCTGTAGGATATAGAGCGAGATAGGGAGACAATTATATGTCTCATTCTTGCAGGACTATTTTGTAACATCGTGTAAATACTGCTTAATAATCATAGACATTTCAATTATTTTAAAGCCCGCTCCACACTCGTGCGCGAGATATTAAGGAGGGAAAATCGTAAGATTTGACATTTTTTATATTAAGATTCGAGTAATGCTTGATGCTTAAATAATTAATTGCCTATTTTAACTTATTTCCTCGCATATTTGGGGCAAACCACTATGCTCCGGTGGGAATAGCAATTCGTGGAATCGTCTCATTGTCGGACTCAGTTCAATTCTTTCATTTCGTCGAACAAAATCGAAACTCATCCACGAATTGATATTTTCGCCCTCAGTAATCATGTAATAATAAATCTCGTCTACACCACTCATAGTACATGGACGGAAACTGAAACAATATTTAAAGCTATTTTTAGTTTTCGACCACGTATTTTAAACATGATTTTAATCAAGCAACACTGACAAAATCGTGGACGAAAACTAAAATGTATAATCTTATAAGCAAGAAACATCATTTTAAGAGAAAATATGTAGTAGTTTATAAGTCTTTTGAAGTAAAACGATCATAACAAATACTCACCTAGCTGTTCCAGTTACCGTCCGTGTGGTCGGAAACTAAATATTTTTCAAAATTAGTATGTCAGTACTCGTCCACTAAATTTATCAAAGATTATTATGAAAAAACTATAAAAAACACTTAAAATTGCGTTTACTATACTTTTAAGTTGCAGTATGTGCCAATAACGTAACTTAAACTAGTTAAATTAATTAATAAACTTACCGTGAACATTTGCCGCCAACACTTTTTTTTTCTTGCAAAATGACGTTTTCAAGCTCTGGATGCAATGCCGCCACTTACATAATTTTTTTTAAAGCCGCTATTTGTCAAATAACACTTTTATTTTGGTAAAAATATTGCTTAGACATTATGGATTGCAACAAATCCAAACATGTGTGAGAAGGCTTGTTTATATTCAAATTTTCCGCAATTCTTTGTAGCAACTCCGCCAAGTGGACGGAAACAGGCACTGGACGGCAAACAGACACAATTACTCTATACTATAAATTTTTTAGGTAAGTAACCTTTTTTTTTAATTTTGGGGATAATTACTTTTGGGGATATTCAGCCGTCAACCAGCATTTACCATCAGGTGAGATTGTAGTCAAATGCTTACTTTATTCCAATAAAAAAATACTTAGTCATGGTCATGAGAATCGTCAATTTTTGGACAAAGTACGTTGCAGACATAAAATTTTAATATAATTTATATATTTTTTTTAATTTAAAAAATAGTAATAAGCTCCTAACACTCCGCCTTTTCGTCAATCAAAACACTATTTTCGAATGGCATTTCATTTAGCTTTCTAAGCGCCGGGTTAACCGGTTAAACCCGGAATTACCATGGTTACCAGTACAACTTGACACTGAGTTAATGGTTTAACCGCTTAACCCCGGGTTAGTGGGATGGTGCAAGTGGCCCTAAACGTAGGAAAAAGTTTAACACAAACAGCGGCTCTGTTTGTGAACATGTGAATGTAGGAAAACAAAAACATGCACAAAACCGGCCACAGGAAATTAGACTTCTGGCTGTGGAATGGAATAACAGAGGCCATGATTAATAGTCGACTCTGAATCCTACAAGTAATTGAACGCCTATAAATTATTAAAAAGATTGGGGTATCCCAAATTAAACCGTAGCGTCAGATGATTTGAGACAGTTTTTAGATAAGAGAGAAGGTAAGGTGAAGGTAAGATGTATATACTTAACAAATTTAACATACATCTATAATTTTTTTATGAATGTACGCTCACTGTAGGTACGTATAATCGTATAATAAGTACATAGGTACGACAAAGTTCATTTTGCACCGACTTGAACAAGACAAAATTTTTGAAACGTTATATTTTCATAGCAGTTTGATATAGGTAGCTAATAGGGAGGATCAGATCAGACTGACATCTGACGTTGTTCAGCTCAGCATTTCACTCATACTTGTCCGTACATGTATTGGCGCGGGCGAGACGCACGATAACTTAACATGATTCAAATTAAAAGTTGTTCACTACCACTATTCATGACAATCATGACCTATATATACTCAAAGTTTAGTCAGCCATAACAAAATCACCCTGTGTAAATTGATTTTCCGCAACTCGGCAGTCTCAAAACTTTTGCATCCAGTTCTACAAAATGTGCAAACGAGAAAAGCGATTGATTCTACGTGAATAATTTTAATCTGGCTGCAGTTTTGTATTCAAGTTGCGTCCGTGCAGCTACGGTAATCAAACATTCAATTGCCATTGCTGGATGCAGATTGCAGGCCCATTACTAGTAATGCAAGACTCACAAAAGCCGAATTTGATGAAATGATTACAATGATTAACGTGCGTTTTTAAATTAAAGAAAAACCCCACCGTTTCGGACAAATTCTAAGATAAAAAAAGGTAAGTAGGTAGATTAGGTATCTACATAAAAAAGATCTTACCCAAAACTGTGACTTCTTAAAATTTTTCTTTAAATCTAAAAAAGTATACAATCGCTCGCAGACGTATCTGCTTGATAAACAAAACAGATAAGCAACGTACAACACAAGTTTCATGCTTTCTTCCGGATGGCACTATACAGTCGTAGCTTGAGCTAAAAAGTCAGGATGTAATAAGATTCCATCCTTTGTTTGCCAAAATAAGGCGCCCGAACAATTGTTTTTATCGCTCCACCACAAACGAAGGCTCCTATTGTTTAACCTAATAATGTAATAAAAGTGAGGGACAGGAATGAGGAGCTTATTAGAATTTATTGCGTCTCTCTCGTCGTATTTTAAGGGTGGAATCACATCTGTCAGCATCGTGCCGCATTTTATATATGAGAAATCGCTCGTTAGTGTGAAGATGCGTACGCATGCTTTCAGCTTTCCGATGCGTACGCATCTTCATACTAACGAGCGATTTCTCATATACAAAATGCGGCTCGATGCTGACAGATGTGATTCCACCCTAACGCCCAACCTTCCTTAAGTAGGTAAACAGGCGGCCTAGCCAAGATGACGATCGCTTGCGCGTTGCCATCGAATTGCTTTGTGTCTCTCTATCACTCTTTCTTATTAGTGTGACCGTGACAGTTGCGTTTCGATCGCTACGTAGCGTTAGCGATTGGCATGATTGGATTGGCATTGTCTACGGGGCCAGAAGTGAGAATTGAAATAGGGTTACAGGAAAATCGAAGTTCGCTAATTGCGGGCATCTTTCTCTGTCAGTTGTATAAAAAATACTTACTGACATTATATTGGTTAAACAGTGAGCTGTCTAAAACGAATTCTAAAGATCTCCTAATTTATTGCAACGAAAGCAATCTCCTTCATTTATTATCATGCCGCGATCAGAAAGGGATTAGAAATAACAGATTTCCATACACTTACGTCAAAATCAATATGGATTGACAGCTATCTCAATCCCTTTCTAATCGCGATTCAGTAATAACAAAAGGGAGGCAATAATTGAGACAAAATTTATCAAACCATAAGTCCTTAACAGTAATGTGGCGTCAACAGGTAGGTCTTTATACTCTTTATCTCTAGGCAACAAACCTTTCTTATCTAACCCCTCGAATGCTTTCAGACTCTCAATTACCCCAGCTCAATATCTTTTTATTATCACGCACCCTCACTACATATTGGTATTTTTATCAATTTCGGCGCACAATGGACGGAGGGCCTTAAATCTCCTTTTATGGCTATTAATGCTGATATTGTGGTGTCGCCATATCCCTGAGGCTGATTCTGTTTTAACAATTGGATACGGGTTTGATCTTGTTTTGATACGACCATGAATCAAGGCGGAAACAGTGGCTCAGTCGTCCAAATATAGCCTCTCTGTTGAAATTAGGTTGAGTGAGCCACTGTGCCCGGCCTTTTTCTACAGAGCCACTGTTCCCTCCTTCCTCCTTGGCCCTATACGACCGAGAGATACGACCCACGGGCACCAATAAATGCGAGCGATTCGCCTTATGGGCCGATTTCCGAATGTATTTCGACAGCACCAGTCCATTCAGCGTGAGCCGCTATCGCTGATTGGTGCTTATGGTCAAGGTCGTGTCAAAATAAATTCAAAACTCTATCAAATTATTAAAACAGAATCGGGTTCACTGTGTTGACTCTGTATCCCTGGCTTACTGGATATTCGGCGCGAAATAATGCTGCCAGAGAGGATCACTTTACTCAAGAGGCGTGGTAAACGCTTAAGTATAAGATTCGGCTATGTTGATATTGACGGCTGACATAGACTTATACATCCATAATTATGTTGGATGGAAACGTAAAATAAGTTCTTAAAGTTTGGCAAGAGTCGCTTGGCAGTGGAGCTAAGGCAGAGAAAATCGTGTGTCTGTCGAATACATATACGTGTGTCGAGCGAGTATAAGAAAAGAGCGATTAGTACCTATAGTTTTTTTTTATGTCACTGAAAAAACTTATATACAAAACTAAAAGTAACACTTACGGCCCGATTCGGATTTTGTAATAAACATCTATTAGATATCTTTTAGACATTGCCAAGATACGATAACGATATGTTTAAGATCTAACCTGTCAAATTTGACATTTCCGCGATTCTGGAGATACTCTTGAATGATTTCCGCAAGATATTACTTAGAGATCTAATTCACATCTAATAGATATCTAACACGATCTATCGTAAAAGTGACATTGGTTGCCCGAATTGCGCTGCAAAAGAGAACTAGTTGAAATCTAAACTATAACGTATCTAGAATGGATCTAGTACGTGTCGTCTCTTGTGAATATCTTGAAGTTCGAATACGGCAGTCAGACTCTCCAAATGTTGCTCAACCTTTTGTCTGATTTTTTTTATTTTTAGTCAATATTTTGCATTTTATCGTGAAAAATATCTTCTGCCCTATAGGTAACAGCACAACCAAGGTGAGATTGAATCAATGTGAGACCAGCAGAAACAAGATACCCACTATTTTTGACCACCACACACATATGAAAGATTAAAGCGTATGTGCAGATATTTTTAAGTGTCTTGGTCGCTCCAATATATCTGATGGCGACTGTATAGTCACCTGCAATAGTATGTTACATGTAATGCCATAAGAGCGTGTCACACATTTTTGCGGCATTGGGAGAGTAACATATTATTACTGCTGACTGTACAAAATTAATGTTGTATTAAACAAAGCCTCAACAATTTTAAAATTAAAGCAACAATGGAAAATGCGCTTGCATAATTGCAGCCATTATTGGGGCGTTAATTGAACACTTGAACGAACTGCTAAACAATTTTCATGAGAAATTGTTGCGAATTTAATCTTTACAAAGTATTAGTACTCTAGAGGCGTATTTGGATTTAAAAATGTTATACCAACTGTACCAACATGATGATTATGATATTTATGATAAACCTCTAGGGTTCGTCGGGTCGGGACTAGAGTCTCTGCGGAAAGAGAAGAGTCGTGGAATGTATTGGGCCCCATACATTCCACGACTCTTCTCTTTCCGGACAGACTCTACCTAAAATATTTTAAGTAAGGTGAGCTGCGAAATTGCATGGAGAAATTATGAATGAATTCATTGATAAAGTCGCCATGCACTTTTGCGGCTAATGGTACATTACAAGGATGCTTGAAGGCCTAACCAAAACCGAGATGACAAACGCTTGCTGAAAACAAAACGGTAGCCCTATGTGTTGTCTCTATCACACTTCCATATTAGTGCGATAGAGAGACAGATAGCGTTTTGTTTCATGCAAACGATTGTCATCTCGGCTAGATCTCCTGTGCTCAACAATGAAATGCACAGTCACCATCAATATTAGCGGTCTACGCGCCAAAAGTCGCCATCAAATACTTATATCGGAGCAGCCAAAGCGCTCAAATATGAACACGCCTCTATTGTCAAGACGTTAAGAGTGCGTGTACAGATATTTTTGAGCACATCGGCCGCTCCGATATATTCTGATGCCTCTGATGGCGACTACTTATACTAACAGATACCTACTTTTGAAGGCGAACTGTAGAGATTTATCTCTATTTGGAAAAGTTATCCAGGGTGGCAGATACTTTGGGTGTCATTTCATCTGCTACTATCATACCTGACTGTAGATTTTTATCGCGCAGCATGGTTACATTTTTATCGCTTGTTACTATGCCCGTCACTTTCGCATTTACATACTTGTTAGAACGTGACATGCATGGTTACAAGCGATAAAATGCGACCGTGCTACCGCCGCACGATGATAACATGACGTCAACTTCGGTACATTCCGCTTGCTTTTATGATTATATTTTTGCATTGCAGATATTGTTTGTGTTACATTTTTAGTCTCAGAATAAGCCCTGAATCTGCTGGTAAAGATTGTCGAGAGTTGGAAATTTTGTTGCACTCCGCTTTGTCAGCGGGCTCTTGAAACTGTATTGCAGCAAAGTTGATAAACAGATCCAACTTTGAAACTGCCATGCCAGCCAAGCAAATAAATACTTACGTATATTTTATTTGATCGTTTTATATCTTAGACATTCACAAACGTATAAAGGGACAAAATCGTTATTATCTGTGGATAAGTATATAATCAGAAATTTGTCTAGATTCCATTGAAATTTGTCAAAATAAACGGTCCCATTATTATCGTCATTATCTGTAGAATGCATCAAATACGAGGGGCGTTCAATAAAAAGTGAGAATGAGTATGTTACATACAACTTATATTAAATGTTATTTTATTTTTCGACATAGTCACCTTTTAGCATAATACACTTAGTATATCTTTTTTCTAAACTTAAAATTCCATTTCTAAAAAAGGTTTCATCTTGAGTACTTGAAAAATCTTGTATTGCAGCGACTACCGCGTCGTCGTCTTCAAATTTCTTGCCTCTTAGGTATTCCTTCAATCTCGGAAATAGGTAGAAATCACTAGGGGAGAGGTCTGGTGAATACGGAGGATGCTTAAGGATATCGAACCCAGCATCACGTATTGCAGCCATTGCAACGGCGGACTTGTGTGCCCGTGCATTGTCCTGATGGAACAACACAATTTTCGAGAGTTTACCTCGCCGTTTTTCACGGATCTAATTGCGCAATGTTGCTATTTGTTTGGCATATAAAGAGCCCGTAATAGTGGCTCCATGCTCGAGATACTCAATCATTACAACCCCTTTACCATCCCAAAAAACAGAGCCCATGACCTTACCGGCAGATGGGCCCACCTTGAATTTCTTCGGAGTTGGAGATGATGGCCTTTTCCATGTCATAGACTGCAGTTTCGTTTCAGGGTCGTAATGATGGAGCCATGTTTCGTCCATTGTTATAAATCGCGCCAAAAAAAGTTCCCGGTCTTGCTGTATCAGGTCCAAAGCTTCTTGACAAATCTCGACTCTAGTTTGTTTTTGCGTGTCAGTAAGCATTCTGGGTACCCAACGCGCTGATACCTTTTTCATACCCAAGGGTTCATGTAAAATATTATGCACGCTCCCCGTTGAAATCTTTACATTTTCAGCAATAAAACGAACCGTGACACGACGATCCGCCAAAACTAAGTTTTCAACTTTTTTCACAATTTCTTCAGTTACTGCGGTAGTAGGGCGTCCGGAGCGGGGGTGATCCATGGTCGATGTTCTTCCACGTCTAAATTCGGCGCACCAACGTGCGACTGTCGAATACGGAGGAGCATTAGACCTTAAAGTGTCCCGTAAATCTAAATTGACTTGGTCCATAGAAAAAAATTTCAAACACAAGTATTTGATAACGGCGCGCAGTTCAATTTTCTCCATTTTCGCTAACGTACTCAATAGCATCGCAAAGAAATCGCCGTATTTTTTTTTAAACAAAGAACATTTAGTTTTTTTTTTCATGGCAATCAACTAGGTAGATTAGCTTTGTCGGCCAGTATTTACTTTCCTAATATTTAAATAGTTTGCATCTCATTCTCATTATATATTGAACGCCCCTCGTATGAGACAAACTAGATTCCATAGTAAATTGAGCAGTCTGACCACAGCTTGATAGCAAGATGATTATGATTAATATGGTCGCATTTTTATCACCTGTCATGCTATGCGTCACTTTCGCACTTACATATTTGTTAGAACGTGACAGCCATGGTGACAAATGATAAAGAGCCGGCCATCTTAGCCCTACTGTTCGTCTGTCTGTCGAGAACTGATGGTATTTTGTCGTGTCGTTGTCATGTCTAATTTTGAATTTAAATGTCCCTAGTTTCAAATATGTATGTCAATCAGCCAGTCAATCAGTTGTTCTAGGTACGTCAGGTCGCCACGGAGGTTGGAAGACACGACAATAAATATTAAAGGCGCATTACTAATCGCTCCTAGGATTAATAATGAATGCCACTTTCAAAACTCCAAAAGACTGGAGTTCTGAAACTCGATTTGAATTTCAGTCAAGGAAAGGTCAAAGGCAGGCACGTCTCGTATTTCGGAAGTAAAAAAGCCGGGCTTTAAACCCATTTCTTTAAGAGGGGGTGAAGCCAGGAAATTAGAAGGGGATATAAGATATGGCACGCCGCGCGAAACTGACGACAGAGGAAATGGCCATTGTGCGAATTACCTTTTATCTGAATTAATCAGAAAATAAAGGTACTTTTCCGCACTAGTGCGTAGAATAGCACTTATCGTGCGTACGTCGAAACTTTAAAGTGCCATATGTACTGTAAAACGTTGTTCGATACACGTGCGAATAGGTAATTCGCAACTCGTGTCGATTTAAAACACTCCCTTCGGTCGTGTTTTAATTTATCGCCACTCATTTCGAATTTCCTCTTTTTCGCACTTGTATCGAAAATAAGTATTACAGTACATATGGTGCTACTTTCCCGCACTAGTGCGTAAATAAGCACTTTTCGTTGCTATGTCAAATATTTAAAGGGGCATATGTACTGTAAAACGTTGTACGATACGCGTGCGAATAGGTAATTCGCAACTCGCGTCGATTTAAAACACTCCCTTCGGTCGTGTTTTAATTTATCGCCACTCGTTTCGAATTTTCTCTTTTCCGCACTTGTATCGTAAATAACTTGTTCCATTTTAAACTTTTGCTGGTCAGGTCCCTTGGCAATGTCACTAGCTATTTTACACAAAAAATATACCTACTGCTATGGTATAAGTACAGAGTAACGGTATAAAACTGCAAATAAGTGAAAAAAAAAATACCTACATGTTTACTTAACTGTTTTGGTTGGATTTGGTTGAAGTCTGCTCTTGCAAATATAGTCTTGATTCTGTGACAGTTTTGCATCAGCAATAGCCTCTGATTTAAACGGGTAAAAATTCAATTTAAAATCTACAATTTTCCTTTAGCCCCCTCTTAAACCCATTCCTTTAAGCTCCCGTCAAACGCACCTGTGCGATCTAATCAAATTTACAAAAGGCCTCGCTGTCTGTTTTACGGCCGCTTTACGCACTCGGGCTCCTATAAAATTTATGCACATCTTTTATTTACTTTTTATGACACTTTGCTATTGGATGTGTAGTTTTACTTGAGAGAAGTGGATGTAAATTTGTTAGAAAAAAAGATTTTACGTCCACCTGTTGCGCAGGCCCGGATTCAATCAATCAATCAAATATACTTTATTCATGTAGGCCTAGCAACAAGCACTTATGCTACTTATTACATATACCTAATTAATTATCTTAAGCTAATTTTCAGAGCAATTTATTGATGTAAATATAATTCATAATATTGAATTATTATGCAGATCAAATTTAATAGTAATAAATTCACAAAAAGATCGTCAAAACATAAAAAAAATGTATAAAAGAAATTGTATAAAAAAAATTATTAGACGTTTCTTCAAACAAAAACGTCAGGTTATCTGGTTAGCTTGTACTTTTTATTGCCATAAAAAACAACAGCCAAATTAAAGAATTGTCTACAAACATTTGGCAACTGAAACGAAAATTAAATAACGTCCCTAACTTGAGTGATGAAAGGGAAATAAAATAACAAATTCCCGGTTTTATCGACTTGGTAGCGTCGTCAGAATTCCGACCAAATTCGAATTCTGTTAAACGATTCTAACCAAAAGATCAAAGAATCGCTTCAAAGAACCATTCGTATTCCAAAAGAATTTCGTCCTGGCGTGAGAAAAATACAGGAGCAGCCATTACCACACACTTTTAAGCGAAATGAATCAGACCGCCATTAATTAATGGAAGCGAGGGACGCGATAAAATAAACTGGCCAAGTGCGAGTCGGGCTCGCGCACGCAAAAAACAGCAAAAAAATCACTTAAATATTTATTTTATTCTATTTTTAGTATTTGTTGTTATAGCGGCAACAGAAATACATCATCTGTGAAAATTTCAACTGTCTAGCTATCACGGTTCATGAGATACAGCATGGTGACAAACAGACAGACGGACAGTGGAGTCTTAGTAATAGATAGAATAGTAAAAAAGAATAGTATATGCGTAATCAAATCTCAATTAAGTACGATGAGAAGAGTCAATTAACAATATTAATAGGTATGCGGTCACAGACATGACATGTATATGGTTCAAAATTGCTGTTATTTGATATTGATGAGTCAGTCAGTCAATCAGTCAGGACACGTGCATTTTTGAAGTAAAAAACTTCTTTAGCGACGCTGGGCACTTTTTGAGGTGGGGAAAAAATGATAAACTCCAGACAGCGTAAGGCGATCACGTGACCGTAAGGGGCGTAAGGCGATCACGTGACCGTAAGCCCCGTAAGGTGGCCACTCATAATTTAAATGGCATTTAAATCAATAAAGAAAAACTCAATGTTATTTGACATTTATGTTGCGGACTCCTTTTCAAATAATTTGACGTTGTCATGGCAGTATAAATAAACATGTCAATGAAAAAGTGTGATCTTATTTGAGAATGATAATAATATATAATAAATAAATAGAATACCTCCGCTAAACGTATGTATCGTGTAACCGGGCGTCGGTAACATAGTGAGGTGAGTTTTCACTTCTATCGGCACTCTCGGAGTGCAACCGTTGTTGCTTGTTATATATAGATTTTAAACAGAATCAATGTCATTGTAGCTTTTAGCTGCATGCCATTACATTTTAATGGAACGACATTGAGCGAGTGAGCACGTTGGCTAGGTATTTATGGGTGTGTTATATTGATTACAGAGGTGTATTCAATAGACAAAGAATAATCTAAAAGGACTAATGATCGTAATCGTTACATTAAATACTCATTATGTGTAATAATATTTCGTGATGATAGATTTTAAAACGTATTGAAACTTCTGTTGCCACATAGTGAACTTTTATTCAAATCACAAAATTAAATCAATTGAATCCGAGGCAATCCTAGCCCATACTCTCGGTCATTACGGAAAAGGTAGAAGTTTCGATTTGCATCTTTTGTTCAGGTTAGGATCACATTTACATCCTTTGAAAAACAAATCGGACGAGAGCTTTGGAAAATTGGTCATCATTTTCATTTTATGAAAGTATATGAGGCATAGGCAAACCTATTTCTTGTAGGGATAAGTATTCTGACAGAGCATCGAATCGGCCGCTGTTTGACAATCTTACAGTTAGAGACGTCTTATTAAAAGATTTTCAAGATTCAGGTCTCGAGCTAGATCAACAAGATATAACAGGTTTATTCTCAGTTCATTTTTCGTTAAATATTGTAATAAAGTGTATAAGAGTTTCAATTTGACAAAATGGCGAAAAAAAAATATACTTAAGAGTGGAATGATGTTTGTTGGAGCGGGTAAATATACTTAGGTAATCTAATAATTTTCAAGATTTTTTTTTTGGAGATGAAATAAATAAAATTTCTTATTTAAGTAACTGTCTTAGGTATAATACTTTGGATACAACTTTATAACTGGCTGGAGGGCGGACGCGAAAAACATGGTGCGCGACATAGGCCGTCGGCGTCGACTTAGGCAGAAGGGGGAGGACCCCCGCTCCGAGTCGTTTCTGGTGCAAAGGCTATCCATAGCCATCCAGCGCGGCAATACCGCGAGTATTATGGGCACTTTTGCACCGGAAGCGTCTAGGTGCGGCAGCAATATTTAGTTAGTAGTTAGTTTGTAAGTATGACGGACTGTATGTATGTCTTTTTAATTGTATTTTAACCTGTCTTTTACTTATAAACTACCATTGATATTATGTATTTTTAAATTCCTATAAGTAATTCGCTATTAAAATATCATGCCTAATCTTATCTTCAAATAATTGACTAAGTAACTGTAATTAAATTCACTTAAATTATATTTGAATGGAATCATTGAGTTCTGCTTGAATTAATAAACCACGAATGAATGGATACTTTGTCAATAACTTCATTAGGTACCAAAAATTCCCGGAATTCCTCTATTGTTGTTTTCCTAGGGCACCCCAGAGGTGCAAAGGGCTTTCACAATCTCGCGCCAAGCCTCCCTATCTTCAGCGACCCTTCTGGCCTCGATCCAGCTCAACCTCCCATACAAAGTGATTTTTTTCCCTGTGTTTAACCCAAGTTAATTAAATTTTAACGAGACGAAACTTGCGAATTTCTTTGCATAAAATAAAATTCACTCTGAGTTTTAGTACACATGAGTAACAGATATGACATAAACTTTTTAATTTTGAATATTTTGCTGGGAAAGCAACATTTCGAGGCGCGGCCCCCCCAGACGACGCTCATTAAGAATTAAATTATTTGAAGTTGTGTCTACTTCGTTTCCGACCTGTTTATTCTTGATATTATTCGTGAGCCTCGATACTGCTCGAATCATAATCTTTTTTTATATACCTAGTCCATTTATTTTGGTGTCTGCTGTGCATTTGCCTCTCGTAGAGCTCAGTTCATGCTCTCAGGCGCTACAAGACGTCGTCCCGTCGCCAATTTTTGTCATACTCATAATATAGCTATAGCTAGTGTAATTACAACTACCTTATTCTTTCCAGACACGCATTCATCAACACCCGTGGTCTGCCTGGTCATAGAAGGCGGCACGAACACGGTCCGCGCGGTACTGGAGTACGTGACCGACACGCCGCCGGTGCCTGTCGTGGTGTGTGACGGCAGCGGCCGTGCGGCTGACCTCATCGCGTTCGTGCACAAGTACGTATTATACACCAGTGAGACGAACATAGGGCACGTCACACGGGTGAGGGAGACGGACATATGGCTGAGACAGGCACGTATCAACACCCGTGGTCTGCCTGGTCATTGAAGGCGGCACGAACACGGTCCGCGCGGTACTGGAGTACGTGACCGACACGCCGCCGGTGCCCGTCGTGGTGTGTGACGGCAGCGTGTGACGGCAGCGGCCGCGCGGCCGACCTCATCGCGTTCGTGCACAAGTATGTATACACGAGCGAGATGAGCATAGTGCGTGTCACACGGGTGAGGGAGACGGACATAGTGCTGAGACAGGCACGTATCATCAACCGTGGTCTGCCTGGTCATAGAAGGCGGCACGAACACGGTCCGCGCGGTACTGGAGTACCTACGTGACCGACACGCCGCCGGTGCCCGTTGTGGTGTGTGTGACGGCAGCGGCCGCGCGGCTGACCTCATCGCGTTCGTGCACAAGTATGTATACACGAGCGAGATGAGCATAGTGCGTGTCACAGGGGTGAGGGGGACAGACATAGTTCACATAGTGCTGAGACAGGCACGTATCAACCGTGGTCTGCCTGGTCATTAGAAGACGGCATAATTCACAAACACGGTCCGCGCGGTCACACTTGGCAAGTTGACATGACCTGTTGCTGTGACATAATATGTGGGTGAACCCTTTCTGAAGATTTCAGGTATTAGGAGTTCCTTTTTCTGTGACAAAAGGATCAAAAAAATTGCTTTGAAAAATAATCCTCGCATTAAAACACTGAAAAATAAATTATGATACAGAAAATAAAGTGTGTTTGTACGGAACAGCCCATGGAATGCTTCAAAGGCTGCATGTTTCTCTATGTACGTAGTAGGTACGTATGCGACCCCTATAGAGATATAATTAACGATCCCCGCATATGAAACCTAGGGTCGAGGTTCGGCAGCTATTAACAGGATCAGATCAAATTCATAACCTGGTATTGCAATCAGATCATGGCCTAGTTAATAATTAGTCGTTGAAAATTATCCGAATATACCTACGTAGCTCACATATTACCCACATTCTAATTTTGTTATTGAGTCACAAAAAACATGTCAACTTGAACTTTATTAAGCCACTTATATATGCTTTATAAAAGGAATAAAACCAAATATCACGCCTCTTTTCCATTTCATCGGTTAAAGAAATAAAACGATGAAGAAATATATTCAACATTCACGTGTTACATTTGGCAATTCTACTAAACATCACGAAGATAGAAAGAAAATAAAGAAAATATACTGATATAAAACTCTTAAAGAAATGAAGAGCTACTTGTCTGTTTATTTCATCGACCGGGTATAAAATGGAATTCTTTTTCGTACTTAGGTATCAATCAATACGGATATGATGGTCGTTCTATGGTCTACGTGACAGCGTGATAAAAAGGTGTCCACCACTTTCGAACCCGTCATAAATATTTTCATTAAATAGGTACTGAAAAACTAACATTAAAAACCATTGAGCTTAGAATCAATTTAAATGTGGATAAATTACTGTCAGTGTTCTAAAGAAGCATAGGTAGCATCGTTCGCAGACGCGAGACGTTTCTTCTTGTTAATAATATAAAATTTGAAACCATTTTTGAGAGATACTTTTAACCCTCTGGTCAGTGGTCATTTACGGAAGTTTTGTTATTAGAATTGAGACCCTTTTTTCGAGTATATTATCGCATACAAAAATCTTTACCACATTTAAAAACTTTAATGCATATTTATTAGATAGTTGACAGCAGAATCTACATAATTATTATAAATGTGGCAATTAAACGCTCCGTATTTGCTCGATTTTCTCCGAGAGCTCATATTTCATCCGACAATCAATATTGATTCAGTAGAAACAGATCTCCGGGAAGTTAATCAACGCAGTAAACGGAGAAGAGATTTAAAGCACCTAGTGCTGGACTGGGATTAGAAACAATAGAGGTACTTATCGTTTTAGAACACTAGAAATAAAAATCAGTGTTTAAAAATATGTAGATTCTAACCCTTGTCACTTAATTATTTGAAACTGTTTTATTATACCATGTCGGTGGCCAACAAGCATTATAATAATATTGACTTTAATAAAAAAAATGCCTCTTATTTAGTTCTGGTTCTAAAATCAACGGGTACCTATGGTCCCACCCGACAGGAAATACGAAACTTGACGACTTGTTTCCAGTTTAATTTTTTCGTAATAATCTACATTGTATTGTATAGAACCATAACCTAAAATTTTTTTAGGACTCTTAGCCTGTAGGTACTTTTACCTATTTTGTGGAATAAGACCAAAGGAAAAATGTCGAAAGCCGTGCAAAACAGAGATAACACTGTCGAAACTTTACGGATTCCAAGAAAGTATTTGAAGATTTAACCTAGGCAAATACTGAGATAAAAGGGAGAAAGAGAGCAGGAAATTTTCCTTAAAATCTCTGAAATAATTTATGCTTTCTTTTCCTGAAAACATTTATCGATATCTCGTTTGACGAAGCTACATCACTAGTTTAAATTCAAACATGGGATTAAGAACTCACGGCTTTAAAGTTTATCAGGAGACGGGAGTTTGGAACTTTCGCTAGATATCGCCATTCGTAGGAAGCCATGAACGTCGTAAACCCCACCTCAGAGATAGTGAAGGCTTGATGTAGTTTCTGGGTGGTTGCATGATACTACTTTATATAAAGTACTAGCGACCCGCCCCGGCTTCGCACGGGTTAACAAATTATACATAAACCTTCCTCTTGAATCACTCTATCTATTAAAAAAAACCGCATCAAATTCCGTTGCGTAGTTTTAAAGATTTAAGCATACATACAGACAGACAGACAGCGGAAAGCGACTTTGTTTTATACTACGATGTAGTAGGTAGTGATGTAGGTATTCATTCAAAAATCTGAAGGTGATAGATAAGGTCAACGTACGTATTATGAGCGTCTCGTATACCTGCAAAATTGCGAACCGAAACATCTGACGAAGAATTTGTAATCCTTTTTATTGGATAATCCTATACTCTGATTATTCTATAAATAGATTCATATATGGAAGGAAGTACCATTTCATATTATACATTGATTTTTTATAATTTATGATTGTTATTTTCATAATGCCCTGTACTTTAATTTGACGATCATTACGAGATAACTTCATAGTGTAGGTATGTAATTTTTCTATAATTATTAACCTATTATTATTTGACATTGTTAAGAATTTATTTAGTTATTGATCTTTATATGTCTAGTCATTGTGTATATGTCACCGTATAATTGTAAACACTCGTCATATTATAATCTCGCTAGTTACATTATAAACTGACGGTAGGGAGACTTTAATCTAACCTAACCTAACCTACGTTAGATTATAAACTAACGGGTTCACAATCTTACGGTGTCATATATAATCAATACTTGTTTGACGGTAATAGTATAAACTAGTTTAAAAATTTTTATATTGTAATTAAATATTATGAAATAAATGGGTAATCTAAATATAATTAAAAGGTACAAATAAATACTTATCGTAGATTTAACCCCGCACTAAGCTGCGCGACTAATCGCAGCAATCGTTAGTCGACTTTAGTCTTGGAAATAAAATGATGTCCTCGTTTTGCAACTGACAATGAGTTGTGAAAGTTCACCATAAACAAAACTACATTCCAACCTAACAAAAGCATTTGAACAACCAAGTAATAAGTAACACACTTGCACATCTATCTCATGCCACTTCACTTCGTCTAGACTTGCTTCAAACCTTGGAGGATATAATCAAACGGAGACGCCATGTCTGTAATTTTCTGTACAAAACAGTCTGCCGATTTTTGCGGGGGAGGGGAACGTCAAATGTATGCGTAACGTAAAAATAGCCATGTCAGATAAACGTCAGTCCATACATTGTGTATGACCGTTGGCCGCCTATTTTCGACAGAGGGGAAAGCCTGTTAATGGCTACTCCGTTTAGTTGTATCCTCCAAGCTTCAAACAGTTAAACAGAATGATAAACAGACGTCGCCGGTGACGGGTCTCAATCTCATTGCGATACAGTACGTCTGAGTGTTGCATGAATTCATCAGCTGGAAACGTTTTCGCAAACAATTTTCCAAGTTGCATTACCCCTGTGAATTCTGTTACATCGCCGAGCAATTCGCTTACGCTATCCAATAAGTATAAAGCCCTTGCTACACGGTCGCCGACAAGTCTCCAGACCGCGTGGCCTTGGTCCGTCCCGGACCGTGTAGACAGTTGTTTCCAACAAAATTTGACCAAAACTGACCAAGGTCAAGGTCAGACGGTTAGTAGGCTTGTCGGCGACCGTGTAGCAAGGGCTTAAGGCAATTCATACACACTGAGGTTGTATTTACATATAATAATATGTTACCGTGAAGACGTTTGTAAGTCGAAACTCGTTGTCCCCTGAGCCCGTACCACGAGTCACTGACAGTGTCAAAACTGACATATACGCTATCGAGAACGTAATTTACTTTCTATACATCTCGCTCGCACTAATATGCTACGAGCGAGATGCAGAAGTACCTAAGGTCCCAAAAATGGTTAGTATAAGCGTAAGTAAATCTTTGAAAAAAATCGTATTGTCTAAAAAATGTATCTACACCGCTTACAAGTACAGTTAGAGTAATATGACTTTTATTTCACTGTACACTTGAGTTTTTTTGTATAAATTATATTTCTTTTCTAAGCAAAGCCGCATGCAGATTCTAAGCAATTGCTAAGCAATTCTCGCTTGACAAGATTTTTTGTGGATGAAGGATAAGCAATTTAAATGATACCTAAAAATATCTTAAACGTTGATCCGTTTACAAAGGAGACCAAGGGGAGCATTAATAAAGTAATTTCGCTTCTGTCGCTCGACTGTGAACAATGAAGAGGGATTAGCTGGCTTTAACTTCGGAGTAAGCTACTTTCGTACTTTGACTTTGCGAAGCAGTGACATCAAACATACATGGTGATTTTTATCGTCAATTTCGTCTCATTCGTTTTTCGTTTTTTAGAAAAGCTGGACAAATCGCAGCAGCTACTTTTTTGTTATGACTCGTCCGCTTCGCATCATCCGGCAAAATAGAAATTTATCCACGAATGCAATTTCTCGGTAAATTTAAGACCTGTCATAAAAGTAGGTATATTAAAATTTTTGAAGAACGAACAAAACTTTTAGGAATAATTTTCACGATTATCTTAATCTGTATAAATTGCACGTATTAGGGCGTTTTTTTTTGTTGTCCCCTAAACTTTTTTTTTCAAATTTGGGATTTTTTATGTTATTTCTACTCAGAATCACGAGCTCTTTCTATCCTAATAGGAGAAAAAAAGTGTCCCAAAATTTCCATACATTTTTCGATCTTTCCATTCTGCGACCGCCATACAAAGTCTATGAAAAACGGTGATGGAAATAAAAACCTTAGGACACTTTTTTTCTCCTATTAGGGTAGAAAGAGCTCGTGATTCTGAGTAGAAATAACATAAAAATCCCAAATTTGAAAAAAAAAGTGTAGGGGACAACAAAAAAAAAACGCCCATTAGAACAAATTAAATGATTTTCAGAAAATATTTTCATTTGTTTTTCCAGCCTGGGGCACTGGAGGCCTGCGGGCTCAGCACGGTTCCATTTTTATCGACTATCACTATGCCCGTCACTTTCGCACTTACATACTTGTTAGAACGTGACAGGCATGGTGACAAATGATAAAAATGCGACCGTGCTACTAGGGCTGGGTCACTTTTTCATAGTAACATAATATTTATTTCACTGTATAAATTGTTTAATAAAATGTTCATTTTCTCTATAGAAACCGAAGAATTCATACAAAATAGTCCTCATATAAAGGGTGCTTCCTGTAACAGGAGCAATAAATTAAACTAAAGGCTGTACTCCTCAAACTGACCAACATTTGTTCAGCAACTTTTAAAAATTATGAATCCTTTAGACTTCCTCTTTTTCATACAAAATAAATATTGCCTTCAATGTACGCTGACATCAGTGTGTTTGACGTTGCTTGTCACGCTTTAAACATAACAAAATTTGCAATACATTGCGTCTTAGAATAAACTTTAAAGTGTAATAAAAATTAAAACATGAGTTATTTTCAAAAGTTGCTGAACAAATGTTGGACAGTTTGAGGAGGACAGCCTACAGTTTAATTTATTGCTCCTGTTACAGGAAGCACCCTGTATAAAAATAGATATCATCAAAATTCCTCCAGATCATCCTGTATTCATGAGTAGCCAATGCGTCCCATGAGATGGGGTGGGATTACCCATTGGCTAACTAACTTTTGACAAACTTTGGTACAAACTTTCATCCCTTATTAACTTGACCAACCATAGAAATAAAGTTTCATAAACCTTTCTACATAATATATGTAAGTACATGTCGTATTTTACTTGTAAGGGACTTTTGTAGAAATTTGCAAATTTATATATATATAATCCTGTCTGTGCACACTCATAAATCGGCAAGCTTTCTTATCCCGTAGGCAAATTGGTTTTAGAAGCCTATTCTGATTTGTACAGTAGGAATTTTAGAAATATTAGTATCAGTTTTTTTTTTGCCTTCATAACACAAAATAAATATAGCTTTCTTTAGCTAACACGTACGGTGCGTCTCAGTTTCATATGATAAAATATTTCCTTTTGTTCCTTTATGACAATAGAGATATTGAGTACCTAAGTCAATGTGGGGAAGTATGGCATAATAATTTTGCTTAGTAAGGCCGTCATAAATCTAGAACTCTCGTTTTTGTATACGTACGTCGCTCAGACAAAGTCAGAAAGGAAAAGCTTCACTCCTTCTGCCCCACTGACCTTCTGTAAGTGGAGTATGTGTATAAACAAGAGTTATAAGCGACGAAAGAGTCTTACCTGAGCGTTTCTTTTTTTATATATATATTGTGACCTTTTTTGTCACTTTTGTGTTATTTCTAGTCAGGATCGCGAGGAGAAAAAAGTGTCCTAAATTTCCATACATTTTTCAAACTTTCCTTTTTTTTACCGCCATACAAAGTTTATGGGGAAATGGTAGCGCAATAGGAAAAAAACTCTGTGATATTTTTTTATCCCATTAGGATCGAAAGAGCTCGTGATTCCGAGTAGAAATAACACAAAAGTGGCAAAAAAGGTCACAATATATAAAAATGCCAAAAAAATCAATAAACGCTTACCTAGGAAACGGTCTTCTCCACGTTGACTTTACACAAAAAGCACTGACATTAACTATACTTCTTCA
The DNA here is from genome assembly GCF_948474715.1 of Cydia amplana. Classification (NCBI taxonomy): domain Eukaryota; kingdom Metazoa; phylum Arthropoda; class Insecta; order Lepidoptera; family Tortricidae; genus Cydia; species Cydia amplana. Next base: position 12,828,303 of record NC_086084.1, on the reverse strand, counting down.
ACAGATATGCTTCGGAAAGCGGCGAGCAGACGGTCCTGGAGTCCATGCGAGACTACCTGATCGGCACCATCCAGAAGACCTTCGAGGTGCAGCTCCAGCAAGCCGAGTGCCTCTACAGCGAGCTGCTGCAGTGCACCAGGAAGAAGAACTTGGTAAGATATAACTTCTTTACTTCCCTTCGCTTGTTTCTTCTTCTTCTTTCGTTTGGTGGACGATCGATATTCGGAAGATTGCGGGTCACTTCTTGATGAGATTGGCTCAGGACCGGGATAAGTGGCGTACTAGAAGAGAGGCCTATGCTCAGCAGTGGGCGATAAAAGGTTGATATGATGATGATGATGAATGATTAACTTCTTTACCTAAAAATGTTTAGCGCGGTGGACACTGACCAACAAGATCTGTAAACGCTTGGAGGCCTTTGAAATGTGGATTTACGAGTACAGAGGAATCCTGAAAATATCATGGACTGATAGAATGACTAACGAAAGAGTGCCGCAGTTAGTAATTAAAGAGTGCTGCAGTTAGTAAAAAACGCAAACTACAGTTAAGTACTGGTCATATCATGCGAAACTAGAAGTCTGACCTCCTTCAACTAATTATCCAAAGAAAAATCCAAGGGAAAAGATCATCCGAAAGGACGAACGTATCTCATGGCTTAAAAAAGATTCGATCATGGTTTAAATAGAGCACACGCTCATAATCCGCGTAGCTGTATCTAATAAAGTCCGTATAGCCCTTATGATAGCCGACCTCCGGTAGGAGATGGCACTGGAAGAAGTTGAACTATTTTTATCGATACCAGATTATTATTGTGAGTCTTGGGCCTCACGCATGCATCCGGCGGTGCGGCAAGCGGCAAATCAAGGCCGTTTGGTCAAGCGAAAGTCCGAAGAACGCCGTCTCAAGCCATGTGGGCGGCCTTAAAGGCTCTTCTTGAGGCTCGAGGTAAATAAAGACTTTAGTGTCCTCAAGACCTTATAACTTGTATCTAATAGTTCGTTCGATTGCACCATCTGACAGAGAACGCCTGATATTGACGTTATTAACCACCTTCGACGTCACCAGAATGGACGTGCTAACTGTTGAATTTCTTATTTACTTATTTCAAAATATAATTAAACTTTACACTGGATTGACTAATGATAATGACAAGCTCTGGCGACAATTAAAGGATGACTCACGTTAGACCGGGCCGGAGCTTCCGGAGCTTCGTTTTCTATGGAAAGCATCACGTGATCACTTGTCATCTGTCATAGAAAAGTAAGCGCCGGAAGCTCCGGCCCGGACACGGCCCGGTCGGCCTGGTTTAACGTGAGTCATCCTTATTGGTTGTTTTACAAATGTTTAAGTTCGTGTAGCCATTAAGGTTGTATATTATTAACGGTGCTTTAGGTCTTTGATCGTAACTTCCTTAGGGGTCGTAAAAGAAGCGCTTCGTTTTAGAACTGGGGATAAGATATGTCGTAAAAACTTAGTTAGTCTTTAACTTAGGTATCATAACTATTAAATGAATAAGAAAAAAGCTTGTTAAGTTATTCCTTACTTTAATTGGATTATAAATTGAAGATTGTACCTATGTGCTACCCAACCTAATAGTATCTAATGATATATAAAACAGGTTGAATACTTAAAGATTCAATTCACATAGACAGATATACAATTTTTATCGACTTCCTTAATGAAATCTTATTAAAAAAAAAGTAATTATATAAGAAAATTTTAAAATAGTTATTTGTACAACAAGAGATCAAAGTTTGATATTTCTTCGAGTGCTTATTTTGAGTCCCGTGCAAGCGAAAGATTCTATACTAATTTAGAATCTTGAGCGTAGTAAGGGACTCAAAAGCGCATGAGATGTAAATAACTTTGATCTCGTGTAGTTCACAAAACTTTTCACCTCAGCAGTGAGAACATATTAGAGAACCCGAAAAATGTATTCCTTCTTCATCACTTACCTATTCACTCATGTTATCTTAAGATATACCAACAATTAAGTTTTCACCTCAGCAGCTCGAACAAGGGTACTTTGCTACTTAAAAACAGTGAGCAAAATCGCATTTTGCTCATTTTGTCTCACTCAGTGAGCAAAATGCGATTTTGCTCACTGTTTTTAAGTAGCAAAGTACCCTTGTTCGAGCTGCTGAGGTGAAAATATAATATCCGTGCTAACGGAGCAGAGTAGGTAATCGAAATTTTTTTCGACATGCTAACATTGCTGTTATTTAAGATAAATATCAATCGTGTGTAAGATTCAATTCCATCTGTATCCGATAAAATTGATATTTGCACAATTTGCCAATCAATTTCTGGTACCATTATTTACTCACTCTAACAAAATGTGATGTAATTTTGTGAACATTTCTTCATTATCCAGCTAGAACAGTAGCGTAGGCAAAAGGCTAGAAAAGTCCTTTAGGCACAAAGGTCTAATGCAGGGTTCACCAATTACTTTCTTCAGGGGTCCGGTTTTTAAAATAAATTTACCACCGCGGTGCTACCTACTTTCAATTTAGAACTTTTTATATTTTCCCCAAACGATCACAATTCAGTTTAGGGTCTAAATCGAATCGCAAAGATCGTAGTAAACCGGCCAGAATCTCATTTGGATCGTATCTAGTAAATCTAGCGTGAGATCGTATTACCTATTTACCTACGTTTAGCCCCGTGAATATGTAGGGCAAGCAGGATTTCTATTTTTGAAATGGTACGAGTGTATCGTGGTCGCTTGATATCTGGACTTGTTCGTATATGCTTACCATTTAAATGTGTGTTCATTTATAACCACTTAACTTCTGCCAGCGACGTCGCGTCGTCTGTGTGGGATGATTATGATGATGATGATGATTGATTGATTGATACAAACTATCCTATGTCCTTACCTACTACCTAGCCTCAACTATTTCCATCATCTAATTTGAGGTAACATACAGAATTACTTTCGTATTTATAATATTAGCAGGGATAGTAGCGATTGATTTCCCGGTATACCTATACTGTTCTGGCTTTTCTATAAGTAACACCTACCTTTGTATATTAATTGTAAATATTTTAACAATAAATATACACTTTAGATTTGTTCAAAATATAAATATGGTCATGTAGTTGGTCATGTCATGGTTATTACTACGATAATAACAGTGGTCGTTGTTTATTGAACCCAACATGAGAAAAAAGTTAATCTATTATAGGAAACTATTTCCTACATTTAATTAAACATTTGGTCCACTTTTCGTTCATTTATTTACCCTTCAAATCCACTAAAAGGTTCTTTAAAAGTAGACATAAAAAGAAACTAAAGTTGAAGTAAAAGGTACCGGAAATTCGTCCTTCTACTTACTTTGACGAGTCCTTTGACCAATGCAGACTTTACATGTATTTTATTGGACAATGGATTATCGTGTAGGTACTCGTACTCCTAGATATATTGTACTGTGAAATATCTTTTAGATTCCTTTGAGATTTATGAAATATCAGATTAAAGCGAATATTTCGAGCATATTGCGCTGTAGAACGAAGTTGAATTTTTCGTTTCAAAGTAAATCTTTTTTGCACATTTTATATTTTTGGGATGATAATATCGGAGTAGGTAATGTTAATCCTTATTGGAACCGTTATTTGAGTGTACAGTAAATCATTTTGGTACATTTTATATATTTTGGCAGACTTTGAAAACGGGGAATCCACTTGGAACAGTGTTGTGAATAACGCTTATTTTTATGCTTGAAGACTCGAGCCCTCAAGACTCGTAAGTCTTGAAGACTCAACGAATTTGAGAATTGTATTTAATTATTTTACGCGTATGGATGTAAGAAATCGTCTTTGCCGCCTTTGAGGCGTTAAGCCTGGAAATGAGCGTTATTCACAAGTATTCACAACACTAACTTGAAATGTGTAGCCATCAGGCTACAGTTATAAGAGCCCATCAACGTGCACACTAGCGCCACTGCTAAATAAACGTGATTATTTAAATTTAACGAAAGCTATTTAAAAAAAGGGGGCCGCTACGTACTGTATCTTTCATTAAAGTACCTTTTGAATACATCAAACTAGTTTCTATGTTGTTGGATTCGTCAATCTATGAACTCAAAACAAAAACGGCCGTTTTAACTTTGGACGCATAGATTGACGAATCCAGCAACATAGAAACTAGTTTGATGTATTCAAAAGGTATTTTAATACAAGATACAGAATCTAGCGGCCCCCTTTTTTAAACAAATATATTTCGTTAAATTTAAATAATCACGATTATTTAGCAGTGGCGCTAGTGTGCACGTTGATGGGCTCTTAAGGGTAAATTAAGGCTTATCGTCTCTTTTATGTAGGTACATACCTAAAGCTATTAAGGACTATAAGCTATAAGATCTTATTTTCTGATTGAATACCTGCATGAAAGGGTAATAAATAATTTTCTAATAACATGTTCCAATAACATAATCGCATTTATTAATTATAGATATAGGCACACAAGCAGTTAACTTTTGTCCACTGTGGATACAACTTTTGCTTTACAATCTTAAACTTTTCTATAGGAATAACGCTGCTTGCTCCTGTAGAGAATTTAACATAAATTGAATTGTATTTCTCTAATTGGGCACTTATAAAATCATCCGCCTGTTGCTTCGAAAGCCAATCTCTTTTTTAATTCAAATATTTTTACCGCGTCCATTTAAATTGGCGTTCACCAGCCGTAAAAATAAGGTAAGGTGGATTTGCGGGCGCGCTTAAATAAAATGAATCGAAATGCTAGCTGCCAGGAAATATCTGGGACAGCTATATGTCTATGGATATATCGATAGACCCGGAGCCCGATTCAGATTTAAGAACGTGTTACGGTTTTGATTTTATTTTGATACGACCTTGAAGATCGCTGACGTAGATTGGTGTATGCGAAATAAAGTGAAAGTCGTGCGTGAGATTTCAATCAACAAGACAATCGTCAAGATCGTATCAAAACCGATTCAGAACAATAACAAATTGTTTAATTAGAATAGAACCTACTCTATCGTGTATCGAAAATGTCCAAACCGTTTAATGATTTTTCTCTTATTAACAATTCTTCTTCTTCTTCTCAGTCGGATACTCTTGTCAGAGCAGTCGTGGTCATTGGGGTCGTTGTTTCCCGCCATGCTTCTATATTTCCTGCATTCTGCACGCAGAGATGTAAAGGTGACCCGGTGAGACCTTTAACTTGGTCAGTCCATCGCATTGAGGGCCGCAATCTGTGTCTTGTTCCACCCACTCTGCCCTGAACAACAAGCCTCTTCATGGCGTCATCTTCCCTGCGTATATTAACTTGACCGAAGTGATACGAGAGTGAACGATCGCCGAAAGTATTTGTGTATCCTTAAGCTCTTGGATATTAACAATTATTGGGACCGTGCACGATGGCAGCGCCGCCTAGCGTTCGCAACGTGGTCGGCGCTGTCAAATAGCGAGCTCAACAAAATAAAGGTTATTCCTTAAAAATATTTACTATAATGTACTTAACAATGTGCGGAATCTATTCGTATTTAATGTTAAATACACTTGGTTTTTGCTTTAGTGAAAACAGTAATAATTATCTGTGTATTTTATATATTATTCGGTCAATTTCCTTCGTTGTTGTTTCAATGAAAAAACACATGTTTCACTATGTTTTGATGACTCACTTAGTGATCCTCTTCCTGGGGATACGTACGATGCTTGCAATTATAAAAACTTTGACCTTTTTCACAAGTTTTAATCAACACATTTTATGTTAAAAATTTATGTTCTCCCGCTTACAGGCACAATGTCTGTTGTGACACTTGTGACAGACGACAGATAACCCTACATGCCAAAAGTGTGCTTTTGATGGGCTTTCAATAACTTTACTAATATTACAATCACTTAATGTTGGTATTAGCCATACTATTTTATTAACATACAAGAAAAAACTCTGTGTTGACATAGACTAGATAAAATGTTTAGCCATTACGTTGTTAAGCCTGGAATAGTACTATATGGTATAAAAGGCTAATATCTAGCTCGGCGTTGAAAATATATAGTTTTAGCTGTTTCGTCCAGTATTATTGCAGTTTACCACATAATATCTATCGTGACCCATTTTTATCGTAAGTATGATTATAAAGCCAAAATAACTGAGAAGTATGGGAACTGACAGAAACACTGTTACCAATCTTGTCATTATTGGCCACATCAAGCGCTGCGATCGTTTCGGCTTCCCCTACCACCCGCTTTGCACGGAGCGAATATAGGTCCATATATTTCCTTAAAAAGGCATTTTTTTCATTCTAACCTTTTAAATCGCCGCTAACCTGTGTAATTACGGCAAAGGCATTCCCGCCCGGCATGCAGTCATGAATATAATGAGTGGGAACTGATGGCTGCGCTCGCTAACCTCTTTAATGGCTCGAGGGTATCTGCTATTCGATTATATGACTAGCTGCGCGTTTTAATTTAGAATGTTGACTTTTTTGGAGCTTTTGAAATATTTTTCAATATTTAAAAGTGGAAAAATTGCTGTCTTGTCTTGGTTGAGACTTGAACTCACGGCCTCTGGATAAAGACGCTGTCGTTTCTGCTTGTTAAAAATTAAAATTATGCAAAATGTGCACAATTCTCTATCTATAACTTTTATAATAATAATACTCGCCTGTATATAATACATGTATAGATAAGTACATAGAGACTAATGGAAGGTAGCTGGTACATAGCACAGGTTTATACCTAATTTAAGTATCAGCGAAAGATCTTGGACAGAGAATCCTATGTAGGTAACATTACTTAAGAAATTATGTATAAGATGTAACCTTTTGAGCTTAATAAACTTTATCTTATCTTATGTTATCTTATCTTATCTATAAGTATGATCTAATTTACAATATTCATCTCGCTTGCACTGATGTATTGGTGCGATCGAGAGGGAATGCGATCGAGCTCACACAGTTGCTAGCGTAAATGCAAATGTCAAAACTTATGGTAGCCGTGCTGAGTATAGGCGTAGGCAGAAAACCGATATCTGTTTCAAAACTTATATAAGTAATGAATTGACATCAACCTCAATGATTAAATGCTAATTGCAAGAAGTTTAATAACATCTTCTTCAGCTTTTTACGTAAAAGTTCATTAAAAGTTTATCGGAGAAAACTTATCACTGCCTTAGACATTTCTAATGGAATATCATCTTTATGACAATGTAATAAAATTCAATCTCCTTTAAAAAAAGTTATCCTGATCATTAAGATCTGCCAATGTCCATTGACAGTTAGATGTCTTTTTATTACCCATGCTGACTGGGCAGCAAAAAGATTTTTATGAGAAAATATCTGTTACCAATAATGAAGCTAGTTTAAAGGAAAAACTGGTAAAGGAAAATATATTTAATAGACAGGAACTAAATAATGAAGTAGAGGGTATTGTCCAAACTAGTCTTAAGTAGTTAAGTAATTATGCTATAGGTGCGAGTGCATACCTAGTTATAAATCAATATGTATACAGTCCACATCGATATTTTGTTAGTATAGAATAAATGCTCATTGAGAGAACACGTTTGAGTTTTAAATATCCCGGCTCCTCCAATAATCAACCTTGCCGCCTGGACATATGGTCCAAATCGAGCCGGATACTTGGGTCACACCTGTGGCCGGGCGGCGGCCGCTATGAGATAAGGATGAGCCGGACGAGTGTTTACTGCAAGTTTTAAGTGCAATTATAATTACGCGTAATAACATCGAGTGTGAACATTTACAAACTTTGGTGTCTATAAGTGATTTTTGAGACTTTTTCGCTAAAGTTTATTACGCTTAACATTATGAGTGAGTTATAATATCGAACTGAGCAATATAAACCGAGTTTTTGAGACATTTTCATCTGAGTGCTAGGTTATCTACCTACTTATATCTACGAACATTTTGTGAGTTGTCGAGTCATCATGTCTACATTAAAAGAGCTTATTGAATATCAAGAGGAGTTAATCAACAATTTGAAGAAATCTGAGAAGAACTATAAGAAATCGCCTAAAGAGAGAATTAAGCAGCCGTATTTAGAAACTAGACTTGAAGTACTTGAGTTACAATTTAAGGAGTTTCAAATCGGACATAAGGCGATTATTTCCAAAGCGTCAGGAGACAGAACGGAGGAATATTTTACGCAAGAGAAGTATGAGGAGTTTGAGGAGTTGCATGTACAATACAAAACGATTTTACGTGAAGCTTTGAAAACGTTTTTGCAACCAAGTGCACAATCATTACCGCAAATTCGTGACATGGCCGTTACCAGTGAAAATGGGAATCGTGACGTAAAATTACCACGCATTATTTTGCCGACTTTTAGTGGTAAATATGAAGAATGGCAAACGTTTTATGATATGTTTTCCTCGTTAATCCACACAAATAAGAATATTACGGCGGTTCAAAAAATGCATTATTTGAAAAGCAATTTATCTGGAGAGGCGCTGAGTTTACTTAGTAATTTTTCGACTACCGATGCAAATTATGATGACGCTTGGAAACAATTAGTTCGACGTTACGATAACAAGAGATATAACTGTAATGCGGTTATGAGGAGCTTATTTTCGACCAAGAAAATACACAACGAGTCTGCTAACGCTGTGAGGCATTTATTGGACACTACATCAACATGTTTGAAGTCGTTGCAGAATATGGGCATTAGTACAAGTACGTGGGACGCAATTATCGTGTACTTGGTGATTACAAAATTGGACGCTGAGTCTGTTAAACAGTGGGAGCAGCATTTGAATATGCTAGGCGACGACTTACCTACCTGGGAGCAGTTGCGCGAGTTTTTGGAGTACAGATTCAGGTCATTGGAGATGATTGACACCAACACGTCCCGCCCAGCACCACCAGCTAAGCCTGCAGCTAAGGTTAGAACATTTCACACTGCTATCGAGAATAAAGTCAAGACGAGTGACATCGAGTGTGCTATGTGCCATGAGACCCACCACGTTTATCACTGCAAGCAGTTTGGTTCTATGACGCCCAAGGAACGTCAAGATTTTGTGCAAAACAATAAACTGTGTTTTAACTGCCTGATGCCCACACACTCTGTAATGAAGTGTCGTCAGACGTCGAGTTGCCGTAAATGCGGAAGGAGACATCACACTCTCCTTCACTTCGAGAGAGATACCAACCAGGAGACGAGAGCCACGAGCGAGGTTGCTGCGTCATCGGCGTCACCGAGTGTACCACTACCAGAGAAACCGAGCACATCACGAGGTGACACAAACATTACCACAGCGTTTTCGAGAGGTGAGGCGCTTCAACCTAACCGAGTGCTACTCGCGACGGCTAGAGTTAAGGTATTTAATTCCACTGGTTGTAAAGAAACTATTAGAGCTTTAATTGATCCAGGAAGTATGATTTCCTTTATTACTGAGTCAACTGTTCAATTACTTGGTCTCAAACGTAGACCTATAAGTACTTCGGTGTCAATGCTAGAGGGGTGTAGTTTGAATACCAAACACATGGTTTCATTTCACGTGGTTTCACGCCATGACCCAACGAGTTCAGTCGAAGTCTGTGCTTACGTATTACATTCTTTAACTGCTTTGCTTCCAGCTACCAAGCTTAACGTGTCTAAGTGGAAAGAAGTTGAAGACTTGCCTTTAGCGGATCCTGCGTACTCAACGCCAGGTAAGGTAGACATCCTTCTAGGTGCCGAGGTGTATGCAGAAATAATACTCGAATTAGCGACGGTCCTGGCGCAAGTGGAATCATGTTTGAATTCTCGGCCTTTATCAGTATTGAGCGATGATCCAAACGACCCTCTACCCTTGACACCTGGTCACTTTTTGGTAGGTGAACCATTGATAAATATAGCTGACGAATATAATCCTGAGTGTAATGTAGTTGGTTTAGATCGATGGCGCTTAACGCAAAAAATTGTATCTGATTTTTGGAAACGGTGGTATAAAGAATACTTAGTAACCCTTAGTCAAAGATATAAATGGAATTCTAATGTTACTACCGAACCTGAGCTTAATGATGTTGTTATTTTAAGAGAAGACAATGTACCTCCTGCTAAATGGATTCTAGGTAAGATTATTCAAAAACATACTGGGCCTGACAATATAACAAGAGTTGTTACTGTAAAATGTAAATCAGGAATATTGAAGCGTCCAGTTAGCAAATTATGTGTAATAACTAAGTAATGTTATACATAACTTATACTTGTACATATTAGTTTACGTGCCGACTGTGTTATGTTTAACATATTTAATGTAGTTATTGTAGAGCTTTTGCCGTGTAAATAAAGAACTATGTTCTTGGTGGGCGGGATGTCCAAACTAGTCTTAAGTAGTTAAGTAATTATGCTATAGGTGCGAGTGCATACCTAGTTATAAATCAATATGTATACAGTCCACATCGATATTTTGTTAGTATAGAATAAATGCTCATTGAGAGAACACGTTTGAGTTTTAAATATCCCGGCTCCTCCAATAATCAACCTTGCCGCCTGGGCTTTTTTTTTTTTGATTTGTGTTCTTAAAGTAGTCACTTATTCAGTTTCTTATTGTTGCATACCTGTCTAAATATAAAGTGTAAAGTCACAGAATAAGTAATAGTATTATCATAAAGTGTCATTCTATGGAACTAGCTAACTACCTATGTAAACAAATCACCATATTGAAATTGTCTCTGAATGATGAATTTACTAGTGACTTTTGTTTACATAGTTAGCAAGTTCCATAGAATGACACTTTAGGTAGGAATCTATGTTTCCACAAATAACTATACTTAATATCTAATACTAACGTTTGTTGACACGTAATTTTTGTAACGATATCATTTCATCGAGTTTTTACTATAATTTTTTGACGAGCAGCAGCCGTGTGGGGTGGTCGTTTAACACTTATATTAGAGGAATCTATTCTCAACGTTGAAAAGTGATCTCTCATGCGAAGCAAAATTGTGCATTCAATTTTCCTTTGAGCGAGTCAATTTTTTGAACATTTTATCAAGATTATACAGACGTCCCACTGGTAAAGGTACCTTATGGCGATTGGCGCTTACGCCATTATTAACGCCGCTCCAACACTATTGCGGTTCTATGCGACGTAAGCGCCAGTCGCCATAAGGTACCTTTTCAAGTTAAACGTCACTTATTTTTTTAGAAGTTTATAATCTGTGACAGGCAAACAAAAATTCTACTTTTATTTATAGCAGCTTATGTTTTGTGACCAATATAGCTATTGAAACATTTTATGAGTGAAAAACGGAATAGGTAGGTAAGTCATCGAAATATGAAACATTATTCATTGCCGATTTGATTGTGACATTTTTAACATGATTTACTGGCTTTCATAATATTTGTAAAATAAAATCTTGACCTATTTTAATAATAAACACACAATTCCAGTAAAGTAAGACGAGGAAAATACATATATGGGATGTATTTGACACTTACCTATGTATGTACGTATGTTTATGTTATGTATTTGACACATTTTCAAATTGATTTCTTCTGTTATTTCTCCAAAGGCAACTTGGCACGTGAATTGATTTGATAACATGGTATAATAATATACTCCGCCTGGTACTCTCTTCCGACTTGACCTTGATCACGTGACTGACACAAGCCTACGTCATCATGCGACAGCGCTATATGATAATATGCGATAGCGCTATATAAAGTGGCAATGTTATTGTGACGTAGGCTTGTGTCACTCTGGGAAGAGAAGACCATGTTTTATTAGACTATGATTTGATAACAAACAAGGCAAAGGCAACGGGGGGTGCTCGTGTGTATTTACGAGAGCTATTATTATCGCAAAGAAAGGGGAATTTATGTTTACAATGTTTTATTGAAGTTGGAAAAGAAAACAGAATGTTCTCCATCTTGTGAACCACGGAATTTTTCATCACTAGTACTTCCGAGTCAGTTATTTAAGGCATTCCATTACGTCGCGTTTTAATACCGGGTTATTTGAATTTTAATTAAAAAAGTTGCTGTAAGCTATAAAATATGAGTGGATGGAACAATATTAGTAAAATTTTCTGTGTAAAAATACACCATTACACCGTTCCGACTGAACATCTAGCGACCTTCACCAAGGAGGAGTTTTGGCCGAAGGGTGTCAAGTTTCGGCGGTTCCGCGGCCGGTTCCCTGACACTGCGTGGTTGCGTAATGCATCGCAATCATAATGTGTTTTTTAGTGTTTAGTTATATTTTTATAATATGTATGCTAGTTTTAAGGTATTTATGTATGGGCCACTAGTTGCCTGAAATAAACGATTTCATTCATTCATTCAAAGTATTTTTTTTTTAATTTTCGATATAAATTATAATTTTTGACTTCGCATGCGCTATTTCTCTGTAAAAATCTATTTCTGGCTATTAATATAACTTTCGGATCTGTGTTATATTAAAAAAAACTTTAAACAACAATAGAAAGCCGTAAACCATACGTAGCTCAAGCCACATAAATCTGCCGGCAAATAAAACTGATGTAGCCAAGGAATATGTATGATTTGTAGCCATAAACATATCTTACACAGACGCGAGTCGTTCATATTTAAACTAGCAAATCTCAGCTTCACTACATAGTATAAAATAAAGTCACTTCTCTGTCTGTCTGTATGTATGCTTAGATCTTTAAAATTACGCAACGGATTCTGATGCCGTTTTTTTTAATAGATAGAGAGATTCGAGAGGAAGGTTTATGTATAATTTGTTATTAACCTGTGCAAAGCCGGGGCGGGTCGCTAATTAGTTAATTACTGATAAAATGACGTAACTCACTATTGTGAGTTAAGTACTAAGAAGCGGTCCCTTTGTTTCACATAATTTTTTAAGTCATAATGTATTGTTTGTCATATTATCACTAGTCATAAAACTGAAACCGTTAACTTTTCAGGTTTTTCGTAAGTTATCCTATAGATAGGTTAGGTTAGGTTTGTTTTATGGCAATCCTGAAAAGTTACGCGATTCTAAACCAAACAAATGATGACTAACGAAAATGCGGACAAACAATAAATTATGACTTAAAACTTTTTGGGATACAATAGAGACCCGTTTAAGAAGGATAAGACTTTTTTGTGACTGATTAATATCTTTATAAGGTTCATAACATAATGACGAAACTCACAGGCATCTTATGGTTGGTTAAGGCTTTTTGTCAATGAATACGGAAAACGGAAACGAGATTGTATTTCATTTTTATCTAGGTACTTATGTAGTTCCCTGGGTATCTAATTCAAAAATGGTATAAAAGAAAGGTTGATGGTTGAAATAATGAAAGTAAAATAGATGTTGTTTTTACAAAAATGTATCCTATTGTGTAACGTTGGTAGTCAAGGCTCAAGTTTTTGTAAAATAAGTAATTGGTTAAGGAGCATGCTCGTATCGTATCGTAGGTATACGAAGTTACACGATTTTTTGTCTTATTATTATTATTAGACCGCGGCGAAATGAGCCCGATTTTGTGTCTTATATATCAGTCTACGGCGGTTAAAAGGTTAAACGTAGATAAAAGGTCAGCCCCTTTAGTTCTGTCAGTCGTGTTGATCCTTGCTACGTTCAAACAAAGGAAATATTTGTTTTAAGAAGCACTAGCGACCCGCCCCGGCTTCGCACAGGTTTACAAATTATACATAAACCTTCCTCTTGAATCACTCTATCTCGCTAAACCGCATCAAAATTCGTTGATTAGTTTTAAAGATCTAAGCATACATAGGTACAGACAGACAACGGGAAGCGACTTATTTTATACTAGGTATGTAGTGATTTCCCTTGCTACCTAGGCGTACCATGAGTTGACACTTGACTAGCGACTGCCTAAACTGATCTGAAATTCTCACCTCTTTTTTTTACTTCCCCGCTAATTCATAAAAAGCGAGTATGGAGCTTATAATGCCTGAATATCCCATTAAACCCATCTTCATTAGGAAAACAAAAGAGGCTCAATAAACCTTTCACCATCAATCAAAATGTCCACGCATGACAATAGCATTGGCATCGGCTTCGGCTTTTACTTTATTGTCGCTGGTTTAATCGATAAAATAAATTCACGTTTCATGCACAGTCAGCAGCAGAAGTTGCTAAGCGGATGAGGTGCTCTAAATTACACGCTCATATTGGTAAGGTGCGCAGTCGGTGGAGGGGGAAGTGGCGCTGATCATCACAAACACAGGTAATCTTATGGAATGTCTGACATTAGTACTAGCGGCAGCCGCTTGAACTAATTTTACTCCATAAGATTTAACATAGAAAGTCTGCCAAAATGAGGGCAGCACCAGTCGTGCACTTAGCGAATACTCTTAACAATAAAGTAGCGTCAAGGTCATTTTGAATACCTCGCCCGCTTAGCAACTTCTGCTGCTGACTGTAGCACTAGCAGTAGACAAACGAGATCTGTAAGTAAATATGTACGAACAGGGGCCCGTTTCTCAAAAGCTTGTAACTTGTAATACAACTGGAAGTCCCTTTCTAACAAAAGCTGTCAAAAAGTGACACCAGCTTGTATTACAAGTTACAAGCTTTTGATAAACGGGCCCCAGGTGATCAATGTGAATAAGTGGGCTGGTAAAGAAGAGACGCTTTACAGATAGATTTTCGTATACATCGACCCGCTGGATGCTATCTCTATTGCACGTGCATAATTATATTGCTGTCACACTTGCACAGTGACATTGACAACCGGCATCATGAACGGGACAGCAATATAATTATGCGCTTACAATAGAGATAGCAACAGGTGCGTCAATATACGCAAACTCAAACATTCAGCAAATAGGCCAACTTTTATATGTCAATTATCATTTTACAAGCAATAAAAATAAATTATACAAAATCAAGCGTGAATTAGGTATACGAATAATATCTTTTTTCGCGGCGGTTTCGGTGGCACTAGCTATGGGCGCCGCGCCGGCGGCGCCGCGCCGTCAGACTGCAGCGCGCCGCCGCCGCCGCCGCCTGACCAAAGCCCGGCGTGACGCCGTGCTCTCCAGCGCCAACTAGCGGGAGTTACGGGTCGCTATCGGAGCGCATTTTAGACTTCAATATAATATCTAAGTTACGATAGATATGTGGATACAATTCGAAAAATAGCGCATTATTAATATTTCTATTCGTAAATTAGACTAGCGCGTTAAAAAACGAGTTTAACTTTGCCTCCAGGTCTTTCAAAAGAGTAGGTAGTTGCCAAAGCATAGTCGCTGCACATTGGTAGGATTTGCGAGAAGTTAGAGCCCCTTTCTTCGGGAACTCGTGCGTTCGGGTCAAAGCTATCCAGGGGAATTACTGCACGCCATCTTTTCCGTCTCTGCACATGGGAAATGATTCATCGGTCGGACAAGCCGATATTCTGGTTAAGCTCTTTGCGTCCAACTCGACACTGGATGACGGAAAAGCCGAGCTAATTAATATATCGCAGTGGGAGAGCTGTATAGCGGATATCCGGTTCAACCAATTAAAGCTCAGTGCGTAAATCACTTCTTTACTTCGATTACATCTCGAGTGAAGTTCAGTTCTGCGGCCTTTTAAAGGGTCAGGCCAAATTAGTCTCCTAAATGCATAGGTGTGCTCAACAGATCGAGATAGTATTTCACACTGGCCCACCTCCTACAGCTTTATAAGGCACGGGTTTGCCCACACATGGAATACTGTTCCCATCAGTGGGCAGGGGCACCCCAGTACCAGCTTCTCCCTCTGGGTTGCATCCAACGAAGAGTGACGAATTGGCAGTTGCCATCGTAATAATTCAGATGGGCTTGACTCCTTGGCGCTGCGTACAGATGTAGTTCCATGGCATGTACCTACTTGTACAACGGGGAGTGCTCCGAGGAATTTGTTTCCCTGCCAAGACAAGACTTCTATCTTCACCACTTAGATGGTTGACAGTTCTTGTGCGTTTCTCCAGAAACTCCCTTCCTCGCACAGCTAAACTGTGAAATGTGGATTGCGGAGTAAGCCTGCGGTATTTCCGGACTGATACGACCTTCAAACCTTCAAGAAAAGAGCGTATTCTCATATTAAAGGCCGGCAACGCACTTACTCGCGACGGTAATCGATTACCGTTAGGTGTTACGTCTGCTCGTTTGCCTCGTATATCATTAAAAAAAATTTTAAGGAGCCATAGGTATCCAAGG
This sequence comes from Cydia amplana, assembly GCF_948474715.1. Lineage (NCBI taxonomy): Eukaryota > Metazoa > Arthropoda > Insecta > Lepidoptera > Tortricidae > Cydia > Cydia amplana. Next base: position 12,812,211 of record NC_086084.1, on the reverse strand, counting down.
TCATCAAAATCCATGGCCACGCCGCCGCCGGCCTCTATTTGCCGGCGCGCCGCCGCCGCGATTTTAGGGGTCGGCGCCCATCTCTAGGTGGCACCCTTTGGGGGAGGCCTATGTCCAACAGTGGACGTCCTCTGGCTGATATGATGATGATAATCTTTATTTACTAGCCTATTAAAGTGTCCCACCGCTGAACTGAGGCCTCTGCTCTTTCCCGCCATTTGGTTCTATCCAATGCACATCCCTCCACTCCTTGCAGAATATATCAAGGTCGTCCCACCATCTCCGTATGAGTCTTCCTCTACCCCATGCTACCTATAATATAATATCATTAGGGATGGAAACTAATATAAAATAAGATAAGACAAAAAATGTTTTATGGCACAACTAGAACACAGAAAAGGTATACAGCAGTTGTTTCAAAAAGTTGGTGCATAACTAGATTGACTACGGAGTTTCCAGGAGTCCCCGCACAAGGCTAGGCCTGTATCGCAGGAGACCAGATCTACATTAAAATGTTATGCGTCAATAAGATTCTCTTTCTTTCTCCGCAGATCACGGTGTTCAGGATCCAAGAACGAGCAGAAGGCGGGGAAGTACAGGAGCTGGACCAGGTCATCCTGACAGCACTGTTCCGGGCACAGCATCTGTCTCCCAGCGAGCAGCTGTCTCTGGCTCTGACATGGAACAGGGTGGACATCGCGCGGTCGGAGATCTTCGTGTACGGGCAGGAATGGCCGCCAGGTAAGGATCTCAACGGGGATAACGATGTTCATGATATAGGAACAGATGGTGGTGAAATGGAGATGGACTAAGTGATCTCAACATCACTGTTCCGGGCACAGCATCTATCACCCAGCGAGCAGCTGTCTCTGGCTCTGACATGAAACAGGGTGGACATCGCGCGGTCGGAGATCTTCGTGTACGGGCAGGAATGGCCGCCAGGTAAGGATCTCAACGGGGATAACGATGTTCATGATTTAGGAACAGATGGTGGTGAAATGGAGATGGACTAAGTGATCTCAACATCACTGTTCCGGGCACAGCATCTATCACCCAGCGAGCAGCTGTCTCTGGCTCTGACATGAAACAGGGTGGACATCGCGCGGTCAGAAATCTTCGTGTACGGATTCGAACCCAGGACCGCGGCTTCACAGACAGGGTCACTACCCACTAGGCCAGATAGGTCGTCAAATATTCGTGTACGGACAGGAATGGCCTCCAGGTAAGGATCTCAACGAGGATGACAATGTTAGTGATTTAGGAACAGATGCTGGTGAAATGGAGATGGACTAAGTGATCTCAACATCACTGTTCCGGGCACAGCACTTGTCACCCAGCGAACAGCTGTCTCTGGCTCTGACTGGAACAGGGTGGACATCGCGCGGTCGGAAATATAAATAAATAAATAAATATTATAGGACATTTTTACACAAATTGACTAAGCCCCACAGTAAGCTTAAGAAGGCTTGTGTTGTGGGTACTCAGACAACGATAGATATAATATATAAATACTTAAATACATAGAAAACAACCATGACTCAGGAACAAGTATCTGTGCTCATCACACAAATAAATGCCCTTACTGGGATTCGAACCCAGGACCGCGGCTTCACAGACAGGGTCACTACCCACTAGGCCAGATTGGTCGTCAGATATTCGTGTACGGACAGGAATGGCCCCCAGGTAAGGATCTCAACGAGGATTACAATGTTCATGATTTGGGAATAGATGGTAGGGAAATGGATGGAAGGAATTTCCTCTTAATTGTATAAAATTACATAAGTACCTATACTCTAGTGTACGCACTGGAGTATATATGTAACTTTAGAAGAGATTTGTATAGCTAATATAATAAATATTAAGAGAGATTTAGGACACATAAATAAAACTTTAAAGTCAGCGTCATTTTGAATTTATAAGACCATCTTTGTTTGTATCTATTCGTGTGTAATTTCATTCATATTCATTTCATTCACCTTTAAATTGAGACCTGTAACGAACTGGAATATTGCTTGTAAATTATTCCACCAAAATGTGTCCTAAAATTGCTGTGGCTAATGAAAATTTATCCGACGCCAGGGAATGGACACTAAATTGGAATAACCGTGGCGCAAACACCTGAGGCGCCGGGGCCTTTGAACAAACAAACATACTTGTTAGCACATAGTAAGGGCAGGTGAAATTAGGTTATTATTATTTCAATTAGGGATATTTTTTTTATAAAACCAATACCTACGGAACTGAAAGACTTGATTATCTACATTTATTCGGAAAGAACCTTGTTCATTTAACATATTGTTGTTTCAAAAAAAAAATCAAAATACATTTATTTCAGATAACTATGATCCATACATGATAAATTTAAATAAAATTACAAAAACAATAATAATCACACATCACAATAATACAAATAAATTTTAAAATACAATAAAAATAAAAATAAATAAAATAAGGGCCAGATGCAGAAGGCGGTGATCTTGGACACGGCGCGGATAGTCCGCCGGTTCCTCTCTCTGCAGCCCTGACCACCGGCAGCTTGGGCCTTGCCCCGCTGCTGGCGGCACCCTAGGTTAGGTTTTTTTATAATGTGTTTATATGTATTTTGTATTATTCTTGTAAATGTTTTTGTATTTTATTTTTATATCCATATTATAAAATAACCTAACTTAGAGAAGACAAATAAATAAAGAGAATAAAATAAAATCACACATTATGTATAATTTTATAATCGATACCTTAGTGCATTTTTGACGCGACGATGGAATATACTACCCAAAAAGTTCCTTTTTTGCTTCGTAGCGATCGGACACCGGTCGCAAGTTCTAGTCTTCGCATGAGGCGGCGAATTTTTCCACTTTTCTTTCTATATGAAAATATGTAAGCTTTTTGTTGTGTATGTTTTATGGAATTTTATTCTGAAATAAATTATTTGAATTTGAATTTGAATTTAACTTTTTGGAATAAAACATTAAATCCTTTACTCTCGAACACCGGTTGCACACGACCTTCACGGCCGCGTTACATGAACTCCGGTTGTTCGCCCCGCCATGTATGTCGCCAGCTGCGAACTTTGCTTTCAGAGTTCCGCCGTAAAATAACATATTATCTTTGGGGTTTATGCTTTTTGCAGAGCTTAACCCTATTCCACGCTTTGCCAAACTACAAGGTTTTCCCAAAATCACTAGACCTTATAAAACAAAGTCCCCCGCCGCGTCTCTGTTTGTGTGTTTCTATGTTAGTGATAAACTCAAAAACTTCTGAACGGATTATCATGCGGTGTTCACCTATCGATAGAGTGATTCTTGAGGACGGTTTGTATATAATTTGTTAACCCGTGCGAAGCTGGGGCGGGTCGCTAGTTTTATATAAGGGCACAAATCTCTCAGAAGTATACTTTCAGAAATAATGAAGTTTATATTTTTCTATTTCTATGAGGCGTTGTTTAAATTATGTTGAAATCAAAGATGACATGAAAATACATCAAACACAAACGTATCCATAATATGAACAAACTTCTGTATTTCCTAGATATAAATGCATTATTAAATAATTTTATTTGCGATCTTAATGTAGTGAAATATAAGTAAAAATACAAAAAATCTATAAATAATTCCAATAAAACTTAACCTACACTAAGCCTAAAATAACCCACCCTGCATCGTACCTGGCTCAAAGGTCCCCATAATGCCTGCAGCATTCCCCCGCTGAACTGCTATGGAGACCTGTTGAACCAAGTACGACCCAGAGCGAGGATCACCACATCTCTCCCGCAAACGCCGGCCTATTTCCCCAAAAAGTCGGCGAGCTTCCACTCCCCACGGCCCCGCTGTCTCTAATGCATTATTTGTAATATCATTTAATATATTACATAATTACTTATTGAAATATATACAAACTCGTTAATCGATATTAAACTTTCGTGAGACATATTTTGAACTGTCGCCAATAGCGACTAAAAATTCAAGTAAGTTAAACCGTTGTCGTCTAAACAGTTTAAACTTGTTAATCTAATACCTTTAAACGAGCAATTCTTGTTTATTTATTTATTTATATATATTTCGGGGATCTCGGAAACGGCTCTAACGATTTCGATGAAATTTGCTATACGGGGGTTTTCGGGGGCGAAAAATCGATCTAGCTAGGTCTTATCTCTGGGAAAACGCGCATTTTCGAGTTTTTATATGTTTTCCGGACGAAGCTCCGTCACCCAGATATTATCAACAATATCTCATGTATAATTTTAATAACATTCAAGTTTCTAACGCAACGTTAATTAAAACCGAGCAAAGTTAAACAGGTTTACATAGATTTCACACAATGGAACCCTAACTCACTTTGCATGCTTCGTCAGCCTACAAAGGTTCCAGATGAAATGATAAAACTTTGGCATCAGGTGTCTTAGCAAGCGAATTTGGAGGAGTCACTTGTTTTGACGCTACTATATAACAAATGGAACCTTGTTAACAAAGAGATAAGATTGAAAATGCTGTAAATTCCTTATTTTATATCATAAAGTACTGGAAGACCTTATTGAAAGAGACAGAGGGAGTGAATTGGCGTGAGTTGGCTGTTTCAAGGAAATTTATAGGTAGAGAGGAACATTTTGAGATAGCGTACCGTCATAATACGGGTGTAATTTTTTAGATGATACAAGATGTGTAGACGTGACTGTACTCACTGTAAGCAACTTTTGTTATGAGAGCTACCTTGAAATAGCGAAATAATGATAAGTGTGGCTACCACCAGTTTGGCACTGACATAAACGCCATCAACATCGCCATCGCCATGCGAGTGTGAGGCACAGAAAGTGAATTACATTCTCGATAGCGTAAATGTCCGTTTTGACACACTGTCAGTGACTCATGGTACGGGCTCTGGTGTTCCATGGAATATGGATAGGTATAGGTACTAAAGTTATTCAAGAATGTATGGAGACCACTATTTTGTTTGTGATATCAGTTACCTACTGCTATAGTAAAAGTTGATTACCTATAGCAATGAGTTAAATCGCGTACCTATATATATTACGAGTATGTTTCGTAACCAAATGCTCATATAAAACTTTGCAATATTGATTGATCAAATATCAAGAAATTTTTATTTGATAGAGTTGGGCAATGTCGCCTCAATGTTACCGTTACCTAAACTTTGAGGGACTATTGTTTTTAATTAAAAAAAATATGGTTGTCTGTAAAGTCGGTTTACGGACGATAATTTTGCGTGATAACGTCATAAGAAAACATTGATGAAAAATTGCATACTGTTATACGTTACCATGGAGATCTGTCCACAACGTTACTATGGAGATCTGTCCACAACGTTACACTTTTTCGTGCATGCTACCGGTGTTCATTGATTTATTAACACGTTATCACGTCAAAAATACCTACTTAACCTTTCATACTCATTATTTCGATGACCGGAAACTACCGACTCACTCATTCAACCATTCAGTTGAATAAACTTGATTGGAAATTCATATGAATTATTGAATATGAATCGGCTCCAATATTTAATTATTGCCTGAAAAAGCAACGGTCTGTGATAAATATAAATGATGTTATGGATACTAGGTACTGTATAAATCACTGACTTAATATAAAAGAAATAGACACACAAAGCAGAACAAAAACGTCAAGAAATGTGGATCCCAGTGACGTTTCGCACCATTTGCATTGATGATAAAAACGCTTACGTAAATTTTGAGTCAAGATAAATGTTTCGTACAGAAAAGAACTTAATGTCGTAAGCATTAAGTGTCAAATTTGCAAACATAAGTACCAACACTGTTAAAAAATTTAGTCCGATGGCACTAAACGTAACGTATTTACGTCAAACAACGTCAAACGAGAATAATGAACGAATAGAGTCACTTTGGTACACTTTAATATGTATTACTGTACAGGAAAACCAATTGAAGTAATAAATAAAACAAATTTAATTTAATCGGGAGCTCAAATAAAATTAATTCGTGGTTCAAATTAAAACAAATTAAATTTTTAATTCGTAAGTATACGTCTTTAAATACTAATTTCCTGGAAATAAATTCTACTTATTAAATAACTGTGTATTTAAGATCTACATTTACTCATAGCACGGGTGCACGGGGACATTTAGGTACTGATTGGATTTTTTTTATAAAGTCTAAAAGTATAAAAAACTCCTGTGGTTGTCACTTTGTTCAGACAGGTTTAGCATTTACAGTTAGTCGATATAAGCCCTTATTGGTGGTGTATATGTCGGAAACAGGGAAATGGGCCGACACACAAGTGCCGTTTTGCCTTGTTTAAAACTGCATCACCCCTATCTCTTGCTATAATTAAATAGCAGTCCACTTTGCACGTCGCATAGCTTTTCTTGGAAATCTTGAATTTAAACATAATATTATTCCTTATGAATTCCATATAAAAATATAAAAAATTATTGACCTCACATCGACTCATTAGATTTTTGTTCCTTGACATCCCTTCTTTGCTTCTTCTTTGGTACTAACAAATTAATTTATTCAAAACCATAAAATTACCGCCAGATTACATAAATTATGTAATGCTATCCAAAGAACTAACCGAAAGAAATACATTCCATCCTTTTTCCTTGTTTTATCATTGTTATTTTTACATATTTTAACGGCACATTTCGTAATTGTTGACAACTTCACATTTGAGCGTTTCAAACAAGACTAAACGAAAAAGTAATGCATGATCTGTTTTGACATTACTTTTGTGGGGCCATTTTTGGCGGCTGATTGGGTATCCAGTTCTTTATACTACATCAATGGTATAAATAAAAAAAGTAATTATAAAATATACTATCCAACTGCGTTAGGTATGAAAAAGATCATATATCTACTGAAAATAAGTAAATAACTTGACAGTATTTATTATTTATAGGTATACTAGCGAGCTAGCGACCCGCCCCGGCTTCGCACGGGTTAACAAATTATACATAAACCTTCCTTAAAAAAACCGCATCAAAATCCGTTGCGTAGTTTTAAAAATCTAAGCATACATAGGGACAGACAGATAGCAGGAAGCGACTTTGTTTTATATTTATACTATGATTTTGTTTTATACTACCTCGATTATTTACTAGTGATACATAATAAATAATCGAGATAGGCTAGGTGCATTATGCCAGTGTATAATCAAATATTTAAATACCATTCGCAAATCACAAACAATCACCAAGGTCCCCCTAATTTTAACAAGTTTTCATTCCTAAGAAATTGCAAATAAAAGTGGTTTCAAATTACAAATTAATTATTAAGTGCTTTGCATCTTAAGCTGGAAAATATTATTGAGAAACCAGTTAAGGAAATCGTTCAAAGGCTCCTGAAAATTTGCGGCAAGTTTATAATAACTTCTGAATTTTCATTATTAAACAGTTTGGTATTCTCAACGCTAGCGCGAGCACGAGCGCACTTTGGTACGAGAGAGACAAAATGATTACAATGACATAAATAACGGGTTACGATGAGACACCACGAGACGATCATAGCATTTTATTATTAAGTACCTATACTTGGTCAACCAGATCTTGACAGTAGAAAAAGGCGGAAAATTTGAAAAATGTAGGCGCGAATAGATATCGTCCCATAGAAAATTTGAATTTCGCGCCTCATTTTACTGACAAGATTTGGTTGACCATCTATACCTACTCAATTTTTTGTGCGCGTAAGCTTGTTTTTCTACTCCCGTACTTTTATTTGTCATTTAAAGGGTCGTGCACACATGTTTAAACCTTATAGGCTTATCTTTGACCTTATAGTTGTCAAGACAAGTCTTTAGTCTATTCCCCAAAAAAGCATTTGTGCATACACGCAGTATCTTGCTGGCACTTTTTCGATAGTTCGTGTAATGACCACTTAAAAAATATTGTATGAAATACATTGTTGCCAAACTTATTTTAAATGTCATCTCTGACAAATAAGTGAACCATAGGCATGTTTTTTTTTTAATTTCATTCATTATTTCATTCATTCATTCATTCATTCATAGGTAGAAGTCCACTAGATGACATGAAAAATATTTGTTAAATTTACAATTTTATTACACATCCATACATCAAAAATGATTTGCGTTTATATGTGTGCGCGGCACGTCTGTACACGCGTCATTGAGTTTCTGACGGAATCCTGACGGAATCTCAGTAGAGCGACTTACGCACACATTCATGTCGCGGCCTGTCGCGGGCGAGGTAATCCGAATCGGGGCGGGGCGGTGCGTGTCCGTTCTGTATGATAATACTATTACTTATTCTGTGGTATCGCTGAGGCCAGTAACTGTGACCTCTTATACTTACCGGTTTGTCTGAGTTCTTGACTCGGTATGAGATTACAATCAATCAAAATTATTCTCTAAAGTTAGAAAGGAAAATCGTTTAAGTGCTAATTTATCCGTACAAGAGATACGACAGATAGCGACTTTGTAGATATTGTGTTTTAAGATGTTATTAACTCATTATAAACGGACGAGAGTTTATTTTAAGATATACTCGTAAATTAAAAGTTAATTAAATACCGAGTAGAGTCTTTAAAAATTTTACGTATTAATTAGAGTAGGTAGGTACCTACCTAGAAAACCTACACTTAAATCTGTATGTAGCATGGAAAGAATTGAAATTGGAATTGGAATACGAGTAGGCTAGCGATTATTTATTTACTAAGGTAGAAGTCTAGATTTTGGTAGGAATCTGTCTACTGTGCGAGACCTATAACAAATACACATAATTATCATATATACATATTCTAAGTAACGAATATTGGAAGAACATTTGTAATTGCCATTTCAATAATTTTAAACTTTGTGCCAAACAATAAAACCAGATAGAAATTAGTCAATATAAATCAAAAACCCCTTATCCTTTGACCCGTAAAGATTGAACCCCGCAAATTTTAGATTTATGACCGGCAGCGGTCTACGAAAGGTTAAGAGTAATTAAACGTATAAGGACATATTAAATATATTACAAACGGGTCACTCACGATTTTAAGTCGAAAGCGCTCGAAATGTTTCACTCCGTACCGAGAAGTATCATCAAGAGCTTGCGATGGCGGTAACGGATCGGCTCAGACTGCGGGCCGCAGCCCTCCGCGCCCGATCCGATCTCGGATCGGTCGGATCCGATGGCTCGGATGTCTGTGTCTCACGGAAGTTTTGTAATTAAGTATAAGGAGTTTAATGTAACACAGATGTTTAGTGTTCCAAATAAAAATTAGTCACAATACAAAAGCGTTCTATAATAAGAAGCTATTAAAAGATTCCATTGATTACATCTTCCGAGTTCACAAAGTTGTTATTTTCAAGTAAGAACTTTAAAATTTATGCACGACTTTGTAGCGTTAACTTTGTTAGGCAGGCGTCATAAAGAGACAGGAAAACAACGTAATTAGCGAACTTTGGAGCCCTGCTTTTTAAATGTTAAATTAAGTTAAATACACCAATCAAAAGCTTCTGAAAGTGTTAATAAGAAAGACGTTCAATTTATCACCAGTGCATATTATGACTATTTAATTGAAGTGACTAAATCTTGTAAAATGTATTTATTTTTGCTACCTAAGCGTAAAGATCACCTGCTTATAAAATATAAAGTATTACTATCGTTAGAGAAAAAGTTAGGTAAGTAAATAGATTGTTCCAAATGGGAGGTTGAGGTATTGATTTCCAGCTTTTACGAATGGATTTCTCAAATCTATTTAGGTATACCTATCATTTAATATGTAGCTGCTGCTTTTCCGTCAAGTAAAAAACTTAGGTCTTGCATATATCTCTGATAAATACTTGATTTATGTATAGGAAACAACCCTTTTAAATCATGCTATCTTTTCCCAGGTGCTCTGGACGAAGCCATGATGCAAGCCCTGGAGCACGACCGCATCGACTTCGTTAAGCTCCTGCTAGAAAATGGTGTCTCCATGCGCAAGTTCCTCACCATCCCTCGGTTGGAAGAACTGTACAACACCAAGAGCGGGCCCAGCAACACACTACGGTATGTAGCAACAGTCTGTACATGAACCGTCTCCATGCGCAAGTTCCTCACCATCCCTCGGTTGGAAGAACTGTACAACACCAAGAGCGGGCCCAGCAACACACTACGGTATGTAGCAACAGTCTGTAGATGAACCGTCTCCATGCGCAAGTTCCTCACCATCCCTCCCTCCCATCCCTCGGTTGGAAGAACTGTACAACACCAAGGGCGGACCCAGCAACACACTATGCGGCGGTATGCAGGGAACTGTTTCATCTTCTGATGCTATGAAACTATTAAGATTCTTTTCTTGCGAAGTTTATATTTTAAAAGCCGCATCACAATCTTTACGTCAATAGTTATTGTCAGCAAAGCCATGATGTTCTAAAGTATGGCCGCAACGATTTAAATTCTTGCTCTTAAATAGCATCTCCCTTGTAATAAATATGTGACTTTATTTTATCAAAACTGAGATTTCATATATAATAATACATTTAAAGAGAAAATTCAGTTAAGAAAAGTCACCGTACTGGTCCCTTGTACCTGATTTTTTTTTTCAAATCCAAATTACTCTTTTAATTAAACTATTGATGAATAATGTCCACAGGTACATCCTGAGAGACGTGCGGCCACATCTTCCGAGGGGCTACGTGTACACGTTACACGATATAGGACTTGTGATAAACAAGCTCATGGGAGGTGCTTACAGGTGAGTGCTCAATGAAAGTTCTTCGCTGTTTAATTTACACAATAATAACAGTGGTCCTAGAAATGTGCCTTGCGGAACACCCTGAGCTATTCCTAAAAAAAAAACATATAATAGGTAGTCTAGTTTTCCACAGATGCCTCTCGGTTGTACGCAATGACCTATTTCAATCAGAATAATTGTAGGTCCAATTAGGAAGTAAATTCTGGTATTAACATAATAAACGATCCATTAAATAAAATTAGCATATCACCATTTGCATAATCTTCAACTTGACTGGAACATAATTAGAAACTCTGGATTATAATAGTTTATAGTTATACTAATCAATTCTCAAATATCTACAGTTCAATGATTCAGATATTTATTTTTATATTTAAAAATTCGTGGAAGACAAAGACCTTTGCCCAGCAGTGGGACGCCATAATTAATACCTATAGGCTAGTAAAAAAACAAAACCATATGTAAATCTAACATTAAACATTCAGTCCATTAACAAATTAACAGATAATCTCGTATTACATTCCACAGTTCATATTTGTAGTTCGCAAATATAGAAAATATGCTATACATAAAGTCATCTGTCCATTAGCTTGATTGAGCGACCCCGCAAATGCCCGCTGCACAATGTGGCTTTCTCTAATGGACGGGGAGCTTAAGGCCACGAACACCGTGAGTACTCTAAGCCGAGGTTAGAATGAAAGGCAGAAAGGCATGAAATGCACAATAGTCAAAATGTAAGCGCGTTTAAAAAAAAACCGGCCAAGTGCGAGTCGGACTCGCGCACGGAGGGTTCCGCACCATCAACAAAAAATAGAGCAAAACAAGCAAAAAAACGGTCACCCATCCAAGTACTGACCCCGCCCGACGTTGCTTAACTTCGGTCAAAAGTCACGTTTGTTGTATGGGAGCCCCATTTAAATCTTTATTTTATTCTGTTTTTAGTATTTGTTGTTATAGCGGCAACAGAAATACATCATCTGTGAAAATTTCAACTGTCTAGCTATCACGGTTCGTGAGATACAGCCTGGTGACAGACGGATGGAAGGACGGACGGACGGACGGACGGACGGACGAACAGACGGACGGACGGACGGACGGACAGCGGAGTCTTAGTAATAGGGTCCCGTTTTTACCCTTTGGGTACGGAACCCTAAAAAAAGAAATGTTTAGAGTTGGACCGACAAAGTATGACAATGTCATTATTAATGTCAAGTTTCTATGAAATTTTGGCGTTTACAGTGACACTGCCTCCCTTTGTTCTGTTCGAATCCTTGGAAAATTAGCTAAGACGGACTCACTGCCGTATTCGAACTTCAAGATATTACAAGAGACGACACGTACTAGATCCATTCTAGATACGTTATAGTTTCGATTTCAACTAGTTCTCTTTTGCAGCGCAATTCGGGCAACCAATGTCACTTTTACGATAGATCGTGTTAGATATCTATTAGATGTGAATAAGATCTCTAAGTAATATCTTCTGGAAATCGTTCAAAAGTATCTCCAGAATCGCGGAAATGTCAAATTTGACAGGTTAGATCTTAAACATAATAATATCGTTATCGTACTTGGCGATGTCTAATAGATATCTATTACAAAATCCGAATCGGGCCCTCTGTCTGTAAGATAAATTATGAAACGCTCTGTCAGCTATAGTGAAGCCATTTTTACTTAGGTGCTTACCCTGAAAAGAGCTAGATTTTAATATTCGTTCTTTTAGGGTTCCGTACCCAAAGGGGAAAAACGGGACCCTATTACTAAGACTTCGCTGTCCGTCCGTCCGTCCGTCCGTCTGTCACCAGGCTGTATCTCATGAACCGCGATAGCTAGTCAGTTGAAATTTTCACAAATGATGTATCTTTGTTGCCGCTATAACAACAAATACTAAAAATAAAATAAAATAAATATTTAAGGAGGGTCCCATACAACAAACACGATTTTTTTTGCTCTATTTTTTGTTGATGGTGCGGAACCCTCCGTGCGCGAGTCCGACTCGCACTTTGCCGGTTTATATATTTTTTATAATTCCCAGAGAAGGAAATGCCAGAGAATAAATAAATAAATGAACTCACGATCTTACCCAGCTGTTGACTGGGCAAATACCCGCTACAGTGTGGCTTTATCTAATGGCCGGAGGCCCCGAATAACACTGAGGATGAACATAGAGAAAAAAATACATAGAGTGCTCACTCCATACATCAGTTTTAGTAGCAAAAAGACTATTAGCATCTAGCATCGAGTAGCGGAACTATCAGACTATCAGTACTGCTGATAAGACAATAGATGTGATGTGGCCACCGACCGGAAAGTCTTATGCTGTTGAGATAAGACTTTCCGGTCGGTGCTACATCTATTGTCAAGTAGCAGTACTGATAGTTCCGCTACTCGATGCTAGATGTCGACACTGAAATTAATAGTCTGAACTGATGTATGGAGTGAGCACTCTATGTATTTTTTTCTCTATGGGATGAATGAGAATGGCATTACCTCAAGTCTCAAACGGGGGTCGGACTAGAAGGCACAGAAAGTAATAAAAAAATAACAAACCAGCCTGCGCCACAGAATAAATAATAGTACTAGGTACAGAAGATTCACTCTCTAACAAAACGCGTCTGTTACGATTACGACAGATAAGACCGCTAGGTGGCGCAAGCGCCACGCGCGACATGGCTAGCCACCAAAATTGGTGTGGGCCGCATGTGCTTTTAGCGAAGTGATATTATTCTAATATTAACAAGTAAAAAACAAATCGGCGGTTGGCGCTTACGCTATTATTAACGCCACTCCAATATTATTGGGGCGCTGTGCAACGTAAGCGCCAGCGGCCATAAGGTACCTTTTACTATGGAACGTCACAAATATTTAAAACATGTAGGATAGCAGGCGGGCTAATGTATAGGTGATTTGACATTTATGAGAACTGACGTCACTTTTCTGTGTTTTTATTTTACTCCATAGTGATCATCGTTTGAACAGTTTGAAAAAAGTATCTCATCATATTCGGAGCGACGGAGCGACGCGACATCATATTCGCGGAGGATATTTCGTACATAAGTTCCGAAAAACTCATTGGTACGAGCCGGGCTTTAAACCCGCGACCTCCGGATTACAAGTCGTATGCCCTTACCGCTAGGCCACCAGCGCTTCCTGAAAAAAGTATCTAATTTGACTTATCAAGTCCTTATACCTTTTATTTTTCTTGGTAAAGTTTTGCCAAATATAAAATGTAAGAAAATGAACCTAGACAAAACCTAGTAACCTAAATTACATGTCAACGGATAAGCTACAGTAAACCAAAAACCAAGCCAAGGTTTTCTAAGTTAGTCTAAATTAAACTCGTCCTGATTACACCCAAGACCTAATGTTGCGTGCCTAAGCCCTTATCAACGAGTAACTTTCGCAAACTCGCATCTGCTATTTAAGTGTGTTGAAACTTGTAGCTTAGTGCAACGTCTTAGGGTTGAGTTTGAAAGGATCTTTTTGGTATCGGCCACCTTGTGGATGTTAACGGAGGTTAAATCCCTGTTACTGGTCTTCCTCCCCGATTTAAGGATCAACTGCTATTATTTTCCATTTGTTACGTGAACACGGAAAACTCGAATTATCGGAGGTATGAGTATGATGGCATTGAGGTTATAATAACCAACTGTAATAAGCATCCGGTACTTTATAATGAAGTGGCTAAGTAAGTCGTCAGAAAAAATAGAAAATCTTTGAATGCCTCTTCGCTTCTTAAAATAATTCGTTCACAATAAAAAATTCTTACTTTGATCACTATTTATTCTTTTTTTTTTGCATTTTTACTGTTGAGTTTTCTGTTGTACCTACGACAAATCATCGTTGTTAGACACGTAACAATCAACAACAGACGACCACCACTGAAAAATTTAAAACCATTATCTACCTCTCATTCTTGCATATTCGAGCGACTGAGAGGCAGATAGAGTCAGGCCAAGCTAGTTATTAACGAATTTGATAGCCCAGAAGGTGCAAGTGTTAAGTAAACATCATTTATTATTATGTAGTTTCATAGAAGTTTGACGTTTAAAATAACACTTGCACCGTCTAGGCCAGCGGTCGGCAACCTTTTAGCAGCCAAGGGCCACATAGTAGTTAACGAAGTTGACGCGGGCCGCACTTTGTTAATATTTATGACTTTATCAGACATTGTCGTATGTCAATATTACATACAAAATAGCCAGGGAGGCTCGCGGGCAGCAAGTGACAGGTTCACGGGCCGCGGGTTGCTGACCGCTGGTCTAGGCTATCAATATCGCTGCCAGCTTAGCTTGGTCTGACTCTAAAGTATTTAGATTTTTCGATAATGGCGGTAGACCTCAAAATCAGATATAGCATACGTTATAGATAAAACAGCAGCTCCTTTTCCCTCTTACCGCTTTTACGTTTTAACTACACGAAACGAAACCATAATTAACCGTAAATAACCGTACGAACAAACCCATAACGAAACCGTAATTTAAATCCCGCCCTTAACATCAAACGGTATCGTTGAAGGGGAATTTTCCGTTTCATTTCCGTATTTAATGACCTCTTGTTTTTCTAAATACATCGTGAGGCCTATTCCAGTTTTGAGAATTGAATCTCATGTTGATACAAGATACAATCTTGAGTCGTGTCATCCATCCGGCAGCATTAGGGCATGAACAAGGAAATTATTTTAATTTCAATTTACTATTTAAATAGATAAAATACAACTAAAACTGCGATTACGGTGAATATTATTATTTGCGGCATAAATCGTTTTTTTTTTCCCCATTGAAAACTATTTATTATGAAAACAAGCATTTTGTGTATTTTATTAAACAAAAATCCCAACAAACATAAACTATGATATAAATAGAGAAAAAGGCTTAAAAAAGTCAATATAAATAACAACAGTAAGTATAACCTTCAGTACTCATACCTGAGGGGCTACCGCGAAAACCGAATTTCGCAAATTGAGGGCATTTTTCTCTGTCACTCTAATTATAAGAAGGCGTAAAAGATCCCCGAAATGTACATTGAGAATTGTCAGATACATTGCATGCTCTACTGGTAAATTCGAGTTTTAGTTATGAGATCTCATTCCGATATGATATTGATCTGTCAGTGTCAAAAGTAAAATTTCTTCAACCAAAAACGTCACTTTTGACAATAACAGATCAGTATCATATCGGAATCTAATAACTAAAACTCGAATAGACCGGCTAGGCAGCCAAGCACCAATCAGTGTTAACTCACGCAGATTGGCTTTCGTCGCTATACTTACTCAACCATGAGGTAGAATATGGTAGGATATGAATCTGCAACAATCATTTGATGGAAATGTCGCTTTTCTTTCATTCGGAATACGGGTGTTTTTGTCATCAAATGAGTGTTGCAGATACGAAGTTGAGTAAGTATAGCGGCGCTATGTAATCGGGAGTTGCCTCATTAGGCATCTCGCTCACACTTAGTGGTGCGTGTGAGATGCCTGTTGAAACGACGCACGGTCGTATCAAAACCCTATCAAATTATGAATACCGAATTGGCCCTCGAGTTTGCACTGCGTTAAATGAGAAACTTATTTAATTATTACATCATTTTGACCCTTATTTTGCTTCTTGCAGATCAGATTGATTTTGTAATCTGTTTGATGTATTAATTAATATTAGGAAAATTTAATTGGATCCATTTTGTTTTCCCAAGCTTAGTGCGTATTAAATCTTCTTCCTCGCGTTGTCCCGGCATTTTGGTCACGGCTCAAGGGAGACTGGGGTCCACTTGGCAAATAATCCCAGGAATTGGCGTAGGCACTAGTTTTTACGAAAGCGACTGCCATCTGACCTTCCAACCCAGAGGGTAAACTGACCTAGTTTACCCTCTGGGTTGGTTATTGGGATTAGTCCGTTTTCCTCACGATGTTTTCCTTCACCGAAAAAAGCGACTAGTAAATATCAAATGATATTTCGTACATACATTCCGAAAAACTCATTGGTACGAGCCGGGGTTTGAACCCGCGACCTCCGTTCACCTATCAGTAGAGTGATTCTTGATGAAGATTTAGGTGTATAATTTGTAAAGGTTTTGTGTAAATTAGTTGAACTACCCTTGCGAAGCCGGGGCGGGTACCTAAAATCTATTTTTTTATTCGGTAGACATTTCAGTCTATCATTTTATTCATAGTATGAACATAAAATGCATTTCATACTAAGAAATGTCATTTTAGTCTACCGAATTAAAAAATAGACTTTAGTAAAGCCATAATTTCGTTTTTTTAGCAATGTCAAAAACGTTCTGATTTTATTATGTTTTAATAGTATTTGAAAATGTTTTTTATTTAATTTCTTTTTATATATTTTTCATTTTACAATTTTGGAAACCTTCTTACGGCGACGACTTCCTTACTGTGTAAATAATATAAAATAAATTAATGTATATCTTTACTGGCAAATGGGATATCTACGGGCTTTGGCAATTTGCATATTTATTATTTTAATCCCATGCATTGTAAGCCTTATCTACGCGTTATTTAAATGGGGTCACAGAGAGAGTAATAAATTTTAAAAAGCTTATCCTTTGTCTATGCTAATCATATGTAATATGTACCAAAAACATGCAAAATTCAAATTAATTTTACTACTTGATTAATTGCTGTTTCATTTTTCACGCATTACATTAAAAGATAACAACGATGGACCCTGTATTTGCTCTGAGGATCCTCATGGAGGGATACAGAGCAAAGAACACGCCTCTACATTTCCTGTTTCTGGATATGGAAAAGGCCTTTGACTGTGTCCCTCGTGAGATGATCTGGTGGGCGCTGCGGTCCAAGGCTGTACCTGAGACCTATATTGACACTATCCGGGACATGTACCGCGATTCCGATTCAATAGTCAGGACCGCTGTTGGTGACACCAACCCCTTTTCTGTCACCGTTGGAGTACATCAGGGCTCTGTGCTCAGCCCGTTTCTGTTTAGCGTGATATTAGACGCCCTGTCAGCCAGCATCCGAGACTACCATGAGCAGCCACCGTGGCTATTCATGTATGCTGATGATATCGCGCTGACAGACTCTGATAAGGGCCGACTTGTCCAGCGGGTGAACAGATGGAGGGGGTCGCTAGAAAACGCCGGTCTTAAACTAAATGTGGCGAAGACAGAGTACATGGCCTGCAATAGTACAGATCCTCTACCCGTCCGCATAGGCGGGGACATGGTCAAGCGCACGGATCAAGTTAAGTACCTAATAGGATCTGTACTTAGCACTACCGGGGACATCGACAGCGACGTCAAAGCCCGAATATCCGCTGCCTGCGTCAAATGGCGGGAGATGACTGGGGTTATTTGTGACCCCAAAATGCCGATTAAATTGAAGGGACAGGTCTATAAGACCATCATTAGACCTGCCCTTCTGTACGGCAGCGAGACTTGGCCTTTACTAGAGCGGCACAAGCAGGAACTGCGTGTCACGGAAATGAAGATGCTGCGGTGGATGTGCGGAGTTTCACGCAAGGATCGCGTCCGAAACGCCCACATCCGGGGTAGTCTTGGCGTCCGTGACATCGCTGACAAACTGCAAGAGTGCCGCCTTCGTTGGTATGGCCACGTCTCGCGCAGACCGGCAAGTTACGTGGGTAACAAATGCCTGGCCATGCCGCCTCCTCCCGTTACGGGAAGAAAAGGCCGGCCCAGGAAGCGATGGCTTGATGTCGTTAAGGAGGACATGCGTGCCAACGGACTCACCACCAGGGACGCCGAAGATCGGGCAAAGTGGACACGAAGGAGTCGGAAGGCGGACCCCGGGTCCTCGCGCCCCGCGCGGGGGCACAGCTGGGATTGACGCCAGGATGATGATGATGACATTAAAAGATAACAAAATGGCGGATGAATATTTTAGATACGTTCGCGCGAGTAGAGAGCAGGCTATTTTTATGCAAAAGAAAAAAAAAACAATTACTCTTTTAGCTTAGGTGGCAAAGATCCCTCCTAAGGATAAGTCCACCTTTGTACTTTCAATTATAGGTATAACTACTGATTACTACTAAATACAATTTTTTTTCGTAAAGGTGCTACTACACCCGGCGGAAATTCCGTCCGATCTACGCGAAAGTGATGAACAAGAGCGTCAACGTGCACCGCAACAGCGCGTCGTTCACCCGCCACCAGGCTGGCGGGCTGTCGCTCATCACCGGGTTCATGCCGGTCACTACAGAGATGGCGCTGTTCGACTACCCCTTCAACGAGCTGCTGGTGAGTGTCAATTATCGTCAACGTGCACCGTAACAGCGCGTCGTTCACCCGCCACACGGCTGGTGAGCTGTCGCTCATCACCGGGTTCATGCCGGTCACTACAGAGATGGCGCTGTTCGACTACGCATTCAACGAGCTGCTGGTGAGTGTATATTATCGTCAACGTGCACCGCAACAGCGCGTCGTTCACCCGCCACCAGGCTGGCGGGCTCTCGCTCATTACGGGGTTCATGCCGGTCACTACAGAGATGGCGCTGTTCAACTACCCCTTCAACGAGCTGCTGGTGAGGGTCTATTATCGGCAACGTGCACCGTAACAGCGCGTCGTTCACCCGCCACACGGCTGGCGGGCTCTCGCTCATTACGGGGTTCATGCCGGTCACTACAGAGATGGCGCTGTTCAACTACCCCTTCAACGAGCTGCTGGTGAGTGTCTATTATCGGCAACGTGCACCGTAACAGCGCGTCGTTCACCCGCCACACGGCTGGCGGGCTCTCGCTCATTACGGGGTTCATGCCGGTCACTACAGAGATGGCGCTGTTCGACTACCCCTTCAACGAGCTGCTGGTGAGTGTCTATTGTCAACGTGCCGGTGCACGTTAACGATAACGTAAGCTCGTTGTTACGGTTAACGGCGCGTCGTTCACCCGCCACACGGCCGACGGGCTGCCGCTCATCACGGAGTTCATGCCTGTCACTACAGAGATGGCGCTGTTCGACTACCCCTTCAACGAGCTGCTGGTGAGTGTCAACATCAATATCTACCTGTTACAAGAGGCCTCTATCATCAATTGTTCAACCATTCGTTTTCAAATATAGGTAAATCCTGTATTTACACAATCCCGGAAAAACCACAGGCGTGTTAACAAAGCTCTGTCCAAATAGAGGATGTTCGTCCAAAACAAATATTATGAATTATGATCCTTACGCTGATTACAGCCGAACCATCTTGGATCATATTCTACATGTATTTAAAGTTAGTTTTTCTATGAAAACAATTCATAATAAAAATATTTAATGTATTTAATACTCTTCTTGTGTTGTACCGGTCAAAATAAAAGTTTAATAACAATAGGGGATTGATCGCTATATGCAATGAATTTCTGAATATTTAATTGATAAAATCACTTGATCTATTCAAATTGTTTTATTATAATCTCAAGTCACAAGTTGTCATACAAAAACCAACCTAAAGTAACCCTTTTTGCTGTATCCATGATATGATTAATGTATTTCATCTACATAACAAATTCTATTTCTTGCTGCAACACATGACTAAGA
This sequence comes from Cydia amplana, assembly GCF_948474715.1. NCBI lineage: Eukaryota > Metazoa > Arthropoda > Insecta > Lepidoptera > Tortricidae > Cydia > Cydia amplana. Next base: position 12,792,022 of record NC_086084.1, on the reverse strand, counting down.
GGCCGATTTTATTTTAACAATTTTTCATCTTCTATAGATACGACCGTGAGCCCAATTTAGATTTAAAATTATTTTTTTTGGTTTTGATCTGCATACATCCATACACTTACACCCGAGCTGCATACATCGACATTGTTAGTAGCTCGGTACTAGTACTTACAGGGCTAGCGTGTCTTATTGAAATGTTTTAATTGTTGGGCACTTAAAGTCTGTGACAACCCTACTCTATTCTTGTGCGGTGTCGGCATTTACGCAAACATCAAAGGCGGTCGGTCCACTGTGCCAAGGTCGTAAAAAAATAACACGAAAACCATATCAAATTGTTCATACAGAATTGGCATCTTAAGTATCGACAGGTTTTTTATCGCAACAGACACGGGTATGAGAGGGTGCCGCGGGTACAGTACAGTCGCCATCAGATATATCGGAGTGGCTAAGGCGCTCACAAATATCTGAACACGCCTCTGTTGTCAGGGCGTTAGAGTGCGTGTCCTGATATTGTGAACACCTCGGTCGCTCCGATATATCTGATAGCGACTGTACAAAAACCTATCCTTCTGCGTTAACAGCCGTAAACCCATTATCTGGGTACCTTTTGGGACCCTAAGCCCTTGCCTTATCGAGCTTAATTTCAATGCTTGTGAATGTATTCGGGTATCTTTTGATATTATTATTTCAACACTGTTGCGAGTATTTTTGAAAGGCACATTTATATTTGCTCTCTTGTTATTTCTGTTTTTATAAATTAAAAGAAACCTCTTCGTACATTTCGTTAATTATGATTATATATGTATTGTTGAAAAAACTAGTTGTATGAACAAACTCCAACGGTATAATGATAAAATGACTATGTTTATATCAACCTCGAGGTTCTAAGGACATTTTGTTATCATTATAACTTTATCTATAGTACGAAGTATATAATACATATACGTATTATATTATTATTACCGTCGCAAATGTACCGTCCATATCCGTTATGTTATTCATAAAATCTCGTAAACACTCTTAGTTCAATTTCGTGTTGACATCAATTTTGTTGAAACATATTTCAACTTTAATTACCAGAGACTTTTTGAATAAGAGGGTTTAATTCTTCCACAGATGTGGGCAGTTCTCACAAAACGCCACCAGATGGCGCTCCTCATGTGGACGCACGGCGAGGAGGCGCTGGCCAAGAGCCTCGTGGCCTGCAAGCTGTACAAGGCCATGGCCCACGAGGCAGCTGAGGACGATATGGAGACGGAGGTGTATGAGGAGCTAAGGCATTATGGCAAAGAGTTTGAGACCAAAGGTACAAAATAGGCAGTAAGACAGTTTTTCTCACAACGTCACCAGATGGCGCTCGTCATGTGGACGCACGGCGAGGAGGCGCTGACCAAGAGCCTCGTGGCCTGCAAGCTGTACAAGGTCATGGCTCACGAGGCGGCTGAGGACGATATAGAGACCGAGGTGTATGAGGAGCTAAGGCATTATGGCAAGGCGTTCGAGACCATAGGTACAAAATAGGCAGTAAGAAAGTTTTTCTCACAACGTCACCAGATGGCGCTACTCTTGTGGATGCACATACATGATATGATATAGCTAGATATAGGTAAATTCACGATAGCTGGCGAGAAGTCCTAACTTGGTATGTTTTGAGAATTATTTTTATTATAATTTTAAAATAAATGACTTAAATGTAATGATGTTTAATGTTTAAAATCGGCTCAAAAAGCCCTTTCGTTTAATACCACACACGACAGGTTTCCAAACAATTTTTTTTTTATTCCTTACAAAAAAGATGACGTCATAACCCCACTCATTTTTTTTTTGTTGGTGCTTCGGGTTAAATTTATTCAAATGTCCTAAAGATCAATCGTACCGATCAATTTCGCGGTGTACCGCCAGCGCTACAAGTATAGGTTATGTTCTTTGTGAATTCTGCTATAAAGGTTAAGATAAGGTGGGCAGGAGCATCGCTTTTAAGTTTTAATTCGCACTGTTTCATTTATAATAAACAGTTAGATACCTATTCACAAGGCACAGTCACTTAAAATATTATTTTACCCTTAGTCAAAGGCATCAGCTCTATTAAATAAGTTAAGGATTCATTAAGACGTTCCACCACAGTACGCGCAAAAACAATTTGTAAAAGACGTTATTCCAATTTAGGACTTTCGAGGTAAATCTCTACAAAAACTAGCCTCTTAAACCAGCCCTTAATTAAGGCGGACTCAAATCGGCCCCTTCAGAACAAAGGAGTGAAATATCTAAGGAACTTTGGGCTCGATTCGGGTGCCAGGCCAAGTTTTAATTAAATTAAAAAGCTATTAAAAGTACTGAATGGGTAATAATTGGTTGGTACATAGCTTGGTTTCTAAACACTACAGACAAATCACTCTCTGCTAAATTCGAAATATTTTTGACTCGTAAGAATTTTAGCTCTTTCTAGTACGCAAGAATTGTTAAGCTATACGTCACCTTGCTATTTACTTTGTGGGCTATGTGGCCGACTACGATGCCCGCCTGGCGGCTATGTGCTACATTGTGCCATTTGTTACAGTAGTAATGTTTGCACTTTTTCCATGCGTTATCTTTGCTTTTACTAATACTTACCGAACATGACACAACATAGCCAAATACCATTACATTTCATGTAAATAATATATTTAATTAAATAAAATAATTACTGGATTACTGAGCCAATTTTGTTCTCATGTTTAAGATCCTTGCTTGCTTATTGGTAAAAGCTGCCATCAAATGCATATAAATATGTCCCCCATGATTCTCTTCAAAAATAATTTTGACAGCTCCATCTAATACGTGTTCACTTTCCAGCTCTAGAGTTGCTGGACTATTGCTACCGCCAAGATGATGACCAGGCCCAGCAACTCCTGACCTGCGAGCTCCAGAACTGGTCCGGACAGACCTGCTTGAGCCTAGCCGTTGCTGCCAACCATCGCGCCTTACTAGCCCACCCGTGCTCACAAATCATACTCGCGGACCTCTGGATGGGAGGCCTTAGAACCAGAAAGAACACCAGCCTTAAGGTACCTTGTCTATTTCATTCATTCTCCGTTTGAATATCTTGTTAACGCACAGATTGGCACGAGTAGATTCAGTGTTAGAGAACTCTTAACCAACCAACCGTGATGAGCAATTATGAGGTGTCACGTCTGTGTGTCAATGAGCTTTATAATACTTTTTGAAATCTGCATGCTATGCATTCGGACGTCGACCATACATTCCTTGCAACTGTCATGATATTTTGACTGTGAATGAAAAAGTTTATGCGATTGCGACGAGTTGAAAACCAAAATTAGACTGCGGTTCCATCTGAGATGTGCGAGGATGAGTAGCAAACACATCGCTCTGTTTGTTTAGAACGAATAGCATTACTTTATTTACTTTTCCTCGCAATTTTCTATTGGTTGTTAACAAACACATCCCTCGCTACACATCCGCACACATCTCGAGTGGAAACGCAGACTTAAAATCAAAAAAGTAACTGTTAGTTAGGTATGCAGTGACCTTTATGTTTGTTTTTTGCAACTAAATGATACAATTGGCCAGCGAGTCATAAAAAACTTTGTAAAGAAGATTGGACGTGAATTAATTATGTGGCAGCTTTCGTTCCAAAAGTAATGAGTTCAGTTAATTTATCTCACTGGGCCTAATACTATACTTCGTTTTTTTTAGCATTAGAAATAAGGTAAACAATCTTGATGTGTCTTTTAATTGAAAAACACATTTTAAAAATAAGTTACGGTAAATATGTAACAATTATGAATCTAATACGATCTTTTATAGTCTTCTGCTTTCATAAGTAATAGTTATTGATTTTTAAAAAGTGTTTTTCAATTAAAAGACATGTCAAAATCGCTTACCTTCTTTCAAGTTCTTTCTAATGCTAAAAAAAACGAACTATAGCATTGCCACAATTTGTCTTCATATCTGTTTGATAGAGTCTGAAGCAAAAAAAATGTTAAAACAAAGAGTACAAATAAAATAATCTGTAAACAAATTTATTATATATAAACCAAGCGTTTATTGGTAATTTTGTTACGCATTGTGTCTCAAGTTTTATGATACCATACAATTTTTAACGTAAAGTACACATATATAAACTTTTCGACACATTGTTTTTCTTATTTAAAATATATCGTTCTATTTTCCCTTAATTTACTCTGTTACGTTGACAGTGCGAAAACACTGCAGAATTTATAGGTACATAAATTGTTTGTTGTTAAATCTGTAGTTTATTAATATACATGGAAAACGCATTTCTATGACGCCCTCGGCGGCTGACTATGTACAGTGAGCGGCAGAAGTTGCTAAGCGGGCGAGGTGTTCAAAATGGTCTTCACGCGACTTTATTGTTAAGAGAATAAGAGCGTGTCAAGGTAATTTTGAACACCACGCCCGCTTAGCAACTTCTGCTGCTGACTGTACCCAGAGAATATCTACGAAGCCCCGTGCCGCCCAATGTACATTAGGATGTACACTCAGTCTCGATGGAATGTCAACCTTAATTAAAAACAAAGTAGGTAACATTTCATTTGTCTCGTAAAATTTTCGAACAAATGAAATTCAACCTAATTGAAAATACAACAAGATTCTAACTTCCTTGGCTATAATTTTGTATGGGCAGCACGAGTATAGAAGTCGCATTCACATGTATACTTTACCGACGTTATTTATAAACATCTGCTAGCTAGCATCAACTGAATGATCATCGTTTGTCCCTTTCTACGGCATAACGACAGGGAGAAACGACGATCATCAACTGATTAAGTTAGCAGCCGTTTATGAATAACGCCATACTAGTTTACTATCTCAAAGTATAATCGACGTCCGCATTTAACTTAGTTAAACGTAGCATGGGGCTTATAAGTAAAGTGAAATCGCTAGTACCGTGTTTCGTTTGCCACATCTTGGCTTTGTACCGTAAGGTCATTCTGAGCCTGCTGTGCCCCTTCTACATCCTCCAACTGGAGTTCAAGTCTAAAGAGGAACTGCAGCTGATGCCGCAGACTGAGGAGGAGCATCTGGAGAACGAGAGCCTGGAGGACGACCGGAGTACCAAGGATCCGAATGATGCTGAGGTACTTTTTAAGTTATGTTGCTTCCCATCACGCTTGGCGCTCATTTTACCGTGTATATACAAATTGTTAAATAATGCATTACTTGAGGTAATGCCAAATATCTAACATGTACGGCTACCACCAGTTTGACACTGACATGCTTCGCTAGCGTGTGCGTAACTTACTTTTTATGCATCTCGATTGTACTCGCATATAATGTGCGCGCGAGATGTGAAAGTAAGTTAAGCAGATGTTAGCGAATACGAGTATGTCAGTTTGACACTGCTAAGGCAGTCGTGGTAGGGTTTACTGACGTAATTTTTTTATAAAGCGGTGTCGTCGCAATGCTGTGTTGACTATATTTTTATAAAAAATATATTATTTGGTCTTAAAATAATACAAAAATAGGACAGAGCGTCAGACCGATAAATATAAGAAATGAAACATGCTACTCAGATTTATACACGTTCACTTTTCATATGACGGTCAAGTTATCCATACAAACTATACTAACGAATAGTTTTCAATCCGAAAAAGTATTTAACTTTATCTAGCTAACTTGAAGAAGACAAGACCACGCGCCTCTGTCATTTAAACAGACACTGTTTTATGTATTATAATTATAACACTTCTTGTTGAAAGAGTAATTTGACGTATAAAATTATTATTTTACAAATTAATAAATTGGAAGAGTAAGTAAATAATAATATGCATCCTACCTACAATATGTATAATATCTTAAGTGTAAAGGAGGTATAGGTACGCAAAAACTAACAGATTAAAGTGAACACAGCATGCATCATTTTTATTAAATTTTCAAAGTTGTAAATACACGTTCTTTCCATTTCGGTGATGGGTATAATTATATTATCTATATAATATATTTGCTTCAGGAATACAGTAATAATATTGAAGTCTATCAGGTATAGTAATATATTAAGGTCACTAACACATGAGTTGGGGTACCTAAATCGTCATTTGACAACCAAGACCCCTAACAAAACTAAATAAGGTGACCATTATCTTTTAAAATTTGCAGTTTTTTATAAGCATAAAAATACAAACTCTGGGTCACGTTAAAAAATTAATATCGAGTAGTAAATATTGTTACAGTGCCAAAAAAATATACCTAAATTAAAGAATAAACTTCATTTTAAATAAATAAATAAATATTATAGGACATTCTTACAGATTGAATAACTCCCACAGTAAGCTCAAGAAAGCTTGTGTTGTGGGTACTCAGACAACGATATATATAATATACAAATACTTAAATACATAGAAAACACCCAAGACTCGGGAACAAATATCTGTACTCATCACACAAATAAATGCCCTTACCGGGATTCGAACCCTGGACCGCGGCTTCACAGGCAGGGTCACTACCCACTAGGCCAGACCAGTCGTTTTAAATATAAAACTTGTTTGTCAAATGACGTTTTATTCATAGACTTGGTATTTGATTGATACTTACAATAGGTTGGCGTACTCGTAGTGAAACGGAGACCGCTTTCTATCAAGAAGATAATACCGCCTGGACAGCAGAGCAAAACCAAGCAGGTAGACCGGGCTGCTCTCACTTCAATCTTACCCCAGTCAACTAGGTAGTCCAACACAACAGAAACTTTGCCGAATTTGTAGCTGGCATCAAACTTGACTACCTATATTTGCGAAGATACGGTTATGCCGCTATTTTGGTTTTGAATGAGATGCACCAAAAATAGTTAATTCCATAATTATTAGTCATTGAGATCTTTCTGATTGTGTTTAATAGGTAGTAAAAAAAAACATTTATTTTAAACAACAAGGCTCATAATCATTCAATTCTAAAATGTCTTATATTTAAAAACACCATGTCATGAAATGGGTTATTTTACAATAAAATATTAAAAAATGTAATGTTCAATTAGCCTATAGAATTATTAGCGTATATTTTTGTAATTCCTCGAAATCAGATCAACATTTAAAATATTTCACGAAGTTACAAATTCCCTAAAAGTTTGTTCGTGACTTCGTAGAATATTCGAATGCAGTTTAAAACTTATCATCTCTCATTCCGGGGTAAAACTGGATTATACTCATAGCTACAATATTCGATTTAAAAATGGGTACATTTCGGAAATGGAATACGGAGTATCATAACGAAAATCATAGCCGTAAAATAATTCATAATTAAGTATATAAAATATCAATTAAAATTGTAAAAGAAACCATCCCAGGATTCCCAGGTTACATCGCAGTTTGATAGATTTCAATGATACTTCGAATAAGAATTTTAATACCTGTTGCATAATACTCCTCGTTGACTGGGATATAGAGCTTAGATCTATGTGAACACAAGGTTTCAACACTTTGCGAAGAGCATTTCAAACGAATGTAGGTAGTATAGAAGAGATTTTTAATAAGAGGCGCACGAACCTATAGCCGCCGTAAAGTAATCCTTCTCTCTAAATATTCCCCAATGTGCTTCATCTAAATTTAGACCAACGTGTATTTTTGATACGATCAGGATCTGGCCCTAATTTTTAATTTTATTTGAAAAAGTTAAGCATTTGACCACAATCTCACCTGCCGGGCTAGCAATGATTGGTGCGACAGTATCTCGCGGTGAGATAGACTACCCGTCCCTCTTTTATTAACACAGTTAGAAAAAGCCGGCTAGTTTATCTCGCCGCGAGATACTGTCGCGCCAATCATGTGCTAGGGGTGCTGATGGTAAGTGGCGATGCAGTCTAGGATGGATGGATTAATTAACTTATGTAGGTAGAGTTACGAGTAGACCAAGAAAAGTCTGCAACGATTTTGATAGCATAAGCAGTGCAAATGTTATTTTAAACGTCAAACTTCTATGTAATTATGACGTATAAATTACACTTGCACTACGTAAGCTATTAAAATAGTTGCAGACTTTTAACTCTAGACTAGATATATGTTTTATTAACGACTTTAATTTTCCGTTATTTAGCAAGCAATGTATCATCAATTCATCACTAGTTTGTTCTAATTAAAAATACACGTTGGACAAAGCCTCAAGTTTAGAAGCACCCGGTATATTTCCATTTTGCTACTCTGTACACTCACGAAGCCGATGGCAGCAAACCGAGCTTTAATCATGGGTCAAACAAATTGCCTTCATTGTCGAAACACGGTAATATTTGACACGATAAATTCAAATTAACTCTCGTGGTTAATGGGTCACTACTTGACAAGCGGAGCGTTTTGCGTAGCGGAGCGTGCAACGTTTACGCGTCAACGCGTCATGTCATTATTGAATAAAATTGTACATGTAACGTTAATTGAACTATCAATTCTCTCGACCCCTGAATCGATCGATCGATTCGGTCGATTTCTGAAAGAGAAACGTAATGGTGCCTTTTTACGACATAATTTGCTTGTTGGGAAGTACCTGTCAAAGCCATACACTAGCAGAGTTAGAACGCTAGCTTTATTTAGAACTATGAGGTATGACATCATACCGAAAGGTAGTCATGGGTTGTCATGGGCAATATTAAAACATTAGATAGGCCGGGATACATGCAACTTTCCTCTGTATCGAAAAATACAAAATAGACGCAGTAACGTAGCTCAAGCTTCACTAGATGGAGAGACTCTTGGAATTCCCGTTGTTTAAAAAGGAAACTCAAATAGATTAACTCCACAGTTGCATTTAATTACCCTGGTTGACCTTAGCTCCCCAAACATATTATACATTGTAAGACATGGAGTATCGGTTGAATTTCTCATTGACAAACAGCAATAGGAGAAGACAGACAAACGCGCAAACGCTAAGGCGTTTATGCTAGCTAAAGTGTCATTCTATGCAACTTGCTAACTATGTAAACAAACCGCCATATTAAAATTGTCTCTGAATGTCAATTTACTAGTGACTTTTGTTTACATAATAGTTCCATAGAATGACACTTTACGCAAAACGCTTCTCTCGCCACACACCGCAATATTTATTGCATACCGTCTCTACGGGGTACTGTTTCCAGCTATTCCATATTTAATTTCCACTTGTGTTCGTAAAGTCGTGCTCGAGAAGCGTAAAATCGCTGCCACGTGTCCATGTCCTTGTGCTCTCTTGTAATAGGCCACGTTATACATTTACGGTTCACCTCTGCGTTGTCACAGCGGCGTCTGAAATATTCGTCCCCCGAGACATTTTATTTTACTTTAAAACGTGTATTTCTCGCTGTTATTTACGGCTTAATATTTTGACAGTTTAATGAGATAGTTAATGGTTTAATTAAATACTGTAAAATTTTTGTTTTTGCTAAAATAGACATATTAATACGAGTAAGGTAAAAATAAAATGAAATAAAATGAAATGATGCGCATAGTTAACGAAATGGCTTTTTTATATGTTTTGTATGTAATATGTTGATTGATTTTTAACATTTACTAAGTGACTTAGAACTATGTATGTATTTACTTATTACAGAAGTACGTAGTGCCAGATTTTGTATCCGACACCCAATGGGATCTAAGGCATTTTTCTTTAGGTACACATTCAGTACCTACCTAAAAAAATAGTATGTGTTTTTGCTAATGCAAAAAGTAGTAACATAACGAATGAAATTCATAATGTCGATCTACAAGTGTCTATGAATGAATGAATAACATTTATTTCAGGACAAGTCCCATAGTATGTTAGTAACAAGATGAATACTTAAAAATTAGTGTTAGTGCACAACATAAATAAGAATTTAACACAAATAAAAACTTAAAAACCTATAACCTGCCTACGTGGAGCGCGAGACATGGAGCTGCGTCCATCGACGCATCAGCGCGGAGTCCCAGCGGTCCGCGAACGCGCTCAGGATCCCGTTGGTGCTGCAGCGAACTCGGGCTAACAGGGAGGCGCACCGCTATCTATAAGATGCAGTTATAATGCACTAGACGGAGCAAATATTAATGCTATTTCGTTCCACCGCATAGCTCCCGTAGACTAGACAAAGTTGGGCCAACCTGTAAATCGAGCTTTAAATAGCTTAGTTACCCAACTATGTTTGAAATACCAAGCATTACATTTGGCGCTAGGAAATTCCATAGGTGAGCTATTTAGCATACCTCCATCTACAATCTACACAGCTACACAAAGTCATACAGACTCACTATCTCTCTGCCTTGCCTTAAGGTTGACTGATAGAGAATGCTTTTGACATTAAGGCCACCTTTTGTACGATAAGTTTTTCTTTTGTGCAATAAAGATTAAATTAAAAAATGAATAGAATACAGCATACATAATCTCCAATTCCTTTCGTATTTTTACCTTAGCTTAAACAAGGACAATTTGCTACTCGAAAACTGTGAGGAAAATACCTACTTTGCGTGGCAAGGTCTAAAAAGTACACGCTAGAAACACTTGCATTTCATTAGCTCGATCCATTTCATTTTGGTACAAAAAATAGAATAAAAAGTTAAGGAAAACAAAAATGCAACTTTTGTTTAGGTCGTAGGAGATCAAACAAAAACTAAAAACCCACTTTGCTCTTCTGTTACATATATGTGACGTTATCTATTAAAAGGGACCTTATTGTCAATGGCGCTTACGCCATTATTAACGATGCTCCGATATAAACACAATGCCGCGCGACGCTGTGCGGCGTAAGCGCCATCGACAATAAGGTCCCTTTTCATAGATAATGCCCCATATGACTATATTGTCAGTTCTATGAATATTCACCCTTGACCCATAAAGACAAGTTAGTGCCCTAGAAGCTTAACTGCCGCACTAAAATGGCCTTAAAGATAAACTTTAAAACAGGCTCTTAAAACGTTTATTGTCTACAAGTACATAAACACAATTTATAAATTAAACTCATGACGATTCTCGACTTAAAGACACAATAAAACCTCATCGTTAATAGAATTGCCATTAAGAATTCTATACCAGAATGTTATATCGCTATTTTATTGTACACGCCATTATGTTCCTAATTTTCATAATTCTATAGACGAAAATAGCGTTAACCCTCATGTGTACATAAGTCATTTGGATTCTTCAGATACCCAGTTCCGCAGAGGTGAACTGTAAATTGAAAAGTCCGAACCGTCCTTGTCTGTAGTTAGGTTAACAAAATTCAAAGCCAATTATCGTTTCTACCTCCAACTTGAACTTCTATTCAAATATTTAAATGTACAATTTCAATTTGTCGAAGCTTGCAATCATTCTGCTCATTGATCTTTGATTATGTCTTACTACACTTTTGCACCTGAATTTCAGCTTTTTATGTAATCTGTATTTAAATGTTCTGTGTCATGTATTAAATTAGCTTATAATAACGCTTACATTCTCGTATCGCATTTTCCAAAAATTTTAAATTTTTAACAATTTATTTCATTCAAATTTTTTATAAATGCAGTTTTCTTTTCCAAAATATTCTAAATCTTGTGTCTATATAGTTGTTGTGTATGGGGATGCTTTATTCCAAAGTTTGGTGTTTTTTTAACGTTGAAACTTTTTTTATTGTTATTGCGTTAACCACAAAGTCTTTGTTAAACATGACTGATCTAATTTTCACAAGATAAAGATTTCATGTTAAGTTAACAATACAAATGAAAGTCAGATTTAGATTCAAGTCTAAATCAAATTTAAATAACTCTCTTTGAGTCTGTTTGGTTGTAAAATAACTTGAATTAGAAAACATAGTTTTATTTTATACCAAGGAACCAATTAGGTACATATACAGATTAGTTAAATAGTTCGAAAAGCTTTTGTTCACGTTCACTTACTTCTTGGTTTTATACAGAATTCGTTTTATAAATTATGTTAACTAAATCGAAACGAACCCAACTTTTGTTTTCTTATCATATCTAAAGATGTCCAAACAATTTCTCAACACTATAGACACAAGATTACAACAAAACGGTTCTGACAACATACTACACATAATTTTGTCTGGACTCAAGCAGGCATTGATTGGCTCAGGAGAATGCGACACGCGCGTCGATCAGAACGGGAAAGTGGGTAAAATAGGGTGGGAACCCTCGTACAGAGAGCTGCCGGAGTACCACGCGCCGGAGGACAAGCGCATGCGGCCGCTGCGGCTCAGGAAGAAGATCTACGAGTTCTTCACGGCGCCGATCACCAAGTTTTGGGCTGATTCGGTAAGTTGAACAATCTTTTTACGTAACCTAAAACACCCAACGATTTAAATAGTCACTGATGAGTGATGATGTTAAGGGGCCCACTGATTACTAGTTCGCCGGACGATATCAGCCTGTCAGTTGTTCGGAACTAGGCACAAATAATAAAATGCATTCGCGTCGCGCTAAACTTAATAATATTAATTTAGTGATAAAAAAAAGTGTGTATGACAGTTAAAACGAAACCATGCAAAAGCATTGGCTCAGTTTCTGCAGACATGGATCGTTTCAAATGGAGGAATAGCTTATGAAAAATAGATGAAGGTAATAAATAATCGGCTTAATATCGTAGGTATAATAGCTTATTGATTAGTACGACCTCAATCGACCTACATATTTGTATTAATATATTTGTATTTGTATAATATTAATTGAAGTTTTCTTCTTCAACCCTGCTAATTATTATAAATGCGCAAGTAACTCTGTAGGTCTGTCGTTCTGTCTGTTAGCCTGTCCGAGTTCTATTTCTATTATTATATTTCTCAACTCCATCTATTTCAACCCAAAAATACCTGTTTTAATATCATGAGATTATGCCCCTGTTACAGGGGCAAACATAATCTTGTCAAATATCTGAGTTTGTTTTGGATCTAGGTAAAATAAATACTACCACTAAACATTATTTATATTGTTTCAGATCGCCTACATATTGTTCCTATTGATGTTTACATATACAGTATTAGTCAGGATGAGCCATACGCCGTCTTGGCCTGAGATTTATTCTATATGTTATATAATAACGTTTTTATGTGAGAAAGTAAGAGAAATCGTTACGTCCGAACCTGTTGCTATTAGGTGAGTTTATACTTAGGTATCATGTTACCATTTATTGTTAAAATACATTTAATATGTAGTATTATTCGGCTGCATAAAACATGCTATAGTCATTTCTATTAAATATAAAGAGTAGTGGAACTAGAATTGTGCCCTGTGAATTACATGTGTGAGTTATTTAAAATAAAAAAGTCTGTTTACTTCGATAAATATATTAATTAATGGTTTTTTAAGTAAATTAAAATTTTCAAATCAAACTAAACACCTCATACTATTAAATAAATATTATTGAAAAATCTTACTGAAATCAACCTAGTCAAAAGCTTAGCACTAGTAGCAATATTATTTCGCCCCGCGAATTAAATTTAATCTTTGAAATCATTCCGTAGACATAAGTTCAGCGTGTGGGCATGGAATATGTGGAACACGTACGATGCAGGCTTCATCATATTCTTCCTAGTGGGCTTGACGCTGAGGCTGCGCGTGAGCTCGATGGACGTCGGCCGCGTCATTTACTGCGTCGACATCATCTACTGGTACTTAAGGATACTGAACATATTAGGCGTAAATAAGTACTTAGGTAAGTCCTTCGTGCTATATATTTTTCAAGAATGCTTAGAGCCTCTGACTGTTTGATGCACTACACAATATTTATTTAGGGGATTGCTGTTAAAAGTTGTAAAAATGCAGTTCCTTTGATTGTCCTGTTCTTTCCCGTGAAATGTTTAGTGCCTATAAGGAAATAATTTCCTAATGTTCAGTTTTGGGTAGTACAGAAAATGTGCAATATATTAGAATAGACAACTAAATCTAAAGTGAAACATGTTACTTCTAAAGTTATCCCTATGATTTTCAGGACCTTTAGTCACAATGATGGGTAAGATGGTGAAAAACATGATATACTTCGTGGTGCTATTATTGGTGGTGCTAATGTCGTTTGGAGTCGCGCGGCAAGCGATACTCTACCCTGATAAGGAAGCCAGTTGGTACCTGATCAGAGAAGTAAGTAAAAACGTTTTTAAACTAAATACACATTAGCTGGACGAAAGCGAATTGGAATAACGGGTGGTTTCATATTGTCAAAATTTATCAACCCTTTGGAACATATTAATTGTGATTATTGTCGCTTTTATTAAGTAAAACATACAACGGATCGTTGCAGTGATATGATATCCAATGTAACTTTAATAGATGATCCAGTAATTTAGACAACAACAATATTTTCTCTGGCTTCATCACTATTATTGAAGTTTTCACTACATTTATCAACATTTTTGAACTCCATACTAACAAGCAACATTACCCAACCACTAACATTTTCAGGTATTCTTTCAACCCTACTTCATGCTTTACGGCGAAGTATTCGCCGAACAAATGGCGCCGCCTTGCGGCGGGCTAAACCAGCCGGAGTGTCGGGTGGGCCACTGGGTGCCCCCGGTGGTCATGAGCGTGTACCTCCTCATCGCGAACATTTTACTCGTTAACCTACTGATAGCGGTGTTCAATAACATCTTTATTGAAGTCAACGGTGTGTCGCACCAGGTTTGCGGCCAGTTTATCGTAGATGTTGATGTTATTGATGTTCGTTTCGCCTGTTGCGAGATTTGATTTACGCGGTTGGCAGGCTAATTAGAATAACCTATTGTTGGTAGTGTTATAGTTTTGTTTCTCGATGATTTATTTTGATCAAGCCAATTTAGTTTGATTATCCCGCACTACTGAACTCTATAATTTATAATCTATTCTATACATAGATAATTATTTTATTAAACTTAATTTAAATTTTATTAATATCCTCCAATTTTTTTATTATTTTATTTTCAATTCTTTTTAGATATTCTTCCAACCATACTTCATGTTGTATGGCGAGGTGTTTGCCCCGGAGATCGATCCCCCGTGCGGCTTGGGCGTCGACATGGCCAAGTGCGTGACGGGCCGCTGGATCACGCCCATCGTCATGACGATTTACCTTCTCGTCGCAAATATTTTGCTCATCAACCTTCTTATTGCCGTCTTTAACAATATATTTAACGAAGTCAATGAAGTCTCGCATCAGGTCTTGTTTTTATTTTGCTTTATTATTTTTAGTTTTACTGTTTATTGAATACTAATATATCTATGTTTATAGCACATATTACAAGTCTGTTTTAATTCAAAATAAATGTGTTAAACTTTCATTTAACAGGAATATTTTATTATTTAACCCTGAACTAACGCATAACATAATTATTGTCTTACTTTGCAAATTAAGTAGTGCTGCATGCATTTTCTTTTGTTTTATTACCGTACTGTATGTCGTTCGTTCGTTAAATTCATGTTTTAATTAAAATTCTAAAATATTGGTCAAATCAATTACAGAAATCAAATAATTCAATATGTAAATATTTTTGCAATTTTGCTGCAAAAACCAAACATTACATTTAACTTCACAGGTATGGATGTTCCAAAGATTTACGGTGGTGATGGAATACGAACAAAAACCAGTCCTGCCTCCGCCACTAATAATTTTTTGTCACATATACGCGACGTGCAAATGGGTGACGAGAAATGTCTCACACCAAAGGTTTCAGTACGATAATGGGCTGAAACTTTTCTTAGAGAAAGAAGACATGGAAAGGTTGTATGATTTTGAAGAAGAGTGTGTTGAGGGTTATTTTAGGGAACAAGTAAGTATCAATAATAATAATCGTCAATAAATACAAATAATCGTTGACTTGTAACAGGACAGATATATATGGTATTTTTTTATTACTTATTTTGAATTTATCATTCATAGCCGAATCGCGTTTTGCAGGAAATTAAATTATCAAATTCTATGGAAGAAAGAGTGAGAAACACAACTGATAGAGTAGAACATATCACAACTAAAATGGAAGACTTAAATCAAAAAGCTAATTGCCAAATACAGTCAGTACAGGTAAGTTAAAGTAATTTTAATAGAAGAGCTTACTATTTTAGAATAAAGTATGTTAGTGTACGGAGAACAGAAGACAGGAACTCCCGAGAAAGAAGAATATTTTAGAACTATATTCATTAACTAGAAAAGGTATAATTCGACGACATTATTTCAGAGCGTAGAGTTTAGGTTAAGAAAATTAGAAGACGTAGCAGAACAGACGATGAACCATCTAGCTGTAATACACCGGTTCATGGCCACACACCCGTCCTTGGTGAACCGAGGATCCACGGACACGCTGGGACCACCGCCTCCGACCTTCCAAGCTGCTGGTTCAAGGCTGAGAACGACTAGCGACAGATCGGAGGTAAGCTTTCAACTATTTAATCTTAAAAATCAATGTCAAACAATGCGATGGCAAATTTTTTATTAAATACCTAGTTCTAGAAACTTCAACTAGTATTAAGATAGTATTTGGAAGATTTATTAGGGCAAAAGTCAATCAATGATGACTGATTATTGAAACTGTAAAAGTTTTTCAACTTAAGTTTAGTCAACACCTATTTTTCTAAATAATTACCTACGAGATTCTCATAGAATATTTGCCACCGCATTATGATTTTTTTATTGATATATTCAATGATATATACGGTCACTTAATTGTTTATATATAATACAAGACCTTTAGAAGAATGCTTTTCAGTGTTCATTTTACTAATGCAATGTTTTGTTATTTTGGCATGTCATTATTAACCATAGACTAGGAATCCTCTAGACGGAGTTTAGAGCAATTATTTTATGAAACCGATGCTGCCAAAAATACTGGGGTGCGGGGGACGCGGTGAGCGAATCCCGTGCCGTGATTGGTCCGTTCAAAGACACAGACCAATCACGGCACGGGATTCTGACACTTTGACTCGAAGATGGAGTAAAACTACCGTATATTTGTGGCAGAGGGGGTAGCGTTACTATGCTCAGTCTAGAGGATGTCTTGTCTGTGTTATTAACTGTCGGTGTGTTTTGTTATGTCCTACTAAACTATACATTTATATCATTAAATGTTTCGTATATCTCATTGTGTCGGGTTACCAAAACGTTTTGTCAGTTATAACATATAAATCAATACCGTACTCGTAAGTGATAAACTAAGACCTACCAACGTTTTGATAATCTTTCTATTCTATGCTTTTATATGCATATCTGGTGATTTGAAAATGTTTAATTTGAAAATATGATTTTCTTGAAAACATAGCTATCATAAAATTGTTATAGCGTCATCAATAATAAAATTGACGTTAAAGAAAATCTAAATAAAAATTCGTGTTTCTACACAGATATTAAAGCAAAATTTGATACTCCCGTTTTCAAATCAACTCATACGCTCTCTATTGATGTGGCTAAACGTGGCAGGTGCTGTCGGACAGCGACACGGGCCCCACGCGCTTCGTCGTGCGCCCCGTGCAGGAGGAGGACGAGCGATCGCAACCCTCCGATGTAAGCCCCAGACCTTACCCAATGTCCCAACGAATTCTGAATCAGATATATGAGTAACACTTATAATAAATGGGTTTGACACGTCTATTTCACCGCGCTGACCAAAGAGTAAAGTAAGTATAAGTATCAGGTGTCAGTGTCAGCGTGGTGAAATAGGCGCATCATAATTGTGACATACGTTTGATCAAAATTTCCATGGGCTGCTTTTAGAGTTAGACCAAGAAAAGTCTGCAACGATTTTGATAGCACACGCAGTGTAACGGTTATTTTAAACGTCAAACTTCTATGTAATTATGACGTATAAATAACACATGCACTGCGTGTGCTATCAAAATGTTGCAGACTTTTCTTGGTTTAACTCTAGTCTCTAGAGCATCGCTGTAGCGTGTACCGTCTTTGTTATTAATATTGTTTCCAGTCACAGCGTATCACGAATCTTTTGCTAGTTTGATGGCTAGTTTTGTTATTGTACGTTTTTTTAAACGTATTGTATTCGTTATTCGTAAAAAAATTACAAGTAAATATTTAGTTCTTTAGATGAAACTTTATTCTACACATCTTGAAAAACGTGTTCGTTGGGACAATTCTTATAGTACATAGATGAAGTAGCTCTTTACCACCTTTATTCAAGCAAATATTAGAGACAAAGAAAGCAAAATCCTTGAGAAACCCGTAAAAGCGCTTTGTGTCGTGTGAGACAGCACCATTTTGATGTATTCCTTCATACTTGTGTAGTGTGACCCTAGTTATTAGCCATTCCTACGCTTATCCTCATAGTCCATTAGCTTTCAATCTTTCTTCATAGCCGCTAATTATTATTTTTGATTACAGACATTACAACCAACGGTAACAAAATTATTTGTGTATATTTTTCATCTTCTTTCTACAAAGGCATTTCGTTTATCATGTTTAGTTAAATTTCTTTTTTTAAATTACCATTTTACAATACATTTAGCTGCTTTCATGAAAATGATTTTCTATACTCACACGTAATTACTTCTAAAAAGCTTTGCGAGAATGTGTAAATACATCAGCTACAGCAGCCTTTTTAAAGTTTGCATCCGTTATGTAAAATAGTAGACTCTTTTTCAACTTTTTTCAAGAAGCCCTGGAGACCGCGATGATTCAAATAGCTTGTCCTCCTTAGTTAACACCAAAATCACCTGTGCAGCAGGACGAGATGCCCCACTCAGGGCCAGAAGCCCCGGGCCCTGGAGAGAAGGACCGCGATGGAGACTCCACGTCCACGTCCTCGGGAGCCAGTGGTGCTGGGCCGGAGATCACCGTCATCAGACCGCAGCCGCCCACACCGGCGCGACAGAGGAGTTCGGAAAGTAATAGGACTGAACCTAGTGAGGATAAAAAAGGTAAAGATCGGACTTGATCTAAAGAAATTAATGAAATTAGCTATGTGAAAACTTGTGCGTGCCTTCGATTATTTAATTTTCCATGTAGATAAAAGAAAAAAGCCTGCTAACTTTAGCTTTTACATCTTTTAAAGATTACATTTTATAGATCACATATTTAGGTACCCTCCACCCCGTGCGGTACCGCATCCTTATCCTAAAGTGCAAAGGTCGCTGTACACTTCAAATCGCAAATGACGCAATCAAATAGCAAGCGTTTGTATGTAATTCGACTTATAATTATTTGCCTGTATAGTTCCATCGATAACTGATGATGCGTTCTTGGAAGTGAACGAGCCGCCAGCAGACCTCGCCAGCCTGCGGCCTAGAACCAACACAGCGGGTACCAGGAGAACAGCTAACACTAGACGGTATGTATTCTAGTAATCTTCACTGTTTTACAATTATGCTATTGGGTGAATCAACTATTTCTTGTCACTCGTTGCCATGGTTACGTTCTCCTGGGTCACTCTTTAAAACCTGATTTTTAGGCATTTAAATTCACCAAAAACGCTTTTTTGTGATACTTATAAACCCTTTCCATTGAGGGTCGCCTACCAAGCGTGTCAGAAGAAGGTGGTGTACAGTGTCTTCTAACAAACTATGCTACTATTGTCTCTTGGCTGACCGGACAGAATAACAACAAGAAATAGTTGATCCACCCTATTACATGCTGCTCAACAAATAGAATCTGACTCAATTATCATCACAGTCCGTGCGTTTCACGATGTTCTTAATATTATGACCCTAAAGTCCAAGTTCGAATAATCCACTCACCCCTGTACGATGAAATTATCTATCCACTGGTGAAATGTTATGTGATGTACTAATTAAATTCCAGGTTTACCAAGAGCATTCTGTTTATTTTCACTGTAGTGTTATTGATGTTAGCAATTTGCAATGGAAATATGGTATAATCATTTACACAACTAGAAAAGCAAACAATCTAAATCACAATCTTTCTAACCAAAATGTTATATCAGCCAATGCAGTAAAAGTAAGATGGTCACAAATTTAAAATTACTGGCTTCGACATAAACAATGAAGCGTATTAGATTTTTGAATATGATACTATCATGATATTAATTTCAGTCCGTTCCCATAAAAACAGTATTAGAGCGATCGAGACTGACCGAGATTGATATCATGTTGTAAAATATTTTGGAAATCTGAATATGCTTTGATTGTAGGGACTCACTGGGCTACTGTTGCTATAAGACTAGTCACATCGTAGCGTCTGTCATCAGCATGAGAATCGGCTGTATCATTATTTCGTTCACCTACTTTCAGAGTTAATTCTACCGTTACTTTTCTTTTACTCATGAAATTGGCAACAACTTTATTGATTTGATTGCAAAAATTACCATCACCATGATTGTTTTTAATTTTATTTTTTGTTACTTGCATCTGTTAGGAGACGGTTATGGAAACAGTAAGTCAACTAGACTCATTTGGCGATTGGCTTAGCTTGTAACTAGCGATGTAGTTAGTTGTAGTGCCTTGTACAATATACTGTTTAAACATAAATAATTCACAATTGATCATAGCTTACACACACAGTCACTTAACTGTTAACAAACTGCACAGTTTTTGTCACTTGCGAGATGTCTCTACATTTTGTTGTTTTTAATGAAAGCATATATATCTGTCGTAATTTGCTCTTGTTGCCGTACATAATAGCATAATTTCAGAGGAAAGGTTTGATTTAAATACGATTGTTATGTTCCTTTGGTATGTCACATCGACACATTTTGTGTATAATCTCTGAACATAACGGATCCATGCATTTGCACAAAAACGTCTATCAGCCTTCGATTTCCTCTTATTGTTGTTTGCAACATGTTTTTGCATTTTTGCGCGCTGCCAGCTAATTTTCCTTAAAAAATTCAAAGGTAAGCCGTACGACACCTTCAAAACACAGTACTTCAAATACTGCGTTCAGATATGAGATTTATTCAGATCAAAAATACACCAATATTTAAATACTAATTTTATGTCTCTTACTTCTTCAATTGCCCACACTTTCCGAAACACTTATCTTTTACAAGCACCATAGACTAGGAATCCTTTAGACGGAGTTTAGAGCAATTATTTCATGAAACCAATGCTGCCAAAAATACGGGGGTGCGGGGGGACGAGGTGAGCGAATCCCGTGCCGTGATTGGTCCGTTCAAAGACACGGACCAATCACGGCACGGGATTCTGACACTTTGACTCGAAGATGGAGTAAAACTACCGTATATAGTGGCAGAGGGGATAGCGTTACTATGCTCGGTCTAGAGGATGTCTTGTCTGTGACAAGCACATACTACCTTTAGATTACAAAATGTAACAAATCCGTTTTGACTCGTTTATTTGAACTGCTGATGTGGTCACCAGGCGTTCGGAAGGTGGCAACGACTGTGGCATGGGAGGGCACTACTCGACGCAGCACCTGGCTCCGAGGCGACAGCACAGCCAGACACATTCAGAGCCTGACAACTCGGGGGTTGACGCTGGCTCGGTTCATAACTCTGTCACTGGCAAGTCAAGCTAAGAAAAAACGGATTAAAAAACTTCAGAGATAGAGTCTGTGCGGAAAGAGAAGAGTCGTTGGAATGTATGGGGCCCAATACATTCCACGACTCTTCTCTTTCCGAACAGTCTAGTCAACAGCTTTCATTATTGTTAAGCCATACTTAGTATTTAATACATTAAAGTATTTTTATTTGATATCCAACATTAGGTATAGGAAGCAAACCTAGAACCTATTGGGATAACGCGAAAATAAAATTCCCATCGAATCTCCCTCTTGGATATAGTATCCTCGGCACAACTTGCAATATTAACAAACATGCGAAAATGACACCCATTTGTAAAAATCAAACAAGCTTCTTAATGTCGAAACACGACCAAATTTTAAATGGAGTTAATTGTACTCTGTACTTCCACAGGCCAGCAGTCTGGCTGGGAAGCGACCGGCGGCGCCACCGGCATGGGATCAGGCCGGGCTCGGGTCGGCGGCGCGCCGAGATCTCTCCTACTCGCCATGCACGAATACACCAGCATCACCGACGAGCTGGAGACCGTGTATGGTCTGTTCTCCCCGCCGCATACGCCGAGGTAAGGTCTACTTATCCAGGCCGAGCTTGGGTCAGTGGCCGAGGTCGTTGCTGCTAGCCATGCACAGTTCACCAGCATCACCGACGAGCTGAAGACCGTCTATGGTCTGTTCTCCCCGCCGCATACGCCGAGGTAAGGTCTACTTATCCAGGCCGAGCTCGGGTCAGCGGCCGAGATCGTTTCTGCTAGCCATGCACAGTACACCAGCATCACCGACGAGCTGGAGACCGTCTATGGTCTGTTCTCCCCGCCGCATACGCCGAGGTAAGGTCTACTTATCCAGGCCGAGCTCGGGTCAGCGGCCGAGGTCGTTGCTGCTAGCCATGCACAGTTCACCAGCATCACCGACGAGCTGGAGACCGTCTATGGTCTGTTCTCCCCGCCGCATACGCCGAGGTAAAGTCTACTTATCCAGGCCGAGCTCTGGTCAGCGGCCGAGGTCGTTGCTGCTAGCCATACCTCAGTACACCAGCATCACCGACGAGCTGGAGACCGTCTATGGTCTGTTCTCCCCGCCGCATACGCCGAGGTAAGGTCTACTTATCCAGGCCGAGCTCTGGTCAGCGGCCAAGGTCGTTGCTGCTAGCCATACCTGAGTACACCAGCATCACCGACGAGCTGGAGACCGTGTATGGGCTGTTCTCTCCGCCACATACGCCGAGGTAAGGTGTACTTGTCCAGGCCGAGCTCGGGTCAGCGGCCGAGATCGTTTCTGCTAGCCATGCACAGTACACCAGCATCACCGACGAGCTGTATACCGTGTACCTATGGACGAAGAGAATATAGCCACATATGACGAGTCTACTTTATTGTAATAATATGCTACACGCAAGTATTGGTGGCATGCTGTCATCCTCTTGGATTTACTTCTGGAGTCATGTAGGTACAATAGATGAGATTTAAATAAAACTATGTACGTTTACACCAGGGAATAGACGTAAAATCCATCAATGTCGATTAGTATACATAATAACCCTTGTCTTTGTCTCGCTAGAACCCCCATCACATCCCGCCTGCTATCGCCCGCGCGAGCCGCCTCGCCCTCCATCCGCCGACGCCACGCCAGCGAAATGTCCAACCCGGAGTTCGCCCTCTACATGGAGAAGGAACATCTGCGCGGCGCCGAGGAAGATGACTACATCATTATGGAGAACCTCATTCAGCGACGGTAAGTCTGGTGACGGTACACGTGTTCACTGGCTTTCCTTACATTTGTGAAGTTTTTTGTGCTTGAGTAGTTTTCACTTCAATTTAAGCTTCTAGGTGAAGGAAAGATCTTTAGAACTGTTTTTATGGCAGTTTGTGGCATGGTTACCATTTTTAAACGACATCAAAAAAAGCAGGAGGTTATCAATTATGGTTTTTGAATTGTCACAAAGAGATTAATGAAATCCGTGATGCCATGAACTATCAGAAACTAGGCAGAGCAAGCGTTTAGGATTCTGGCAACAGCTGATTGCTTTAAGCATCTGCAGCGGCTTCGCACCATCATTGTGACTCGTCCAATCATGATAGCGAAGTGAAACTACAACCGAAACTCTAACTACCGTAGCCTAGAAATCGAGTCTGTGCTGCACAGATACGACGAGGAGGCGGAGGGGGAGGGGGAGGGGGAGGTCAGTGGGATCAGCATCAGCGTGTGCGTGAACACGAGCGGGGAGGAGCAACCGGGGGCGCCGCCGCAGTCAACCACGCTGCTGACGGTCAATGACCGCCGGTTGCCGCATCAGAGGTATGTTGGTCGAGGTATAGCTGGTCAACCAAATCTTGTCAGTAAAAAAAGGCGCGAAATTCAAATTTTCTGCGCAAAGAGATATCTCTTTGCGCCTACATTTTTCAAATATGCCGCCTTTTTCTACTGTCAAGATCTGGTTGACCAAGTATAACAAGAGAAGGCTATTGTTCGAAATTCCAGCGCGAACCTTAGCAAATAATAGTGGCATCTACGCCACTGGTTGCGGAAAGTGTGTAACTGAAAGAAAAAGTTAGGAAACTTCTTACGATAACGGTAAAAACAAAAAAAAACATATTCGTGACAACTTTTCTAACTTTTTAGGGCTTTTGGCAAATTGCACATCTGTTGTTACCTGCTGATAAAATGCTCCAAGTGATTTGATTAGTTCGCACTTGGCTTCATTTATCGTTAAAGAAGATACCAGCGTAGCTACTTCGGTCTAAAATCGTAACAAGAGAAATAACAATTGCTGTTTCAATAGCCTTCTCAACACATCATTCCATAGATATATTCGATAGTTATTCATATGCTACCGCATATCATGTAGAAAAACATAAATGCAACAGCGATATCTAGGTAGAAGTGCATGATTCAAGCAAAAAAGCAAGTCACCATAAACGACAAAATTTCATGAAGATATGACTCATATAATGGCCCTTTCATTATGTGAAGAGTTATCTCAAATGGACTCTAGTATGCAACATGGTGACAATTTGGTTGCCACATCAACTTTTTTCCCGATTCAAATTGCGGCCTCGATGAATCTAGAATAGTCGCTGTAACAATTTGACATCTTAGAAATATCCAGGTTTTAAAAACAATTGAATAACGTCTAATGGCGTTCATAAACGGCTGCTAACTTAATCAGTTGATCATCGTCGTTTGTCCCCCTATCTGTCGTTAAATGTCATAAGTAGAGAGGTACAAACGATGATCATCAGCTGATTAACTTCAACTTCAACTTCAACTTCAACATTTATTCAGCAAATAGGCCACAAGGGCACTTTTACACGTCAACATTGAATTTACATAAAAGCAAAATAATAATAATTATACATCAACAATTATTAAATACAACTACAACTACCAAATCAAACTAACGTAATACAATTACTTAGAGATGTATAAGGTCTCTTAATGTCGAATTACATAAAAAAACTATAATAATAATATTAAAATAAAAACAAAACAGATACATGGAAAAAAAATCTAAACTTATTTAGAGGTGTAAATGTCTCTAAGTGTCAGAACTAAAAAATAACATAGTTTATCAAATTATCCTTAGAGATGTATAGGGTCTCCAAGAGTCACAATCCTGTATGATTAACACATTACGAGAAAAAAAAAACATACGAGAACCGAATGAGGCGTCTCACTGCAATTAAATTAAAAAATAAAGTTACTAAATATATTCGTGTTAGCTTAAACAGACCCGTCTCCACAAACAGCACCCGTTCACGAGTACGACGCGTATCTCAGCCATCGCCTCCCTCAACCTTCATTCGGGAAAGTGGCGACCCGATCAACGACGCCACCGTAAGCAAAGACTTTTAAGCGAGCATGACATGTTCAAGCTACCGGCCTATATTAATATTAAAATAGTGATAACACTTAGCTGTGAGACACAGCATTTTGTGCTCGTATGTTACATAAAAGACGGTATAGCTTCACATAATTACTAGCCTAAATTGACTTAGAGATGTAAAGGTCTCTAAGTGTCCGAATCATTAAAAATATAAGTATGTACAATAAAATAAAAATAATAAAATGAATAAATACTTAGGGATGTAAAGGTCTCCAAGTGTCAGAATCATTAAAAATAAAATAAATAATTACTTAGAGATGTATATGGTCTCCAAGTGTCCAAAACTAAAATTAAATTAAACAATATAATCAAGCGAGAACATGATTGTCTCATGTGTCAATTCTACTGGACACTAGCATATTTAATTTACAATGAAAAAACAATATTTATTGAACTCTTATCATACTATCGAAATCAAGCTACAGGCTTAAAGGCATCTCTATCGTAACTTAGCAGACGTTTATGAATAACGCCGTAAAGATTTTGAACACGGTTAACACTGGTATCAATGTGTAGACATTCTCTGAGGAGATCGTCAGCCATCGACAGCAGGGAGCTGCCGAGTCCGCTGCAACCGCTGCTGGGAGACGATGCTTGTGGAGAAGTGCTGCTGCCCGTGCCGAGGCAACCTTCAGGTAAAAAAGTCGTCTAAGTAACTAATATAGTTTGGCAAGCCATTTCCGTCAGCAAAAAAGGCGGCAAATTTAAGAAATGTAGGCACGAAGGGTTGTCCTCCCACACAAAATTTGAATTTCGCGCCTTTTTCTACTGACAAGGTTTGCAAAAGTATGGACCTATTAAGTAAACCACTTTGCTTTATCTGTGTCGCCATGAGCAACGATCTCTTTCATTATTAGAGTTTTGTTGTTTCATATGCCTGTTCGGTTTTCATTAAGCCAAAAGAGTATTAAACAACCTAAACTCAAAAATCAACTTATTCTAGTCCTAGTTCCTTTTGAAAGGCTCCAAAAAATATTAGTTTTGAAGAAATATGCCTTTTGAATAAACAGCAAAGGATACGTTGGAAAAAAATATCTCGGAACATCATAGGTTGCCTAATGTTGCCTGTTATTAGCTATTAGTATACAATAAAAATTTCCGAGAATTCATATTTTGACAGAATTTACTTCGTATACTAAAATTCTCAACGGGACATTGTATTTCTCTCCTAGGCAGTTTATGTAGTTTTTAGAGCGTTAACCTTAATTCAACAATAAATAAAATGGCAATGAAATAAATGCCTTCTATTTAGTGAAGGTGAATGGGAGTGATCGTTTGCGCTCGTTTTACACATTTCATTCGATTTATTGAGATCCCAGAGGTCCATTAACCAATTGTTTTCGTTCGATCCATCTTTGGTGCGGCTGTATTAACGACTTCAGTTACTTGTCTACTTTTGGCTTAAAATTACTCTTATCCAGGTCATATTTGTTCCCAAAAAAATTTTTATACCCTGGCAAGGGATTATAATAAAATAATTTTAGTTTGGAACTTATTTCCATTTTTAGGGTTCCGTACCCAAAGGGTAAAAACAGGACCCTATTACTAAGACTCCGCTGTCCGTCCGTCCGTCCGTCCGTCTGTCACCAGGCTGTATCTCACGAACCGTGATAGCTAGACAGTTGAAATTTTCACAGATGATGTATTTCTGTTGCCGCTATAACAACAAATACTAAAAACAGAATAAAATAAAGATTTAAGTGGGGCTCCCATACAACAAACGTGATTTTTGACCGAAGTTAAGCAACGTCGGGCGGGGTCAGTACATGGATGGGTGACCGTTTTTTTGCTTGTTTTTGTTTTGCTTGTTTTGCTCTATTTTTTGTTGATGGTGCGGAACCCTCCGTGCGCGAGTCCGACTCGCACTTGGCCGGTTTTTATGTAGTTTACAAGTTTATTAAATTAAAAATGTAAATAAAATAATTTACATTACCTAAGTTTTGTAATGATTCGCCTTGATAAGCCTTTATATGGTCTGTCAAGAGCGTCCGTCCGTCAAAACGACCGGATATTTAAAAAAAATTAGGCGCCAAGTGTTAATCCCATAGAAAATTTGAATTTCGCGCCTTCTTCTACTGACAAAGTTGTTTGACCGGCTATATTAGGTATAAGATTTAGATTTTCTGTGATTCTGGCTGAACATAAACATTTTCTTTTAATTTGACTATGGTTAATCGTTTTAAGACATTTTTGCTCATCTCCAGGTGACACCAACGCGTCCAGCGACATGTCCCTTTCGCACATGGTGAGCGAGAACCTGCCGCCGCGGCCGTCCATCGTGCTGGACTCGTCGCAGCTGCCCCGCCAGCGATCCGCCGAGCAACCGCAGCCGCAGCCGCCGGGGCCCGCGCGGCCTGAGACCATGTGCTAGATGGTGAGTGTGCTGAGTGGACGCTTGAACGGGGTGACCAGCGGCGTCCATTTTAAACAAATGCAAACCTATGTGGCCTCAGCCGCCAGGGCCCGCGCGGCCTGAGACCATGTGCTAGATGGTGAGTGTGCTGAGTGGACGCTTGAGCGGGGTGACCAGCGGCGTCCATTTTAAACAAATGCAAACCTATGTGGCCTCAGCCGCCGGGGCCCGCGCGGCCTGAGACCATGTGCTAGATGGTGAGTGTGCTGAGTGGACGCTTGAGCGGGGTGACCAGCGGCGTCCATTTTAAACAAATGCAAACCTATGTGGCCTTGTGCACGCTGCTTATCCTGAACCTCGACTCTTAGGGTTGCCAGATGGTCGGGATTCGGCGGGATTCTCCCGATTTTTAGCATGTGTTCCCGATTCCCGACAAAGTGAAAATTGTCCCGAAAAACAGCTTCACGTTATAAAACTATAATTTCAAGTTCCGAACTGTCGTCAGTGTCGTCGAGCGAGCAAGCGACCCGCGTCGAGCCCGTCAGCGCGCGCGCGTAGCGAGATTGGGCAGAGCAGCTGACGTAGTGCCAATAATGTAAAATATCGTTGTTTTTAATACAATTAATTTAATTTGAATGGTTTTTTTTCCCGACTTAAGGCCCACAATCCCGATATTTTTTTTCCCCGATAATAGCGCCTTTCGATCTGGCAACCCTAGCTGCACGCCCGGCCATGATGGACTCGCCATAGCCGCGTCATGTGCTAAAGCGGTGTGTATAGTTAGTGCAGAGTACTGAACTTATCGTTCTTCAAACATCCACATTCCTGTGATTTTTACTTATTTATATTGATGTATATAGTCTTGTTTTACAGTATACTCAATTGTTTTTGTTTCTGCAGATGGCCATCCTAAATGAACAGAACAATGCACCAATCATCAAAAGAGACCCTGAAACCAGCTTATAAAAAATATTGGCGAAAGCTGCGCAAAAGTATTAATCTAATCATAATAATAGAACACCAAAAATTACTGTTAGTATTAAAATTACATTTTTGAGAGGTTTTCCATTTAGGGCCCTGTCGGTACCCCTTTTTCGGCGTTGAGCCATTCGATGTACTTACTCTTGACTGTCTGTCCCGTGTGATCTAGTATTAGACTGAAACTAACACTATTCTAAATCAAATCATATCCTTTGTAAATTTCACTAATTGTTAGCACTTTTGAAACTTTAGCTCGCTGTACATTTGCTAGGCTCCTGATTTAAAATCATGAATGGTCCAGTGCCTATTCACTTCACTGGCTCGGAAAAAGTTTTATTCGTCGTTCAAAATCTGCACGCAAGGACTTACTTTAACCGCTAGTGTCGAATATTGCGCGCAGGTTTGGAAATATTTCAATTTTTCATTTCGATTTTTCCCTGCGGTGGTTGGGGTGAAAATGAGCTAGGTATGTTACGTTCGGCAGCCAAATTGTTTCGCGCCTCTAGCCTTCAAAGCAGTGGCGTAACTAGGCGTTGGCGAACACGCCCTATGCCCTAGCACTTTAGGCCCCGCGGGAAGCAACTTTTTTATTTTATAACATTGAATTCATTGAAAAAAAAGGCCACCGATGCGACTCCGCCCGTTCACGCCTCGCCACTGTGCTGTTTCAATGTAAGCTAGCGCCAAACAACTTTGCAGGCTTGCGTAACAAGGAATTATATCCTACTTTAATAATCGTTACTTAAATAATAATATAGTGTACAGACTGTACAGGCGTCGTAGTAAGAACTGAGTGGAAGATTATCGACAATACATTCGTACGTGCTACTTAACGAATATGGAACTGAGAGTAGCTAGGATAAGTAAATAGTCCGGGACAATGGAATATGATAATTGTATTTAATTTCTGACTGCGGCAACGCTGGAATTGATCCTGCCAATATTAATAGCTTATTTTAAATATCTGCACGGGCTATACGGCCAATATGTTGATAGGTAAGTGTCAAACTGAATAAAATTGGGATCCATTTTTTTTATTGTCTACAATAGTTTTGATTTGGCAAGTACATTTTAACATTTCCACATCTGATTTATAATCAGTTACATAAATAGCACACTTTATTAAATATTTTGTCGTAACCAGTTGAGAATCGATTTTTTTTAAGTATTTCCCGGATATACAGGGTGATTCATGAGACGTGAGCAGGACTCAGCCTACACAATCAGTAAGTGTAAAAGAATCGTTCACCACAATATTTAACTAAAACAATCACGCTTTTTGTCTGTTGTTATACTTTTTTGTAAGGATAAATTTAATTATTTACCATCATGGATACCTACCCTACAACATTTAATTAACAAAGATAAAACCTTTTTAACCGTTATGACAGCACTTTGAGTATGAAGAAAATAAAATGTCACACTTGAGTATAATACGATCTTTCAAAAGTAACCAGACTCCGATGACATTTAATTTGGCACTTGTTATGGATAAAACAAAGAGGGTGACCATAAATGTCGCGAATAAATTGAAACTTTTTTTTAAACAGTATAATATAAATTAAAGTTAATCTCGCAAATACTGGTACGAAACAGTTGTTTATAACTTACTGTATGCGTAGGCTTCCTGCTCCTCCCCACGTCTCCTGAAATCCTGAATCAACCTGTATTCCGTACTTCGCGTTAAAAAGTTTTATTTATGACAGGTATTGTAAATCAATTTTATATCTTTTATCCTAATTACCAGACACTGGTGTTTATTTTAATATTAATTTACCTTTTTAGTTTGACACTTATAAATCAATTTCGTATACTTTTAATTCGAAATCACTGACGTTTTAAATTGTTGACCAATTTAAATGTTTAAGCCGTTTTTTAATTGTAATAAAATAATAAATGAAATAGCACTAAGTTTCAATCCCCAATAAAAAAGGTCATCACAATGTGTTCAATTATACCAAATATTTTGTGCAAATTTTACCGTTTTATTATATTTGCAGTACAATTGAATATTTCATCTTTGTATATAAAGTAGATTGGATATCAAAGGAATGCTAATAATGTTAATATTACCTTATAGGTTATTTAAAAGCATTACTGTTTATATTTTTATCTTAGTAATAGTTAAGAAATCAAATGCAATAAATTGTTTGTTTTACTTATAGATAATAATGAAAGCATATCGTCATGTTAACACTTTGTCTATTTGAACAAAATATTATTATTATTATGAACAGAAGCAATAATAATGTTCATGAAAATCGGGTTATTAAATGTCTATTTTAATTAAATTATTCGGCTCTACCTCTAATGAAAAAGAAAATTGTGACTACCTATATTAAATGAATAATTTCAACAATCAATCGGATATAACTTGGGTAGATGGTGCCCTTTAATGAAATAAAATTATATAATTATACACTATTATATACCTATTTAATATCTTAAGTCAATTCCGTAATTATTGAGTTACCTATCATTAATTAACGACCTCCGTACTTAATGTATGTATAATTAGCAACATAAAACAATGAAAAAAACGTAAATTACTTAAAGTCGCTGGCAGAATGTACTTTAAAAATCTAAAAATTATTAACCAATCAATGGATTAAACATTAAGTACTTAGGTCCCTCTAATTAAAGCACTTCATACATTATTTGAGAAAAAAATTATGAATATAATATTATATGGACGCAATATAAAATCATATTCAAGAGGAATTGCCCTGCCATATTTTTATTACTAGTATAAAATGAATTGTATACAATAATAATTTTTACCTATCAAAATACCTACAAATTAAATTATTTATCATACCTACATATCTCATAATCATAAGTTTACTTTTTGACGAAATACATTTATTTATATGAGCATGAGAGAATAAAATATCATTGAATGAAAAAAATATCAAACAAAATGTATGATGAAGTTGTAAATATTTACATATTAACGTTGTTATTTTGTACCGATATATTATGTATTGCATGTTAGGGCTGACAAGTACCGTCTGACGGTCTAGCATGACTTGCGTTCTCGCGCGCGAGTTCATACTTGCAGTCGCGCTAGTTGTATGGAGTCGCGCGCGAGAACGCAACTCATGCTAGACCGCCTGATGCTTGTATTGGAGACACAAGATTTTCGTACACCAATTATCTTATAGTATTGTTAAAACATAGTAGTAAAAGATGAAGCAACCCTCTGTAATAAATAGTCTATTGAATAGGGAGTATTGCAATGTTTTGCCGCCAGAGTGCAGCGCTAGCGCCTTTAGTAAACCATAGAGTAACTTATAGGTAAATAATTTTTTGACAAGTTTTCACAGACAATCAAATATGACATTGACATTTATTCCCGATAGGCCCTTTGTAAACAAACCACCATATTATTATTTATTATGTATCAATGTCATATTTTATTGTCTATGAAAACTTGTCAAAAAGCATTTTAAGGCACAGTATGTATAAGTTACTACTAGTGCTGCACTCTGGCGGCGGAACATTGCAGTAATACCCCCTATTTTGTGAGATGTTGCCAC
Organism: Cydia amplana; assembly: GCF_948474715.1. Taxonomy (NCBI): domain Eukaryota; kingdom Metazoa; phylum Arthropoda; class Insecta; order Lepidoptera; family Tortricidae; genus Cydia; species Cydia amplana. The sequence continues at coordinate 12,759,939 of NC_086084.1, read as the reverse complement.
AGAACTAGTAATAAGGTTCTCTTTAATATTTTCTGTGGATTTTGCGTTTTAACCCTTTAGTCCGTAGCGGCAACATTTTTGCCATCATAAGGCAAAAACGCATCTCTACTATAAGAATTAAGGTTCGAAATCGAATGACTAGAAAGGAATGTCAAATGGCCGTCTTACGGTCACGTGATCTGTCGCGAGTTTAACATTTTTTACCCACCTCAAAAAGTGCACATCGCCGCTAAAGAAACTTCAAAAATGGTAAAAGGTTCTTACTCTATTGTCGCACTTGGTCTTTTCTGCATCTCAAGCACAGACTTAAAATCAGCTTGTAATTTTAGTACTTTGAAAAAATTTTAGTACTTTGAAAAACACGTTTACTGTCCCGTGCCCCACATATGGGTCACGGCAAGCCTTTATTAAAAGGCCGTAAGGTTGACAGCAGTTGGAACAGTGAACGTGTTAAATTAGGTACGTAGTTATAACAGTTATAAGTCAAATGCTACTCCGTAAACAAATATTCCAATAAACTCATTTTACGACCTAAGATTCGAACATGTAAACTCAAAATGTTATTATAACCCATAGTTTGCAGTTTTAAAGATGTTACCGCATTTATCAATCGGCTTGAGCAAATTGAAATTTTGGAAACTTCAATACGTTGCTGTCGCTCAAACCGATATAAAGCAAATGACGTTGTTAGCGCTCTTATGCCATTTACGAGTACATAGGGCTATTTCTTAACGGCCTAAGCCAATTTTGTGTTAATAAATACGGTTACAGCGAATGGCGCAACTATTTCTCAGTTTATCAAACTCAAAAGTACTAAAATAACAAGCCTTTTGACTTAACCTACGAAGGTACTTAATTTATATCGTCTTACCTTTCATATTTAGCAAAATTATGTATTCGTATGGTTTATCCTTATTGTTTTATCTAGTTTAAATAATCATTCTCAGAGTGATAGTAGTTTCGTCTGTGTTATGTAAACATAATGTACAATAATACAATAAATATATTTGTGATATTAAAACTTGTTTTATTGTGTCCACAACAGTTTTGTAAGTTTGTGCAAATCTTCTTAGATGTGGGCGTTACTGAAACAATGAATAAATCCAAAGAGTAAATTAAGTATATTAGGTAAATAAATCCTTTAAAAAACCAAAGTTTCACTCGTATCGTAGGTAATTGACCGATTTCATCAGAAAACAAATTGACGTCAATTATATTAGTAAATGAAGCGTTTGAAATTTAAAAAAAACGCGCATATAGCGTCAAAATTCCTATTCTTCCGTCTGCACCTCCGTTTGATCGTTCATAATAGAACGGTCGAATCAAGTGGGATCGGCGAGCCAATTTAATTTTTGCATAAGTATTATAATAAAATTTGTTCAGACGATTTAATTAGAATTGACAAGGGCAAATGCCTTTGTCAAACACTTGTGTGATGGCACGGCCGTCGTGAACGCTGCTCGCACTGTTAGTGCTTGAGATAGGAGACCTAGGCTCTCCGAAACATGTCACGCGAGTGACTAAAAACAACTGAGTCTATGACCGTACATTGTTCTTCCTTACCCATCCACAAATGTACAGTCGCCATCAGATGCATCGGAGCGGCCAGGGTGCTCACAAATATCTGAACACACCACTATTGTCAATGCCTTAGAGTGCGTGTTCAGATATTTTTGAGCACCTCGGGCGCTCCGATATATCTGGTGGCGACTCTACAGGAAATGCAGTGTCAGATGTCAATTGTCAAGCAGATAAAATAGACAAAATGACGTGTCATTAGTCTCACCTCCATTTATTTGCAATTCAAGTCCAGTTTCGATTTAATCCGCGCCTGGAATTGCAGTATCCCCCTCAGTGCCGTCAAATTTTTCTGCACTTGTTCGGCTGTATTTCTAACCAGGTAAGCCTTTTGTTTGAAAGCATATTTCCAGCTACCTTGATAAAAGGATAACATTTTGTTTAATAATAATGGCTTGCAAAATTATAGTAAAATGTATGATTGACGTGGTACCAATAATAAGATCCGTGAGATGTAGGTATTTATTTTTAAGAGCTAACAAGAAAACAAAATATAAGAGCCAGTTAAGGTTTACAGAGATAGCGCACTAAAAAAATGTGTATAAAAATATGTATCAATATCATTCGTATTTTGAAAATACGTACGAGACTCAGTAGGGATTACGGCGAAGATACGAGTAAGTATATACCTAAGCTATAAGCTTAAGTATAAATAAAAGTGTGTATAAAAGTTAATTTTCGTAAAAATACATACCCGATACCATTGCAATTAATAACATGATAAATGACAAGAATAAAATCTTCATGATCGTGAGTGAGAACAAATGCCTTTGAAGTCAAAAATAAAAGTTAAATATCTTGAAATTGTGCAGCAACGACACACATGCGAACAAATTGATTATTAGATCGATTTGGGGTTACATTTAGCGGCAATTTATATAATTAGTTTGAATTTAACCGCGGTTTAAGGAGAAATAAGCTATGCCTAGGTTTTCTCGAGGGACTATTAAATATACAGTTATAGTCAGCAAAGCTATAGCTGTTCAACCAAATCTTGTCAGTAAAAAAGGCGCGAAATTCAAATTTTCTATGGGACGATATCAAACACATTTTTCAAATTTGCCGCCTTTTTCTACTGTCAAGATCTGGTTGACCAAGTATATTAACACATTTATTTTGTATGTCGGGGTGCTAAGCTAATAGTTTTGTTGACTGTACATTTGTCACTAAGTTCGATATTTGTACCTACATAAAATATAAAACAAATGAAAACCGGTAAGGTAAAATTACGTGTACGCCATTGACATATAATATCTAAGGACGGGCTAATGGGGCACTAAACATCGTGCTAGTTCAGCGGTGCTACCCACGAATTTCAACCAATCGTGCAGTCTAACCCGACTAGTTGCGACCAATAGCGCGCGTAAAGCGAACTCGTCAACCAATCGCGCGTGTGATGCGAACTCATCAACCAATCGCGTTGTAGCGATTTCACACCGCTGTACTGGCCCCTGTCATGCCTCATTATTATTGCCCGTAAAGCCAGTCCCTAGATATCTATGTCAATGGTGTACGCACCCGAGGCCATTGAAATTATCAAAACAAAGGTTATTAAGTTTTAAATATGTTACATATTTTAATCACATATGGAATATTTCTGGAATAAATTAATTTCATTCATTCATTCAAACCAATTTGTCAGTCAGTAAGAACCAGGAAAACTATACTCATCCTTTTCTTTTGGGTGCAAGACAAAGATAGTATGATTCTCTCTGTCTATGTTTTAAATGAGACAGTCCTGTGACAAATTATATTTTGTAGTAGTAGGTATCCTTAAAATTTTTTTTGGTATAATTATTTGATGTACCAGGCGTGGCTCACTCCGCGATTTCGTCGCTTTGCTTAGGTAGCTAAAAGTACATCCGTTCCGCCCCAATTTTGGGGAAAGCCATAAGCCGCGCGTAGCGCTGTCGCCACCTAGCGGCCATATCTGTGCTGATCGTAACAGACGCGTTTTGTTAGAGAGTGAGTCTTCTGTACTTAGTACTATTATTTATTATGTGCCTATACTTACCTATAATTTTATATAAATATATATAATTATGTATATATTTCACTGGTATATATACATATATATACGGGCAACTTGACAGGAGTTAATAATGCACACAAAATGGTAGCGCAATTCTGTTTATTTATTATTAGGATTTTAATTATTACAAACATATTACAAAGGTGAAATTCAACACTGTTAAATTTAGTAGAAATATGCGGATAAGTTTTGAGAGCTCAGATGGTAGAGCGGTACCTAGGCTTGTGATTCAGACCAGCTATCATGGTCGCATTTTTATCACCTGTCACGCTATGCATCACTTTCGCACTTACGTATTTGTTAGAACGTGACAGCCATGGTGACAAGTGATAAAGAGCCGGCCATCTTAGCCCTACAGAACAGCAAGCTAAATACGAGTACTATGTCACCCAAGCAGTCAGACTCATACAACCTATTTTATTTTTATTTCAAAAATCAAATGGAGCAATGTTTGAAACTACTATGTTACAGTCCTGAGTACCTTAGCCTTTTAGGCTTCAGCTGTTGGCTAAGTTTCCTCGGTATACATGTATCTGTTGAAGCTAATTTTCTCAACCTCAACCGATTCTGATTGAGTTTTTTAATGCACTCGTCGACTTTGCTCTCGGTGGTCGCCTGGTAACCCATCGTCTTCAGCAGGGCTGCAACATCGGCTTCTATGTCTATGAAGGCTAGGCGAACCTCCTCTAAACCAGATTCTAGCTGAGCTGGAATTATTAATAAGAACTTCTATTTATAGGTAATTATTACCGAAAAAACGTATCTACAGTCGACGTCAAAGATATGTTTACACTTTTTCACCTTACTCCTTTGTATTAAGGCGAAAAATGTAAACATATCTTTGACGTCGACTGTACACTGTACAGTGGCCTCTAAAGTACCCTACCAAGAGTTTCACACTGACATATTCGATAGCGAATGCGTTAAATTAAACGCTCATCTCGCTGGCGCCAATGTCAGTACGAGGCGAGGGAGGTGCAATGTCAGTTAGTTTACGCATTCGCTAGCGAATATGTCAGCGTCAAACTCAGGGTAAGGGTAGGTACTAGATTTTTAGAATAGGTACCTATATTAAAGAAAAAAATAAGCTACAAGTCATTCGCGGGCGACAGACACGTCACACGTAGAATAAATCCATCGAGCGCGGATTCTATGTCTGTCTTGGAGGATACAACTAAACGGAGTAGCCATTAACAGGCTTTCCCCTCTGTCGAAAATAGGCGGCCAATGGTCATACACAATGTATGGACTGACGTTTATCTGACATGGCTATTTTTACGTTACGCATACATTTGACGTTCCCCTCCCCCGCAAAAATCGGCAGACTGTTTTGTACAGAAAATTACAGACATGGCGTCTCCGTTTGATTATATCCTCCAAGATGTCTGTGAATAAATCAAGTAAAATAAGGAACGGAAATTTCATTTGATTACCTTTATTGCATGCTGAAATCAAGGAACATTTAATTACATCACATGAGAAACATTCTCATTTCTAAAGTTTATTTATTTATTAATTTTCCTAAAATAAATTATAGGTGTATTTTAAATTTGAGATACTTCGCTAAGATACAATGTGATAAACAATTAAGTATAATAATTTACCATCTCCGTAATGACACAGAAGAGTAATTAATAAAACTAAAAAGCAACGCATTTTTACTGTGACGAGTTTCACCCAAACTCGGAGAAAATGCGGTGCAACTGTTTTTTACAAAGCGCAAATAATTTTCTCACCATCAGCAAAATTCCAAAAGCCATTGATAATTACGTTAATTGCGAAATGTTTGCTATAATTATGATTTAATTGCAACAAGGTTTGGAAATAATGAGATACTAGACTCGATTGGCTCTAAAATTTAACTAAAAATATTTCATTCTATTGCATAGCTTGGTTATTTCAATTTAGTAAAACATTTCTCTTTAATAACAACATAAGTACACACTACACACACGTGACACGTGTCGCCACTGTCGCCAGCGACGTTGCCGTGCTGCGCTCAACATGTCCGCAACAGCGCCCGAGTGCCCGACACTATCAGCCATATTCGATCTTTAAGATATGTCAAATATCAAAAGTGACGTTTCTTCAAAGAAATACGTCACTTTTGACACTTCTTTGACACTGACTATGACATATCAGATCCATATCGTTTCAATATCTTATATTAGACGTATCTTAAAGTTCGAATATGGCTGCATGTCGCCAGTGTGTGTCATAAGTCGTGCGAAGTCGTGCGATGCGATAACCTGTCACATGTCGCGGGACATTTGTCCCCTCGTGTAACCCTGGCTTTAGGTAGGGGAAACTGGGGAGGGTTGATCACCCCTTTTGTTTTTAGCATACATTTTCTTAACTATTTTTAGTATTGAATAACTTTATAGACCATACGACTCAGAATTTATCTCTTCATTAATAGTTTGAATTAGAACAGATTTGTGCAATAAATTAGATCATTATTTAATGAAAACCCATACTGTTGACTTTTACCATGTGTCCCCTATGTAAGGGAGACTTGTTTACCCCTGGTCGGGAGCCTTGATCCTAGGGGGATCAAGTGACCCTGGTTCTTGGGACACATGGTAAACATATTTTTACCATGTCTCCCCATACCAGATTCTCATTGATTATATAACTCGGATCGCTATTAGCAATGCATCTATAATTTGTAAAATACACAGCAAACATATATATATTGCATCTTCCATGCTTTGAAGTTGTATTTCCGGTAATCAGATGTCTAAGCCGAAGGGATCAAGTCTTCCAGATTTGGGGACACTTGGTAAAAAGATTTTAAGTGGCAATGTCATATTTCGAGGGTAGTATCTACATTAATTTATTCACTTTATCTACAGAAAATTAATATATGAAGATATCAAACACATATTAATCCATAATCTTATACTTTTTAAAAACAATGTAATCGTATTATCCATAAAACCACATGCAATAGGGAATCAATTTTTGTACCAAAAAAAAAAACAAAAATCTAAGTTATTAACATAAAATTTCTTGTAACAAGCTATTTTTTTTAAAGTTCTTATGAAGGTATTTTTAGCGTCAGATACCTACAGCAATTTTAATTGTTTTACCCATCACTGGTCGTTATTGTTTACTATAATAAATAAGTTTAGAAATATACTGCTCACGTTTCGAGGACGGTGTTTGTGCTGCATAATCCTAAAATCCTTTCTATGGACCGTCGGTTCTATAGTACATAAGGTCGGAAAGCCATTGAAATAGCATTTCATCCATAAAAACAAATATCGCCGGTTGAAAACCAAATATCGTTATAAGTGTTTTTTGTCGACCGAGTAACATCCCCTGTGTGTAAAACGTTTAACTTGATAAAAAAGACCAAGTACGGGTAGTTCGTAAAATGTTGATGTCAACTTTAGTCAGTCTTTTCAAAGGCCACTGTGATAATTCCGTTTTCGGAGTCGGTTGTATAATTAAAAACTGAATTATACGCCATTAAATTCCGTTTTAATAAACAATAATGAGTCAAAAACCTTGACAGTTTAAATCAGTGTTTCTCGATCTGGTCGTACTTTCGCGGCATGATTTACTAAAGAAAAGAAAATATTTATGATAGGTCTATGAATCATTTTGTAAGTAAATTTATTACAATGTATACTTGATCGCTTTGGGGGTGACATGATCCCGGAATCATATCTCCCCTGAAGAAAAAGACAAAGTCTCCCCATACATAGTAAGATTATAAAACGTGCCGTACTCGAAACATGTGTTCGCGTATATCAATGTAATCCAAGTTAATCATCACTTCAATAAACAACAAATAAAATAAGCACACTCACTAACATCATTTCCATCTCATATTATAAAATAAATCCAGTTAAAGCTTACCGAAAATTGAATATAGTACGCAGAAAATCTTTCACCGTCCGCCATTTTTGAACCACTGACTTTTCCGATACAGTGCCATGACAGAACGTGAAGTTAGGTACGAATGAATGAGTGTTACCAGCGCAAAAAATTGTATCTCGTTTGGTTTGATTAAAAATGAAGTTTACCAAGTGTCCCCTAGGGATCGACCCTCCCCACCCTCACCTACAATAATTACCAATCGACGAATATAAATTAAATATGGTGCAAAGCAGACTATATTCGATTAACCAAATATAATATTATCGTATCGTTAATTCGTTATCACGGTTTGATCGCAGTTGATCTAACAAGTTCCTTCTCGCTTCGCTCGTCGTCGCACCTATCTAGACTTCTATCTCTTAAATTTTCTTATTTTACACAATGCCGGGAATTGTATACATTACCTAGGTAGCGTATGTAACGGACAATAATATTTCATGCATTGCCTCTACAGGATACAATACCTGAGACTATTATTTCTTCAGTATTCCAATTAGGTAACTCAATTTATAAGTATCAAATTTCATCCAAATTGATTCAGCGGTTTAAGCGCACAGACCAGCAGTTTCGTATTCATGATAATATATTTGTATTGCTATATTAAACGGATGGGATGGGATGTGGGTCCGTAAGGACAGAGAAAACCAGTAGGTAAGTAAAAAACTACGGCCAATATTTTTTTTTATCAATGTTTTTAAACACCAAGTTAAAGTAAGACAACTTTTAAATTACATTTTTATATTTTAAGTATTTTTGTAGACAATTGAATAGATGAAAATTGCTTTGTTTGTAAAACGAAATACTTAAAATGGATGTACCGTCCATGGTCTTTTCCCATGTTCTTCATATTCCGCATGAGCCCTTTCCTCCTCTTTTGGACATTTTTTACTTGTAAGTTTTTGCATCAATTTCCTAGGTCTATTGAGACAGTGTTCCAGTTTTCCATTATTGTAAATCTGGTTCGGTATGATGTCCATGAGGTCTTTTATAGTGGTTTCTAGTGTTCTGACCATCAGGACGGCCTCATCGACCTGAGGTTTGTATTCTGGGTAAAGAAGTATTATATTAGTATTATATAGTCACAGATATACCTACGGGCTAATTCGAACAAAAGATAAGATACGAGAACGATACGTTACCTACTAGAATAGATCTCAACTAGATATAGGTTTGTATAGGTATCTTATAATTGACAAACGGCCTGATTATAATTTTAATAAACGTGAAAAATTTTATCTCGATACGATATGGATCGGATCTATCAGTGTCAATAGTTTTTGTTTAAAGAAACGTCACTTTTGATTTGACACTGATAGGTAGATCCGATCCATATCGTATCGAGATCTAACTATTGACGTTTATTAAAATTAAAAATCAGGCTGAGAGTCTCCGGCACAAAAAAAAACCTAATATGAGTAAAATAATTAGGTACCTTTACTGCATCCTGAAAAAAATGTTGATAGATGTAAGGCGATGTTTATCAAAGAAAACAGTGATAAAGGTAAGAACAGTTAGTTTTATCAATGATACTTCTATCCAAATTCAGTAAAAATATTCGAAATATCCATTTATATATTTTTTTTGTTACTTTGTAAGTTTTTCATCAATGGCCACTGCACTGCACTGATGATTGTTGCAACGCTGTATTGAGAGCAGTTGAGACGGTCAGTGTTGGTGGTTAAAATGTTGTATGTATATACATATTAATGTACAATAACAAACCAATATTTATTTACCATTGCTGAAATGTACTATAGTACAACACAAAATTAAGTGTATTATAAGAGAACGATGCATCTTCGATGGAACACTTCTGCTTTCTCAATTAGGCAATTACAAAACTAGTTCCGAGATTGTGTCCAAATTAATTACTTGGTGAAAATCACTTATTAGTGAACAAGTACCTACTAACTCGATTAACTCCTACCGTATATTTTTTAGTTCCGTAGGTATCCTATTTTTCCTTTTTGTTGTTGTCATAATTTATGAGCAATATGGTCGTGTATACATATTTTTGGCACTTTGTCCGTGTTTATCTAATCTAATCTAATCTATCTAATCTAATACCTTTAAACGAGCAATTCTTGTTTATATATTTAATTATATATATATATATATATATTTCGGGGATCTCGGAAACGGCTCTAACGATTTCGATGTAATTTACTATATGGGGGTTTTCGGGGGCGAGAAATCGATCTAGCTAGGTCTTATCTCTGGGAAAACGCGCATTTTCGAGTTTTTATATGTTTTCCGAGCGAAGCTCGGTCACCCAGATATTATAAATAATATACAATACGCTCCCGGCCGCTTTCGACCACGGCGACTGTTTCAATTCCGCTGCTGAATACGCTCATGTCATTGTGCCCGCGTGTGGCTCGCGTAGCCGATCTTATTAGACCCCGTGCAAAGACCCGTGCACACAACGGGCAGGTAAGGACACCATTGCTATAGTTATACAGGGTGGAAAGATAAGCCGGGCCCTGGAGGGAAACTACCTTAAATCCTTAAGCTGGCTCATTTTACTTAAAGGAGACATTCCTTTATTTTTAAAAAGAAACAAAACTGCATTCAAAGATTTTCTAAAACTCGCTTGCCTCGCCCGGGACTCGAACCGACTAAAAATTCCAAAAAATAAAAACTCGTAATTTTATTCTACTAGTCGATACAGTTAATGTTAATGATAACATTTCTCCAAGAAACATTAGGTCTTACACTCGTCTGTCGTACAAAATATCCATAAAATCTAATATTTAGTACTCAAGATTTTTTTAGACAAGCCAAATTGAAGAAAAAAAGAAAAATACTATGAATGCAGTTTTGTTTCTTTTTAAAAATAAAGGAATGTCTTCTTTAAGTAAAATGAGCCAGCTTAAGGATTTAAGGTAGTTTCCCTCCAGGGCCCGACTTATCTTTCCACCCTGTATAATAGCCGCTGGTGGTCAGGCTTTCAGCTCATCCCGTCTGATATCTAGTTCCATAAGTCGACGGGATTCAAAGTCATCTGTTTGTTTAATGACAATATAGTTGTCCTTGGCTGTAACTGTGTGCGATACCTAATCCTAGATGTTTGTTGAATCAAATTTTCAATAAAAAAAAATCATTTTATTATGGCCCGCTTTTGTTATTCCATGTGTAAGTGTTATCTACAACCGATATATTTTGTAAGTCTGGAGGTAGTTCTGACATCAGGTTTTTTGGAATTTTATCTGAAACAAGAACAACATTTTAGAACCGTATTCGCGTACCGAACATCAACGCCATAGAGTGTTATTGCGTGAAATCGGTGAACGTTCCGTTCGTACCTACATAAAATAAAATCTGACGTACCATTGCATTCGAATTTCATTTTGTGCCACTCGATATTTTCCTGTGAAAACGCATATACTCCAATCCTGCCTCCTTTAATAGTTTTATCAAAGACGTTTCCAGAGTCCACTATGAGCTTGCCGAGTCTGAACACCTTTATTCGGATAAGGCCGATATGAGGCCGATGAATTAGCTGCCAGGAATATATTAGCAAGTGCTTCCAGCCTTGTTTCTTTGGGTCTTGCCAAAGGAGTTTCACCTATTAATTGGAAAATGAAACATTTATTTCAGTAATATAAATACGTTACAAAACTTAAGAACTAAAAGCCGTTCTGAGCCATGCCGGGTCCAAAGGTCCCCATCACACTAGCAGCGTTACCCCGCTGTATAGCGATGGAGACGTGTTGGACAAGCCATGACGGAACGGGCTCAGATCGGGGGTCATTTCCCTTCTTTCTTAGCCACTTGCCAAGCTCTCGGAAGAGTTTATATTGACTTATGACCTTACGGGCACCAAGAATGGGGCCAAAACACTGGTGAGCACACGAATGTAAGCCAATCGTATAGTCCAACGCAACTAAGTAGTTGCGACCAATCGCGCGCGTGATGCCAATTCGTCATTCACATCAACGATTGGTTGGCCATTCCACTGATGGTGCTCGGCTAACAAGAATGTGCGGTCAGAATTATATGAACAGGCCTATATTTACTTTCGAAATCATTAAGTTGGTTAAAGAGAACTGAGAAGATAGGGTTTTAATTGATTGCACCGGGAACATAATATTGCTCGTGTAAAACGTGGAGAGTATGGAAGATAGGGTAAACGATGACTCACGCTTGACCGGGCCGGGGCCGGGCCGGAGCTTCCGGCGCTTCGTTTTCTATGGAAAGCACCACGTAACTAATCACCGATCAGCCGTCATAGAAAATGACATGTCGGACGCCTCGGCCCGGGCTCGGCCCGGTCTAACGTGAGTCATCCTTAAGGAAGTGGTTGATTGAATATAATAGGTGGAAATATTTTTAATCGTAAGTACAAACAAAACAGAATACATAGAGAAAAACGCATAAAGAAGAAAGTGCCACGAAATGGTGTTATAAATCTCAGCATGTTGCTTTTTTGGGACACGCTGTGATTTCGTATTTATCCCGCCCACTATGAGCCCTCCAAACCAGCTAAATTTTATCCATCTAAAGCCCAGCCATACAAATGAAAAATGCCACTGAAATTTGAACCTATTGTGCAGGGAATAGAATTGATTTCTATTTGCTTGAAAATTAAACGAAACAAATGAAATGCAACTCTGTTCCAATTGAATATGGTTTAAATTTCATCGAACTGAAGAAGTACTACAGGTAGGACCTTGGGCCTTAGGAGGTTAACCCAATGTAGTGAAAAATTAATGTTCGATAATAACCTGATCTTTAACCGACTCGGTGCTGTAAAGCGCGTTCCTCAGATAGGCTCCGGGACCCGTCGCCGAGTTCACCAGCTTGATGTGCAGGCCCGCGTCGGCTTTCACCACGGAAGGCCAGCCTACCCAGTACTTGTCTGATTTCGCCTTCCACGATACCAGGTAAAATTGGCTGTTGCTGCGATAGCTAAAATGTTAAACGATAAGTTAGATTATAGACTTATTCTTTGGTATTATATTCTTTGGTACCATCAATACTGTTACGGGTCACTAGAGTAAGACATTGAAAGTACTTCCTCAGTTGGGCTCTGCTCTAGATCTGGAATGACATCCGCTGTGCTGACCACAGAAAGCGAGATGAGATAACATTCACAGTGCCCATATCTCTCTTAACCTGTTTCTGAGATAAGGATGTTTTCTATGTATGTATTATCTATTTAAGTACCTATTAACCCTTAATTTGGCAAAAATCACGGAAAGTCGTGAGTTCAAACCTCCTCGGCGCTCAATAGTATCAATGATTCTGGTTAAGAAAAAAATACAAAAAGGGGGTCAAAGATTTTGTCCAGTATTTTGGACAGCGCCAATTGCCTAGAACATACTGAACAAGCGTTGCTTTGGAGCTAGGTTGAAGATTGATCCATGATTATATCATATGTAATAATATTATTCCCAAATACTTTTTTTTATATTTAGGTATGCCTTACCCGAATACTAATCCTATAAAGTCATTATCATTTTTGTTCCTGACAACAACGCTTCCAGAGAAGTCGAGGCCTGCGTAGGCGTCGCACCCGACCACGAGACCGGCATCCGCCCGTATCTTGGACGTTATCTTCTTGCCGCCGTTGAACACCATCCACACTGGGGACCCGTCTTCTATGAGGTCTGGATGCAAATCTACTTTCATGTAGTCACTGAAAGTTTAAAATTTTCTGATGAAAATAAGACTCTGAAAGTTAATTTGTAGTTAGTGAAAAAAAATAAAGCAAATAAGGTGAGACAGTGAAAAGTTGATTTGAGTAAAGGCCTGTGCACGCCGGATGCATGTACGTAGATGTGCATGTGAACGTAGTCAACGTACACGTGCACGTTGTAATATAAAGATAGGTACCTATGAAGTTATGAGAGACTGCATACCGCTTGCGTGACGTGTACACGCACGTATGCTCTGGCATTAAGAAGATAATAAATACAAAGTTCTTGACTGGGAGGAGTCCAACAAAAAATTCGTGCTATCATACAAGTTTATCTCGTGATTTTTCACTACTTAGATATCCACGACATGAATGTCACGGCACGATTTTATATCAAGCAATTGTGTTATGCTCATGCCCTTATGTGCCGAGACGATTAAGGACTTTACATTAAAACTAGATCCTTGGACTACCTAATAGCTTGCTTATCACTTATCACTGGCAATTTTAGTGTAAGCAAATGTTGGATATCTGTAGTAGATTTTTATGCATCTAATTAAATACATGGTATAGGCACATCATACTGACGAACTAGATATCGGTGGGCTGCTAGTGTTGGTGCAGACATCTGGCACTTCAATGGCAGTATCTTGGTCTTCATCGTTTGGACATATATCTACGTCTATCCTTTCCACGTCTACAAAAAAAAAACACTATAGAGATGATGAAGCAATTTTATAAAAAATTAAACACAATAATTTTATAACAAAGTCAATCGGAGACGATAATATCGGAGGTTTGCTAACCTGCAGCTAGAGTAGAGTGGCATATTCGCTGCTAAAACTGGCTATGTTAGTCACCACTCACCAGAGAGAGCATACCAACGATGCTGTCAGCTGTAGATCGCAGAAAACGGCTAGGAGAGATGATAGTACCTACCACCATTATCCTCGTCCGATGACGGATCGGTAGTGGTAGCTTGTGTAGTGGTAGTGGTACTAGTAATAGCGGTTATGCTAGGCGTCATAGATGTAGTACGTCTGGGCCGTGTAGTGGGTCTCTGTGTACGTGGTGTACTTGTTAACGGCGACATTGTTGGTGTAGCCGCTTTTGTTCTTGTACGTCTTGACGGCCATTTTACGTGTACTGTTGGCTTTGGCGTTCGAAGTCTATGGTGGGGAGCCGTCCAGAAATCACTTTCTGAAAATAGTTAGTTTAAATAATTACTTATATCGCCACCGGGTATAAATATCGATGTTAATTTATATGTTACTGGCTTGAGATATTTATAGGCATTCAAAAGAAATTAAATTTCATTTTTTTTACAGTTTGTTTTTTGCTGAACGGATCATGGAAAGTATTTAATTATCAATAATTTATAACGTATGTTGATAATTTTTCCATCTATTTGAGGAATCTATTAATTATAAGTCTATAGATTTTGTAAGAAGTAAATAAAAACGTACATACCATGTAACACACCAGCCAAAGCAACCTTATTAACTAATTTCTTTGCATCTGAAAAATAATAACAATACTAATGTACACTTTTCTACTCTTTTCTAGGGATCCGTAGTCAACTAGGAACCCTTCCTTACAGTTTCGCCATTTCCGTTTGTGTATGTCTGTCCGTCTATCCGTCCGCGACTTTACTGAAAGCTGAATTTTGACACGGATGTATAAATCAGTTAGGCATGGTTACGCCGACAAAGTCGTAAAATAAAAACTAGAAAAACAGTAGAACCAATAATGATAGGAAATAAGTTTTTGGCAAAATTTTCATTTTTGGTAGAAGCTTTTATCGCTGACTGTACTCTTCTTTCTACAGGCAACTAAGTAAGGCAAAAAAGGCTTCCAAAGGCAAAATAGTAACTCATCGAGACGATTCCAAAACCCCCAAACACAATTAGTTTGCGTTGTTTTAAAATCTTATCACAGAGTTCCTATGGCCAGGTGGCCTCCTGCCTCCATCAAATTTGCAGCTTCATTGGAAGTTGGGGAGTGGATCAAATTTAACTTGCAAGATTTGAACTGTACAAACATAGTTACATAAAAGCTTGTAATAATAAAAAGCGAGACTTTTGCCCCGCAGCTTGGGACATTAAATGGCTTATAAATAAAATACTGTTTCCATTAAATTCTTAAGTACCGACCCTTGTGAACGTCCACTTCATGCAGCTCTTCTTTAACATCCTGGGGTCGGTTTCTATCCATCATGTAGGGTGCTGAACCGTAGCACGCATGTCGCGAGACCAACTCTAGTCCTAGAAGAATTATCTAAATTAACTGGTAAGGTAAACGTACTAGTGGTCGACATGCTAATGCCCAATAGATGGCGCCCTGCTGTCACCTCTATTGACAAATGACTTAAGTTTCAAGTACGTTTACCTTATATCTGTCTAATAAACTATATGTGACAAACTAATGGATCATTGAACATGTAAAATTGTCCTGTGTGGACAGGGTTGAAGTTTGTCTGTCTCTGTGATGGGACATAATATGTCGACAAGTAAAGCTTGCCAGTCCACAATCTGTCAAGAATGTATATAACGGCGCGCGCTTGATTTAATTCGATTATTTTTAAATTGTTTAATTTAATTAATCGGGTAGTTATGATTGTTATTGACACTGGCGATTTATTTTAAGAGCGGGTAGTCCGGAATGGAGTTGTAAGTGTCATGGCGGCGCGGAACGTCATTCATTGACAGCGCCCCGCACGTAATGGTCGCTTACAAACCCATTGGCTCTTAATCGTGATTTGTTGTTGTAATCCGTGAATATTTTTGGTATTTGACAATTAAAATAAGATATACAGTGTTTTGATTGTATCGTGAGATTATTATTTGGTGAAAACCTGCTCGTGAACGCCCACACGACATCAATATGCCAGACACGCCTTTTCGGCCTCCCGATACCCCGACATATACAAGTATACCCACTTTCACCATGATGGCGGCACTGGTATATCCGCACGTGACAGTCACTCAGGAAGGAACGGTAGACGCCGTGGTAGCAACGCGCGCACACCATATCGCTGCTCGTGGGACATTCGTCTGGGCACTCTTCTTTGTGAATTCTCATGCTTTCTGAGGCCAGATATAGACAAAGTATCAATTAAAGAGAAATATAAAACCATGGTACAAAAAAGGTCAAAATTAATGTACAGTCAAGGAATTTGTATCCCTCTACTTCGTACCTTGGTATAGACTCTGACCACGCCAAGTTGGCACCGTAAAGCCGCTTAGTATCACTTTGGCAAGGTATAGTGGCATAGAAACTAATTTCCTTGACTCTGAGGAAGTATATATGGTTATAATATCAATTCGATACCTCCCTCCATGCGTTCCCGAGATAAAAGGTCTTGACAGACAGACAGACGGACGGACGGACAAACAAAATTAGGATGTTCCGTTTTTTCGTTTCGCGTTACGGGACCTCATATTGTAAGCGCAATAAGAGCGCAGGTAGAGTTAGACCAAGATAACTCTGCAACGATTTTGATAGCACACGCCACTGCGTGTACTTAGCACTATAAGTAGTGTTATTTTACGCGTCAAACTTCTATGAAATAATGACGTAAATTAAAAATAAAATAACACTTGCACTACGTATGCTAATATTGCTAATATCAAAATCGTTGCAGACTTCTTGGTCTAAGCTTATATGATCTGTGGCACGTCTAAGTATTATCTATGAACTCTATCGCATATTTTAGCAGCATTCGTTGTTTAATATATCTTATACCTAAACGAGCAATTCTTGTATATTTATTTATTTATATATATATTATATTGAAGATCTCGGAAACGGCTCTAACGATTTCGATAAAATTTGCTATATGGGGATTTACGGGGCGAAAAATCGATCTAGCTAGGTGTTATCCCTGGGAAAACGCCCATTTTTGAGTTTTTATATGTTTTCTGAGCAAAGCTCTGTCTCCCAGATATTTACTATAACAGGTAAATGCACCTGTAACTTGGTCAAAGTCGTCTTCTTCGACATTGTGTGTAACGGAAACCTCTCTCTTCACTCTCTTTGGGGAGGAACACTTCGACATTTCAACACTTGACAGTATAGCTGCGTCCCCTAAAAAAGTAATGCGTGTTAACCCTTTCACAAGCACATTAACCTATGTCACTATGTTAATTAAGACCAATATAACACATCGTCAGGTGACAAGCAAAAGTCACTAAGTACCTCCACAAGTTCATAGCCATAGTGAACCATATTAGTACGAAATTGAAGGTTAATTTTTGTTTAAATATTTTATAGTAATTAGTGACTTTTGCTTGTCACCTGACGACATTGCAATGTGTTGCTACTGTATAGGTAATATAGTGTGGCCCAGGACTATTTCAATTGAAATACAGACGGAGAGAATCATACTGAATGAGCCATTTGTGTTAACGAGCCTTTCTAAACTGTGCAAATGAGTGAATGGCAAAAAAATGTACATGCACCTGTAATTAGTCTAAAGTTAATTAATCCATTGTGTTACGACCATTGATATAGAATAAAGAACTGGATACCCAATCAGCCGCAAAAAATGGCCCCACAAAAGTAACGTTGAAACAGATCACGCGTTACTTTTTCGTTTAGTCTTGTTTGAAACGCTCAAATGTGAAGTTGTCAACAATTACGAAATGTGCCGTTAAAATATGTAAAAATAACAATGATAAAACAAGGAAAAAGGATGGAATGTATTTCTTTCGGTTAGTTCTTTGGATAGCATTACATAATTTATGTAATCTGGTGGTAATTTTATGGTTTTGAATAAATTAATTTGTTAATACCAAAGAAGGGATGTCATGGAACAAAAATCTAATGAGTCGATGTGAGGTCAATATTTATTTTTATTTTTATATGGAATTCGTAAGGAATAATATTATGTTTAAATTCAAGATTTCCAAGAAAACCTATGCGACGTGCAAAGTGGACTGCTATTTAATTATAGCAAGAGATAGGGGTGACGCAGTTTTAAACAAAGCAAAACGGCACTTGTGTGATCGGCCCATTTCCCTGTTTCCGACAACCAATAAGGGCTTATATCGACTAACTGTAAATGCTAAACCTGTCTGAACACAGTGACAACCACAGGATTTTTATGGGTTATTTCCACCAACTCGCTTTGGTGGTAACTAGTGGGAATTATTTTTCCCAGTAGTTACCAGTGGTAAAAGGTGGGAAAAAAAAATCCTAGTAGTTACCACTGATATCAACTTGGTGGTAACTAGTGGGAACAACCCGATTTTTTTTATAAAGTTGGACTTTATTAAAAATTTAATTTGTTTGAATTTGAACCACGAATTAATTTTATTTAAACTCCCGATTAAATTAAATTTGTTTTATTTATTACTTCAATTGGTTTTTCTGTACAGTAATACCTATTCAAGTGTACCAAAGTGACTCCATTCGTTCATTATTCTCGTTTGACGTTGCTTGACGTAAATACGTTACGTTTAGTGCCATCGGACTAAATTTTTTAACAGTGTTGGTACTTATGTATGCAAATTTGACACTTAATGCTTACGACATTAAGCTCTTTTCTGTACGAAACATTTATCTTGACTCAAAATTTACGTAAGCGTTTTTATCATCAATGCAAATGGTGCGAAACGTCATTGGGATCCACATTTCTTGACGTTTTTGTTCTGCTTTGTGTGTCTATTTCTTTTATATTAAGTCAGTGGTTACGACAGTTAAACATTAGCGTACCTAAGCTATAGAATAGACTTATATGTGTACGAATTAATTACAATAAATACAATACAATCCAATTTACATACGTAGGTAGTTAATTTTCTTAACACTAATGAATCAATCAAGTTAAGACTACTCAGCTTCTTAACTGCGGTTAATTACATACAATTTTTTTGCAATTCACTCAAACAATCTTAACGACTATATTTTAGACTTACTCGTACCTACTTGACATTTGAGTTCTTTCATCGCGCATGCAACCATTGGAATATAAGTTGCTGGTCCTGCGATCGGTTCTATTTTAACACAATGTTCTGTTCGGTTAGTTTTTTCATTCGATTCGCATTGATAGGGGCATACACTTTCCAGTGTTGAACTAATAATATGAATGGCTATAAAAATAAATGAGTCTGCGTCAAAATTTCCCTGATGTCTGTTGATTAATTCTATCATTGTTTTTTTTTATTTTTTAATAAGTACATCAGTTGGGTTTTTTAGTAAGTACTCTGCACAATCAATTACATACATCTGATTACATATGCCTTTTTTTTATTTACTATTATTTACTACTAAAGTTGTGACTTAAAACGTCATAAGTAACAGCAAAGTAACGTGTCATAATAGCACTTACTGAATAATAAGGATGTAAATAACATCATGTTAATAGATTTTAAAATAATAATTCAACATTACTGAGACTTGGAATTGCTAACATTCAGACTAAGCAAAGTGAAAATAATGGATTTAATAATTGAATTAACGGTTGGCTTCAGTTTCGTATTAACTTATAATGTTATTGCAGTATGCTATAAAATATTGTATTAGCCAAAAGTTTGAATGTCATTTGTACGTTGCACTTACGATCATAGCGGGATTAATCTTGGTAAAGACATTATTTACAAATACATAGATCAATTGTATCGGGTTGGCATTTTTTGGGATATCGGACTTTAAGTTATTTTTATCGTATCGTTCGAACTGTTTTTTTTTTAAATATTAGGTACATAATTATCTTTTTTTTTTCTAGATAGGTAGAGGTGAGGCCGTGAGGCAGTCAACCTCCTGATTATGGTGAGATTTGTATCATATTTTGACGTTCCATTGGGTGTACTGTCATTTCAAAGTTAGGGACAGGCCTTGATCGCCCACCCTATTTTTTTTATTAATAATTTATTTTTGTTAACGAGATGGTATGTATGTACTTTCCCTACCAACATATAGAATTACTCTTTCTCATAACGTTACATTGGCGCCCAACGTGGGGCCCGCGCGGTATAATAAAACAAAACAGCGTATAAAAATATGTATGTATTAATCTATTTTCAACTTACAGTTAAGTTACTTACAATTCTTACAAATGAACACAAAAATATTCTGTACTTACAACATATGTCACTAAGTATGTTATTCTTACAAATATAGGTTTAAATAACATACATATATACTCAGAAGTAGCGTTACTAAGACAATGGCACAACTTATATTTACTTAATTTCATAAGAGAAATACCCCCGGGTATTAATACAAGCGGATGTCACTTTTTGACAGCTTTTGTTAGAAAGGAACTTCCACTTGTTACAAGGTTTTGAGAAACGGGCCCCCGAAGCTTGAGACCGCAATCGGCAAAAACTGGTATTGAAAGTTAGTTTTAAAGATACATATAAATCCATGGCAAAATTAAATATGTTTGGAAGATTCGTGATTCGATTATTACTTAAAAAGGAAGGGTCACAAAATTGCATAATATATTTCAGGAAATTGAATGTCGTAGAACGAGTATGACATGATAAATATTTCAGATCAATCTATTGCTGTTTAACCTTTTGGACGCCAATGACCGACATATCGGCACCGTAGGTTTAACGCCAAAGACCGATTAATCGGTCACAGACCACAGAGCAACAAGGACCTACGTGCATATGCATAAAGTTCAATTTCAGTTTTGACACTTCGGTGATGTGGCGTCAGCGTGACAGCTTTTGTGTTTGACACGGCGTCGAAAAGGTTAAACAGCGTCAAGAAGGTACCATAATTTCTAACTTGTGACGAATGTTACAATTTATGAGTATTGTAATAAATTACATCAGAACTAGAACATATTATCTTAATATGTGTTTATTTACAGATATACAAAGTCGTTATCAACCTCGAATTTCTCGTGAAGTCGTTGAGGCAACTCCGATACTATATTTGTTGGTATTTTATCTGGAACAACATATAAACGACAATTAGATGCGAGGGTGAGAGAAACATGGTCGATAATCGAGGGATTATTGCAGGCTTTGAGATCACAAAAAATACTCCGATGCTATTCTCTCTTCAGCGTCAGACATCGGATAGAAACAAGCCTTATTCGCCCACTACATCTCTCTGTAGAAGTGGTCTTCGGTTTTTAGGGTTCCGTACCTCAAAAGGAAAAAACGGAACCCTTATAGGATCACTCGTACGTCTGTCTGTCTGTCTGTCTGACCATTCCCCCGCCCCTTTATCCCCGCAACTACTGGATCTAAAATTTTGAAAAAAATACACAAAATAGATCTTTACCTTTAGATGACAGGAAAACCTATTGGAAATGTGCAGTCAAGCGTGAGTCGGACTTAATTTACGGAACCCTTGGAACACGAGTTCGATTCGCACTTGGCCGGTCTTTTTCTGTGTGTTGGCAACTACTTAGGTACCTACTATAATTGCTAACCATATTACATTTATAAATGCGGTCAGACCAGATTTTTATCTGTGAAAAGCAGTCTGCTTCCCTTCAGCTTGAGAACGCTTACTACCCAAGACTCACATCAGCCAAGTTCACAAAGCGGACCCTGGCCTCTAAAACGGTAAGAGACTGCAACTAGGATGGACGTAGATGATAAAGACAACTCACCATTACATCTGTACACGAGATCCGACCAGATAATCATCTCCTGCGAGAAACAGAATACTCCAAGCCTGCCTCCCTTCAGCGTGAGATCGTAGACGTTTCCAGAGTCGGCCACCAGTTGATCCTGCTCATATATCTTGAGGCGGATCAGACCGATCTTGGGCCGGTGGATCACTCTCCACCGGTAAGCGGTCTTCTCCTCCCAGCCTTTGTTGCGGGAGTCTTTCCACAACAGCTCTACCTGAAAATGTTATTGATAATTGTTATTCATAGTTATAAGATTACGGTAGGTGCAGTCACGCTCCGTGATTTGAGGAGCCGGGGTTCGAACCCGCGAACTCCGGATTGCAAGTCGCACGCTCTTACCGCTAGGCCACCAGCGCTTCACGTGTCACACCATTTAATCTGTCAGCTCCCACGGCTCATATATGAACCAGAACGCTTATGGTGACGTCATATCGTGGGATTCGACAGGTTAAGGTTCTAGCTAAATTGGACATTTCATAGCGTAAGTATGGACAACCAATTTAGCTAGGACCCTAAATGGCGTAACAATCCCGTGTGGTGACTGTACGTAATAGAAACTTTACTGAAAATTTATCTGAGACCTTTCCAGTTCATTGTCCAATTTTCCAGAAAATTCCAGTTTCATTCCTTAGGATCGTCGCAAGGCCAGACGACAGGGATCCAAGGAAATGAAACGTTTGAACAATATTGCCGGATTCGATGACCTCTCCGGACTTCAACGTCTCTTTCGTAGTACCACGCATTAACGTCTAATCACAGAATAAATAATAGTATTAAGTACAGAAAACTCACTCTCTAACAAAACGTGTCTTAACAGACAGATACGCGTCGATCAGCACAGATATGGCCGCTAGGTGGCGACAGCGCCACGCGCGGCTTATGGCTTTCCCCAAAATTGGGGCCGATCGGATGTACTTTTAGCTACCTGTAGCAAAGCGACGAAATCGCGTAGTGAGACGCGCCTGGTCTAATGTCAAAAGCTATGATGACGAATGAATTTGAGCTGTATGCTGGGCTCGGCAACCACTCAGAACGATGACATCTGTCAATATTACCAAGTAGAAGCGTTTGTCGTCCAGGCGGTCCAGCATAAGTTGAGTTGGTCTAGTATACTTGAAGTCGCGCTGGATGTATGGAGTTGCGCTCGAGAACTCAACTCATGCAAGTATGTCTGATATCAAAAGCCATTTTTCTCAAAAATGGACGGCATAGTCGACGTTGCCGGTTAAAAAATAGGTCGCGAAGTGCGTAGTTTATGGTCATTCAAAAAATTAAAAAGTTAAAAACATTGCAGTCTCGATTTTGGGACTGCAATGTCGCATACAAATTCCATTATTTAACGAGTTCCAAATTTTTTTAAACTTTAAATGGCCATATCAAATGAAGGCATAGGTCCATTAAACAGCCAAACAGATGATCAGCACTTATTATTATAATGTTGGTACCGCGACTATTTAGGTGTCTCAAATACGTTGACGTATTTTCAGCAGAAAAATACACTTTTTTTTAAAGGCGGCAAGTAAATCTTTTTAATGGTTTTACTTTTTTCTGTGAAACTTAGAACGTTGCTTCTGTAAAATATTTCTATTTCTTGCACCATTTTTGAGGAATGCACTATATATGACTCGGCTGGAAGGCTACTTGTTGGCTTCGGATTCAATTAAACGGACTCCCAACCCCAAGGTCGTCCGTTTAAAACGAATCCTCAGCCTGCAAGTAGCTACTTCCGAACCTCGACAATAATGTACTATACCTGGTCTGGAGTAGACTCAGTATTCCAAAGCGCGTTTCTCAGGATTCTTCCAGGGCCGGTCTTGGAGTTGACCAGTTTGAGCTGTATGCCAGGCTCCGCGACCGCACGGAATGGCGACGTCTGCCAATAGGTTTGCGTCTTTTTCTTCCACATCACGACATAGAAGCGTTTGTTGTTCTGATAACTGGAAATCATGACGATTCAATTAATGTTGTTTGGTTTGAGAACGTAAGGGATAGGTACTGAATCAACTCGATAACATCACAGGAGAACGGTGGATTTAATCAATTTGGACAAAACATATCATAAAACAATCATCATCTTCCTCGCGTTGTCCCGGCATTTTGCCACGGCTCATGGGAGCCTGGGGTCCGCTTGGCAACTAATCCCAGTAATTGGCGTGGGCACTAGTTTTTACGAAAGCGACTGCCATCTGACCTTCCAACCCAGAGGGTAAACTAGGCCCGTATTGGGATTAGTCCGGTTTCCTCACGATGTTTTCCTTCACCGAAAAGCGACTGGTAAATATCAAATGATATTTCGTACATAAGTTCCGAAAAACTCATTGGTACGAACCTGCTACCTCCGGATTGCAAGTCGCACGCTTACCGCTAGGCCACCAGCGCTTTTTTTTCATATCATAAAACAATACATAGAATAAAATGCAAAATTGATAGGATGCCTATGTATTATTTTAAAGGCAATCTTTGATAAAAAGTCATTGTCTCTAGAACAGGAGTCGTCATCGTCACACTTTTGAGAAGAAGACCATACCCGCACAAAAAAAATCATCAGTTCCAGGAATCTCAAAGAGGTAGTACTAGAGTTGTTGGTCGAAATTACTATCACAGACAAAATTACAACATACCCAAAGATAAATCCAACGTAGTCATCATCTATCTGCGTGTCCACAAACAGGGTGCCTTCGAAGTCCACCCCGCCAAATCTTTCATAGCCGACTGCCAGTCCGGGATCAGAGTTTAGGGTCTGGATGATTTCGGCACCGTCGGCCCGGAGCTCCCAGTTAGGGTCCTGTTGGGACTCGCCTTCAGGGTCCAGGCGGACGTGGAAGAATTGTCTGAAAATTTACTAATTTCGTTGGTCTGCACTGCACAATCCAAATAACACCATAAGTTGTTTGTTTCTAGAACAGTAAATGGTCTTGTTCTATTGTCGGTTTGGAATTTTGTGCGACGGCAAACCAAATCTTGTCAGTTTAAGGCGCAAAATTCAAATTTTCTATGGGACGATATCCCTTCGCGCCTACATTTTTCAAATTTGCCGCCTTTTTCTACTGTCAAGATCTGGTTGACCAAGTATATTAACTCATTTATTTTGTATGTAGGGGTACTAAGCTAATAGTTTTGTTAACTGTACATTTGGCACTAAGTTCGATATTTGTAGAACTTGAAGAACTAGAAGACTTGTAAAACAAAACTTAGTTTCTTGCCTCTCTTTCTTGCTCCCATCCTGTTTTGGTTGGTGTCGCTTAGCTAATGCGTAAAATTTAACATGAAGGATATAGTGGAAATATTTGTTGCAGTCAGGTAAGCTTTGGTAGTAGTTGGGAAAGAAGTAGTCCGGTGTCTTAAAGCCGTGAATTTGTCCGCAAAAGTTAATGAGAAAAATTAATGTGGGGAGGAAAACATTTTTACATAAAAAAAATTACTTAATTTAAAAGTTACCTACAACTCTAAGAAGAAGCAAGCAGAGATTACCAGGTTATGAGCCTTTACAAAATACGACACTAGGTACCTATGTGATAAATGTTTACCTGAAGTCGGTACGGAATATCTGAGAATTGTTGGGACAGTTGTCCTTCTCGTTGACAACGTTGTCGCCGTCGAAGTCATTTTCACATTTGTCACCAATTCCGTTACCTTAAACGAACATGAATAATAAATATGTTTTCTCAAAAGTGGACGGCAAGGTCGACGTTGCCGGTTAAAAAATAGGTCGCGAAGTGCGTAGTTTATGGTCATTCAAAAAATTAAAAAGTTAAAAACATTGCAGTCTCGATTTCGGGACTGCAATGTTGCATACAAATTCCATTATTTAACGAGTTCAAAACTTAGCCATATCAAATGAAGGCATAGGTCCATTAAACAGCCAAACAGATGATCGGCACTTATTATTATAATGTTGGTACCGCGACTATTTAGGTGTCTCAAATACGTTACCGCATTTTCAGCAGAAAAATACACTTCTTTTTTTTTAAGGCGGCAAGCAAATCTTTTTAATGGTTTTACTTTTTTCTGTGAAAATTAGAACGTTGCTTCTGTAAAATATTTCTATTTGCACCATTTTTGAGAAAAGCACTATATATGACTCGGCTGGAAGGCTACTCGCTGGCTTCGGATTCAATTAAACGGACTCCCAAGGTCGTCCGTTTAAAACGAATCCTCAGCCTGCAAGTAGCTACTTCCGAACCTCGACAATAATGTACTATTATGTACATGTTTACAGAACTATTACTATTTTCCATTCGTCTTTTAGCTACGTAATTTGTCTTACCGTTGCTGTCCAGTTGGTCTCTATTAGCGATCAGCGGGCAGTTGTCGTCGATGTCCCGTATGCCGTCGTTGTCGTCGTCGTCGTCGCAAGCGTTGCCTTTGCCGTCGTTGTCGTTGTCCTGCTGGTCGCTGTTCGGTAGGTTCGGACAGTTGTCTAAACCGTCTTGCACGCCGTCACTAGAGACAAAACAAAACAAAGAAATAAGTTCTTGAGCCTACAGCAAAAAAAAAAAAAGTTATGGGATCTCATCGGTCTGTGTCGCCAGCGTCGCCATCTTTGTTAGAGTCGTCTAGAGAAGGGTTCCTGACACGGGAGTTAGTTGTCGCAATCATTGTTTCTGAACGCAACCATATATATGACCGAATGGTTTTATGCCTGTATCCATTCATCGACTCACTCACTCTCTTCTTTCTCAACTACTCCCACGGTTAACTTCGCTCTGTAATAATTTTAAGTTTTTAATGAAAAGTCAATTTTATAAAAAAAAACTGTGTATTTTCATCAATCATCTCCAATTTGGTTCTGATCAATGTCTTCAGAGAGAGCAGTTCTCAACTTCTCACTATATTATTTTGTCTTTGATTCTTCAAGACAAGTCCATTTATATAATACTCACAAGTCTCTATCAACGTCGCTGTCGCAAGAGTCGCCGACGCCATCCTTGTCAGAGTCGTCTTGAGAAGGGTTCCTGACACGGGGGCAGTTGTCGCAAACATCTCCAATTTGGTTCTGATCAATGTCTTCAGAGAGAGCAGTTATCACCATAATATTTTGTCTTCTTTAAGACGATTGTGCCTTCAAGACAAGTCCATTTATGTAATACTCACAAGTCTCTATCAACGTCGCTGTCGCAAGAGTCGCCGACGCCATCCTTGTCAGAGTCGTCTTGAGAAGGGTTCCTGACACGGGGGCAGTTGTCGCAAACATCTCCAATTTGGTTCTGATCAATGTCTTCAGAGAGAGCAGTTATCACCATAATATTTTGTCTTCTTTAAGACGATTGTGCCTTCAAGACAAGTCCATTTATGTAATACTCACAAGTCTCTATCAACGTCGCTGTCGCAGGAGTCGCCGACGCCATCCTTATCAGAGTCGTCTTGAAAAGGGTTCCGGACACGGGGGCAGTTGTCGCAAACATCTCCAATTTGGTTCTTTCAAATATTATGTCTTCAGAGAGAGCAGTTCTCACCATATTTTTCTGTCTTCTTGAAGACGATTCTGCCTTCAAGACAAGTATATTCATATAATACTCACAAATCTCTATCAACGTCGCTGTCGCAAGAGTCACCGACGCCATCCTTGTCAGAGTCGTCTTGAGAAGGGTTCCTGACACGGGGGCAGTTGTCGCAATCATCTCCAATTTGGTTCTGATCACTGTCTTCAGAGAGAGCAGTTCTCACCATATTTTTCTGTCTTCTTTAAGACGATCGTGCTTTCAAAATAAGTCCATTTATATAATTATATAATACTCACAAGTCTCTATCAACGTCGCTATCACAGGAATCGCCGACGCCATCCTTGTCAGAGTCGTCTTGAGAAGGGTTCCTGACACGGGGGCAGTTGTCGCAATCATCTCCAATTTCGTTCTGATCACTGTCTTCAGAGAGAGCAGTTCTCACCATATTTTTCTGTCTTCTTGAAGAAGATTGTGCTTTCAAGACAAGTCCATTTATATAATACTCACAAGTCTCTATCAACGTCGCTGTCACAGGAGTCGCCGACGCCATCCTTGTCAGAGTCGTCTTGGGAAGGGTTCCTGACACGGGGGCAGTTGTCGCAAATATCTCCTATTTGGTCCTGGTCCATGTCTTCTTGGAGAGGGTTGTACTTCTTAGGGCAGTTGTCAATTTGGTTGGCGATGCCTGAATTGTAAAGAAATAAGTGATCACCGTGTTCAATTGCTCTAACCTTCATTTTAAATACTACATACATACACACGGATTTCCATTTGCTACGATCCTGACATACCTCATTTTAAATATTCTGAAGGAATAATCAATTTTTCAAATAATGACCAATCTAAGGGAATAACATTTCTTGGAGCCATGAAGTGCATGGCTCCAGCTAATGCAGTGTATAATCATACTCTTAATGGGTCATTATGGATGGTTTAAAACTATCGAGTGCCTATGCACTAATTAAAGTCTATTTTTTAATTCCGTAGACTGAAATGACAGTTAATAGTATGAACATGAAATGTCATTTCATACTATTAACTGTCATTTCAGTCTACCGAATAAAAAAATAGACTTTAGTGATATATTTGGTTTTCGGTTCGGAAGAGTAAAGACAGCATATTATCTATTCATGTGACAACTATGTAACTAACTAACATATATAAAGGATGACTCACGTTAAACGGCCGTGTCCGGGCCGGAGCTTCCGGCGCATACTTTTCTATGACAGATGACAGAGTGATCACGTGATGCTTTCCACAGAAAACGAAGCTCGGGAAGCTCCAGCCCGGACACGGCCCGGTCTAACGTGAGTCATCCTTATGGAAACTAACGCATTACGCACATAGATAGGTTATATTCATACTTGAGGAGCAGAAGAAATACTTCTGTGGGAACACTAGATTGACATCGTGTGTTTTAACGGAAACACAGAATTGTTCTGATAAGAACAGTTTGCGATCGACTGACAACTCTGCGATTAAACAGAGAAACAGGACGTGCCCTGAGAAGGGCAGTTTGCGTGCTCTGAAAAGAGCAGTTTTATATCGTCCTGAGAAGGACGGTTTAATATCCGGAGCCTGCAGCATCCCCGTCGGACTCGTCGTGTCTTCAACCAGCGAGAGCGTAGCAGCGGAGCGAGACACGGCGCACGACGAGACGATGTTGACTCCACGGCGGCCGGCGAGCGAAAGGACCGCAGCCGGCGCAAAATTCAGTTTTATTGAGAGCGACTCGCGCCGCGCATGCGCAGTGGCACGCGCGCGCGCACACTCTTCCGCGCGCCCCGCGCGGGGAACTATCTCTGTCTCACTCTATTGTAAATATGTCTCTTTCTTTGATTTTTGTATATATACCGTGTTTTCTGTAAATAAAATGCTATTCTATTCTATTCTTGTACTTACAAACAAGCGTTTGAATACTACTAACCTTCTGATAACTATATTGGCCCCAGTCTGCCATAGTGGTGACCACCGACTCTGGATAAGAAGAAAGAAGAGGATCACAACCAAGAACATGGGTCCCGATGACGAGAAAAAAAGCGATGCCCCGGCGGAAGAAACCAGCCCATCTCCGGCAGCAGCACTCCTATCTCACGATGTAGCGGCGATATCACTCTCTCTGCGTGTCCCACCGTTCTGGCGAGACCAGCCAATACTCTGGTTCTGCAGTTTCGAGGCGGCCACTGCAGAGCTGAAGAGGAGCCAGGCGCAACTCGCGCAGATGGTGATCGCGCAGCTGGAAAAACAAGACATACAGAACATAAGCGATCTCATCTACTCCCCGCCAGAAGAGAACTACTACACCGTAATTAAGAACCGGCTTATCTCTGTGTACGAAGAGAGCAACAGCGCCCAGACGAAGAAGCTGTTATCCCAAGTCGAGCTCGGAGAGCAGAAGCCCAGTCAGCTGTTACGACGCATGAAGACGCTCAACAAAGAAAAGTTTCCCGAGACTACCATACAGATGATGTGGCTAGATCATCTCCCGCCACACATACGCTCCGTGCTTACCGTCAGCGAAGCTTTCAAAATTAAAACTACGTTGGAGGACCTCGCGCTGCTCGCCGACAAAATGTTGGAGCACACGCCAACATCGTCGCACCAGATCGCCGCAGTCTCTTCTCCCGCAGTCCTACCACCTTCGCTGCTACCGCCACCACCACCTCAACCGTCTACGTCAGCTCTCGACACCCAGTACCTCATCGGCGAGATAAGAAGGCTATCACTTGAAGTCGCCGAGCTCCGTTCGAGACCGCGCGAAAACTATAATCAACGCTACAGCCGCTCAAACCGCCGTTTCCCATCACGTTCACGGAACCAATCTCAAGACCGAAGCCCACGAAGCCGCAGAAGCTCTCCGATGCCGTACTGCCATTACCACCGTCGATTTGGTATGGACGCCCAGAAATGTGCACAGCCGTGCAGTTTCAAACCAATCCCGGCAACTCCGACATCGGAAAACTTAGCGTAACGTTGGCTGCGGCGGAAACCGGCGTTACCACCAAATCACACCGCCTCTTCGTACGAGACCGAGCTACCAAACTCGTCTTCTTGGTAGACACTGGGGCGAACATCTCCGTCCTACCAAGAACACCCGGCACGAAGGCGCAAGCTCTACCTTTCCAACTGTACGCCGCCAATAATACAGTTATACCTACCTACGGCGAGAAGACGCTGGAGCTCGATCTCAATCTACGAAGACCATTCCGATGGAAGTTCATCATCGCTGCAGTGTCGAAGCCCATCATCGGTGCAGACTTCCTGGCCTACCACTACATCATAGTCGACATCACCAGGAGACGACTGATCGACGGCAAGACCCTACTATATACGGACGCACAACTCTGTACTGCAAACATACCTACCGTGCGCAGTATAGACGTGAAACAATCGTACCACAACATACTTGCCGACTACCCTGGTACAACTCGTCTCACCTCCATGAAGCTCAGCCCGAAACACAACGTTGAACATTTCATCGAAACAACCGGACCACCACTTCACTGCAGACCACGTCCGATTGCACCGCACCGCTACGAACTCGTGAAGAAAGAATTTGCCAACATGATGGAACAGGGCCTATGCAGACCAAGCAAAAGCCCTTGGGCATCACCTCTTCACGTCGTACCGAAGAAGAATGGCGAATTACGTGTGTGTGGCGATTACCGACGGCTTAACGCAATCACTAAGCCCGACCGCTACCCAATCCCACGCATACGTGATTTTACCTACCAACTCGCCGGCAAGCAAACATTCTCGACCTTGGATCTCAACCGCGCCTACCAACAACTACCAATAGCAGCTCAAGACGTCGAAAAGAGCGCCATCATAACTCCATTCGGCCTATTCGAATTTCCGAGAATGTGCCCCGGACTCAAAAACTGCGGACAGACGTTTCAACGTTTCATTCACGAAGTACTGCGCGACCTCGACTTCGTGTTCCCATTCGTCGACGACCTACTTGTCGCATCGTCCGACGAAGCCACGCACGAGAAACATCTACGCGCCATACTAAGCAGACTCGAAGACTACGGTATCACAATCAACCCGTCGAAATGCGTATTCGGACAGCCATCGGTCAAGTTCCTGGGCTACGAAGTCAGCAAAGACGGCATTCGACCACCTACCGAGAAAGTTCAAGCAATCATCGATTACCCTAAGCCGAAAAACATCGATGAACTACGAAGATTCCTCGGCATGCTGAATTTTTACCGCGAAAATATAAAAAACGCCGCACAAATTCAAGCACCACTCTGCAAATACCTACACAATGCGAAGAAGCGCGACAAGACCGAAATCAGCTGGGACGGCGAAGCTGACGAAGCGTTCGACGCGTGCAAAGCGAGCATCCAAAACGCCGCTTTGCTCGCGCACCCCTCCCATCACGCCCCGCTAGCAATATTCAGCGACGCGAGCGACAAGGCCGCGGGAGCTTCACTGAACCAATTTATCAACGACACGTGGCAACCACTCGGCTACTTTTCCAAGAAGTTCTCAGACGCCCAGACTCGCTACAGTACCTTCGATCGAGAACTACTTGCAATATACCTGAGTACGAAGCACTTCCGGAAAATGTTCGAAGGCCGAGAACTTATCATTTTCACCGACCACAAGCCGCTCACCTACGCATTCACCAAAACCAGCAATAACAACGAATCACCGCGCCGCACCCGTCAGCTGTTGTATATCAGTGAATTTACTACTGATATACGACACATACCCGGAACGCAAAACGCCGCTGCAGACGCCCTATCTCGCATCGAAGCCATCGCAAGTCCATCTCCTATCGACTACGAACAACTATCAAGAGCGCAAGAGCGAGATAGCGACACCATCCGATCACTCGCACAGCAAGACAACCTATCGATGAAACAAGTCACAATTCCCGGAACTACAGTCAAACTCTACTGCGAAACATCGACGCCGCACTTACGACCTTACGTACCCGAAGAGCATCGCCGTGCCGCTTTCAACGCAGTACACAACATAAGTCATCCTGGAATCAAAACGTCACGAAAACTCGTCGTTCAACGCTACTTTTGGCCCGGACTAAATGCCGATGTAGGCAAATGGGCAAAAGTATGCGTACACTGCCAACGTGCGAAGATTCAACGACACACCACAAGCCCTATTTCGAGTTTCCCGCCAACTACGAGATTCGAACACATTCACATCGATCTCGTAGGACCTCTACCTACTACCGCCAGCGGACACCGATACCTACTCACCATGATCGACCGCTCAACTAGATGGCCCGAAGCGATACCTTTATGCGAGATCACCGCCGAAGAAGTCGCTAAAGCTCTATACGAAGGCTGGATCTCCCGCTTCGGCTGCCCCGCTACCATCACGACCGACCAAGGACGGCAATTCGAGAGTCGAGTATTTGCGTCACTCACCCGCTTACTCGGCGTCGAAAGAACCCGTACAACGCCGTACCATGCTCAGGCGAATGGAATTTGCGAGAGATTCCATAGAAGCCTCAAGGCTGCGCTCAAGGCCAGACTACAAATCGAGAGGTCATGGATCGACATAATACCTAGCGTTCTACTTGGACTACGAGCCGCCCTACGAACAGACACCGGTGTAAGCCCAGCCCTACTCACCTACGGCTGCAGCGTACGACTACCCGGCGAATTATTAACACCTACGCGCGAAGATGTCACCATGGACTCCGATTTCGTCGAAAAACTACGAGCGACCATACAAAGCCTAACGCCGACCGCAATGATCCCGCATGGCAACAAGAAACCCATTTTCGTCCACCGCGACCTTCAAACCTGCGAACAAGTATTCGTACGAGTCGACGCCGTAAAGAAGCCACTACAAGCACCCTACGACGGACCCTACCGAGTACTAAAACGCAACGACAAAGTATTCACACTGCAGCTACCTAATCGCCAGTTGAATATTTCGATCGACCGCCTAAAACCCGCTTTCATCATCGCCGACACCGAGCAAGAAATACCTACAACTACGAGTACAACGGACATACCTACAAGTCCTACAACTTCAACGACCGCAACAAATATACCTACAGCTACGAGTTCAACGAAAACGCCTAATATAACTACAACTACGATCGCAACGAAAATACCTACAGCTACAACTACGAGTATACCTACAGCTACAACATCGAACAAAACTACGCAACCGATTGTATCACCGAGTTTACCGACATCACAACAGAACAACAACAACCAACAACAGAAAAAAGGAATCCTGAAACGAAGAAATGAACCAGACACAACCACGACCACACAAGTACCTACAAGCACGAGCACAACACGCCGAGGCCGCACTATTCGCCTGCCGGTACGCTTCGCTTGAGGGGGAACCCTGTGGGAACACTAGATTGACATCGTGTGTTTTAACGGAAACACAGAATTGTTCTGATAAGAACAGTTTGCGATCGACTGACAACTCTGCGATTAAACAGAGAAACAGGACGTGCCCTGAGAAGGGCAGTTTGCGTGCTCTGAAAAGAGCAGTTTTATATCGTCCTGAGAAGGACGGTTTAATATCCGGAGCCTGCAGCATCCCCGTCGGACTCGTCGTGTCTTCAACCAGCGAGAGCGTAGCAGCGGAGCGAGACACGGCGCACGACGAGACGATGTTGACTCCACGGCGGCCGGCGAGCGAAAGGACCGCAGCCGGCGCAAAATTCAGTTTTATTGAGAGCGACTCGCGCCGCGCATGCGCAGTGGCACGCGCGCGCGCACACTCTTCCGCGCGCCCCGCGCGGGGAACTATCTCTGTCTCACTCTATTGTAAATATGTCTCTTTCTTTGATTTTTGTATATATACCGTGTTTTCTGTAAATAAAATGCTATTCTATTCTATTCTTGTACTTACAAACAAGCGTTTGAATACTACTAACCTTCTGATAACTATATTGGCCCCAGTCTGCCATACTTCCATATAATTTATTTCTGTGCCTACGAAGTAATCTGTTATTTTTGATTAATTTTCTCATTCCATCCATCTTTGTCACACTCGTTGTTAAACACAAGGTCGTGTCTTTCTCTTTCGGTGTGCGGGAGCGCGTTAGCACGTGCACATTTACTCGCTTGTCCAGCCGCGTTTAAAGGCAACTTGTCCAATTTGTCACAAGGTAAGCGCTTCAATTTTGGAACGCCTATAACCTATCTTGAGTTATAAATCATTGATTACGTAATCTTATGTTACTCTTACCATCGTTATCAATGTCAGGGTCGCATAGATCGCCAAGTCCGTCGCGGTCTGTGTCTTCCTGGTCAGGATTGTACAGTCGCGGACAGTTGTCACAGGCGTCACCAAACTGATCGCTTCGGTCTTCGTCACGATTCATCTGATCCGGATTGTATTTGAGCCAGCAGTTATCCTACGAGGAATAAATAAAATTTTACTGTATTTATTATTTTTCAGAAAATACACTGTCAAAACTAATGTTCACCCAAACTTGCCCAAACAGAAAAACTCAATGCACAAAAAAGTCACTGACAAGTACGCTTCTTGGGACCCTATTCCCTCAGATTTCCTTCAAGGAGTACAACTTCTGAGGCCTCTGACGGCGCGTTAAAGATAAGATAAAGATAAAAGATAGTTTATTCAAGTAGGCATAATTACAATGCGCTTATGAACGTCAAATAAAGCTACACCAACACCGCCCTACAGTCCATAAAAAAAAAAAAAAAAAGCTACACCGGCTCCAACCCTACACCTGCCCCGAGAAGATTAAAAAAAATTGTTTATTTCAGACTTTTACATCCATATTGTGTTAGTCTACTTACATCTAAACTTAGAAACTAGATGTTGAAATCCCCCCTCAATTGGAGGAGGGTATCCCATTATGGGACCGGCAACAAACTCGGCGGGACACATCTTTTCAAAAAAAATTACATCTTTAACACGCATTACGAGAAAATAAGTAAAAAAAAATACAATTAAAATTACTATAGAATTCATGCAATTATACACATAAGGTGCAATAGAAATTTGATTTAAAAAAAATATACATATGTACATGGAATCATACAAATACCACTACATACAAGTAGCTCTTTCGTTTTTTTTGGGACACCTTTGAGTACAAGTTATGCATAGTATCTGCTAAGATTCAGTAGATTCCATGAATATGTTGAATAAAATGTTCAAATAATCATACAGGTCTAGCATTACGCAGAAACTTACCGGATTATTATTAATGCCGTCACCATCCGCGTCAGGGTCGCACGAGTCTCCTAAGCCATCTCCATCCGCATCCTCTTGTCCAGAGTTGGCAACGTTTGGACAGTTGTCAGCTTTGCACCGAGTCTCCGGGCAGTTGAGTTGTTGGTCTGGATAACCATCCAGGTCTGAATCCCGTCCGCAGACGGTTCCGTTGCCGGTGTAACCCATCTGAAAATAAAAATCAGAACTGTAAATGGGCGTTTTTTTTTGTTGTCCCCTACACTTTTTTTTTCAAATTTGGGATTTTTTATGTTATTTCTACTCAGAATCACGAGCTATTTCTATCCTAATACGAGAAAAAAAGTGTCCTAAAATTTCCATACTTTTTTCGATCTTTCCATTCCGCGACCGCCATACAAAGTCTATGAAAAATGGTGACGTAATGGAAATAAAAAACTTAGGACACTTTTTTTCTCCTATTAGGATAGAAAGAGCTCGTGATTCTGAGTAGAAATAACATAAAAAATCCCAAATTTGAAAAAAAAAGTGTAGGAGACAACAAAAAAAAACGCCCAGATATGTCACCGCTTTTTTAGCATGTTAGAGTATTCCACTACTGAGCAAAGGTCTTTCTCCTTGATCTAGATGACTCTTGTTGACTGTTGATCTAGATGACTGTTGTACTTTTTCCGGCCAGCTGCTACGGAAGGCGTCAAAGTAATCCCGTCATCTTCGTCTGGGTCTGCCCCACTAGCCAACCTTTCTGAATGCTTGCGGTAGACGTGACGGGCCAGACCCACTTGAACTTGGCGGTCTTCTCACATCCGTCAGCTATGCGTGTTTTTAGGGTTCCGTACCCAAAGGGTAAAAACGGGACCCTATTACTAAAACTCCGCTGTCCGTCCGTCCGTCCGTCCGTCCGTCTGTCACCAGGCTGTATCTCACGAACCGTGATAGCTAGACAGTTGAAATTTTCACAGATGATGTATTTCTGTTTCCGCTATAACAACAAATACTAAAAACAGAATAAAATAAAGATTTAAGTGGAGCTCCCATACAACAAACGTGATTTTTGACCGAAGTTAAGCAACGTCGGGCGGGGTCAGAACTTGGACCGTTTTTTTTCTTGTTTTGCTCTATTTTTTGTTGATGGTGCGGAACCCTCCGTGCGCGAGTCCGACTCGCACTTGGGCGGTTTTTAGAACAATCAAAACTGCAAGTACTTACAGCGCACACACACTTCTGTCCATAGCCGCAAACAGCGTTGAACTGCCTACAGTAGTTGATGTCGCAGCGCTGGATGAGGAAATCAGAGTCGTAGCACGAACTGCTTGTGTTCACGTAGTAGTTCCCTCCGCATGGCACGCATGTAAACGAACCCTAGAATACAAGACATTGTTTAGGTGTACTGGTATATTAATTAACCTTCTTGGAAGACCATGTAGACTGGGGATCTATATCTGAATCCCTAAAGTCTTTTCTCCTATCTTTGCATTCCCTAATATTGTTTGTCATAATGATCAGTTGTCCTAACACTAAAAACCCTAATTTTGGTTTCCCTAATTATTGATTACTTATCCTAATGTTATTAAGCATATTTTCTTTTTTGCGAGGGTCACAGTTCTAACCCTAACCTGACCCACTTTTGTGGCAGCAAGTTCTAAAACCTAACCATTTTTCAGAACCTTACCTACATTATGTAAAATAATCGTTATGACAATTGATCGTTAGGGCATGTGCCCATTAGGACAAACCAGTTAGGGCAAGTGATTTTAGGATAAACGTTGTTAGGGATTCAGAATGACACCCGTAGACTGGCCAACGCCGACATATTGACAACAAGCCATACTCTGATAGTTGAACCATCCCACACTCCTAAATCCATATTCCGCGCCTTGCTAGCTTAACTCATGTAACTTTAACCTTCCACGCCGTGTCAAACACAAAAGCTGTCACTAAGACGCCACATCATTGAAGTGTCAAAACTGAAGTTGAACATTATGTATACGCACGTAGGTCGATGTTGCTCTGTGGTCTATGACCGATTAATCGGTCTTTGGCGTTGAACCCACGGTGCGGATATATCGGTCATTGGCGTCCAAAAGGTTAAAAGACGCTTTATTTCATAAGAATGTGTTCTTTAAGTATAGCATTAGCGTTGATTATAGTATTTTATGCAACCGTTGTTTAAGAGAGGTCAAAAAAGGCGAGTGGCGTACTCACCTAACAGTAATTGTTAATAAAGACGCCACGAGTATTTTTTGACTCAGTTAAACAACGTTGCATACAATACTTTTTCTACGACCAAGCACTTACTTCTAAATAAAATTGTAAATTTAACAAATATTTTTAATTCAAGTAGGTAGCAGAAATGGAGGGTACGGGCGGGAAAAGAACGAATGAATGAATGAAATAAAAAAAAACATGTCTATGGTTCACTTATTTGTCAGAGATGACATTTAAAATAAGATTGGCAACACTGTATTTTATTCGATATTTTGTAAGTGCTCATTACACGAAGTATCGTAAAAGTGCCAAAAAGATATTGCGTGTATGCACAAATTCTTTTGGGGAATAGACTAAAGACTTGTCTTGACAACTATAAGATAGGGTTTTAAAGGTGTGCACGACCCTTTAAATCACAAATAAAAGTGTGGGAGTAGAAAAAAGACTTTATTCTTACCGGCGTATTAACACACAGCCTCCCCCTCTGACAATTCGACCGTCCCTCCGCACACTCGTCTATATCCTCGCAGCGTTCGTTCCTGCGCTCGTCGCCAGCGCCGCTCCAGCCCTGGCTGCCGGTGTACCCGTACGGGCAGGGGCCGCATTCGAAGCCACCTTCGAAGTTGCGACAGGAGACTAGCTCGTCACAGGGGCGGATCAGATCGCATTCGTCCATGTCGACGCAGGAGTGACCTACCAGGATAAAAGGAAACATAATTATTCAAAACACGTACGTAAAAGAGATGAGCAGTTAGCACGGTACGAAAGAATTAGTTGTCATCGGTAGGTAACTTATCATTTAAATTTATAGACGTATATCTCAGGACGGGCCTTACAGGCACTAAAATGTTATTAGTTCAGCGGTGCCACTCACGAATTCGAGCCAATCATGCAGTACTTATAATGCAACTAGGTATTTGCGACCAATCGCGTTGTAGCGTTGTCACACCGCTGTACTGGCTCCATTCATGTCCCATTCTTGTTGCCCATAAGGCCAGTCCTAAGATATACGTGAATGTTTAAATTCTACTCTTGTTTTCGCGTACTCTTAACATGGACGATTTTTTTTTTGCACAACTGGTCACCTGACTGATGAGTCAGGTCAATATCATCGACGTTACAATATAGATGGGAGATCAGATGATGTTGGTTAAGTGATTTTGATTGGGATGATCTGGTAGTTGAACTTACCATTCCACTCATACCCCCTGCTGCAGCTCTCGCACTCGTAGAACGGGCTTTCTGTAAGAGGGGTGCACCGCCTCTCGCCACACGGTCTCCGCGTGTCACAGACGTGGTAGCAACCTGGCCGTCTGCGTTGCCAAAGCAAGGCCGCCTTAGTGAACAACATTACTCATCTCAAGTCATGACTTACCATTCCACTCATACCCCCTGCTGCAGCTCTCGCACTCGTAGAACGGGCTCTCTCTAAGAGGGCTGCATCGTCTCTCGCCACACGGTCTCCGTGTGTCGCAGAGGTTCTCGCACCGCTGGCTGTCAGCTGTAACGTAGTACATTTTTCAAAACTTTTGAAAATATTTTTGAATAAGGTCAACCGAGATAAATGCGTATCTTGTGGTAAATACGTCTTTTGAAGATATCTCCGAAACGCAACATATTATAGCGTTGAGTGACCACACTTCGAACAGAGAGGGTTGCGTTAGTTCTAAAATGTTCCGTTTGTGGTTACGCCCATCGGTCCCTCATCTCAAATAAAGACTTAGTGGAAATGAGATGGTCCATTCATATCCTCTGCTGCAGCTC
Source organism: Cydia amplana (assembly GCF_948474715.1). Classification (NCBI taxonomy): domain Eukaryota; kingdom Metazoa; phylum Arthropoda; class Insecta; order Lepidoptera; family Tortricidae; genus Cydia; species Cydia amplana. Next base: position 12,720,613 of record NC_086084.1, on the reverse strand, counting down.
TCGCACTCATAGAACGGGCTCTCTCTAAAACGCTTGCACCGCCTGTCGCCGCCGCACGGTCTCTATGTGTCGCAGACGTGCTAGCACCACTGACCGTCAGAGCAGGACCGCCTTAGTCAACAACATTACTTATCTCAAATCATGACTTACCATTCCACTCATACCCCCTGCTACAGCTCTCGCACTCGTAGAACGGGCTCTCTGTAAGAGGGGTGCACCGCCTCTCACCACACGGTCTCCGTGTGTCATAGACGTGGTAGCACCACTGACCGTCTGCGTTGCCAGAGCACGGCCGCCTTAGTCAATCACATTACTTATCTCAAGCACTTACCATTCCACTCATACCCCCTGCTGCAACTCTCGCACTCGTAGAACGGGCTCTCTGTAAGAGGGGTGCACCGCCTCTCGCCACACGGTCTCCGTGTGTCACAGACGTGGTAGTACCACTGGCCGTCTGCGTTGCCAGAGCACGGCCGCCTTAGTCAACAACATTACTCATCTCAAGTCATGTATCTCAAGCACTTACCATTCCACTCATACCCCCTGCTGCAGCTCTCGCACTCGTAGAACGGGCTCTCTGTAAGAGGGGTGCACCGCCTCTCACCACACGGTCTCCGCGTGTCACAGACGTGCTAGTACCACTGGCCGTCTGCGTTGCCAGAGCACGGCCGCCTTAGTCAACAACATTACTCATCTCAAGTCATGTATCTCAAGCACTTACCATTCCACTCATACCCCCTGCTGCAGCTCTCGCACTCGTAGAACGGGCTCTCTGTAAGAGGGGTGCACCGCCTCTCGCCGCACGGTCTCCGCGTGTCGCAGACGTGGTCGCAGCGCTGGCCATCGCCGTCGTAACCGCCGGGGCAGGACCCGCAGCGGGGGCCGGCGGTGGTTTCTTGACATTGAACTCCTGTGACAAATAGATAAATTATAGAACCTGAAGCATTACGTAGAGAAAAAAGCTTATCCATGTATTGTAAAAGACTATTTGGTGTGTGGCCTATGGAATAAAAATTAAATTCACTTGTATAGGAGAGTTTTAGAAACTGCCCTCAAACCTTTCGTTTTCTACTCAAGAATCGCTATGCTTGTCAGTGGATCTTATTAATATTCTTCGTGATTGTCTTAAAATTCAGGTAGACACAACGAGTGTTTGTGTTACTATTAGCCACTGACAATCCAACCTCTAGACTGAGATTAGGCCAATTCTTTCATGAAACCGATGCTGCCAAAAATACGGGGGTGCGGGGGGACGAGGTGAGCGAATCCCGAGCCGTGATTGGTCCGTTCAAAGACACGGACCAATCACGGCACGGGATTGACTCGAAGATGGAGTAACGCTACCGTATGTGTGGCAGAGGGGGTAGCGCGACTATGCTATGTCTAGAGGTTGGATTGTCTGTGCTATTAGCTCAGCATCTTTTTATTCTTCCATTACCAACTGCCTCTCTTTCCTTACCTTCCACTTGTATAATGATCATCATAAGAAAAAGGACCTGCCTTAGCAGATAAATCTTCCGACTTCGATACGATCTTTCGTGAAAATCTTTATAAGGTGTTTTTAGGCACATGACACAACTTCAGCCGATAAAATAATGAGAATGATCAGTCTCCGCACATATCCATTTGTAACTAACCTTCAAAACACTTAATCTGGGAACAAGATCTCCTGTAGCACTGTTCGCCGTTGCCATGGAAACCTGCAGGACATTGCCCGCAGCGGTATCCACCGTCGGGTAAATCTTGGCAGCGCACACCTGGAAATATACTTAGATAAAAATAGTTTCCTAGAAATAAACAAAGTGGACTTGACCTAGAGCTGTCCTTTGTGTTTTCAGTAGGGAATATTACGCGAAACTCTGCGTAGGGGGCGCCACTACCACAATTAGTCACAATCTGAGAGTCTACCGCAAATGAGAGTCGAAATTTTGTTATCTAACCTCTCTATCACACATGCTCATTCGATTCTTTACTTCCTAGATAACAGAGTTTAGATTTTCGCGTTTCCCGGTAGGCCCTTTGTAAACGTAAACAAATGGCCTTGATGATAATGATGACATTCTTATAATAGGTATGTCATATTTTATTGTCTGGGAAAACATGTCAAAAAACAGCTCAAGGCACAGTATGTATAAGTTACTCTGTGGTTTACGACGTGTGCTAGTGCTGCACTCTGGCGGCAGAACATTGCAGTAATACCCCCTATTGAAATAATATATAACTTTCAATAACTCACGTCCTCCGAAGCACGGGTTTGAGCTGCAGGCGGTTTGGCAAGTTCTTCCGTCGCTTGTCTGACGACCTGGACACCGAGCGCACCGGAAACCTTCCGCCGTATCCGTGCAATATTCACCTAAATTATTTTAAAATGGTTACAAAACTACGCGTTTCACTTTTTAGTCATGAGTGAAAAGTGATGACTCACATTAGACCGGGCCGTGTCCGGGCCGGAGCTTCCGGCGCTTACTTTTCTATGACAATGATGACAGGTGATTCGTGCGTGATGCGTTCCATAGAAAACAAGGCGCTGGTAGCTCCGGCCAGGTGATGGCCCGGTCTAACGTGAGTCATCCTTTACAAGTATACAAATTGAACCTTATTCCATTCATGGAATACCTACCTATAGGTTCTTAAACGAAAAAATTAGTAAAGCATCAAAAGCATATTCATGCAGTCGTTAGTAAATCATCAAAAGCATATTCATGCAGTCGTTAGTAAAGCATCAAAAGCATATTCATGCAGTCGTTAGTAAAGCGTCAAAAGCATATTCATGCAGTCGTTAGTAAAGCATCAAAAGCATATTCATGCAGTCGTTAGTAAAGCATCAAAAGCATATTCATGCAGTCGTTAGTAAAGCATCAAAAGCATATTCATGCAGTCGTTAGTAAAGCATCAAAAGCATATTCATGCAGTCGTTAGTAAAGCATCAAAAGCATATTCATGCAGTCGTTAGCAATTCACGGATATTTTTACTTCGTCCCGTTCTTATTGCAACCACCACCCTTTTTAGGGTTCCGTAGCCAAATGGCAAAAAACGGAACCATCATGTCTGTCCGTCCGTCCCTATGTCACAGCCACTTTTTTCCGAAACTATAAGAACTATACTGTTGAAACTTGGTAAGTAGATGTATTCTGTGAACCGCATTAAGATATTCACACAAAAATAGAAAAAAAACAATACATTTTGGGGGTTCCCCATACTTAGAACTGAAACTCAATTTTTTTTTTTCATCAAACCCATTCGTGTGGTGTATATGGATAGGTCTTCAAAAATGATATTGAGGTTTCTAATATCATTTTTTTCTAAACTGAATAGTTAGCGCGAGAGACACTTCCAAAGTGGTAAAGAATGATTAAAACTAAAAAAAATATATGATGTACATTACCATGCAAACTTCCACCAAAAATTGGTTTGAACGAGATCTAGTAAGTAGTTTTTTTTAATACGTCATAAATCCCCTAAATACGGAACCCTTCATGGGCGAGTCCGACTCGCACTTGGCCGCTTTTTTTCACCACCAATATTTAAGTAAAATTTAAACTTTCACTGGCTTTCAGTACATCAAAACGGAAACAAAAAATAGTAACAATTAACTATTTAACTTGTTTTACTTTGCTTTTATTTTAGTTTTAAGTTTTAATATTTAGTTTGATATGGGTGTACTATCTACTGTACGTGATGCCTGAAAATAAAACTTTATTTATTTATTTATTTTTATTTTATTTAAAAACCTCGCTCCAAGGATTTGAATTATATACCAGCAAAACAGTATCCTCTACATTTTTCAGTGTGTTCTTCTCTAGGCGTTGTGCTAAATATCGAGGTGCGTTTGTGACATATCCCTTACCATTACTGCAAGGTCGCCTGTCGCAGCTGACGGGCCTGCAGCGGCGCCCGTCGCCCTCCATGCCGGTCGGGCACGGCCCGCAAGCGATGCCTGTGGCGGTGTTGCGGCAATCCACTCCTGACATGTAAAATCAATAAGGATTCAAATAGTTTAGGAGTATTTGGGTCATTTCAATCAAATACATCATATAGTAGGGGAGCCCAAGAGGGGATTTTTGTGTTTACTCGAGCGCGTCAGATTAAGATATGAGTGATATCTTGCTACCCCGTGTAGCCTTTACCCCTTTTAGCCATCTATGTTGAGCGCTTGGTTGGTGGGGGGTTGGTGGGGGGTTCAACAAATTGTATTATAAGCAGATTGTGGATTTGGTCATAATAGTCCAAATTAACGCTATAATTGTGCTAAATTACTAAATCTGATAATTATTTGTAGGCATTTCCTTAATCTGACGGTTACAATGTAAAAATTAGGCGTCAAATTTGTGTTCGTCAGATTAAGAAAATGCCTACAAATAAGTTTTATATTAAGTTATAGAGAAAATATAGCATTAACGTGGACAAAAACGACCAAACCCACAAACTGCTTAACGATTTTTTAACCCTCCACCAACCTCCCGAAATTAAAAAAAATTGTAGACGCTTACCGGCTCGCTGGAAAAAAAACTTTATATATTTTTTTTTCTTCTTATCATCTAATATTTCGATTCCGATAGGCCTGTACGACGCTCGAGTAAGTACCTACACATTTAGTATCGTCGGCTCCCCAACTATCATGGTGTCGGGTGGTTCCGGAAATCACTCATCATATTAGACTCCATTTTCGTAATTACTCCGAATAATATATGGAGGGTTTTTGGTCTCTCGAGTCGAATGATGGTCCCTAATATGACGATTTTATCAAGTCTCGTTTGGTTGGGCTTAATTTAAAAAATAATTTATGAAATATGTTTTTGCCGTATTTTGTTGCATTTCTAAATAAATTCATGTTCTAAACTTCCAAAAAAAATTCTACAAATATATTATATAGGTAAACCTACTCCACATAAAAATGATCTGTAAGTACAGAGCTTTCATATGAGATCTTTACCTACTTCACTTTGTTGTTATAAACGTGCAAAGAATAATCTTAATGATCCTTACACTCTTCTTTTTAATAGGTTAACTACGAATCCGGCCTCACTCATTAAGGTATAGATGTCCGAGATCTCGTCACCGTTCATGTCAACTTTGTCAATAAAGGTAAGAGCAGGGTGTCATCTATTGGGCTTTAGCGTATCAAGCACTGGAACATTTACCTTAAATAATTTATCGAATTTAATCGAATTTAAACTGACTTAAAACAAGTGAGTCTAAACCGTAAAACTATTCAATGTTAAATAATTTAATTTAAAAAAGGTTTAATTTTTGTTTTGTCAACATTTTCTAAAATATGAGATTACATATACTAAATAATGGACTAGTAGAGAATCACGGCTGTTAATATGCTTTAGGATATGGCCAACTAAATACCTACTACATTTTAAGGATGACTCACGCTAGACCGGCCTGGGCCTGGGCCGAGACAACCGACACTTCATTTTCTATGACAAGTGACCAGTGATTACGAGATGCTTTCTATAGAAAACGAAGTGTCGGATGCCTCGGCCCGGACCCGGTCCGTTCTGTGAGTCATCCTTTAGTTACCAAACCTTTCATGAGTAAATTATTATCTCTCAATCAAGGGCGTCCAAAACAATTTGAGGTCGCAATTTGAAGGGACAAATTCAAATTTGCCTACGGAGTTACCGGTATATTTGTATACATATTCATGAACTCAGGGCGCGTACCGCGAAAATCGAAGTTCGCAAATTGCGGGCATTCTTCTCTGTCACTCTAATTATGCCTTCATTGGAGTAAAAGAGAAAGATCCCCGCAATTTGCGAATTTCGGTTTCCGTGGTAGCCCCTCAGGCTAATCAAGCAACTTTACGTTTATTCGGAACAATTTCACGTGGGCAAAGTAACTCTGTAGGCAGATTCTGTAGAGGTGAAATAAAACGCGTTGTGACAAGCGAATTTTTTAATAACACCCACACAATTACAGTAAGTTGCTTGATTACCTGTATCCTTACAGTGGGCTCATAAAATGTGGAGCAGAACTGAGAACATTAGTTGTTAATCTTGAACTAAGAAATCATTGACGTATATCTCGGGACGGGCCTTACTAGTTCAGCGGTGTCACTCACGAATTCGAGCCAATCGTGCAGTCTAACGCAACTAGTTGCGACCAATCGCGCGCGTGATGCGAACTCATCAACCAATCGCGTTGTAGCGTTGTCACACCGCTGTACTGGCCCCATTCATAATTCCCGTAAGGTCAGTCCTGAGATAGTCAATGTAAGAACTCCATGTAATTTTTTACTTAAAATTGCTCAACATTTTTGTGAGCCGACTGTAACCAATAACCACGAATATAAATTTGAAATAAGAACTAGAGAAATAAGCTAAAGAAAACACAAACATTCAAAAGGTACAAAAATTAAAAAAGTTAAGTACAAATATAGTTCTAATAGGCATGATTCAAGAAGCCTAATGTCGTACTACCCTAGGTGTCGTCTACTTTTCAGGTTTTATTCAAAATACATGCAGTATATGAATCGCTGAATTGGAAACATTCAGGCTTTTAAATCTTCCCGATTAACTACCCTTAACCTACTGGAAAAATACCACACATAGGTTAATTTTGGTCCTTTTTTCTGCGCACTTGATAGACAATAGATAATTAATGAACACGCACACAAAATACCATGTGTCATGGTTTCAAATACTAAAATAGATATTCTTAGGTCATTCTCTACATATAGATGCATAGGCATAGGCCCAGGCCAGTTTAGATCCAGATCTAAACTAATCATACTATTAAGGGCGGGTTGCACCAAGCACTCAACTGAACAGCGTTAAATATATCTGTCATCGCAGCTCTAGCATAGAAGATTTTTTTTACGGTTAAGGGACTTCGTTGACGGATGGTTTGATGCAATGCAAGAGTACCGAGATCAACTACAGACATAAAATTTAAGGTTGACGAGCCTACAAATCCTTCATGAAGAATATATTAACCGCGGTAGCAGGAAGAGTCGGTGCAGCGCTCAATCGCCGGTGTGGGCTGGCGATGGCAACACTCCCGCAGCTGTCGGTTCAGGCTGTCGATGGTGCCTTTCTGGTCTGCGATCTCGTTGCGCAACTTATTTATCGTCTGGGACAGGAGTTCTAGCTGGCGGATCACACGATCTGAAAAGAATTTGGTAACGTTTAGGATGGTGTTGGCACCGTCGATTCAGGCAGACCGAAAAGCTACGTGCTGCTACGAGAAAACGGTCTTAGAAGACCTTCCCTCGATTTCAAATTAATGAAGATTGGCTTTTACAGATTTTGAAAAAAACATACAGGGTGCGAGAAAAGGTCATTTTTGACAAACTTTTTTTTTATGCCAATCGATCCCATTCCTATTGAGGATCAAAAGCTTGTATGGAACCAAAAAAAAATTTCCGGCTAGAAAAACCACAAATCGAGGAAAACTTTTCCCATACAATTTGTAAGAAAATGAAAACTTTTATTTTTCACATGCTATTTTTGTATGCCAATCGATTCCATTCCTATCCAGTATCAATAGTTTCCTTGGGGTCAACTTTCGATAATGTACTAAAAAGCCACAAATTAAAAAAAACTTTTCCATACATTTACTATGGAGCAAAAGTGAAATTTAATTCACATTTTTTATCTGCCCAATCAATCCTTTTACATTTAAGGATCATAATACTGTATGAAGACATTGCTGTAAGACTGAACGCCTATAATCTATCTTGAGTTACAAATCATTGATCTAACTGAACTAAATCTCTTACCATCACAATCTATATCAGTGGACGGTATGTCCCCCCTCGGCGGGCCCGGGGTTGGCAGCACGCCGTTGTCGATAGCGTTGGCCCTGTAGTCGTCACCCTGCATGTCGTCCAAGTGTCGCACGTCAACCATGTCGGAGTTGCCGACGCTCACGAGCGGGTTGCCGGGGTTGCAGTTGAGCGTGTCGAGGGCCGCGCGTTGGTTGCCGTAGATCTCTACTGGGGCGTTTTCTTCGTGGTACTATAAATGGAAACGGGCGGTTGTTAAAATCTTATACGATAATAGAATGAAGAATGAAAGTTCTAGGAAGTGTGGATATAGAAGTGGATCAAAAAATTGCAAGATTAGACTATAAACAACGCACAGATGAAACTGAAGAAAAGAAACATATGAGTAAAGACTTGTCTATGTCACAGGGCGGACACGCCATACATCAAAAATGATTTGCGTTTATATGTGTGCGCGGCAAGTCTGTACACGCGTCATTGAGTTTCTGACGGAATCTCAGTAGAGCGACTTACGCACACATTCATGTCGCGGCCGAGGTAATCCGAATCGGGGCGGGGCGGTGAGTGTCCGTTCTGTATGATAATACTATTACTTATTCTGTGTCTATGTGTGACAACCGAATAGTATGGTCAATGCCGGCCCGAGCCCTTGATCAGGGTAGAGCGAAATCGGGTTTTGGCGCCTTTCGTTGAAGTTTTCAAGCGTATTTTACAACCCCCCCCCCCTCGCCACACTCGCATCTTTTAAAACTTTTTTTTTCTCATTTGGCGCCCCCCTTGCCATCCGGCGCCTAGAGCGGGCGCTCCACTCGCTCTACCCTAGATCCGGCCCTGAGTATGGTACTCTGGTACTCTGTTACTTCTTGATAATTTTGCCTGCAAATATCTGAGGATAATGACGTCATAGTTTAATAAAAATACTCTTGATTTTTGATTTTTGATCGATCACCATGTTGGAGGGCATAATAATACTCACCAATCTACTCTTGTCATTAGCAAGCAGCGCCAGCAGGTCGTATCTCCCTGGCAGTGCGTGATGATGCAGAGGTTTGCAGCCCACTAGGAGCTTCACTTGGTTCCGAGACACTACAAGAGTCAGGACGCTCTTGGTATCTAAGCCTAGAAGCCAGGACACCGACTTCAGGTGACCGCCGTATAGGCTCTCTAGTGAAACTGAAATATAAAGGAAATATTGCGATCAGAATCTATTACCAATATTATCTACGAGAACGTCAAGTATTAATCGACTTTAGAAATTTCAAGTACGGCTATTAGGATGTTTATCCCTCCCCCTTGTAATCTCATGAATAAGGTACTTGTAGAAAGGTAGAGAGAGGGCAATAGAGAGTAAGTACTCTCTCCAGGCGGATGTTATGCCCGGGGACCGAAGTCCACTAAGAGATAGTCAGAAGGAGTATACAGGGTGCCCAGTAATTAATGGATAACCATCTAACCACCAACAGGGCACCTTAGGCTGGTCCAGAAAATGCACTTATAGGTCTAGTAAAAGTTTCTTGGTTTTCGAAATAATCGAACTTTTCTGTCTTTTTTAATGGCTAGCTCCATACTTCAATTTTAGAAAAGTGCGATTATCTCGAAAACCACGAAACTTTTACTAGACCTATAAGTGCATTTTCTGGACCAACCTAAGGTGCCCTGTCGGTGGTTAGAAGGTTATCCATTAATTACTGGGCAACCTGTATATGTACTTATAGTAAGTGTGATTTAAAAACTCCGTAAGCGCGATGTAGGTTTCTATCAAATCGCGTTCTAGCTTCCTAACGCCATCTGTTAGAACATTGTGGCACGACGACGACAGTGACACAGGAGACGCCACATACTCATCCCTATACTCGTGATTATGAAATAAAATTGTCAATAATCGTCCCACTCACCCTTATGGCTCTTCCTGTTGTAATAGAGCGAGACAGAATCATCGTCCTCGCCCTTCACGTGCAGTAAGTCTGCCCTCCTGGTTCCTTTGGCATGTGGTCGGAGGACGATGGCTACTTCCCCGCCGCTCTGTGCTGATAACGCTGCAGCTATAGCGTTGTTTGTGGCCTCTGGAATATTAAATAGATTCATAAACATCGGAAAACTGACTAGTTAGGTATGTAATTGGTCACAATAAATCATCAAAAATTTAACCCTGTGTTAACGGTTAGTGGCAATGGCAAACCATGGATGGTGCATGTGGCTATAAGGATTAAATCAGTCTAGTTACTACAATTTCAAAATCTATATGTAAACCTTGAGGGCTAATTTAGACGGTGCGAGAACTCGCATGCGAGTTTCATTACATTGAGTCATTTGATCGGTCAGCTCAATTCATGTAGGAACCTCAATGGTCCGCAATATAACTAAAATCGTATACGAGTTCGCGCGCCGTCTAAATGAGCCCTATTATATCACGTGACTATTCATAGCATCAATGATTTTTTTTCTTTTCGTTTGGCCTTTGTTTGATGATTGCCATCTTGGCTTGCCCTGGTTTACGGTATAGCTTCGGATTTCCAGCTCTCCACTGAACAATCTATATAATTCCAACATAACTGAGCCCTTTAGATTTGCGGTATTGACAAGTTAGCGCCATGATGCGTCAACATCGCATGTCCCACCAGTGACCAGGAAGACCGTAGAAGGAGGCGCGAGTTTTTGCGCGCACCGTTACGCGTCGTACGCGCACCTTCAATTGCAACTTACGGGATTCGAGAGCAAATACGCGTACGGTACTGTTAGCTCTTATTTTAATCGATCAGCTGGTGGATAAACTGGTCAGAGGAAGTACCTTTATTATGTAACACCTCCATAATTCCATATTAAAAATAAGAACAGTATAGGAGAATAATATAAACAGCGGCAACAGCATAAACAAAACATAACACAAAAAACACACACATACACACACGTTTGTTATCTGAAAATAAATAATTTGTATTTGTATAAACTTCTTAGTCGTGTCGCTAGCCTAAAAACCCAAAGATTTCCGAGTAACTAACAACAATGTACTCTACCTATTCTCTTTATACAAGTTGCACCAAAAATCTAGTTACAGCCAAGTGTAAAAATATGGGTATAGACAACTTACTCAAAGATATGTCCCATAGGTCTTAATGCTGACATATAAGAGCTATGGGACATATTTTTGAGATGATTTGTGCACACATATTTTTACACTTACGTACACGATAAAATGAAGATGCCTGATAGCTTATTAGTCGTTCTTCTTAGGTCTCTGCCTAAGGAGTGCGGAAAGAGTCGTGAAATGTAATATGGGCTCTCTTACATTCCACGACTCTTCCCTTTCCGCACAGACTCTACCTACCTTTTTCAGTCAGAGCTTTGGATTGTTTTCCTTATTTCAGTATTACAAAGAATCGTCAACCTCGTTACCAATAAACATCAGCAACAATGACTAAAATCAAAATTATCTACACCCGCTCTTATTCTCTGAACAACAAGTTGTTTTATCATGATCACCTCAATCGCTAAGTTTGCTTCCGACTAAGAAACGATTTTTTTTGTATAAATAAAAATATCCATCCAATAAGACTCATTTAACTCTCCAAGCGATTGAAGTCCGTATTATAAGAGCATTACGTAATGATTAGAGATGGGTCGAATATTCAGTAACTATTCGGTATTCCGCATATTCGGCATATTTTTCAATGTTCTTATTCGGCCGAATAGTTCGGTTCGAATTGCCGAATATTTACCGAATAAACGATTTTTTTTAAGGACGTCCGCTAGTTAGCGCGGGTCTGAGACGTTTCCTTTTCTTTTCAAAAACATTCCTGGATTTCCTGGTCGGTCGGGAGAAGAAGGGTCAAGGCTTACAGACCGCGGACCTGAATAATTTTGCTTTCACTGGTTTAGGTAGTTTTAGCCCAACCGAATATTCGGCAAAGTCCATATTCGGCCCATCTCTAGTAATGATCTAACAGCAAAGAAACTGAATAAAGTACCTAACAAAGCCGCGCTGAGTCAGTGAGCGTAAATAGCGGTAGCGACTCAGCTGTCCCTAGGGATCGTCCTCAACAAATCCTGGTACTAATAAGTTGTGGGATCGACCTAATTATGTTGTTTCTTGCTTCTTTCTTTCGTATTATGATTTCTCTTTCCTTGTTATGAGTCTTTCTATATTTTTGATCTGAGGGTATAAATAAACAGGTACCTAATAAAAATGCAAAATAATAATGCGAATGCAAAAATAAGGCAAATGGATAATTATTCGCGTTTATTAAATTTTACAGAAATTAGGTAAGTTTCATTTGGTATGTTATATATTTTTTCCACATTATGGAATGACTCACGTTAGACCGGATCGGAGCCGGGCCGGAGCTTCCGGCGCTTCGTTTTCTATGGAAAGCACCACGTGATCACCGATCAACCGTCATAGAAAAGGACATGTCGAACGCCTCAGTCCCGGCCCGGACCGTTCTAGCGTGAGTCTGAGTAATCCTTTAGTCTCTACGAGACATATCGGAGTAAACAAGGTGGTCAAAATACCTGAGCATGCAGGTGTGCCCATTTAAATTAGAACCGCGATCAGAGGGCCCATCGTGAAAATTGAAATTCCGTTATCCGCCTCTCTATCACTCTTTCATATTCGAGCAATAGAGAGGCAGATAAATCAATTTAGATTTTCGCTTTAGACTCTCTTATATCATCATAAGTATATTTGAGCATATTTTTCACTTCAATATACCTACCTCCCTCTACTCTACCTCATCATCTTCCTCACGTTGTCCCGGCATTTTGCCACGGCTCATGGGAGCCTGGGGTCCGCTTGGCAACTAATCCCAGTAATTGGCGTGGGCACTAGTTTTTACGAAAGCGACTGCCATCTGACCTTACAACCCAGAGGGTAAACTAGGCCCGTATTGGGATTAGTCCGGGTCCGGGGGTGTGTGTTAGGTCAGGGTTGGGTTAGGGTTAGTATCTATATCTACCTAATAACAACTATATACCTACTATACTTAACACGGCACTGAGCGAACTGCGGGGTCCCTTCTACTCTGTAACAGCTGCTTTCGACTCCAAAATACACAATTTCACTCGTCCAAGCACCATAATTTAAATTTATTCCACCTAATATAATATTCAAATGAGTTTAAGACTGCAACCCGAGCCGTATTTGGTAAAACTTGCCCACGCTTCTCCTTTCATGCCGATTCTCGCTTTATATGGAGACAGCTTTAAGCTCGTTATGATTACGATGGTATAACGTCATACCTACAGTTGTTGATATGCAACGAAAGAATGTTTAGTTTACAATGTACCTACACCTTTGTTTTAGTATAAGGTCAATGTGACTAATTCCGTCAAGGGGGTTATTCCGTCCACGAGCGAATATTTCTTTGATTTTCAATAGTAGGAAAACAAAAACAATTTGCTGTTGATTGCTGAAACTAAAAGCAATCGCTGCTTGGTCGATGAATTTATCAATTTTGTTCGTTGTTCGAGAAAAACGCTAATGGACGGAATAGTCCCTATGACGGAATCAGCCACATTGACCTTATTTGAGAGTAAGAGTGGCAGAATATATGTATGTCACTAATAAGAAGAATAGCGACTTGAAAGGAGCCACTTGTTTTTTATGGTTCTGTACCTCAAAACAGGATTATTTGTATAATTTTTAGATAAAAAAATTACAGCTATTTATGAAATTAAACGTAAATTGAGCATTCCCCCGTTCCCTTATCTCCGAAACTACTGTGCCTAAAATTAAAAAATGTTTTCCACATATAAGAAGATTTCGGGAATACTTATAATAATGCCAATCGTGAGTTGATTTTATGACAAAAAGAGAAAAAAATAAGTAAAAAAAAAAATTATGTAAAAAAATAGCCCTTGGGTCACGAGTCCATCTTGCATTTAGTTACTAAACCAATTAATAAGCTCGAATTTTTATTATTGACCATTTCTCTCATCAACTCACCTCACAATAGTACATTACTGCAGACGCCGGGAAAGAAGGGCTTGCCGGGTGAGTAGGTATAGCCGGCCGACCGTAGGGAGGCCGGATAGTGATACGAAGCCGGCAAGACCTTTTCACGGCTAGGCATGTATAGTGCTTTTCTCAAACATGCAATAAAATAAAAAAATACACCACTCAAAAAAAAACAAATTTATAATCTTTATAATAAAAATCCAACTTCACAACAAAAGGTTTTTAATTTTCCTTCCAGTCCCGCCATAATTGTTTTTTTTACGGAAGTCGTCTGTATTTTGCGGGTGTTCTAATAGACCTTATTAGGGCCATTATACACAATCTGATAATAAGAATCTCAATTTCTATAAATCAAATAAATGCAGAGGATTTTAAATATTGTCTATGGTCTCTGCTGACTTACGTATAGACACAATTTTAAATTTATTCATCAACACATTGAATCATACAGATTCGTATTCTTAATATCAGTACGTTCGTGTATAACAGGCGTTAACACGGATATTTTGGTCCGATAACCATTCGTTCACTAAAAATATAAAAAAAAAATATAATTCGGCTGTTTAGCCTGTTCACGGACACAGACCCCATGTTTACATTAGAATTAAAAAAAAATTACTTCCCGGCCTAGGCCTTCAATTTCGTATGAAATTCCTTTACAGTTCTCTGGAGTTGCTCCGCCCTAAACGTGATACTTCGAAGCCTGATATAACGCCCGGAGCGACGACATTTCATTGCATGTTTGAGAAAAAATATAAACCAGTGCTAATTCGTTCAGGAACTTCCAAACTTTTAAGTGGTTGTCCAAAACCTGGCCCTTCCTCTCATGTAATTTCTCCCCTACATATTGTGGCGGTCGGTAAATGTAAGTATGTAGTTTATTATGGTTTCGTTCACCTGCACCTGTTACCATTCGATATCCGGAACCCCAAACGATCAGTTTTGGTGGCTACGCAATACGGCACAGTTGCCAATAATAGCATAATCAGTGATCAGGTCAATATATCTGCAAATCGGCATTTTCCGGCCATTTACGAGTACATGGTACGAAAATTGGATCTATTGACACATTCCATCGTCAACAATGTAAACTAGAAGGTTCAAATAAGACACACATAGTTTTACTACTCGTAGTTAACCATCAGTCTTAAACAATAACCATTTTTACAAATTAAAATGTATATAGCGCGCTGTAAATTCTAACTATTAACAATAGAGTAAATATTTGGGCATTTTCACTTAAAAGTGTACCATTTAATTTCGAAAAATCCATCAAGTTTAGGTTATTTCTACTCAGAATCACGAGGACTAACGATTTAAAAAGAAAAATAAAGTATCCCAAAAAAAATCTCAGTTTTGTAACGCATTTTCACGTACATTTTGTATGGACCGTTACAAAACTGACATCCAAAATTTGTATGAAAAACTGGGGACACTCTTTTTCTTTGTCTCATTCAATACTCGTGATTCTCGTCTAAATAACCCAAAAGTTGATTGTTTTTCGAAAAAAGTAAATGGCACCATTTTTTCTGAAAACCCTCATTTACGCTACGGCAGAAAGCAAAGTGTTAATTATTGTGTGCCTGTGTACCGCAATAAACACATTTAACAAAATTTTGTTGTGTGTATTGTGTATGTACCTGTGAATAACCATAGCAAATTTAATTATTAACATTCGAAAAGAGAAGAATGAACATTGAATCTGTTAGTTCAAAAAAGAACAAAGGTCATACGAAACTTCAAATCCAATTAGCTTGCACCTCGATGTGCTAATAACGCCTTAATTCCGTGTTAGGTCATCGCTTGGGTGCATTACCGTTAACACATGATGATACTATTATTAGATATTACACATAATCATGCGTGTATTTCTTTACAAAACTTGTAGTACTTATTCAAACGGGTCTTACTTCTTATCTTTGTCAACCCTTGTTTCCCATCGTCGTTCTTATCGGGTCTTATCTAGCACGAAACAGAGTTAATATATTGTGTAGTAATCATAGGTTTTATGTATGATTATTATATTAATTAAAGAGCGTGATAAATCAACATGAGTTTTATTTCAGATCCATTGTGCAAGTACCATAGATAATCTAATTCTATTTAAGCCCGCTATACACTTATTAGCTTAAGTATGATTCACACTTATAACATCCTTTCCTTTCCATAAACACAAAAGTTACATTAATCGTTAACATTATTTTCATAAACACTTAGAAAGGATGTCACATGTTAAATTCAATAACATTATTCTAATTGATAGTCCTTAAGGTAAACTGGTCTTTTGATTTGTCTACCAGACCTTGAGAAAGTACTAGGCATAGGCATAACATCATTAAAAGAACTGGACCTGGACACATTTCCAGAACCATGAGCCATATCTACATCATTAGGCAAATCTGTTACCTTATCATTATTTATTACAATGTCATCATAGTCCAATTTGTTTTCTTTATAAGTCCCACCTTTAATTAACATATACCTATTCCTTTTTATAATATTTCCATCTTCATTTTTTATATTATATGATCTGGGACCTTGAGCCTTTCCTACCACTATTCCACTCTGTAAGGGCTTGATGTTACTTTCATTTTGTATTTTTACTTTATCTCCTACTTCCAACTGCGGTAAGGCTCTAGTTTTCAGATCATAATACATCTTTTGTTTTTGCTGATTTTCAGTCAATGAATTTTTATACTTAATATCATTTTTACAATCATTTCCAGTTACACAAGGTATTATTGTCTTTACTTTTCTTTTGTATAATAACTCACTAGGAGTTAAGTTGGAATGTACTGGAGTATTTCTATACATAAGCAATCCTAAATTTATGTCTCTATTAGTGTATATCATCTTTTTCAGCATATGCTTTACAGATTGTATATAACGTTCGGCTAATCCATTTCCTTGATGGTGCTTTGGACTAATAATTTTATGCTCAAATGTCCAATCATTGGCAAATTTCTTAAATTCATGGCTGGTAAATTGAGAGCCTGAGTCTGAATACAATATGTCACATACTCCATGTCTAGCCAGTATTGATTTTAAACAATTAATCAAGGTAGTAGTGTTCATATCCTGCAATTTACCAATTTCAACAAACTTACTGTATGAGTCCACCACTAACAAATAAGGTTCTCCATAGAGAAAAAATATATCTGTTGCCAGTATTTGCCATGCATTATCAGGGATTTCTTTATTTATTAATGGTTCTTTCCTATTATTTTTCTGGAAGCTTTTACATGCATCACAATTTTGAACAAGATCTTCTATTTCTTTTGACATATTAGGCCAAAATACTGTTTTTCTAGCTAAAGCTTTACATTTATCAATTCCTAAGTGTGCATAATGAATTTTCTGCAAGATTTCAGGTCTTTTACTTTTAGGTATTACTATCTGACTTCCTTTGCAAATCAGTCCCTTATATTCTGTCAACTCATCTCTGTAACTATAGTATATTTTAGCCTCATTCTCAATATCATTCTTACTGTTGGGCCATCCATTTAATATGTATTTTAATACACACTGTAAATCTCTATCCTGTCTAGTTTCTTCTGTCATTTCCTGTAATTTCCTATCTGTTATTCTTACACTCTGCACTACCATAGCAACATGAGCCTCTAGATCTGTTTCATATGTCGGTGTAGTGTCATTTAAATATGACCTACTCAAGTGATCCGCTACTAACAATTCTCTACCTGGTTTATATACTACCTGGAAACTATATGGTTGTAATGCCATTTTCATTTTTTGTAATCTAGCTGGGCATTTATTAAGCGGTTTGGCAAAAATTGACACCAACGGCTTGTGATCCGATTCTACAATGAACTCTTGCCCATATACATACTGATGGAACTTAGTACATGCAAATAAAATTGCCAAGCTTTCTTTTTCAATCTGACTGTACATTTGTTCAGTCGGTGTCAATGCCCTAGATCCATAAGCTACTGGTTTATTATTTTGTAGAATCACACATCCTAATCCATCTTTTGACGCATCTACACTCAAAGTTATAAGGCTATCTATTTCATAATATGCTAACACTGGTGGTTTACATATCAGTTCTTTCAATCTATCATAAGCTTTTTGTTGTGAGTCTGTCCAGATAAATGGTACATCTTTTTTATTTAACTGTCTCAAAGGTGCTGTCACCTCAGACACATTGGGTATGAATTTTGACACATAATTAATCATGCCCAAAAAACGCAACAATTCTTTATGAGTACTAGGTTCTTTCATTTCTGTAATAGCTCTAATTCTATCACTGTCTACTTTAATTCCTTCTGTTGTGAGAACATGCCCTAAATACTTTACCTCTTGTTTTTTGAATTGACACTTTGCTCTGTTAAACTTTATTCCATACTCTTTTGCTTTTTCAAACACTTGCTTTAAAATTTGGTCATGTTCACTCTCTGTCTGTGCATGAATTAGTATGTCATCTATGTAAATTTCTACATTTGGAATGCTACCTAAAATACTACTGAACACTCTTTGAAACACTTCTGGACTGTACGCTAACCCAAATGGCAATCTATTATAAAAATATCTCCCATAAGGCGTGTTAAACGTAGTCAACTCTCTACTGTCTTCCGACAAACTTATTTGAAAAAATCCTTTATTGGCATCTAATGTACTGAAAAATTTACTACCTTTCAATTTAGCTGTAATCTCTTCTAGGGTCGGGATTTGAATATGTTCTCTCTGTATTTGAGTATTTAAATACTGAGGATCTAAACATATACGCAATGATTTGTCAGGCTTCCTAGTCATTACTAATGAACTAACAAATTCTGTGGGTGTCTGCACTTTGGAAATAATTCCTTTTCTCTCTAAGCTATCTAACTCCTTTTTTAAATCACTCATCAATTTAAAAGGCACATGTCTACATGACTCTATTTTACCTGTCGCACCCTCCTTCAACTTTATTTTATATTCATAATCTTTTATTTTTCCTATCCCTTTAAACAATTCTTCATAATTTTTTAAATCTATTTTTTCAGACACAGCATGTACTTTTCTCTCTACCAATTCTAATTCTTCCAATAAAGGCAAACCTAATATTGGCACATAATCATTTTTACATACTTGGAAGTTTATAACGCACTCTTTGTTTAATATTTTACACTTCAAGTTAAGTTCACCAACTGTAGAAATGCTTTCTTCACTATAATTTGTCAAATGACAATTTGATTTTTCAAAGTGAAAAATGTTCATTTTGTGGCATAAAGATCTGGGTATTATATTGCAACCAGCTCCACTATCAAGCTTAAATTTGATATCTTTATTCTGCTCCACAAAATGGACATTTTCATACCAACTACTACTTTTGCTTTTCTTATTGCTAACCATTGAAATGTCTATCTCTTGTGAATCACTGTCACTCGTGCCTTGATCTTCAGGATTTGTATTACCATAATATTGTACTCTTACTGTACCTATCTTATTCCATCTACACTTCCTAATAAAATGTCCCAGCTTGCCGCATTTGCTGCAAGTTTTTCCATACGCTGGACACTTATTCCTTTCATGACTGTAGCCACACCTGTAGCACTCTGCATGATGTCTGCTTTCTTGATGATGGTAAGTAGATCCACTTGAACTGCTCTTACTGGTACCTGCTGATGCTTGATGATGGTAAGTAGATCCGCTTGAACCGCCACCTTTACTGCCATTGGTTGATGCTTGCTCTTTTCTTGCTATTGATTTCTTCTTAATGACCTGCACCTCTGTTTTTTCTACTGAGCTTTTTCCTTGTATTTGTTTGACTTGTTCATTAGCTAGCTCTGCTGCTTTACATATATTTATCGCTTTTGTTAGTGACAAATCAGGTTCCCGGAGTAATCTATCTGTCAGTTTTTTATTGTAGACACCTGATACAATCTTATCTTTTATTAATCTATCTTCTAGTGTACCAAAGTCACATTCTTTGGCCAATTTTCTTAATTCTGTTAAGTAATTGTCAAAATTCTCCCCCTCAAGTTGATTTCTAGTGAAAAACATATGAGAATTCACACTCTCGTTCTTTTTAGGTATGTAATAACTCTCAAATGCTGCAATCACTTCAATATATGTAGCTGTTTCATCAAGATTGAGCGTGTTGTAAATATCTATACAAGCCTCGCCCATGCAGTGCAGTAGTAATGCTACCTGGACTTGGTCCTCCTTCTTGTCAGCTCCACTAGCCTTTCTATACAACTCGAACCTTTGTTTCCACTTTTTAAAGTCTTGGTTTAGTAGCTTTTCTGGTGGTTTTAGGCCCACGACGCCATGCTCTGCCCCTTCCGCCATTTTCTCGCTTCTTTCTTCTCACTATTTTTCTTGTTATTGATTCGTTTCTTGCAATCTTCTTTTGTTTTCTAATATTTGTTCTTCTATGCCGCAGCGCCATGTAGTGATCATAGGTTTTATGTATGATTATTATATTAATTAAAGAGCGTGATAAATCAACATGAGTTTTATTTCAGATCCATTGTGCAAGTACCATAGATAATCTAATTCTATTTAAGCCCGCTATACACTTATTAGCTTAAGTATGATTCACACTTATAACATATTGTATGGCGTTTGCTTTCAAAACTGTTTTGAAACCTAAAATACATCAATCCAGGCCAAAAACTCGTTTGTGGGCAAGTTATAAGTACCTTTAGCCCTAACTCCTAAATAAGTATGTTGTTAGCCGTAAATCTCGAAACGTGGGCGAAGCAGTGATTCGATGATGTCATATTGCAATACGCATACTTAAAATGTGACACACTTTGTTTTCTTGTTAATTAAATGGGATCATAACTTTTTACATCAAGGAATAACTCGGTATTAAATATAGCTGAAATTAATAGACGTGCACTCTTTTAAATTATTATAATCCAGTTTAAAGAAAAGATAGCCAAGTATACAGTTAAATGTTATGCCTGCTCCTGTCCTCTGTATAATATGTACGTCCTAATGTGAAATAAAAATAAATAATACATAAATTCGAAAAACAAGAACCCTTCTTCCCGCGTTAGTAATTAAGTTAAAAGTACATAACTAGAAAGTGAGGATCAAAATAAAAAAATGTCAGGAAGAACATACAGGTTTTTTCTTTTCTTAGATGCATAATGACTTAATGAGTTATTCGTACTAATTCGTTTTAAGTACTCACAAGAACTGCCAGCCTATTATGGATAGCTTTATCCATCTTTATCCACGTGATAAAATAACTGTCACTGTTTAACACCGTGGGAAAGAAAGTGACGGACACCGTTTTATCACGCTGTCACGTAGACAAGAACGACCATCATATCCGTACTGAATGCGTATTATAATTTACCAAAATTTAATCACTTAAGCAGCAATTGTCTGTGCTTGTCCATATAATATAACAAACATCTGCTGAGAGATTTAATTTTTAATAACTAGCCCATCGTAATTTGGTAAAACAATCAGACATTTAATAAAGTTATGATCGCGAAGTATACAGCTTCACCAGATGTTATTTCATTAGTCTACTAGCCCCTGGGGACTAGAGGGAATGAACTTTGTTAAATATGGAATAAAGAATGCTGCAGAAACTGATGTAAAGATTTAATTCGAGCTGTTGTTTGTGGGGTATCATCTTCAACTTCCTCGCGTTGTCCCGGCATTTTGCCACGGCTCATGGGAGCCTGGGGTCCGCTTGGCAACTAATCCCAGGAATCGTTTAAGAGCTACTGTCGTGTCACAGTCAGACACGCACATAGCGGTCAAACTTATAACACCCCTTATAGTTCGTTTTTTTTAGCATTAGAAAGAACTTGAAAGAAGATAAGCGATTTTGACATGTCTTTTAATTGAAAAACACTTTAAAAAAATCAATAACTATTACTTATGAAAGCAGAAGACTATAAAAGATCGTATTAGATTCATAATTGTTACATATTTACCGTAACTTATTTTTAAAATGTGTATTTCAATTAAAAGACACATCAAGATTGTTTACCAAATTTCTAATGCTAAAAAAACGAAGTATAGTACTTTTACAGTGGGCATGTTTTTTTTTAAACGCAGATACTAAAACGAGAGTAAGAATGTAACTATCCGATTTGTCTGGTTTTGTATTAAAATGATAGTCGGATTAGGACTGACTGTTTCAGAATGGCCAATCGAACTGCCAGTTTAGTATTAGGATATAAACAGCATCTCTTGTCTAATGTATGTATTATGGTAAGGATCCTGGCCAAATTTTTAGCCATCTTAATGCATTTTTTTCTTTTTTTTGTGTGCTATACAGCATAACCGTGGTTTAAACGCACGATTTTTGACCACCACACACATATCTAATAATGGAAGATAGGTACAGTCTGCTAAAACAGAGTAGATATTAAAAAGTGGCATTACTGTATTAGTGCAGTCATCCCGTTTTCTTAGATTGATTTGAAAGGGACGGCACTACAGTATTGCCACTTTTTAATTTCTACTCTTTTTTGTTAGACTATAGATGAGCTTGAGCTCAGTATTCAAGCAGATTGATTTGCATCAGTACAATTACAAGAGTTGCGTACGTATAAGTTCCCACTCGAGCATTGCTCTTGCGCAAGTGATGTCACTTGCCCAATACGGCAGGACCATCTGTCCAGTGACCCACTCAAGTTATCATAGGGCCTTATCAAGTGCGAACTTGAACTAAAATATATAATTTTGGTTTATAGGTTAGGTACTATACAATAAATACTGTGACAGAGTAACTTTCTATTAAAGTGATATAACAACTATTAGACTATAAATGATCTAATAACTATTAGAAGTTGTGTCAAACGAGATTGAAAAAAAATTAAAATATTTGATATTGATACGATATTTATTACGCGCAGTGCAACTTTGCTGCTTTTGAACACAGTTTTAGGCAAAATAAACCGCTGTTTACACATATAGGTATTTAGGTTTCAGAAATAAAATGTAACTAGGTAATCGTGCAAAAATATCTATACTAAATGCATAGAGTGGCATTAGTTACTAATGCGATGATTAGTAGTAGATCTCATTCAATTTACTACTGTCTCTTATCTAATTATTATCTACATAGAATAATTACATATTATGTTACATCTCACAGATCGAGATCGTGCCGCCCACCATACACAATTATAGCCAAGGAAGTTAGAATCTTAGAATCTTGTTGTATTTTCAATTATGTTGAATTTAATTTGGTCGAAATTTTACCTAAAAAATGCTACTTACCTATTTTGTCTTTAATTAAGGTTGACATTCCATCGAAACTAAGTGTACATCCTAATGTACGTTGGGCGGCACGAGGATAAACTTACATATTTCAATGTGCCCTGAATAAATTACAATAAATAAATAATGAAACCGAAACTACCACATTCAGCGCATAGCATCTAGGAACAGGTCTTAAAACAACGAATCCACGTTCTTTATGAGGCGATTCGTCTACAGAAGTAAGTAATCGGCTAACATTAAGTACATTGCGAAATGAGAATACGATGTAGGTACTAGCAGAGACTAGACAAGTAAATACTTAAATAGTAAATACAGTAAATTTCTTGTACTGACATGATAGTTGCACTTTAGTTAAGACAACAAATAAAAATTTCTTATTTAAGTACCTACCTAAAATGTAATTGGCGTAATTGCTTTGATATTTATAGTGGTAATATCATTATTCGGTATTTCTCTAAGATTCCCACGATACAGGTTGTGCCTAGTGTGAGGATCACTGGGCCCGATTCGAATTTTGTAATAGACATCTATTAGATATCTTTTAGACATCGCCAAGATACGATAACGATATGTTTAAGATCTAACCTGTCAAATTTGACATTTCCGCGATTCTGGAGATACTCTTGAACGATTTCCACAAGATACTTAGAGATCTAATTCACATCTAATAGATATCTAACACGATCTATCGTAAAAGTGACATTGGTTGCCCGAATTGCGCTGCAAAAGAGAACTAGTTGAAATCTAAACTATAACGTATCTAGAATGGATCTAGTACGTGTCGTCTCTTGTGAATATCTTGAAGTTCGAATACGGCAGACTGTATACTGCTTTTATCGAAACTTCTGTATTTCTTGAAATAAATATATTTTGAATATTTTTTAACTCCCGACGCAAAAAGAGGGGCGTTATATGTTTGACGCCAATCAATGGTTCTCTGTGTATGGATGGACCGAACTCGATGCGTTTTTTTACGTGAAAGCGAGTTTTCTTGCGGTAATTCTTAGTTATGTTTGATAGAATTCGATTCAGTCGTTTGAAGAGTATCAGCTCTTTTCTAAAATGATGTAAGGCAATTTTTGCATGAAATGTTTTTTTGGCATATATATATAGCGTAGGTATGAGTTTTTTCATTTGTTATTAATTTAATAGTTATATTAATAATGCAGAAAGAAAATGGAGCCAAACCTCTATTATAGATGTGACTTTTGAGTAAAGAAAATACTAATTGGGACCTACATTTACGTCCGTGACATTGTCTGCGTAGAATGCTGAATTCCGCGGAAAATACTTGGTATGTCCTTCTCGGGACTCGAACTATCTACATACTAAATTTCATCTAAATCGGTTAAGTGTTTTAAGCGTAAAGAGCTAACTAACAGTTACTTTTGCATGTATATTATTTGTAAGTAGGGATTATAATCAGTTTCTTCTCATGGGAGTTTTCGACCAGTCTTTATTTTTTACATGTCTCTGGTCCTAGTGAACACGTAAAAATATTTACGTGCGTGCTCGTCAATTCAGGCTAAGTTTCCAAGATTTACGTCGGTCTTAGACGTAATTTATAGGTCTCCATTAGGCGACCTAAACGGCTAAGTACAACATGAATTCATAAATATTCATTTGGTTAGGTACTGTAATTAAATATTCAGAATGATTACCCGACTGGCAAAGGAACATATGGATATCTACGTACGAGTATGTACCGTAAAATGGGGTGAGTAGGCGCAAAACTGACATTCAAACCTCGATAACATTTTATTTTTACGTATGCAAACTGAATGGTGTAGGTATACAAGGTGTCCCAAGAAGTAGTGATATACTGAAGCTGGAAGGTAGAGGACCTAGAGGGCTATCTGAATCACCCCCATGTATGTTCCGCGATTTTTCGTATTTTCGGAGTTATGATTTTTTTTAATTTTTCACCTATCGCCGAGTACGATGAGATTTTTATTTATGGTGACGTGAATTATTGCGGTAGATGCTTGATTTTTTTTGTGCGTTAAGCTGATAGATAGGCCAATTCAGTATGGTAACATTTACTATCGTTAGATCTTTGAATGGAATTAAAAAAAAATTAATGCCAAGAAAGATAAAACTACCCAGTATGTTTTATTTTTTTAAGCGCCCTTGAAGTTGTGAACATACTGGGTAATTTTATCTTTCTTGGCATTATTTTTTTTTTAATTCCATTCAAAGATCTAACGATAGTAAATGTTACCATACTGAATTGGCCTATCTATCAGCTTAGCACACAAAAAAAATCAAGCATCTACCGCAATAATTCACGTCACCATAAATAAAAATCTCATCGTACTCGGCGATAGGTGAAAAATTAAAAAAAATCATAACTCCGAAAATACGAAAAATCGCGGAACATACATGGGGGTGATTCAGATAGCCCTCTAGGTCCTCTACCTCCCAGCTTCAGTATATCACTACTTCTTGGGACAGCCTGTATAATAAGTGTTCAGGACGTTTGTATTTTAGTTTTTATTTTATTTTGGGTAGTTCCATTTCATAACTTTGACGATAAACAGGAAAACCCACCTCATCCCGTAGTCCCTCGTATTTGGGGTGAGTTGGGTTTTCATACAATGGTGATTTTGGAAGATTGTTGGATCGATTTTTTTATTATGAGTATTACTATAGCTCCATTTTAAATTGGAATACATTATTTTGGTAGCAGTAGCCTTAAAAATCCATCTCACCCCCCTTTCATCCCTTCTCTCCCCATTCATAACCCAACTCTCCCCGCGAACCCTACTCGCCCCATTTTACGGTACCTAATGTATAACATGTGGGCAGTTTAGAACATGTTTATCATACCTGTCAGGTTACGCTCTAACTAAAGGTTCACGTTAATTAATGAGACCGCCAGCTAACATAACAGTGTTACGGGTGACTGTTATGTACTCACAGGAATAACCTCACGTTAAATGTCAATCAACCACCAAACTCTCGTTAGTCGTGTTTGATTCAGAGGCGCCATTCTAATAGCATGACGACCACGAGTGAAAAAAAATCATATACCTACAGGATGTTTTTGTTATCACTGACCAAACTGAGGAGCAAATATGTAGATTGTAGGTCATACTGAATAAATTTTACTATAAGGCCAACTCTGATCGCGAAATAGAAATCAGCTGTTCTATAGAAAACATTGACTCTGATTCACCGAAATGTATGGAAGGATGTATTTTTTTTCGCGATTTCGGGGTTGGCCAGTAAACGTAGTTCAGTATGACCTACATATTCACCCTTCAGAGTTTGCGCTCTGTATACAGTGAGTTTGGACAGCTGGATTGGAGCCCTGAGAGCAGATGGGAGGACACGGGCGGCAATCAATCAACCAATTCCACAGGAGCGGATAAGAGATGTGGATTACATTACATTACAACTATTAATTGATTCCCGCATGCGTCTCCTCATCTCTGCTTCTGTTGAAAAGCAGCCGTATGCTCACGCCATACCCTCTTAACCGAGTTCGTCTGAAGCACCTCTAGATCACATTACCTACACAGTCCAGGGCCCCTATTCGACATGTACAACTGTCAGATTTCGCGTCCACTTCAATTCAACAGTTGAATGAATCGCATATATTTTCATTAAATGCGGATAATATCATTTGGTACAACAAATAATTCAACAAATATCAACTTTGTTTTATTTACTACTTTAAGGCATAGCTTTAAGGTTTATAATAGTTTGGTTTGGTTGTCACCTAACTGTAGTTGTCACCTAAATTTTGACACAGAATTGTTCAGATTCAACGAGAGTTCAACACGATACGTTAAACGTCGCTCGTCGAATAAGGCCCCAGGCGGCCTAGCCAAGGTGACAATCGCTAACGCTCCGTAGCGAACGAAACCCAACTGTCACTGTCACTAATGTAAGGAACTTAAGGAAGAGTCATAGAGAGCGCAAAGCGTTTCGTTTACGAAGCGATATAGCGATTGTCAGCTTGGCTAGGCCGGATAGAATGCGCCCAAGCTCGCACTGTCACAGGGAACCCGTTTAGCAGCCAAATTTGGTTAACCTCGCCAAACAAACCGCTCATAATCTATTTGATATGGTTAGTTGGCGTACAGACTCCGTGCGTGACACGTATTGGTTTCACGGATGGAATTTAAGGGACCGGGCGCCGTGAGCGTTCAAACGGAGACTCTGTCTGTAAATGTGAGATAGGTCTCGGGGAACTTCCGTAACTTATTATAGCGACGTTATTAGTTAAATGATAACAGAAATATACCTATACCTAAATATCGCTGAATAAAAATTTAATTAACATTATTAAAGAAGCATTTTCTACTATTGCAAGAGTAAGCAAGATGGTAATTGATAAGTTGCAGTTAGGGTTTGCAATCCGGATCCGGAATGTATGAAATTATACGGATCTGGATCCGGATCCGCGGATCTTCCCATACATTTCGGATCCGTCATGCAAACCCTAGTTGCAGTAATGTGAGTGTTGCCAAAGTATGAAGTGTTTGTATTTAGTAAGGTGACTGTTAGATAGGTCACTACATATTAATTGGCCTTTCCTAACGAATCAGAAAGAAACAAGCCAATTGAAACCTTATTATTAAGAGTGGCTAATAACTACAGCAGGCACCCTACATATTATTATTAGCGAATTTAGCGATTATCATAATTATCCCGATGTCAAAGTTACCGAAAGCAGTTTAGTTCAAATAATTACTAGAAAGAAACTTACAAATAAGTCATTGCCTATTTTCACGTGTTAACAAATAAAATAAAATTTGCCACTGATGAAAAGGTGAAAACATATACATAGTTGGTCAAACCAATTTGTCAGTCAGTAAGAACCAGGAAAACTATACTCATCCTTTTCTTTTGGGTGCTAGTACTCTAGTACTAGTGTAAGACAAAGATAGTATGATTCTATCTGTCTATGTTTGAAATGAGACAGTCCTTTGACAAACTATATAAGAAAAATCAAGATGACGAGTAGAGTCGCATAACCATGCTTCCGTTAATGTGCAGTCCTGTCCTGATCTATTTCCAGCGGGTCGCACTAATGACCACGTAAATAGTGTGGCTAAAACAGGACTTTCCGATTTAAACGGACGGTTAGCGTAGAGCGACATAGCAAGTGGCGTTTTGACCTGACGCATAATTTCAATAACCTGTGAAATTATGTCTTACACCAATTAAACGGATATATTTTTTATTAGTTTTATTATCATCTTATAATAAATAATATAAATGCAAGTGTCCTGACTGACTGACTGACTGACTGACTGACTGACTGATTCATCAACGCAGAGCCGAAACTACAAAAGATAGAAAGTTGAAATTTGCACACTAGGTTGCATTTATAAAGTGTACAAGAGATAAGAAGCGATTTTGAAAAATTCAACCCCTAAGGGGGTTAAAAAGGGGATGAAAGGTTGTATGGGGAACAAGTTTTATTTTAAGCTAAGAATTTGAAACTTTGTACAAATGTATTATATTAAAAAACAAGAAAACTAATTTCAGCGTTTTTGAAAATTCATCCCCCAAGGTGGTGAAAAAGGGGTTAAAAGTTTGTATGGTGATCAAATATTTTTGTGAGTGTGGGACTTGAAACTTTGCATATGGGGATATTATTATAAGACAGGAAAAGTAATGTCAGCGTTTTTGAAAATTCATCCCCTAACAGGGTTAAAAAGGGGTTGAAAGTTTGAATCCATTACAAATGCTTTGAAACTTCTTAGAAAGGCATAATAGCCGATTACAAAAAAAAATTAATTGCAACGTTTTTGGAAACTCAACCCCTAAGGGGGTTAAAAAGGGGATGAAAGTTCGTCTTGGGGTGCAAATTTTATTTTGATCTAGAAACTTGAAACTTTGCAAAAAGGTATTAAATTAAAATACAAGAAAACAAATTTCATCGTTTTTGAAAATTCATCCCCCAAGGTGGTGAAAAAGGGGTTGAAAATTTGTATGGATATCAAATATTTTTTCGAGCGCGGGACTTGAATCTTTGCATTTGGGGATATTATTAGAAGACAGGAAAAGCAATTTCAGCGTTTTGTAAAATTCATCCCCTAACAGGGTTAAAAAGGGGTTGAAAGTTTGTACGGGTTTCAAATTTTATTTTAAGCTAGGAACTTGAAACTTCGTAAAAAGGTATTAAATTAAAATACAAGAAAACTAATTTCAGCGTTTTTGAAAATTCATCCTGTAAGGTGGTGAAAAAGGGGTTGAAATTTTGTATTGATACCAAACAGTTTTTCGAGCACGGGACTTGAATCTTTGGATTTGGGGATATTATTAGAAGACAGGAAAAGTAATTTCAGCGTTTTGTAAAATTCATCCCCTAATAGGGTTTAAAAGGGGTTGAAGTTCGTATAGCGTTCAAATTTTATTTTAAGCTAGGAACTTGAAACTTTGTTAAAAGTTATTAAATTAAAATACAAGAAAACTAATTTCAGCGTTTTTGAAAATTCATACTCTAAGGTGGTGAAAAAGGGGTTGAAAGTTTGTATGGATATCAAATATTTTTTCGAGCGCGGGACTTGAGTCTTTGTATTTGGGGATATTATTAGAAGACAGGAAAAGTAATTTCAGTGTTTTGTAAAATTCATCCCCTAACAGGGTTAAAAAAGGGTTGAAAATTCGTATAGGGTTCAAATTTTATTTTAAGCTAAGAACTTGAAACTTTGTAAAAAGATATATTTTTAATATGCAAGAAAACTGATTTCAGCGTTTTTGAAAATTCATCCCCTAAGGTGGTGAAAAAGGGGTTGAAAGTTTGTATGGATATCAAATATTTTTTCGAGCGCGGGACTTGAATCTTTGCATTTGGGGATATTATTAGAAGACAGGAAAAGTAATTTCAGCGTTTTGTAAAATTCATCCCCTAACAGGGTTAAAAAAGGGTTGAAAATTCGTATAGGGTTCAAATTTTATTTTAATCTAAGAACTTGAAACTTCGTAAAAAGATATATTTTTAATATGCAAGAAAACTAATTTCAGCGTTTTTGAAAATTCATCCCCTAAGGTGGTGAAAAAGGGGTTGAAAGTTTGTATGGATATCAAATATTTTTTCGAGCGCGGGACTTGAATCTTTGTATTTAGGGATATTATTAGAAGACAGGAAAAGTAATTTCAGCGTTTTGTAAAATTCATCCCCTAACAGGGTTAAAAAGGGGTTGAAAGTTTGTACGCGTTTCAAATTTTATTTTAAGCTAGGAACTTGAAACTTTGTAAAAAGGTATTAAATTAAAATACAAGAAAACTAATTTCAGCGTTTTTGAAAATTCATCCTGTAAGGTGGTGAAAAAGGGGTTGAAAGTTTGTATTGATATCAAACATTTTTTCGAGCGCGGGACTTGAATCTTTGGATTTGGGGATATTATTAGAAGAAAGGAAAAGTAATTTCAGCGTTTTGTAAAATTCATCCCCTAATAGGGTTTAAAAGGGGTTGAAGTTCGTATAGCGTTCAAATTTTATTTTAAGCTAGGAACTTGAAACTTTGTTAAAAGTTATTAAATTAAAATACAAGAAAACTAATTTCAGCGTTTTTGAAAATTTATCCTGTAAGGTGGTGAAAAAGGGGTTGAAAGTTTGTATTGATATCAAACATTTTTTCGAGCGCGGGACTTGAATCTTTGGATTTGGGGATATTATTAGAAGACAGGAAAAGTAATTTTAGCGTTTTGTAAAATTCATCCCCTAACAGGGTTAAAAAGGGGTTGAAAGTTTGTACGGGTTTCAAATTTTATTTTAAGCTAGGAACTTGAAGCTTCGTAAAAAGGTATTAAATTAAAACTGCAAAAAATTTGTATTGATATCAAACATTTTTTCGAGCGCGGGACTTGAATCTTTGGATTTGGGGATATTATTAGAAGACAGGAAATAGTTATTTTCGATACAAGTGCGAAAAAGAGGAAATTCGAAACGAGTGGCGATAAATTAAAACACGACCGAAGGGAGTGTTTTAAATTGACACGAGTTGCGAATTACCTATTCGCACGTGTATCGAACAACGTTTTACAGTACATATGGCACTTTAAAGTTTCGACATACGCACGAAAAGTGCTATTTTACGCACTAGTGCGGAAAAGTAGCCCCATATGTACTGTAAAGTAATTTTAGCGTTTTGTAAAATTCATCCCCTAACAGGGTTAAAAAGGGGTTGAAAGTTTGTACGGGTTTCAAATTTTATTTTAAGCTAGGAACTTGAAACTTCGTAAAAAGGTATTAAATTAAAACTGCAAAAAATTTATTTCAGCGTTTTTGAAAATTCATATTTCAAGGTGGTGAAAAAGGGGTTGAAAGTTTGTATGGAGATCAGATATTTTTGTGAGTGCGGGGCTTGAATTTTTGTACAGAGGCATTTATTAGAATACAAGAAAAGTAATTTCAACGTTTTTAAAAGTACATCCCTTAAAAGGGTTAAAAAGGGGTTGAAAGTTTTTATGGGGTTCAAATTTTATTTTAAGCTAGGAACTCGAGACTTCTTAAAAGGGTATTTTATTAAAAGAGAAGAAAACTTATTTCAGCGTTTTTGAAAATTCATCTCTCAAAGTGGTGAAAAAGGGTAAAAAGTTTGTATGGAGATCAAACATTTTTGTGAGTCTTTGTAAAATGGCATTTTATTAAAATACGCGAAAAGTAAATTCAGCGTTTTTAAAATTCATCTCTTAAAGGGTCGAAAGGGGGTTGAAAGTTTGTAAAGTTGCAAACAAACTTGAAACTTCGTAAAAAGGTATTTCATCAAAAGAGAAGAAAACAAATTTCAGAGTTTTTGATAATTCATCCCCATGGTGGTGAAAAAGGGGTTGAAGATTTGTATAGAGGTCAAACATTCATTTGAGTGCGGGACTTTAATCGTTGTAAACTTTGTATATGGGCATATTATTAAAATACAAGAAAAGTAATTTTAGCGTTTGTAAAAATTCATCCCCTAAAATGGTTAAAAAGGGGTTGAAAGTTTGTATAGGGTTCAAATTTTATTTAAAGCTAGGAACTTCAAACTTCGTAAATAGGTAGTTAAGTAGTAGGTTTTATTAAATAGAGGACATGAAAATCTTCTGGTTGAGAGGGATTATATCGAGAACAATTTTATTCAGTTAGGGGCTTGAAGCTTCGTAGGTTGTGAAAGACAAGTATCATGCGTTGTAATATTAATAATTAACAAATGATTAACCGTCTTACTGCGATCTTTTGCTGCATAATGTTCTAAGCTAATGTAGAATATATAACCACCAATATACAAATCCACGCGTACGAAGTCGCGGGCAACAGCTAGTAATAAATAATACCTTGTAATAAATAATACCTTGTAATACGTAATGCTCAAAGTTTTACTCAACAAATATGTTCTGCGATTGTACCAGGACGGAGACAACTACATAGCCGTGTTCAGAGGGCACATGTTCAATACCATCTTCAAACACATAACTTAGCCCGTACCATGAGTCATTGACAGTGTCAAAACTGACATAAACGATTTCGAGAACGTAATTTACTTTCTATACAATCTCGCTTGCCCTAATATGCGAGTACGAGCGAGATGCATAGAAAGTAAATTACGTTCTCGATGGCGTTTATGTCAGTGTCAAAGTGGTGGTAGTGGTACAGGTTATTTTTTTACTACATACCTAAAATGAATACATAAATTGTTCTTTTCATTTGTATCTTTTTACTGAGGGGTGCCTATGAATAAACAGTTATGAGCCAGTGATCGGCACGGACGGTGCCACACCGCGGGATTCTGGACAAAAATCTTCATATGGACATGAATAGGCATGACTAATGGCGCGATCTTATCCGAAAAAGTAATTCTATTGATAGTTAAATATAATAAAAAAGAAAATTTTAAGAGTTTTTAAATAAGATTTCTACTCGGAAACCTGCGGTGTAATACCGTCCGTGCCGATCCGATCACTGGTTATAACTTATAAGTCTTATAACTTACCTTGGTCCATGGTGAGTGCGTGCGCAGCCACAACTAGGCCAATAAGGATCGAGGCCCTCAAGGCCGGAAACGCCATGATTACCTGCAAAAAAAATTCAACTTTTAGCCGAAGTAGAGTTTTAGGCGTTCCGAAGCGTTTCAGTATTTTCAGCATTCTCATTGCAGTTACAGGTTATGAATTTGACTTAATTTAAGTACTTGTATTTATTTGTGGATTTTTCAGTGTCCAAAGTGACGTTCCTGGTTGAATAAATATCACACTATGCATAACAAATCAATCAAATTCGTAACGTTATTATAATCAGAATACGCCTGCGACTCTCAATTCGAATGAAGTCAAGAAAAACTATGAAGCACATCGTGATCAATGATCAGATTCACCTCTTCCGACTTCATAATTAATTGCCAATAAAATGCTAAGGCAGTTACGTGGAACAAGGTTTTTTTATGATCACTTGATCAGGACCCCTATTCGACGTGAAAACTTCTTTAGCGGCGCTGTGCACTTTTTGAGGTGAGGAAAAAATGTTAAACTCGAGACAGCGTAAGACGATCACGTGAACGTAAGATTTAGATGGCCACTCATTTAGATGGCATTTAAATCAGTAAAGAAAAACTCAATGACATTCCATGAAAAACTGTTACATGTAATGTCATTGAGTTTTTCTTTATTGATTTAAATGCCATCTAGTGAGTTTCGCTCTAACTGGTATTAATATAACTCGAGTACTAACAGTGATGTGCTTAGGGGTTTCAAGTAATTAACGCTAACGCTAGATGGCGTTAACCTCAATTATACATAGTGCATTTTGCACTAGTCATTGAGTTTTCAGTTCTGCCGGCACTCCCTGAGTGCAACCCGTTGTTTTTTTTTTTTAAAAAAGCTCCCAACATATTTAGAACATGTCATGCAGTAGGTAATGGACAAATATTTAGGACGATAAAAAAGTTTTTCTGGCCGAGCGAATACTAAGGTCTCCGTTTCAGCTTGGGCAAAAATGGGACGATGTGATATGTGGCTTTCCATCAGAGAAGGGTCCCTATGCTTTATGCAGATAAGGACCTTTCTGTCAGAATTTCAGATAAACAAGGACTTTATTTCACTAGAAGTTGGACCCTTCTGTGATGGAAAACCACATATATGTTAACGTTACTTCATAGGTAGATAGTTTTCTAGCCTGGCTACAACATACAATATGAGAATATAAAGTTTCGCACAATTTGTCTTTATTAAATTTATCTCAACAGGCGTCACTATCAGCTGTTAAGAAATGGGGCATTATCTATGAAAAGGGACCTTACTGTCGATGGCGCTTACGCCGCACAGCGTCGCGCGGCATTGTATTTATATCGGAGCATCGTTAATAATGGCGTAAGCGCCATCGACAATAAGGTCCATTTTACATAGATAACGTCCAAATAGTTCATTGACCTTTGCAAATCGTTCGTTGAGATATTCCAGTTTCGAAATAATTGTTTATATGTTTTGAATAGATATAATATGTTGATGTCATACGCTAATCGTGAATTTGTACCAAGAATGCTTGACTAACTAAATACAATACACTGAATAATAATTAAAACGAATCTCTCTGCATAGAATTTTCACAAAAATTGACATAGTTTGTTTCTACTGTTCCTGTTGTGTAAATTAAAATTAACCGACCTATATGTAAGACCAAACACACCAACATTGATGTTATGGAACAACAAAACAAACTGTATTTAATAACAAATGTAAAATTAAATTAAAAATCTACCTTCAAGCACATGAGTCAAAGGATTCGAGTCTTTACTATATATGCGATATTTTCTCGAATTATAGATATTTCACAACAATAACAATATATATTTATTTCAATAAATCAACATTACAAGAGAAGCAATGTACCTTGGGAAACTATATCCCAGAGATCGAAATGTTGCGGCTCTTAATTAACGATAAATAATCATTGCCAAAATATACAATTTATTATAATATCATACAATGTTGCAAAACGGAGACAACGTTTTGATTACACCTCGCTTATCTATTCTGCTCTAAAAAAATTGCGAATAAGTATGATAATGATATTAACCTTTTCCACGCCGTGTCAAACACAAAAGCTTCACTCAGACGCCACATCATTGAAGTGTCAAAACTGGGAACTTTATGTATATTCACGTAGGTCGATGTTGCTCTGTGGTCTGTGACCGATTAATCGGTCTTTGGCGTTGAACCTACGGTGCGGATATATCGGTCATTGGCGTCCAAAAGGTTAATGATTGCCATTGAATGAGTGTGCGTGGCTTCAATGGGTTTAGGGGAGGATCAGCAACTACCTATTTCTTGTTAGGGTAAAAACAGGACTATTACTAAAGACTCCGCTGTGCGTCTGTCCGTCCGTCCGTCTGTCTGTCACCAGGCTGTAACTCATGAACCATGATAGCTAGACAGTTGAAATTTTCACAGATGATGTATTTCTTTTGCCGCTATAACAAGCAATACTAAAAATAAAATAAATATTTAAGTGGAACAAATAAGTCAGGAACAAAAATTCGTGATAACTCACAATTAAATGCCGGTACCAGGATTCGAACCCGGGACCTCCGGCTTCGTAGGCAGAGTTACTACCGACTAGGCTAGGAGACCGTTATTAATTCACAATTTTTCCACTATTGGAAATAATATTTTAAACCATAATTGAGTCGCTTAACTTCAAACTCGGGTAAATCCATCTGTCCGATTTTGCGATTTTGGTATTAAGAAAAGGTAATAGGGTAGATATTTGCTGAGTGGGTCCAATGGATTTACCTGGCGGGCGACACAATTTATAGCCTCCTAAGACCCTGCTTACAAATTTTTGTACATATTCCAAAAAATATTTTGAACTTTCATTAAATAACTAAGGGTTCTAAATTCAAAAACAAAACAAATGCTTCTGGGTCTCAGGGGGATAGGCCAAAATTTAAACTTACCGGTATTTATTGAAATCGAGGACAGTCCGCGCGCGCACTCGTTTCGCGGTTACCGACTCGTGCGCACAAGCGGAGCGCGCATCGACTGTCCACTGACTGACGCGCGCAGGCGCACCACACATGCCGCCTTATTTGGGTCATACGGGCTGGAAAACAAAACTCCTAATTTACCTATTATTTTGATTGCGAATAGGTATCACAAGGAAAACTGATTTAATTATAGGTGATTATTAGTAAAATGGAGTTTAAATAATAGTGATGTGCTTGCACGCAATGAGGATAGATTTAGGGTGGGGATCTGGCGCAGTTCAACTAGTGAAACAGTATAATATATATTTATCAGCCCTAGTAGCACGGTCGCATTTTTATCATTTATCACCATGCCTGTCACGTTCTAACAAATATGTAAGTGCGAAAGTGACGGGCTTAGTGATAGTGGATAAAAATGGAACCGTGCTGAGCCCGCAGAAGTCCACAATCATTATAACTGCTACGTACTTACTTTGTACAATCACCTGCAATAATATGTTACACAACGAAGGCCTCAATAATATCTGACACGATCTTATTTGTAGAGTCACACGAGCTTGTCACAAGAGGATGCGGTAAAGAACTGTATTAATCTCTTTAAAATCTTTAAATGTGAATTCACCTAATCATTGTTTTACTTATATACACATGCTTCAGCAACGCGCGTGTGCCTCTGCTGGAACTGCAAGCGTGGATAGGCTGTGGTGTTTGCTTAACATCAGGCGCGCCATACGCTTTTGTTTATGTTAGCTTTTCATAGTCATACCACGTCTAACTCTATTTTCTAAGTATAGGTGAACCAGGATCTATTGAGGGTGCGTCATGTTGCGGAATTTTACTGGAACTAATTTTTTCATACTACACTGAATTGTCACCCTATACATGAGAATAACAGCGCCCTCTTGACAATTATCATATACTGGGTGCTTCCTGTAACAGGAGCAATAAATTAAACTGTAGGCTGTACTCCTCAAACTGACCAACATTTGTTCAGCAACTTTTGAAAATAACTCATGTTTTGAATTTTATTACACTTTCAAATTTATTCTAAGACGCAATGTATTGCTAATTTTGTTATGTTTAAAGCGTGACAAGCAACGTCAAACACACTGATGTCAGCATACATTGAAGGCAATATTTATTTTGTATGAAAAAGAGCAAGTCTAAAGGATTCATAAGTTTTAAAAGTCGCTGAATAAATGTTGGTCAGTTTGAGGAGTACAGCCTTTAGTTTAATTTATTGCTCCTGTTACAGGAAGCACCCTGTATTACTGGTCAGGCAATTTATGCCATAACGGCCATAACACATCTATCACCGTCATTGGAAAAATGACACAAAATAAAATAAGTCTTAACACAACACAATAAAAAAACTATTCAATAAAATAACATTTTCACCTCAGCAGCTCGAACAAGGGTACTTTGCTACTTAAAAACAGTGAGCAAAATCGCATTTTGCTCACTGAGTGAGACAAATTGAGCAAAATGTGATTTTGCTCACTCGGTGAGCAAAATGCGATTTTGCTCACTGTTTTTAAGTAGCAAAGTACCCTTGTTCGAGCTGCTGAGGTGAAAATTTAATTGTTGGTATATCTTAAGAAAACATGAGTGAATAGAGGTAAGTGATGAAGAAGGAATACATTTTTCGGGTTCTCTAATATGTTCTCACTGCTGAGGTGAAAAATGTTGTGTACTACACGAGATCAAAGTTATTTACATCTCGTGCGCTTTGAGTCCCTTACTACGCTCAAGATTCTAAATTAGATTCACTCGCTACGCTCGTGAATCTATTATAGAATCTTTCGCTTGCACGGGACTCAAAATAAGCACTCGAAGAAATATCAAACTTCGATCTCTTGTTGTACAAATAACTATATAACCTAACCATTATAACCAAAAGTGAAACAAAACAAGACGAAGAGTGAAAAGTTATAAGAAAAAGAAATAACATTTTGAACTTGGCGCGCTACGCTAGTTGCCAGCATTGAAAAATGATTATATGAATTATACTTGGTCAACCAGATCTTGAGAGTAGAAAAAAGGCGGCAAATTTGAAAAATGTAGGCGCGAAGGGATATCGTCCCATAGAAAATTTGTATTTCGCGCCTTTTTTTACTGACGAGATTTGGTTGACCAGCTATAATAACAATTCTTTTTTATGATAATAATTGTTACTTATAGAAATTAAATAATCAAATAGACACATTTATCGATAGCAACAAGCAAACCAATCAATAATTAATAATTTAATCATTATTATTTCAACCCATTCCTTCTTGTCTATGGTAAAAAAAAGAACAACTAGATCTGGCAATAAAATTCTAGATTGGCTATAGTCGTTAATTTTTTTTTTAAGTTTGAGTGATTTGTCTGCAATCGTAAATGTCATAGCATTTTTGAGCTCAATATTATACCAGAATGGCAGAAAATAGAGAAGAAATTTTAGCAAACTTCCAGGTGAATACGCTATTTATATCTAAATTCACAATAATCAGTGAGTAAAACTTGACTATGTTCGTTGTGAACAGGTTATGTGATTAACAACAACAGTGACTGTGAATTATTCTTTATCTCTTTGTGCTTTTCTCGTATTCCAATATTTATCAATTGTTACTTACTTATTATCATCCTAATAGTGCTTGCTTTCGGTAGTGTACGATTGAAAATCTGACAGAAGTAAGTTTTTGGTGAAATGCTACATTTTTCTAGTTTTCCATAATCGTAACGAAAATTCTCGTTACTAGTTGTTTCCACAAGGTTGATTTGCTCGGAACTGTGTATAGTAATTATAGTTAACATATATTTAAGGCAACACGCTTGTTTCGCACATTTCCTTCTAACTTCCTTTGTGTTCTTTGTTGTGGTTTACATATTTGTTTGTTTGTAGGGAATAACAGCAATAGATGATGTTGCAGAGGCGATATATCACTTGGACGAGGCAAACTGGGACTTACTTGTAAGTAAATGTCTATTTATATGTGCAATTCTCAAATAAAGTCAATTCCAAATCTTTGCATTTGCATGATTTGCAGGATTATGGCCTTATGGATTTAGGTTATTACTCATACTCATATATTTTATTGCATTTCATGTGTACAGAGGATCTTAGGGCCAAGTACAGTTTCAACATGAACCCTGCGAGGGTATAGCAACATAACAGACTAACTTAAACTAAACATCTAGATCTCACTTAAAAAAATCTTGGATACAATAATATGCTTTGCTAATTAGATATCGCCTTAATTGCACTTTAAATCTATTTATGTTTGTTTCCACCTGTATTGATTTTGGAATTTTATTATATATATTGACTGACATGGCAAATGGACTAGAGTGGATCATTTTCATGTTTGAGTTAGGGCGGGCTAATCTTGTATTGGGTTGTAAGTTAGATGGACGAGAGTTGTTAAAAACTTTGTTCATTTGAAAATAACATTCAATAGTAGTTGTCATAGCCATTTTAGTTGTAAACCTTATACCATATGCCCATTGGAGGGTCTGCCATCTTATAGCCTGAATCGGAAACATAAACTGTACAAGTACATTGACACTATGCCAAACGAAGTTTTTTCCCTTTGACAGTTCACATACGTTTTCTTGTGCATTGTAGGTTCTGCCATCTTGTGGGCTAAATTGGAAGCTTAAACTTGGAATTTACACTTCGCGCAATAAACAGGAGGCTTCTGTGCTGCCCCCTAGAGTCCATGCATATTTCCTATTGCTACCAACAATGATGCACCTTTTCACTAGACTTATATTAATTGACCGGGATATGAAACGTGATTACCTTTTGTTTTGTTGTTATCGTTTGGTCGATATAATCTATCTAAACCTTTAAACGAGCAACTCTTGTTTATTTATATATATATTTCGGGGATCTCGGAAACGGCTCTAACGATTTCGATGAAATTTGGTTTTCGGGGGTGAAAAATCGATCTAGCTAGGTCTTATCTCTGGGAAAACTCGCATTTTCGAGTTTTTATATGTTATCCGAGCGAAGCTCGGTCACCCAGATATTTCTAGTGAAACTGTGAATCATTCAAAACTGTTGATGCACCCAACAATTTTTTTTCCCATTGCAGTCAGCCATCAACAGAGTGATGCCGCAGGACGGCAGCCGGCCAGCGCGAGGCGACAACAACGACGTGGACGTCGAGATGATAGACGACGACATATCTGTGATAACCCCAAAAACACGCCCACCTGGTATGTACTATAAGTTTACAATCTAAAGGCCTATCTCCATATTGCGCGGCAAACTAACGAACATTGGCTCGCGAGGCAGCCGCGCGCAATGGATACCGGGTTGGCTCGCGAGCCAACGCGATCAGAGCGCCTACCGCGAACCACGTTCGACGTGTTGCCTCTCTGTCGCACTTGTAAATTCGTACGTAAGTGTGACAGGGAGGTAACACGTCGAACGTGGTTCGCGGTAGGCCCTCTGATCGAGCCAACTCGGTGCGCCCGGTATCCATTGCGCGCGCGGATTCAAAGATTCAAAGATTTATTTGTTCAACATAGGTAAGTTACAAGATGTTAAATAAATGTTTCAGTATCACTATGTCGTGCCTATTGGCATACAAATTCAATAAAAATACACACTCTAATCATAATGTCACAGATAAACAATAATAGTCAAAACAGGATTATCTCATGCAGTAAATCAATAAAGTAAATAATCTTTAATATTATGTGATAATAGTGGATGTTCGTGCCGCGCGATATGGAGACGGGGCTTAACATAGGTTAGGTTAGTTAATAATCTCCCTACCGTCAGTTTATAATTTAACTAGTGAGATTATAAACTGACGAGTGTTTACGATTTTATGGTGACATGTATTCTCAACAGACCATTGGTTACAGTCAGCTGCAGAAATTGCCAAGCGGGCGAGGTGTTCAAAATAATCTTGGCGCGACTTTATTGTTGACAGAATAAGAGCATGTCAAAGTAATTTTGAACACCTCGCCCGCTTAGCAACATCTGCAGCTGACTGTAGCTAGGTACTATATTGCGGTGAGTACGGGCCGCGACCACCACTAGAAATTGTCGCAAGCGAGGACTCGGAAGAATCTGCCGTAGGTCACACAGCAGAAAACCGTGTCTATGAGTCTTAGTTGCCTGAAAATAAAAGAGATTACTTAGATTAATAGTATTTTATACAATCGTGACATAATGGAAACCTTTAAAAGCTTGATTATATCACTATTGTATACAATACCTTTTCTACGACTCAACAAAAATAATACTCTGTGATTGGATTTATGAATTGTCTGGTAAAAGTGTGGACGATGATACATCCATCCCTGTGTCTGTTATCTGTAGGGCCTTCTGTGCCTTAACATTTTTTTTTTGATATTTATCTTTTATTACAGATCGAGAAGACAGTAGCCAAGCTTCAACCTCGTCGCCTAGAAATAGTTACACTAGTTTGGTAGAGCTGCAAATACACTATAACAATAAAGTGCACGATGTCCATATGTCCGGTGCAGCGACAGTCAGTAAGTATTTTCGTTATTGTATTAACCTTTTGGACGCCAATGACCGATATATCCGCACCGTAGGTTCAACACCAAAAACCGATTAATCGGTCACAGACAACAGAGCAACATAGACCTACGTGCATATGCATAAAGTTCAATTTCAGTTTTGACACTTCGGTGACGTGCTGACGTGGCGTCAGCGTGACAGCTTTTGTGTTTGACACGGCGTCGAAAAGATTAATATAGTTTGTCAAAGGACTGTCTCATTTCAGACATAGACAGAGAGAATCATACTATCTTTACCCAAGAAAAGGATGAGTATAGTTTTTTTTTGTTCTTATTTACTGACAAATTTAGTTTTACCAACTATACATGTTGTAACAAATTAAAGCCTGACCAGGAATATAATTACGCGCGGAATTTCACTGAAACTAATTTTTGCATGCTTCACTGAACTGTCATATGTCACCCTATACATGAGAATAACAGCGCCCTCTTGACAATGATCATATATTACTATCATACTTACCAGTTTTGTCACTGGCCTATTGCTCTATCCCTATCCTATCACACTTACTGTCAGTTAGTCTTAGAATGTTACAGACACTCTCTTTGTGCTAAATAAAAAAGAAGTGTTTTTTTTTTTATTGTCTTTAGTTACCGCAATAGCAATTCATTCTATTTCATAAGTGAATTTCTGTATATGTTAAACGATAACAAGTAGGTTTTACCAGGCGTGGCTCACTTCGCGATTATGTCGCGTCGCTACAAGTACCTACCTACACCAATTTTGGTGTCTAGCCATAGTAGTTGCCGCGCACCGCTATGGAACGGACGCCTGCTCGAGCTTGCGCCACCTAGCGGACATATTTGTCGTAATAGACGCGTTTTGTTAGGGAGTGAATCTTCTGTACCTAGTACTATTATTTATTCTGTAGTTTTACGCCAAGGCAATGTATAAGATGTTATTTTGGCACTTTGCCAATATTTATTATTATTATTATTATTCTATAAGCAGGCAGGCAGTTGTGACAACTGATATTGCCTGTATCCAGTAATCATTGACAGTTGTCATTGACAAGTAGATGTATAGGTGTGCTTGTCTAGTTGTTTTTTAAATTGGTTCACCTTTTGTGCTGAGACCACATCTTCAGGGAGTTTGTTCCAAGCCCTCACTACTCGGTTGCTCAAAAAGTGTTTGTATGGGTTACTGTGGGACTTATGCCTTTCTAACTTTAAGTGAAGACCTCTCAGACGGGTGTTGTTGTTGCGCTTGAACATTTCATGAAAATCCTTGAGGTCCTTGAGGTTGCGGATTTAATCAAATGTTCTACTTGTTCACAGATGACTTAAAGAAGCGGTTAGAATCGGTCTGCGGAGTCCCAGTGTGCCGGCAACAGATCTCCGGGCTGGGCGGGTCTCGGGCAACCTCCAGCGCTGCGTTAGGAGGGCTCGGTCTGCAGCCTAACACTGTGTTGCGGCTCAAACAGGCAGATGAACTCATGCCGGATGATGAGTAAGTTTCGTCTACTCCTAAAACATTACGGCGTTATTCATAATCGTCTGCTAAGTTAACCAGCTGCGCTGCGTTTTCAGAGCGCTGGTGGCCTAGCGGTAAGAGCGTGCGACTTGCAATCCTAAGGTCGCGGGTTCGAACCCCGGCTCGTACTAATGAGTTTTTCGGAACTTATGTACGTAATATCATTTGATTATTAAATTATACAACGGGACTTAATCGCGTATCTAAGTTTTAAGATTTACCTCCGACGTTTCGAGGACGGCGTTGTCCCCGTGGTCTCGGAGAAGACTGGCTTAAGTTGACATCAGCATCGTCTAACCGCGCGAGTTTTTCGAAGTACCCGCACTTGGACCGAACCGATAAAGTTGGCACGGTACTTGGAAAGTACTCTATAAAGACGGTGTACACTCCTTTATTCAAAGTAGCAGGGAGCCTAAGGTCACCGAAGGACGTTATTCCGTATCAGTCACCTGGCGTTTACAAAATTGATTGCAGTTGTGGTAGTTCCTATATCGGAGAAACAAAGCGCACAATAGCAGAAAGAGTTAAGGAACATATTGCAGCTGTCAAAAATCGTCAGGTGAACAAGTCTGCCGTGGCTGAGCATTTACTGGAGTCAGGACCAAACCACTGGATTGAGCTGCATAACCCTAAAATCCTGTCCACGGATCGTCATTTCTACAGCAGGAAAGTACGGGAAGCCATTGAAATCAAAAAACATAGTAATTTCAATCGGGACGAGGGTTTCAAGATCTCATCCACATGGAATCCAGTCATTAGTAAATGTAAGCGTAAACGAATATCGACAGTCGATAAATCGAATATCGTTAGTGTTGTGTGTCGACAGAGTGACATCCCTAGTGCGCAAAACGTTCAAGCGGATAAACAAGACCAAGTGCGGGTAGTTCGAAAAACTCGCGCGGTTAGACGATGCTGATGTCAACTTAAGCCAGTCTTCTCCGAGACCACGGGGACAACGCCGTCCTCGAAACGTCGGAGGTAAATCTTAAAACTTAGATACGCGATTAAGTCCCGTTGTATAATTTAATAATGTGTAAAAATCGTGAAAGTTTAAATCAGTGTGATATCATTTGATATTTACCAGTCGCTTTTCGGTGAAGGAAAACATCGTGAGGAAACCGGACTAATCCCAATAAGGGCCTAGTTTACCCTCTGGGTTGGAAGGTCAGATGGCAGTCGCTTTCGTAAAAACTAGTGCCCACGCCAATTACTAGGATTAGTTGCCAAGCGGACCCCAGGCTCCCATGAGCCGTGGCAAAATGCCGGGACAACGCGAGGAAGATGATGATGATCGTTGTTTATCCCTCTCTATGGCATAACGACAGATACAGACAAACGACGATTATCAACTGATTAAGTTAGCAGCCGTTTATGAATAACGCTGTTAGATTCCATTACGTATAGGCATAGACTAGGAATCCTCTAGACGGAGTTTAGAGCAATTATTTCATGAAACCGATGCTGCC
The DNA here is from genome assembly GCF_948474715.1 of Cydia amplana. Classification (NCBI taxonomy): domain Eukaryota; kingdom Metazoa; phylum Arthropoda; class Insecta; order Lepidoptera; family Tortricidae; genus Cydia; species Cydia amplana. Next base: position 12,676,320 of record NC_086084.1, on the reverse strand, counting down.
AAAAATACGGGGGTGCGGGGGGACGAGGTGAGCGAATCCCGTGCCGTGATTGGTCCGTTCAAAGACACGGACCAATCACAGCACGGAATTGACTCAAAGATGGAGTAAAACTACCGTATAAGTGGCAGAGGGGTTAGCGTTACTATGCTCAGTCTAGAGGATGTCTTGTCTGTGCGTATAGGTATATATAGGTATAGTTTGTAGCTTTCTAATAGAGCCCGAAGGCTAATCCTATTGTCTATTGTTAAGTAAAACCGCTCGTGCCACGTGCCACAACCACCTGCATAAAAAATCGGTACTTCGGTTACTGAGTGCCGGCGAGTCGGACGCTACAGAACCAGTCTAAAATGTGTCATCGAGATGCGTAACAAAGGCGCGTTATCGGAGAGCGCACCTACACTGGTTTTTTGAGCGTTGGACTAGCCCGCGCTCAGGTGCCAAATAGAATAATTAGGACCCTTTTTTGCAGGTAAGTAGCACGTGCGGTTTTACTGAACAATTGACAATAGGATAAGCCTTCGGGCTCTACTAGAAAGCTACAAACTATATCGGAAATCTATAAGAGAGTTCAATGACCGGGTGGACGAAAACCGAATTAAGTAATATGTATTTTGCGGTTAATAAATTGGCATGTCCCAAAATATATAGTCACGAGCCGCCTCTGGACATGTTCTTTCCGTGTACCAGGGATCAGACGATGCCGGTATTTTTTGTATGGGAACGAAACGGTATTTGGGAACGGTAACGGTACAAAATTAAAAGCGCTTTTAATTAAGAAAGCCTACTACTCGGTTGCAGTATTCCTGGAAGATCAAAATCTATAATGGCCAAATTATTATCACCCCACTGCATTAGTTTTAAGAACTAGCTTTAAGAACTATTTTTTAAGAATACTTGCTATACCCTGTCACGGTCCATGTGATACCTTAAATATCTGTAACAACATATGTACCATGGTTGGCAATAAACGATTATGATTATGATTATTTTTTCGTAATTTGCTAATTATTTCATTTTTAATTGGGCAATCTAATAATACCAAGTCTTAACCTAAAACACATCTGAGTCCTGTACATTTCGAGTATAAAGTAATTCGAAAAAAATGGTTATTACGAAGTTTTTTGCAAAAAACCTGTTCCAATCCCTGCCGTGTACCCTTCATTTAGAGTTGAACGTTTATAGTTTGTCCAAGGACTGTCTCATTTCAAAGATAGACAGAGAGAATCATACTATCTTTGTCCACAGACTACATATATACAGACGCTGCTATCCCATACATTCAAATGTGACCGCCTAAAAGCGCATCATTACCAGATGGCGTCACTGAAAATGCACTGTTGCCTATCATGGATACAAGATGGCGCTGTGTCACATCCAAATCATAGAATTCCTAACGACATCTATACGTCTTCATTGAAAGTTAGTAGACATATGTCGTTGCCAACGATTAGAAGTAATCAACAGATGTCGCTTTATAGCGTATTGAATAAATCATGAATCTAGTTTAAAACTGGATCAAGCATGAGGGGTGGAAGGAAATGACCGAACAGGATATTCTTATGTATCTTTCAGTATGAGTAAAGAGAGTTCGGGCACTTAAGGAGTACAGGGAGGGAAGGGAGAGGCAGGGTACAGAGAAATAGCGTAGCCAAACGGTATAACCATAAAGTAATTTCGGAAAACGATACTGTGGTGATGATAATATTTATATATTATAAGAATGCTACATAAGTCTTGCCGAAACTATTTAAACCGGCTGAAAATAAATACCTGTCATAATAATTTTGCGCATGCTACCATTGGTGCATGGCAAAAGGATTAGACATTACTACTGGCGTAAGTCCGTCTATATGCCACCATGCCACTGGTACTTGAGCGTTTCTTTATATTTTTTTAATCCAATTGCTCAAAAAGTTTAGTTTTTGTAGCTGCAAATCGTGCGTAAAGTTTGATTTTTTTACACTAGTGCTAAAAAGTAATCTGATTGATACATTTTAAATAAATGAGTATTATGCGAGACCCGCTTATAAATGACCCACCTGAACAACGCGCGATTGGGCATAAAGGAGTATTATTCGAGACCCAATAGTATTACTTGAACAACGCGCGACAGAATGAAGCTGACGTTCGTACAATACACTTTATACACTTAATATAAATGTAATTAATTAGATATATATCAATATAATGAAATAACAAAAGATTCATGTTTTTTTACATATAGCTGGTCAACCAAATCTTGTCAGTAAAATAAAGGCGCGAAATTCAAATTTTCTATGGGACGATATCCTTTCGCGCCTACATTTTTCAAATTTGCCGCCTTTTTCTACTGTCAAGATCTGGTTGACCATGTATAATTATATGTTCTGAAAATTAATTTTATTAATTTTAATAATACAATTTCTCTTCAATTGGCATAATGCTGACAACAGTGACAACAGAATCCACATTGAAAAAAATGGCAATTAAAAGTAAAACTTTTTTTATTCCCTTCCCGCCTTTTTTATTCAACATTTAAAGTGATTTATGTTTGTAAGTAATTGCCAAGAAAGCATAAGTTATTAAATAAAAATGAGTGATTCAGACGATTTTGGAGTTAATTTAACGCCACCAGCCCTAGTAGCACGGTCGCATTTTTATCATTTATCACTATGCCTGTCACGTTCTAACAAGTAGGTAAGTGCGAAAGTGACGGGCATAGTGATAGTGGATAAAAATGGATCCGTGCTGAGCCCGCAGATATCAAAGTAAAGGCATCCGTTGTAAGTGACAGGGCTATAACCGCGAAAATCGAATTTCGCAAATTGCGGGCATTTTTCTCTGTCACTCTAATTACGCCTGCATTGGAGTAAAAGAGAAAGATCCCCGCAATTTGCGAATTTCGGTTTTGGCGGTAGCCCCTCAGTATATTACCGGAAAAATCGAAAGCTCGGTACTCGTGCAAAATGACATACTTCTCGCACTTATATCGAAAACTACTATTTTTTGCCATTTTTTATATTGTGATCTTTTTTGCCACTTTTGTGTTATTTGTACTCAAATTCACGAGCTCTTTCGATCCTAATGAGATAAAATACCTCAATTCATGCTCAATTCACTCTTATCGTGCCTTCTAAAAATTTACGATACAAGTTGCATTGCAATAACTATAAAAAAGTAACTGATTTGACTAGTACGAAAATACCCTATTGTAACAATACGATGCGACGTTGTCGAGTTAAACTGGACTCGCTTCGCAGTAACTCATAGCAGTTTGGCAACGTCGCGTCGTGCTTTTATTTTTAAGCAACAGATTTGTACATGATTTGTACCATCTTAGTACCTATACATACAAAGATATGTTTTCATAACGTTCCTTTTCAACTTCTCCCATGGCAAAACCCGTACCTATCAAACCTGAAATTATTATACAAAAGCATTTAATGTTTGTTTTAATAAACTTTTTCTGTTATAATTAGAATAAATATATCTAATTTTGCGTATATTGACCAGGCAGGTGTTTGTATCACTAATTATGTGACCTATAAGTATAGACAGACAACAGCGTGCACAGAAACGTCAAAAACGGCATCAAGTAATGATTATTGCTATTTTAAAATTAGTCCCCTACTTCAGGGTAATGTTATACGCCTGTTCCTTAAAAAAGCTGAGGGCCTACCGCGAACCACGTTCGACGTGTTGCCTCCCCGTCACACTTACGTACGAATTTACAAGTGCGACAGAGAGGCAACACGTCGAACGTGGTTCGCGGTAGGCCCTCAGAAATGGACACTGAGGCATAATTATCATTATTTTGGAATTTAAGTACTATATAATATTATTTGTAGTCTTTTGGAATATCATATTTTATTTGAACTAATAATATTGTATAATAATAAATCATAAAAGCTCTATTTAGGGACAAGAAAGAACTTTCAACGGCAACACTAAAAATAAACTGTCAAATAGTCAAGTCGCCACAAAGCGGCACCGCGTTTGTTGCCTTTGCGTTGTTTCTGTTTATACAAACTTATTAATTTCATATTATAGCTTCATTTGAACTATAGTACAAGTACGTGAATAGAATACCTAGACGTGTCTTGCTTGGTGCAGTTGCGTAGGTATGCTAAAAGGAAAGTTGGAAGACCGATGTGGCGCTTTAAAGACTGCTAAGCGTGACATGTGCCCAAAATGTGGGAGGTCGTGCCGCTCACGCATCGGCCTCCACAATCACCAAACCCGTTGTCTAAACAGCAATGCATAAATCGTCTGCAATAGACGAAAAGACCTGTGATGATGACGTGAATTGCCGATGTAGTAACGGAACACTACTAATGGTAAAACCTACATATTAATCTGACAGTGTCTACTGTTTGCCAATAAATGATAAAATTGATAAAAAATTAACACTTCAGGTAAGTTTGTTTTGAATACAAAGGTTAATTAAATAATTTATCACCACACCAACTGGTAAAGGCCCCCTTGATTGTTCAAATACTAATGAGAAAATTGCATTTTTCCCACATGTGGGGCAAAGTAATCAGATCTAAATTTTGAGTTTCCTTATGTTAGCTGGTAGAATTTACTTTTAAATGATGATTTTGAATTATAAATTCTTTATAATGTTCATGTGGATTTGATTTTTTTGGTATTTTATAGTTGGTATTTTCCCTGCGTTGGCATGGTGATAAATTCTGTGTTTCATTAGGTGGCAATGTTTGTTTAACCCTCGTGCCTTGAATTCTCACAACGCTCAAGATTCCACTTCTCGAACCACTCGCTACGCTCATAGTTCAAATCTTCTGCTTGGAATCAACATTAGCATGAGCGGTTAAACAACTGCTTTGCCCCCTTGCCCACTAATAACTATTGTCAAGTTTTATTTTAACCCCCCATGCTAATATTGATACCCGAGCAAGCAAAAGATTCCAAAGTATTTAGAGTTAGAGCAAGAAAGAAGAAAGGTACGTCATAATTTCAAAGATGTTTGACATTTAAAATAACACATGTACTGCGCAGGCGATCAATATCGCTGCATACTTTTCTTGGTCTAAATCTATACAATGGTTAGTGTTTGCAAACAGACTCCAATGTGAAGGCAATGTGTATTAAACTTTATTGTGATATTATTACATTTTATATATAAAAAATATGTTTCTGATTTCAGGACCCAGCCTCTAGCCACTAGAAGTTACAATGTATGCAACAAGAGAGTGAAGATGAAATAGTCAATGCATCTCTGTACAGTCGCCATCAGATATATCGGAACGGCCAAGGTGTTCACAATATCTGAACACGCACTCTAACGCCCTGACAATAGAGGCGTGTTCAGATATTTGTGAGCGCCTTGGCCGCTCCGATATATCTGATGGCGACTGTACCACAAGTAAAATATTTTGAGTGGAAGATGGTTGAGATTGATTCCTGTTTCAACGGACAGACACATGCTATGAAGATTCTTTTAAAAATAATAAAATACAATTAATAAATTCAATGTTTAACATGATAGTGACTTTATTTTGTCTACCCACTAACAACCAATTTGTTCAATGCTGGCGGGCAATGGCGGTAAACTTAAATATTTGATGTGGTATGAAGCTAAATGTTTTGAACATAATGGCAAGCCACTAAAAAGTTTTAATCCTAGATTAGCCATTAAACTGTGGCTACCAGTCTGATTTGTTAATTGTTATATAAGTACAGTCAGCGTCATATAGTAGGTAGCATCCAAAGTATTCAAATAGTTCGGTACACCATATTATTTGTATGGCGTACTGAACTATTTGAATACTTTGGATGCGACCTACTATACGACGCTGACTGTACTTAATTTAAATATATATAAATTGTATATTATTTCTACGGCCTCCTAGCTAGTCAGTAGTGACAGTGACCCTGCTCTGCTATGTGCTATGAAGTAGGAGGTCCTGGGTTCAAATCCTCATAGGAAATTTATTTGTTTTTTAATTGTGTGTGTATATATTAATGGTCTATATCTATTCCCATCTGTCCACACCTCTTGTATGGCGGCGGGGACAAATGGGCCACCACCATGGGACACCATATTAATACACTTTTAGGGGGATCCGAACCTAGGACTTCCAGCTTTGATATGATCATAAAATATAAGATATGTATGTATTTACATTTACACATTGTATTATTGCTCTCATACATATAGGGATATTTTTTTAAATGTCGGATGTCTCTTCTCTTTTGAGCATGAATAGAAGCAGGGGATAACTGACAGAACGGGATAGTCTTATGTATCTTTCAGTAGGAGTAGCAGCGAAAGCGCTATTATTGTTTGTCCTTGTCACAGTCTCACATCTTGTTTTATTCCCCACCGTAAATTGACCACCGTGATTGGTCGAATTCATTTGTTGCCCACCATAACAAATAAATTCGACCAATCATAGCGGCGCAATGCGACGCTATGATTGGTCGAATTTACATGTTTTGTCCCTCACGGAGGCACGCGTACACCACTTCTATAGGATGCTACCTTCTATGCTTTTGAGCAAGTTTTTGTCACCTGCCCTGCTATTCTAACTGCTCAAGAATTTACAATGTTTTGTTACCAAGTAGGTCGATTAGTGTAAGACTGTCCTAAAATATATGTATAGCTATATGAGGACAATTTTGTAATGCGTAAGGTTAAGTAAATTAATATACAAACAGCAACACTCCTAACTGTACATCGGTACAGTTAACACTTAACAGTGTGGCTGATGATACCATGTAGGTTTAATATATTTTAATTATTATCACGTTTCTAAGAACAATAGTACATTATTGTCGAGGTTCGGAAGTAGCTACTTGCAAGCTGAGGATTCGTTTTAAACGGACGACCTTGGGAGTCCGTTTAATTGAATCCGAAGCCAGCAAGTAGCCTTCCAGCCGAGTCATATATAGTGCTTTTCTCAAAAATGGTGCAAGAGATATTTTACAGAAGCAACGTTCTAATTTTCACAGAGAAAAGTAAAACCATTAAAAAGATTTGCTTGCCGCCTTTAAAAAAAATAGAAGTGTATTTTTCTGCTGAAAATACGCCAACGTATTTGAGACACCTAAATAGTCGCGGTACCAACATTATATTAATAATAAGTGCTGATCATCTGTTTGGCTGTTTAATGGACCTATGCCTTCATTTGATATGGCCATTTAAAGTTTTAAAAAGTTTGGAACTCGTTTAATAATGGAATTTGTATGCAACATTGCAGTCCCGAAATCGAGACTGCAATGTTTTTAACTTTTTAATTTTTAGAATGACCATAAACTACACACTTCGCGACCTATTTTTTAACCGGCAACGTCGACTTTGCCGTCCATTTTTGAGAAAAATTATATTATTTATTACTTAATAATGTTGATATGTTGTCTGTGATATGATCATAAAGTATGAGGATTTACTACAGTGACATCTATTGATAGTCTTTCTCAAACAATCGAGCTATTTAGTGTGTTACAACGGCAAGAAACTAACTGTCTAGTAATGCGATAGATGGCGCTTAGAATAGTTCATGCCATTATTTATTTATTTTTTTCTGCGTCGATTTACTATGTGTAAATGGATGTTTTAAAAGGTTTTTGTTGTAATATGCTAAATAAATTAGAACTATACATGTTAATTTAAAAATTGGCAAGATTTGAAATAACACAAATATATATTTAGGCCCAATGGTGCTCTGAGTGACATCTCTTGAATTTTTGTGGAACTAAGCGAGGCTTGTATGGGCCGATTACTCTATACTATACTTACTTTATGCTTTGTCTTACGCTAGTGTTAGCACCCAAAAGATAGGGAAGCGTATAGTTATTTTGTACTTTTTTTGACACATTTGGTTTGCTAGACCACAATTGCTACTTGTACTTTCCAGAGTGGCGGAACGTCTGACAAACACGTACGTGTTGCACGTGACGCACGAAGACGTCGGCAAAGACTACACGCTCAAGTACCCCGGCACGAAAACGGTGCAGGAAGTGAAGAACGACATATTCTCACTCACTGACATACCGGTCAGACACCAGGTGAGTCCCAATACATAGTACACAGTATTCTAAGAACGAAGATGTAAGGACTACACGCTCAAGTACCCCGGCACGAAGATGGTGCAAGAGGTGAAAACGACATATTCTCACTCACTGACATACCGGTCAGACACCAGGTGAGTCCCAATACATAGTACACAGTATTCTAAGAACGAAGATGTAAGGACTACACGCTCAAGTACCCCGGCACGAAGATGGTGCAAGAGGTGAAAACGACATATTCTCACTCACTGACATACCGGTCAGACACCAGGTGAGTCCCAATACATAGTACACAGTATTCTAAGAACGAAGACGTATAGACTACACGCTCAAGTATGCCGGCATGAAGACGGTGCAAGAAGTTAAGAACGACATATTTACTGACATACCGGTCAGACACCAGGTGAGTCCCAATACGTTGTACACAGTATTCTAAGAACGAAGATGTAAGGACTACACGCTCAAGTATGCCGGCACGAAGACGGTGCAAGAAGTTAAGAACGACATATTCACTGACATACCGGTCAGACATCAGGTGAGTCCCAATACGTTGTACACAGTATTCTAAGAACGAAGATGTAAGGACTACACGTTCAAGTACCCCGGCACGAAGACGGTGCAGGAAGTGAAGAATGACATATTCTCACTCACTGACATACCGGTCAGACACCAGGTGAGTCCCAATACGTTGTACACAGTATTCTAAGAACGAAGGCGTATAGACTACACGCTCAAGTATGCCGGCATGAAGACGGTGCAAGAAGTTAAGAACGACATATTTACTGACATACCGGTCAGACACCAGGTGAGTCCCAATAAGTTGTACACAGTATTCTAAGAACGAAGATGTAAGGACTACACGCTCAAGTATGCCGGCATGAAGACGGTGCAAGAAGTGAAGAACGACATATTCTCACTCACTGACATACCGGTCAGACACCAGGTGAGTCCTAATACGTTGTACACAGTATTCTAAGAACGAAGATGTAAGGACTACACGCTCAAGTATGCCGGCACGAAGACGGTGCAAGAAGTGAAGAACGACATATTCTCACTCACTGACATACCGGTCAGACACCAGGTGAGTCCTAATACGTTGTACACAGTATTCTAAGAACGAAGATGTAAGGACTACACGCTCAAGTATGCCGGCACGAAGACGGTGCAAGAAGTGAAGAACGACATATTCTCACTCACTGACATACCGGTCAGACACCAGGTGAGTCCTAATACGTTGTACACAGTATTCTAAGAACGAAGATGTAAGGACTACACGCTCAAGTATCCCGGCACGAAAACGGTGCAGGAAGTGAAGAACGACATATTCTCACTCACTGACATACCGGTCAGACACCAGGTGAGTCCCAATACATAGTACACAGTATTCTAAGAACGAAGACGTATAGACTACACGCTCAAGTATGCCGGCACGAAGACGGTGCAAGAAGTGAAGAACGACATATTCTCACTCACTGACATACCGGTCAGACACCAGGTGAGTCCCAATACGTTGTACACAGTATTCTAAGAACGAAGATGTAAGGACTACACGCTCAAGTAAATATCCCGGCACGAAGACGGTGCAAGAAGTGAAGAACGACATATTCTCACTCGCTGTCCTCGCTGACATACTGGTCAGACACCAGGTGAGTCCCAATACGTTGTACACAGTATTCTAAGAACGAAGATGTAAGGACTACACGCTCAAGTATGCCGGCACGAAGACGGTGCAAGAAGTTAAGAACGACACATTCACTGACATACCGGTCAGACACCAGGTGAGTCCCAATACGTTGTACACAGTATTCTAAGAACGAAGACGTATAGACTACACGCTCAAGTATGCCGGCACGAAGACGGTGCAAGAAGTGAAGAACGACATATTCTCACTCACTGACATACCGGTCAGACACCTGGTGAGTCCCAATACATTGTATACAGTATTCTAAGACCTAAGAAGGACTACACGCTTAAGTATGCCGGCATGAAGACGGTGCAAGAAGTGAAGAACGACATATTCTCACTCACTAACATACCGGTCAGACACCAGGTGAGTCCCAATACATAGTGCACAGTATTCTAAGAACGAAGACGTTTAGACTACACGCTCAAGTATGCCGGCATGAAGACGGTGCAAGAAGTGAAGAACGACATATTCTCACTCACTGACATACCGGTCAGACACCAGGTGAGTCCCAATACATTGTATACAGTATTCTAAGACCTAAGAAGGACTACACGCTCAAGTATGCTGGCATGAAGACGGTGCAGGAAGTGAAGAACGACATATTCTCACTCACTGACATACCGGTCAGACACCAGGTGAGTCCCAATACGTTGTACACAGTATTCTAAGAACGAAGATGTAAGGACTACACGCTCAAGTAAATATCCCGGCACGAAGACGGTGCAAGAAGTGAAGAACGACATATTCTCACTCGCTGTCCTCGCTGACATACTGGTCAGACACCAGGTGAGTCCCAATACGTTGTACACAGTATTCTAAGAACGAAGATGTAAGGACTACACGCTCAAGTATGCCGGCACGAAGACGGTGCAAGAAGTTAAGAACGACACACTCACTGACATACCGGTCAGACACCAGGTGAGTCCCAATACGTTGTACACAGTATTCTAAGAACGAAGGCGTATAGACTACACGCTCAAGTATGCCGGCACGAAGACGGTGCAAGAAGTGAAGAACAACATATTCTCACTCACTGACATACCGGTCAGACACCAGGTGAGTCCCAATACGTTGTACACAGTATTCTAAGAACGAAGATGTAAGGACTACACGCTCAAGTATCCCGGCATGAAGACGGTGCAAGAAGTGAAGAACGACATATTCTCACTCACTGACATACCGGTCAGACACCAGGTGAGTCCCAATACGTTGTACACAGTATTCTAAGAACGAAGACGTATAGACTACACGCTCAAGTATGCCGGCATGAAGACGGTGCAAGAAGTTAAGAACGACATATTTACTGACATACCGGTCAGACACCAGGTGAGTCCCAATACGTTGTACACAGTATTCTAAGAACGAAGATGTAAGGACTACACGCTCAAGTACCCCGGCACGAAGATGGTGCAAGAGGTGAAAACGACATATTCTCACTCACTGACATACCGGTCAGACACCAAAGGTGAGTTCCATAATGTATTGTTTGCCCGTATTTTCGTTAGTCATAATTTATCCAACAAACCACTCTGTGGTTTGGCAGAAAAATATATATGTAATTAGTTGTAAGCAAGATCTCTGAATAAACGTTTTATTTATTATTTATTTATTATTTTTATTTTTTTAGTTCAGAAACGTGTCACTTTTCAGGATTGCCATAAAACAAACCTAACCTAACCTATCTATAGGATAACCTTACGAAAATCCTGAAAAGTTAACGGTTTCAGTTTTAAAACTAATGATAATATGTCAAATAATACATTATGACTTAAAACTGTATGGGAATCAAAGGGGGAAAAGTTAAATTAATAAAATGGTGGGGGGAATAGAATAAAGTGTCCGCGTGGCAAAGTCCCGTAGCGGGATATATAGCTGGTCAAGCAAATCTTGCTAGTAAAAAAAGGCGCGAATTTCAAATTTTCATAATCATAATCATAATCTTTATTGTTTGTGAGTAATGGGTTACATTGCCAGTAATTACTATTGTAACAATATTTCATGGACTCACCAAGACACACTCACTGTACTGACAAGATCTGCTTGACCATCTATATCTATTGAATCGTAAGAAATATGTAAATTGGATTTTTTTTTCTTGTACAGGTGTGGACGGGATGGCCGGTGGTGACCGGTCTGGACGACACGGTTCTAGCCATGGTTGGGCTCGACATGCCGCAGCACGAGCTTGCCGTAAAACGCGGACCCACAAAGGAATACAAGCGGGTAACTGCACTTTTATAACACTTTAAACTCTCGCGTTTTGTACACATATTTAATTTCACAAACGGGTCTAACGCGATATATTTTCATTGTGCAACTCAGCTGAAACGTCGGAATTTAAGGTAAAAACAATGAAAATTATCGCGTTAGACCCGTTTGTGACATTAAATAACTGCACTTTTCTCCAACATCATCTTCGGGTCCATTTCTCGAATGGTTTTAGACTAATATCTTTTCTCCTGGAAATTCATACGATTTAACAGTCCGAAGACCAATAATACCCTTCAAGAAATGGGCGTAATAAGCTTTTACACCGGCCCTAATAGGATCACTTGTGTGTCTGTCCGTCCGTCTGTCACAGCCTATTTTCTCCGAAACTACTGGACCAATTAAGTTGAAATTTGGCACACATATGTAAGTTTGTGACCCAAAGATGGACGTATAACGTAAATAAATTAATTTTAAATATGGAGGCTATTTTTGGGGGGGTAAATGAGAAAATTTAAAAATAAAGTTTTTCAAACTATATCGTGTTACATATCAAATGAAAAAGCTCATTGTAAGAATCTCAAATATATATTTTTAATAATTTTAGGTTAAATAGTTCAGTAGTTATTCAAGAAAATAGTCAAAAAATGACCATCCTCCCCCCTAATCTCCGAAATTACTGGGTCTAAAATTTTGAAAAAAATACACAAAATAGTTCTTTACCTATACATGACAGGAAAACCTATTAGAAATGTGCAGTCAAGCGTGAGTCGGACTTAATGTACGGAACCCTTGGAACGCGAGTCCGACTCGCACTTGGCCGCTTTTTTTTTATGTCGATTATATTTTTAGCTCGTATTATTTTAAATTATGTTCGCAGATAGTAGTGGAGAGTTCTGACAGCGAGAACAGTTCCGTAGAAGAAATAGAAGACAGCGGTGACGGGTTCACGTGCGAAGACGACATGTTTGTTGAACTAGTCAACTCGGAGAGACTGCGTCCACTTAGTAAGCTTTTTATTTTATACTAGCTTTTGCCCGCGACTTCGTCTGCGTGGAGTTAGTAATTTGGGTAGCTTATTTTTACCCAATCTGCTTTTTAACGATTCCCCATACACACTTCCACCCCCCTTTTCACCCCCTTAAAGGGAGATTTTTGGAATATAAACTACCCTATGTCCTTCCCCGGGACTCAAACTATCTCCATACCAAATTTCAACTAAAGCGGTTCAGCGGGTTAATTGTGAAGAGGTAACAGACAGACAGACACCCTTTCGCATTTATAATATTAGTATTGATGAAAACATTGTTTTTTACGGTTGCTCAAGACAGGAAGGCGTGGAAGAATCTTGTGGAGGCCTTATGCACCTCCAGGGTGTCCTACGACAAACGACAAAATTGTTTTTTTAGCGAATCTGATTCGCTCACGACTATATTATTATGTATAAAAATCGATTGCAACGCTGTCCACAGTACACAGTGTACTACTTACTCAAAAGTGCTTGTTACTAGGCTTAATTTATTAAAAAATGTTTTTACTTGACTTGTTCAGCGTCTAATTCTGACGCCGTATATTCATGTTTTATGGAATATAACATTTTTCGATACAATCGTGTTCGGAAAACGAAACGTTACGCTATTTTCTCTCTATCACTCTTCCATATTAGTGCGATAGAGACAATAACGTTTCGTTTCTCCGATTGTCTAGCTACAATCCCCTGATGCTGCACTCAGCGTACGACAACTACGGACCGCAACGACAGAATAAATATACGTACTAGGTACTGAAGGTTCACTCTAACAAAACGCGTCTATTACGAGAGATATAAGCACAAGCGCGAGCAGGCGTCCGTTCCGTAGCTGTGCGCGGCAGCTACTACTGCTAGACACCAAAATTGGTGGCCGCATGTACTTGTAGCGACACGACGAAATCGCGGAGTGAGCCACGCCTGTCGCAACCTAATATTTTTTCTCTCTGTAGTGTCAGAACACGTAGAGGACGAGGCGCTAGGCTGCATCGAGTTCGCGGAACGGTTCCGCGCGCGCTACGGGCCCAACACGCCGCACTTCTTCGAGGGCACCCTACAGGACGCCATCAAGGAGTCCTGTCTCCAGCCAGCGCGCGAGGTACGCTCCTTAACATTTATATTAACCTTTTGGACGCCAATGACCGATATATCCTCACCGTAGGTCCAACGCCAAGGGCGGATTAATCAGTCGCAGACTACAGACAGAGCAACATCGACCTACGTGCATATACATAAAGTTCAACTTCAGTTTTGATACTTCAATGACGTGGTGTCTGAGTGACAGCTTTTGTGTTTGACACGGCGTCGAAAAGGTTAAAAGAGGCCTCAGACGATCTAGCATGAGTTGCGTTCTCGCGCGCGACTCCATGCATAAAGCGCGACTTCAAGTATGGACTCGCGCGCGAAAACGCAACTTATGCTAGACCGCCAGATATTGATTTTCAACACGTTCGGACGAAAATTAAGAAATTTAAGATGGCGGCCGACATTTAGATATAGATTTATTTATTTTTTGAACATGAAATGTCAATTTTAATTATTCAAGGCTAATCTATACGAATTTGAGTTATGGCCGTCAAGTAGGTAGCTATTCTTGAACCATTTTTTGCATATTTACCTACTTAGTTTATTATCACCTTATAAATGATGTCAAGTTTCGAATGATTAAAAATATAAAGCTACTTAGGAGCAATAAATATGTATTTATCTGTTCAATAAAAAACCTAAATAAACATCGTTTTCAAAGTATTTTGACAGTCCTTGCGCTCGAGTTCAACCATTGAGCTAAGACAGCAGATTATACACATTTTAAATTAAAAATTAAACATTTATATATTGTTTACAGCGAAAACTCCTAGGCGTATATCTGCACCACGAACAATCCGTGCTGGCCAACGTGTTCTGCGCTCAGCTGCTCGGCTGCGAAACCGTTCTACACACGCTCAACCACAACTTCGTACTCTATGGGTGGGATTTAACGGACCCCGATAACAACAACATGTACGTACACTAGTTTACATAGATATCCTCCTAAGGCTCAAGGTCCTACCTATAGTACCAATTCAGTTCGATGTAATTTAAACCAATTCAATTTGAAGTGTCGCTTCTGCTTTGTTTCGTTCAATTTTGAATCAACGCATAATCAACTCTATTTCCTACTATTTAGGTTCAAATTTCTCTGTATACGTTATTTTATGCAGGTTACTGAACTCCGTGGCCAACGCACTAGGCCCCGTGGCCAGCATGACGATCCGCAGCATCCCCGTGGAGAGACTACCCGCGCTGGTCATCATCATGCGAGTGCGCTCCAACACCGAGATCTACTCCGTCATCAACGGTGAGTGATGTTCAGGGTACTGAACTCCGTGGCCAACGCGCTGGGTCCCGTGGCCAGCATGACGATCCGCAGCATTCCCATGGAGAGACTACCCGCGCTGGTCATCATCATGCGAGTGCGCTCCAACACGGAGATCTACTCCGTCATCAACGGTGAGTGATGTACAGGGTACTGAACTCCGTGGCCAACGCGCTGGGTCCCGTGGCCAGCATGACGATCCGCAGCATTCCCGTGGAGAGACTACCCGCGCTGGTCATCATCATGCGAGTGCGCTCCAACACCGAGATCTACTCCATCATCAACGGTGAGTGATGTACAGGGTACTGAACTCCGTGGCCAACGCGCTGGGCCCCGGGCTCCGTGGCCAATCAAAAAGTTAACGATGATCAACTCAGGCTAACGTGGGATTCAAACCCACATGTTTGAATTGCCGGTCCATAGCGTTACTACAATAAAAAAGAAAAAAATATAAACATTTAAGCCTACAGTTATATTAAAAATTAAATAGAGTAAACCTACACCTACGGATGTTTCTGGGCGACCAGCCTCTAAAAAGCTTCCATTCCATTGTATTTGGAATTTTTATTTTGATTTGAATCGTAATTATATTTCTCTCGGTACAAACCTTGTCTTTACGTGTATTTTCAAAGTTCTACAATTTCTATTATTCTGGATAATTATAATGTATGTTGTAGGGTATATTCCCTTTATTTACAACTAGCGACCCGCCCCGGCTTCGCACGGGTTAACAAATTAATACATAAACCTTCCTCTTGAATCACTCTATCTATTTAAAAAACGCGCATCTAAATCCGTTGCGTAGTTTTAAAGATCTAAGCATACATAGGGACAGACAGCGGGAAGCGACTTTGTTTTATACTATGGAGTGATTGTCAGAGGTACGATTCTCTCACGAGTGTGTGATAATTGAAAACATTTTTTTTATCATATTATCATCTTTGCAGGTAATGTGGGCGTCTCAGAGCTAGTGGGCGGTCTAGTAGAAGCGTTGGAGCGATTCGCGGCCCAACGCGACGAGGACGCAAGATTAGAAAGAGAACGCGATGCCCGCCAGCGGGTCAAGCTAGAGCAGGACGAGGCATATCAAGCCAGTCTCGAGGCCGACAGGTATAGTTATCTTTTTTACTAGTACGGCAGAAGTTGTTAAGAACAGGGGCCTATTGCATAACATTTTACAACTCATAATACAAGCGGACGCCTCTTTTCATTCCCTTTTATTAGAAAGAGACTTCCGCTTGTATTATGAGTTGTAAAATGTTATGCAATAGCCCCCAGGTGCCCGTTTCTCAAAAGCTTGTAACTTGTAATATACTTAAGCGGATGTCACTTTTTGACATCTTTTGTTAGAAAGGGACATCCACTTGTATTACAAGTTACAAGCTATTAAGAAATGGGCCTCAGGTCTACGACTTGTTTTTACCACGCGCGTTGGCACTCTGAACGAAATAAGGATTTAAATTACCCCTCTTTCCTGTTATGGACAAAAAAAAACTAGAACTTATTTTTCTGACATATCCCAAAAGTGGTATAAATTTACTAATCAAGTTAAATTCATGTTGTCATTACGTTCATGATTTCAGAGCAAAAGAACAATTGAAAAAGCAGCAGGAACTAGAAAAAAATCAAGAAATAGAAAGAGCAGAGTCTGAAAGACAAATTGAAGAAGCGAAAAAGGAGGTAAGCTATTGCCACGAACTTGTCATGCACTGGCATAAGTTTATACTAATCAACAGTAACTTCAGTCACTGCGAGCGCGAAAGCACAAAATCCTATTATAATCCTAATCACATTACCATAAGGTTGATTTTCATTCGCAGGCGGATCGTTCGAATCAAGTCCTATAATAATTTGAAATTCTCAATGTCTATACGATGAATTGTATACCTTAAACCGGTGGGATAAGATTGAGTTTGGTCAGGCGGACCGCGCGAGCGCGCAGGCGCGCGTGCCGGCCGAGCCCGCCGACGGGTCGCCTCACGTAACGCGGATTTTATTACAATCCTAATTACATTATCATAAGGTTCATTTTCATTAGCAGGCGACTCAAGTCCTATAACAATTTGAAATTCTCAATGTCGATACGATGAATTGTATACCTTAAACCGGTGGGATAAGATTGAGTTTGGTTCGACAGGCGGACCGCGCGAGCGCGCAGGCGCGCGTGCCGGCCGAGCCCGCCGACGGGTCGCCTCACGTAACGCGGATTTTATTACAATCCTAATTACATTATCATAAGGTTCATTTTCATTAGCAGGCGACTCAAGTCCTATAACATTTTGAAATTCTCAATGTCGATACGATGAATTGTATACCTTAAACCAGTAGGATAAGATTGAGTTTGGTCAGGCGGACCGCGCGAGCGCGCAGGCGCGCGTGCCGGCCGAGCCCGCCGACGGGTCGCCTCACGTAACGCGGATTTTATTACAATCCTAATTACATTATCATAAGGTTCATTTTCATTAGCAGGCGACTCAAGTCCTATAACAATTTGAAATTCTCAATGTCGATACGATGAATTGTATACCTTAAACCGGTGGGATAAGATTGAGTTTGGTTCGACAGGCGGACCGCGCGAGCGCGCAGGCGCGCGTGCCGGCCGAGCCCGCCGACGGGTCGCCTCACGTAACGCGGATTTTATTACAATCCTAATTACATTATCATAAGGTTCATTTTCATTATCAGGCGACTCAAGTCCTATAACAATTTGAAATTCTCAATGTCGATACGATGAATTGTATACCTTAAACCGGTGGGATAAGATTGAGTTTGGTTCGACAGGCGGACCGCGCGAGCGCGCAGGCGCGCGTGCCGGCCGAGCCCGCCGACGGAACGCATGACGTCACGCGGATCAGGATCCGCTTGCCGCCGCCGCACGACAGCGCTCTCGAGCGCCGCTTCAACGGTGGGGACACGCTCGCGGTAAGCAAATGTGGACCTTACGTCTATCCAAATAGAGTTTAACCCCTTATTCATTAACCCTTCGTATGTATTAGCACTGATCAGTGCGAACGAATTTAAACCTTTTGTATTAAACAATGGACTTACATTTGTGCGCACTGATCAGTGCTTAGACATACGAAGGGTTAAACTTTACGGACCTGTTTTAAATTATGTTTTATCCCTTTCTTACATAATTTATAATAGTGTCGCAAGCGTGTCTAGAATGCAGAGGCCATTACCGGTATAATTAAAAATCAAAATACCTATCTCATAGCATTCACAATATTTCTTTGATATTATAGAATAGTATTTAGGTAAGGATAATGATTGATCTATCTAAATTATTATTTATTAGCTAAATTAAGTGCATGAATATAAATAAACCTACCTACACACCTACACCTACTGACATGACATAAATTTATTAATTTCCGCTACCTAAAGGTTGTCTGGAAGAGATCGCTTTTTAGCGATAAGACCGCCTGTTGTTTAACCTCTTCTTCCTGTGTTCAAGCTTGGATGTCTTGAGTATTAAATAAAAATCGCAGATACTTAAAAAGCTTCTAATTCTGGTTCCACAGAGGTACTTAAGATTACATTGTATGAAAAATATATTTGCGAGTGTGACGCGCACATGAGCGTGTATCTCAGAGCCTAATGGCTCGCTAGGCGTCTATAGAGTCGGCGGGGGGCGCGGCCGATGGGCCAACTGGTTTAGTGGTGTACGGTCCCCGCTTCCCCTTCGTTGGTAGGAGCCGCAACATCCTGGGGGCCCTTGGAGGCGTCAGCCTTCAAGGCTTCATGAGTGTCGTCCAGCAGTGGGCAGAGGTACTTCACACCTCGTTTATAAGTGCCCGTTACTGTGGCAACTTCGGCCACTCGCGAAATCCCGTCGGCGCCAGGAAACAATTTGGCGATTCGTCCAAGCCGCCAGTGTAGGGGAGGAGTATTCTCTTCCTTGATGAGGACCAGGTCACCCAGTTGAAGAGCTCGTCCTGGAACACGCCACTTCGTCCGTTGTTGGAGCTCGCAGACGTATTCCAATTGCCAGCGCCGCCAGAAGTGCTGTCTTAATGCCTCGAGCCTCTGAAACCTATCTAAACGGTTTGGGTTTATATCCGCGAGGTGGGGCGACGGCAACGAAGTGAGCGCGCGGCCGATGATGAAGTGACCTGGGGTTAAGGGTTGGAAATCGTTTGGTGAGGACGACAAAGGACATAAAGGACGACTGTTAAGGATAGATTCTACCTGACTAAAGAGAGTTGCCAATTCTTCATAGATTAAATGAGCGTTACCTAATATACGATTGAGGTGAAATTTTGCCGATTTGACTCCTGCTTCCCACAAACCACCAAAGTGAGGAGCATATGCCGGTTGGAATTTAAATTGTATTCCCTCATTTGCTGCAAAATTGCAAACCGTGTCTGAGTTTGAAGTAAGGTAATCGCTAATTTCCTTGGCCGCTCCTACAAAATTACGTCCATTATCGCAGAATATTTCGCGAGGTCGCCCTCTACGAGAGATAAAACGTCGCAGTGAAAGTATGAACGAATCCGTCGACAGCGTGCTTACTGCCTCTAAATGCAAACATTTGTACCGGAAACAAACAAATATAGCTAAATAGCACTTTGTTATTTTGCAACCTCTGCCATGCCTGTCTGTAATCATAAAGGGCCCAGCGAAGTCTACGCCGACACTAATGAAAGGAAAATCAGGCGTTACGCGCTGAGAAGGCAGAGCGCCCATCAAAGGAGCAGAAGTGTTGCCAGCTGCGCGGCGACAGGTGACGCATTGTTGCGATACGGTGCGCGCAAGCGTGCGCCCCGATACCGGCCATACCGTCTCGCGAACGGCGGCTAGAAGCAGCTGAGGAGGAGCGTGCAGGAGACGGATGTGTTCCTGTTGAAACAGCAATCTAGTCAATCTATGTTTAGAATGTAACAGCATTGGGTGGCGTTTGTCAAATGGATAAAACGACGAGGACAGACGTCCACCAACTCTGAGAAGCTTGTCGTCTTCATCGTAAAATGGGTTCAATGATAAAATAGGGCTTTTAGGGCCTAGAGGTTGCTTGTCACGCAACAAATTCAATTCAAGGGGGAAACTAGCCTGTTGTGACAAAGCGACCAGTTTTTTAAACGAAACCTCGAGCTCCTCAGGTTGTAGCACACCCGTAGTTTTATTGGATGAAGGGCGGCAGTTATGCGCAAACCTAAGCATATAAGCTACCGCACGTTGTAAATGTGTAAGTTTCGAATATCGATCGAAATCAATAACATTGGTTTTTTGCGAATCGTCAGTAATCGCGACGTTAACCTTTAGCTCGGGTAAATCGAGTTCCGAGTTTGCGGAAAACTGAGGCCAGTTATTTTGTGGCTCGTATAAAAAAGATGGCCCGGTCCACCACATGTGCAAATCAGGTAAGCGACGCGCTTCGACCCCTCTAGATGGGTAGTCAGCCGGATTTAACGCGGTTGGAACGTGACGAAACTCACTGCCATCGGTGAGTTCTAATATATGAGCCACGCGATTGGCAACAAACGTTTTTAATTTGGTTTGATTAGTTTTAAGCCATGCTATTACAATTGACGAGTCAGTCCAATAAAATTTCTGCGCAATCTGGCAGCGCAACGTCTTAGAAACAGCTGACGCGAGCTGCGCGCCTAGAAGGCAAGCGCATAATTCCAATCGCGGAATAGTCGTAGCCTGGACCTGCGCGACCTTGGCCTTGGCGCACAGCAACCTGACTACAACATCGCCCTTCTCATTAGTGGACTTTAAATAAATACAGGCCGCGTATGCAACTGAGCTTGCATCACAAAAGACGTGCATCTCGATATGCGTCGGCGAGTCGCAAAGTACATTACGAGGTATTTGGAGCGAAGTTAAAGACGCTAACCCGTTAACAAAGTCCTGCCAAGACTCGTTTATGTAACTCGGCACGGGAAGATCCCAGTCGATTTTTTCAATCCATAATTTTTGAATTAAAACTTTAGGTATAATCGTCAGCAAACACAAGAGGCCTAGGGGATCAAATATTTTACACGAGTCCGATAAAATTGAACGTTTCGTAGGGTGGCCGTCCTTGGCAGAGTATTGAGTAGGAAAATGAATGACATCTGCCTCAGAGTCCCAGCCCACTCCTAGCGTGTGCGACGACGAGCTAATGATCAAGCTACCTTTATTTTCACCTACACTATCGTTTTGTGAGTCATGCAAAATTGACGGTAAATTTGTGCGATATTTGCGCAAGGGAAAACAACCAGCTGCCAGCGCACGCTCAACCGACTCTTTAATATAACGCAATTCCTCCTCTGTGTCTGATCCCGTTAATAAATCGTCAACTAAAAAATCATTTTGAATGATGATCTTAATTTTTTCATCTGCACATTCCTCGCCCAACTGCCACAAACAGCGTGTACTCAAAAAACTAGCACTTGAAAATCCGTAAGTGACCGTGTTAAGCCTTAAAGTCTTTAAAGGTTCGTTCTCATTGGAGCGCCAGAGGATTAATTGTAAATCGCGGTCGCATTCCTGAACCAGGATGTAGCGATGCTACACGGTTTCCCATACTAAAAACATACTACACAACCTGCAATGAATGAGTGTCGCATTTCCGACAAAATAACATATACCAAAGTATGACAATTATGTAAAACTGTAGTATACCTTCTCAGCTGTAGGTTGATCAAAATACCCCGCCTCCTGGCTGGCTAGATTCGAAGAAACAAGCCCAAAGAGAATGCCACTCGAACGGAACTTGTCACCCGGGTTGTGCTGAAATTACTGGACTGAACCTGGCTTTGCGCATATCAAAATGATCCTTGTGATCCACTCTAACTGCTCAAATAGGTCACATCCTAATCTAATTGGTATTTTAGAATCATTTATAAAATTGCTTAAAATTATAAATCATAAATATGTGGGTCCTCCATCGTTCGACAGAGGAAACGTCAAAATAAACGAAGGTTTCGTTACTGCATAGGCAGGGAAGATATTCCGAACGAAACAATGTAGGAAATAGTAATAAAAGATGTAATTATTAATTATTATTGTTAACAACTTAAAATAATTCAAGTATTAATGAACATTTGTATTTTACAAGAATTACTGGATTTAAAAAATGCTCGAGTTGGTTTGAAGTTTAATGCATTGATGTGAATCGAAACGCAATTGACGGGTTGGTGGACTTTTCGAGAGGTGACAGGTCAGAACACTTGGGGGGTTTTTTGGTTTGTCGGGACGACGTGGGCTGGAAGCTTGTCCTAGATCGATTGTGGGAAAAATTATCACGTCTCCTCCTGCCGCCCGGCTCAGCCGGTGGGAACTCGGACTATGATGTAGGCCCGTTTCCGTGGGTGAATCGCGTGGGTGATTCGCGTGAGTGAAGTGCGCGTTCCGGTGTACCCTTCGCCGCCTTCCGAAGGGGAAACATGGTGGACAGTCGTGCTCCCGCGCACGTCAGCGCGTGCCGCCAGCTTGGCGGCGCGGCGCATTGACGCCGCCTCCCACCGCAGGGCGCTGCTTCGGCCCGTGGGCAGCGTGCCGGACGGCGCTACCAGCCGTTCGACGACCCCAAGGTTTCAGCACACGGCCCCCCGCGCACATCATCGAACTCCACGGCGCGGCGTACCCGCGCCGTCCCATAGCCGTAGGGCACGGCCCCGACCGCTGAGGGAGAACGTTAATATAGTCACATATTTATGATTTATAATTTTAAGCAATTTTTTTTTTTATTTTTTTTTTTTTTTATTTTATTTATTTACACACATACAATTATCATTACAGGTTGCACCCAATGCGATAATGTAGCAAAATATTACATACAAATACACAAGTACCTATATCTAACAAATCATATTTTTACCTATTCAATATAACAAAGAGTTATTAAAGCTACTTTAGTGAATTCACTCGTAGTACATGAAAATAGGTCTATATGCGAGGCTATTAGGTTAGGTTCAGGGAACAGCGGTCGGGGTATTCTCTGTTTCCCAGCGCCCGCATCTAGCGAGGTGCCATGTAAATAAGGTCTGTCACCGATTTGGAAAGTAAATTGCATGATACACATTTGGCCTTATCCTTTATAGCGCCCTATCCCTACTCTCATAACCAGGTTTAAAGCAACAAGAGGTCCTTGTATTTCAATGGTTCAGTGTCTTGCTGCGAGCCTTATCCGGCATCTATTGTTGAGCATTTAAAAGTGTTGAAAGCATAATCTTAACAAACCACAACTATTCGGCCATCGCCGCTTCAAAAAATTCTCATTTTTATACACTACAATGGCGCCCGAACTTAAAAGCTTTCTAAACATTTACCCTGGTTACTGTGAGCTTGGAAAGGTGATAATAACAATTTATAAAAAAAAATTGTCATTTAAAAAAAAACTTAATATTTAAAAAAAATTGTTGAATTATTGGAGTTAAAAACACAATGTCAATTAATTTGTAAGTTTGCTTGTGGCAGGGTAGCAATTTTATCAATTATTACAATTTTTATTAGGCTACACTATGACCAATTAGCATAGCGCTCAGCCACATATTATTTTTTCACCACGCTCCATTTGAGAGCATAGTGGTAATTTATTTTAACACTTCATGTGCAAAGTGAAGTGTTATCAACTTATTACATATATATATATTACATACCCTGACACAAGCAAACCAGCTTTTTCACCGACATGCCGGACGGGGAAGGAGAGGAATTTCATGAAGTAGGTGGGGTAGATAGCTAAGCCACCCACCCCTACCCGTGTCTAATACCTCATTGTTTAATACGCGACCACTGGGTGCCGCATTGGACACCCGCCCGCCCGGTCAACCCATTTCCCACACATTTCAAGAGTATTAAAATATTTATCCACTTTTACTTGTCAAACCAACTCAAACTTAACATTCCGGAGACTTAGTAGAATAGACGAGACACTCTAAATTATTTTTTCGGTTTTGACTTATTCGGTTCTAAATAGAACTATTTTATAGAACTTAAATGTTCACATTATTTGTTTTGTTTGAAATTTGAGGAAATTGGCCTTAGTACCAACCTCAATTCCAGCTATCTTTGCATAGCATTTTTTATGTTGTACTGAAACATGCACCATTTGTATTCGCTAAAGGTAGGGAGATGTCGACGAACGGCATGCTGCATTCCACATGGAGTAGTATTCCTGATTTGTCACATAACCTCCGAATTTCCGACTGCTAGAGCAAACCGCTTTGTAGTTAAGGTAATCTGAAAAAATTCAGTTACCATTTAATCTCAGAGCATTGGTTAAGTGACATTATGCTCAAAATTGTATTTTACAAGGTGTATTTTCAAGCTACCAACTTATTTTTATTTTTCGGGTGAACTTCGGTAACAACCCATTTTTTTTGAGTATGCATACTTCCTTGACTCATTTGGTCAAGATTTTTTCAAGTGTTTTCTGGAAAACCTTATTTTTTTGTGACTACACACCCTAAGGGTCCAGGGTGATTCATTTATATGGGATATAACTCACTGACTTTGACATGAAAAAGAAAACCAAGTTTTTTCTTTTTCACTTAGTGTAAGCCCGCTGGCTACACATTGGAATATGACTTGAGTGTGAGCTACAAGTTAGCCTCCACTATAAGTGCAATTACTAGGTATAAACTAGCAACTAGTTACCACATTCCATTAAGGTACTAGTAGTTTTATAGTTATAGGCATATAAGCATAGTAGAGCATGCTATATTAAAACATAATTATTAGTATTGTACTATGTATATGACTACTAGTAATATACTAAATAGTAAGAATTGAAAAATATAGTTGAAAATACTTGATATTTAAATTAGGTTTTAAATACATTAGTTAACCATAAAATAGAGATTAGCTTATTGGTAGTTACATTGAAAGTGGTTAGACCACTCAACTTAGGATTATTTTAAATGAAATCCAAGGGATATTTTTAGTTAGGTTGTAGAAACCACAGTGTACTAGCTAGACACTGTGATTTCCAATACATAACATACAAGGATAAAGGTCTAGGACATAGGTCTAACAAGTAGTAATAAAACTTTATAGTCCAAGAGACGGACATAGGTAGACTAAGTTTTAATAATAGCCGGCATGCTCAACATATAAGTCTAAGCTTAGGGTATAACAATGATATATGTTAAATGTATATGTATATATATGCATGCATAATTAACGTCCTAATAGACTTGTTGATTTCGGGAAAAATTCTCCGGTTACCCCGGCTGCCTCGGTTAAGCGGACTTAACCTCTTTGCCGAGAGAGGGGATATTGTAGCGATGCTACACGGTTTCCCATACTAAAAACATACTACACAACCTGCAATGAATGAGTGTCGCATTTCCGACAAAATAACATATACCAAAGTATGACAATTATGTAAAACTGTAGTATACCTTCTCAGCTGTAGGTTGATCAAAATACCCCGCCTCCTGGCTGGCTAGATTCGAAGAAACAAGCCCAAAGAGAATGCCACTCGAACGGAACTTGTCACCCGGGTTGTGCTGAAATTACTGGACTGAACCTGGCTTTGCGCATATCAAAATGATCCTTGTGATCCACTCTAACTGCTCAAATAGGTCACATCCTAATCTAATTGGTATTTTAGAATCATTTATAAAATTGCTTAAAATTATAAATCATAAATATGTGGGTCCTCCATCGTTCGACAGAGGAAACGTCAAAATAAACGAAGGTTTCGTTACTGCATAGGCAGGGAAGATATTCCGAACGAAACAATGTAGGAAATAGTAATAAAAGATGTAATTATTAATTATTATTGTTAACAACTTAAAATAATTCAAGTATTAATGAACATTTGTATTTTACAAGAATTACTGGATTTAAAAAATGCTCGAGTTGGTTTGAAGTTTAATGCATTGATGTGAATCGAAACGCAATTGACGGGTTGGTGGACTTTTCGAGAGGTGACAGGTCAGAACACTTGGGGGGTTTTTTGGTTTGTCGGGACGACGTGGGCTGGAAGCTTGTCCTAGATCGATTGTGGGAAAAATTATCACGTCTCCTCCTGCCGCCCGGCTCAGCCGGTGGGAACTCGGACTATGATGTAGGCCCGTTTCCGTGGGTGAATCGCGTGGGTGATTCGCGTGAGTGAAGTGCGCGTTCCGGTGTACCCTTCGCCGCCTTCCGAAGGGGAAACATGGTGGACAGTCGTGCTCCCGCGCACGTCAGCGCGTGCCGCCAGCTTGGCGGCGCGGCGCATTGACGCCGCCTCCCACCGCAGGGCGCTGCTTCGGCCCGTGGGCAGCGTGCCGGACGGCGCTACCAGCCGTTCGACGACCCCAAGGTTTCAGCACACGGCCCCCCGCGCACATCATCGAACTCCACGGCGCGGCGTACCCGCGCCGTCCCATAGCCGTAGGGCACGGCCCCGACCCGCAGACCGTGCGTCAGGCGGCCCAGAGCGCCGCTTGACGATCCCGAGGCTCTTCATGCGGTCCCGCCCGCGAAGATACCGGCTGCCGCGGACCGTTCTCGCCCTGGCTTAAAGAAGTTAAGGCTCGACGAACGGCCGCCGCCTTCTGACCACATCCGCCTGCTGCGGCCAGCAGCAGTGTTTCTCCGGATAACGACCTTGCGCCGGATTCGTGAGTGCACCAAACTTTAGTGTTAGATTTTGGCCAAAATCTCGCGTCCCGTTTGATCTCGCGGCCGTATTTTTAAGGCTCTAGGACTATATTAACGTTCTCCCTCAGCGGTCGGGGTATTCTCTGTTTCCCAGCGCCCGCATCTAGCGAGGTGCCATGTAAATAAGGTCTGTCACCGATTTGGAAAGTAAATTGCATGATACACATTTGGCCTTATCCTTTATAGCGCCCTATCCCTACTCTCATAACCAGGTTTAAAGCAACAAGAGGTCCTTGTATTTCAATGGTTCAGTGTCTTGCTGCGAGCCTTATCCGGCATCTATTGTTGAGCATTTAAAAGTGTTGAAAGCATAATCTTAACAAACCACAACTATTCGGCCATCGCCGCTTCAAAAAATTCTCATTTTTATACACTACAAGGACCTGCCGATACATCTTAGCGACATCCCCAGTTAAAACATATTTGTAAGTACGAAACCTCAGAAGAATGTTAAACAACGAATCTTGGATCGTCGGCCCAACCATCTGTAGGTCGTTTATAGAATAGCCAGACGTGGTGGGGGCACTGCCATTGAATACGACCCTTAATTTTGTAGATTCGCTAGAGGGCTTTTGCACAGAATGATGTGACACAAAAAAAGAAGGGTCCGGAATGTCAGAATCGGACACAGAGAGATGGCCTAATTCGGCATATTCATTTATAAATTGCTGGTAAGCTGTTTTCAAATCAGGGTTGCGTTTAAATCGTTTCTCTAATGCAAAGAACCGTTTTTTAGCAAATCGATACGAATCCCCTAAACAATCGGGTTCGGTAACTAATGGCAAACGCACGTGAAACCTACCGTTATCGTCACGATAAGTGTGAGTGACAAAGTGTTGCTCACATTCCGCCTCTAAATCGGTAAACGGTTGACTAGGTTGGGGCACCTGCTCCAGCTGCCAGAATTTAGTAAGCGAGTCGTCGAGATTACTACTTGTGTACAAGTGATTGCATTGTAAAAAGGAATTGAACGACTTATCGTTTAACATTGAAAATGCATTGTACTTACTGATCACTAACCAACCTAGTTTCGATTTGCGCAAAACAAGCGAATCGTGCCCTATATCAATTTGCTGGCCTTCAACCAGACTCCAAAAAACGTCACCGCCAAGTAAAATATCTACAGGTCCGGGCTGATTAAAATTAGGATCAGCGAGTGTTTTATTACGTGGCAACTTGACGCTCGACACATCGATATACTCTAGTGGCAAAGAGCTATTAATTACAGGCAGCGCTAAACATGCGATATCGAATTTGGATTTTTTATCATGTTTAGACCGAATTTGCACAAAGCAGCGCTCCGGATTACTAGATATAGGAACGTCGGACAATCCGAAAAGCTTGGAATTACTGGGCAGCGGTGCGAGTTGCAATTTCTGTTTAATACTGCTTGTAACAATAGAAGGCATGCTTCCGCAATCTAAAAACGCGCGCGCTGTTACATAATCATTAATAGCCGGGCTATATATGTCTATGTACGCGGTAGGCAAGAGTATTTGATTTGAGCGCGACACGGTCACATTCGACGACAGCCCGAGCTCGGGCTCCGAACGCGGCGGAGGCGCATCTACGGGCGCAGCGGCAACCTGAGGAGTCTCCCTATGCAACAAAGTATTATGGCGCTTCTTACAAGTGTGACACGGAGCTACTCTGCAGCGATGAGAAGTGTGCCCCTTCCGCAAACAGTTGAGACAAAGGCGTAACCTTGACGCTCCGGAGATCCGGTCTTCAACTGGCAGGGACAGGAATGACGAGCAATCGTAAATCCGGTGCTCGCCGCTGCAGAACACACAGGCAGGAGGAGAGGCCGAGGCCGAAGCAGCAGGAGTGGCTGAAACCGCAAAACATTTGGTGCTAGACTTCTCGCGTTTATTATGAGGCGAGGCAATAGGTTCGCGTTTATTATTATTATTAGTGATAGGCTTATCAGATTTATTACGCTGAACCGATTCCAAAACATCCGCACGTCCCTTTAAAAAGCGATTAAAATCGGCCAATGACGGCATATCATCATTTGAAAATGAATTACTTTTAAATTCCTCCCATTTTAAACTCGTATTACTATCAAGTTTATTCGCGACCATATGTATAAGAAGCGTGTCCCACTGATCAGTGGGCTGGCCCAACGTATTTAAAGCCCGTAGGTTTTTGGACACATGATCCACTAAATAGCGCAAGGACTTTGCCGATTCGCGACCAATCTGTTGTAAGTTAAACAATGAGTTTAAATGGTTGCTAATCAGCTGTTTTTTGTTGTCATATCTCTCGCAGAGTAGACGCCATGCCTCAGCATAATTATTGTCCGACACTTCTAAATTACTTATAACCTGAGCCGCTTCACCGTCCAAATAAGAATTTAGATAGTGAAATTTGTGAATCGGCTTGATGTGGTCGGAACTGTGAATGAGTGAATCAAATGTGTCTCTAAATTCGAGCCACTTAAAATACGAACCATCGAAACTAGCGATTTTAATCACAGGCAAACGAAAATTTAAACCGTTGCATACATTGTCATGACCACAGTTACTTTGAACTTCAGACTTTACGCTGGCGAAATCAGATCTTTCGGCTATCTTATCGATAATTTTCTGCGCCGTTGCAATAAGAGAAATAAAATCATTTTCCATCTCTTCTCTTATGTCAATTTCGGACTGCATATCAGATGTAGTCGCAATTTCTATTTGAGTTTGGATCTGGTCGAATTGTGTGAACATATTACGAAAACGATCCAACTTCAACGAAAGTTCGTCTACATCTTTCGAGGAAATATTTTCCTGAGCATTCAATTCCACAATGTAATTTTTAAATTTAGTAATACGCCCCTTAATGGACGTTCTAGTAGGAATCAACGTAGCCATTATATGAAAAAGATCCGATTTCAATTAAAAACAGCGAATGAGGAAATGAGAAATCAAAAATAAAATATTGGAATAAATACGTAAATTTTTCCGGCCTATGTTCACAGTCACAGTGGTTGGCTCGGTCGGCAACAGTGCTATGCGGAATGCAGGAGTCAGCGGAAAACGCACCGCAGCTGCAGCTGAGTAGTGGCTGTTGCCGGGAGCGATGCGACCGGTTCTTATCTGTAACACGGTGAACACTTGTGTTACTATGGAATGCAATGGAATTTTTTGCGTTGAGATTTAACTGTGCGTAATTAGTAAAATCGCTAGACAGTATTCTATATAGCACAAAGTGGGAGTATGCTTTATGAAATAACGGAATGTTTAAATTAAGCTGAAGAAATTAACTAATAAGAATGTCACTCAAATAAGCGTTCTGTTCTTTAATAGTTTTAAATGCTTAAATGGCCGTAAAAGGCTATGGTTTTTAATTAGGCTTTAAAGCAGCGATCAGATTATTTCACTGACACTAGCTATTAAATGAGGATACGTGCTAAAAAATGTTTACGTCACTAGTGCAATAAAATGGCATACAATTAAACTTAAGCACGGCAAAGGGTGAAGACGGCAAAGCTAAATAGTCAAGTAGGTGGAGGATAGTACGAGCAGAAAAATAGGAAATATGAAGGAATGGTGCACTTCCCTTGCTAAACCTTGGCTGCGGCGGCGTAGTTCTGACCGGCGGCGGGCTTGAAGTAAGGGTGTCTGCAGCTTCCAAAATGGCGTCGTAAATCTCCGAATATATATTTGTACACTGCAACTGGCGTCGTGGATAGGTACAATAGGCGTCGTAAGTCCAGAATACTGCGTTGACGCCGGGATGTCCAATTTCTGCCACGTTGTAGCTGTCGTGACCTTTGCTCTCTTCACACGTAGAAATTCCGTTCGACTCGGACAGAAGCAATCGTTGCGTATTAATCACGTCGATGGGTCACCATGTTCAAGCTTGGATGTCTTGAGTATTAAATAAAAATCGCAGATACTTAAAAAGCTTCTAATTCTGGTTCCACAGAGGTACTTAAGATTACATTGTATGAAAAATATATTTGCGAGTGTGACGCGCACATGAGCGTGTATCTCAGAGCCTAATGGCTCGCTAGGCGTCTATAGAGTCGGCGGGGGGCGCGGCCGATGGGCCAACTGGTTTAGTGGTGTACGGTCCCCGCTTCCCCTTCGTTGGTAGGAGCCGCAACATCCTGTATTATCTGTATTGTTTTCTGTAATGAGGTGTGCAATGAAGAGTATTTGTATTGTATTGTAAACAACCGTTATACCGATACAGAATACCGGTTAATTTGTATGAAAAATAAACCGGTATTCAGTCCCTGCTATAATGCAAGGGAAATTCTCAAGAATTAAATATTTTGTCATTCTTCAGTTGCCAAGAAGATTGAAGCAAGATTTGACATACTTGTGATAAAAATTTGTTTTTTTTTCTCTTTACAGGTATTATTTGACTTCCTTGCATCAAAAGGTTTTCCAAAAGAAAGCTACAAAGTGATATCTAGCTGGCCTAGGAGAGACGTAAGTTATACTCCGTATTTATACAGGGTGCCCAGTAATTAATGGATAATCTTCTAACCACCGACAGGGCACTTAGGCTGGTCAAGAAAATGCACTTATAGGTCTAGTAAAAGTTTCGTGGTTTTAGAGATAATCGCACTTTTCTAAATTTGAAGTATGGTGCTAGCTATTAAAAAAGATAGAAAAGTTCGATTATCTCGAAAACCACGAAACTTTTACTAGACCTATAAGTGCATTTTCTGGACCAGCCTAAGGTGCCCTGTTGATGGTTAGATGGTTATCCATTAATTACTGGGCACCCTGTATAATATGGTATTTGATATTTTATGAATGGTATCTGTCGATCAGGTTTGTTTTGAGGATCAAATGTCTGTGTCACAATGGGTCCCTTGTGTTAAAGCAATACAAAAGTCACAAATGATGGTCAAAGTCTGGCACCCGCACTTTACTGACGAAACGCTTCATAGAAAATGGCAATACATCGTGACGTCACCATGTAAATGTTGCTGCTTTTAGTTCCTTTCTTAGGGATACCATTCGTTTACATTGCTACTGACATATCCAGCTTGACAGACTATAGCTAAAATTTGGAACAGTTATAGCAATTACCAACACTAATATTGTAAATAAGTTAAAACCGCTTATTAAAGGCGCAAAGATATTATATACATGCAAACCGTACAAAGAAAATACGTATTTTCATCTAGATTCTTTGTCTTTTTGGGCCCATTTTTGTACAACAGGTTAAATGCAACACTAGACTTATACCCACTTAGCTATGCTTGTTGCAAGAATACTCTACGACGCGCCTTGCAAAAAATGACGTACGATGATACAGAGAACTTACTAATAGTCGTAAAATGATTACCTACTGCCTACTGTATTCTGATATTTAATACTTAAGAACCTACTTTTTTGTTTAGGTAATAAGACTTATATTGTGTACTACTTATAGTTTATAATTAAGTGAATAATTAATAAATAGTTAATATTGTCCTTCGCTGCCTGAAACACAGGGAATCCTAGTTCAGGCATTTGTAAATCACTTGTCTTTATAAATTCTTAGTCTTTAAGAGCAACCACTGTACTATACTTTTCTCAATAAATTATTTGTATTTGTATTTATATTTGTATTTTTATTTATTGTTGCAGTTAACAATGGAATCTCACAGCAGCACACTAAAGGCGATGAAACTGTTCCCGCAGGAGACACTCATGCTGGAGGAACGGTGAAGGCACACACACATACACAATTATACATATACATACAGTACCAGAAGCACACTCCCGCGCAACTTTGTACTTCCAGGGGGCAGCACTGCAGCGCGGAAAACCTTTTCAATACAGACTTTCATATAAAACTTGTACAACTTGCAAAGTATCACGTTTATCCTTGAGATTTAACAAAGACATTCCTCGCTGCACATCCACACACATCTCTGGTGGAAATGCAGCCTTATCAAACTCAACCTCACTGTCAAGTAAAAAAATTGTTAACTATTTTCAATACAAATAACTTCAACTATGATTGTTCTCATTTTAACTATCTATTGCCATTTGTGGTGACTGACTTCATTTAGATACACGATTATAATACAGATTTTACATTTTGACACAACAATCTATGATTAAGTACATAGGTACATTATAAATCGGTATTATATTTTATATAAAGACTAGATATATTAGACTTTTCAAGTTGTTTTCGCAAGTTTCCACGAATTATACATAAATGTACCTATGTCAGAGAAGAAAGATAATTATTGGTTTGATACAAAGGTAAGTCGCGGTCAGATTTTTTTTTTACCGTGATTGTCCCCTAAATTAGTGTGTTGTGACGACAAAACATACCAATTGGGCAATATCAGATACCTGATTAGGGTTCATCCACTTATTACGTCACAGTAACGGGGGGGGGGGGGTCCAGGGGGCGACCAGGGTACGCAGCCCTAGCCAACATGCCATTCGTTTACAACGAAACGCAACTGTCACTGTCGCACTAATATGGAAGAGTGATAAACACAGCGATTCCTTGTCGTAGCGCAAGCGATTGTCACCTTGGCTAGGCACTAGGAATGCTGACCTTACACCATTGCATGCAATAGAGTAATTGCTTAAGCTCTATTCTCCTAAGGCCCAAACATACAAACGCAACATCCAAACATTGCCACTGAAATCTGAACCTAAATTGTAGGAAATAGAGTTGATTTTGCGTTGTTTTAAAGCAAAAGCGACTTATACTATAGGTAGGACCTTGGGCCTTAGGAGTATATGGAGCCACACGCTTTTATTGTATATTATGATTTTTACATGAGTGAAGTAGGTAATTATAATTGATTTGTAAATAAATAGGCGTTGTCAGTACAGAAACGTGGGTTTTAGTTTTAATTTTTTCCACTACTGGGCATTATAAAAAATCGAAGCTATTTGTTAAATTTTTATTTTAGTTTCCGTACGATTATGTTAGCTAAAGTCCTATATACTTAGTTAAGTTTTCGTCAAAGAAAACTTACAATCTAGATGGGACAATAAAGGCCACCCCACACTAGCGTCTTTTGAGCGTCGGCCTCTAGTCAGCGCAATGGAAAATGGCGTCACTGCGCAGTTGCGCCAACGTTGCGTCGAGCAGCAGCCATAGAGTTGACTAGACGCCGAGACTCTGAAGACGCTAGCTAATAGTGTGGGGTGGTTATAATGTCCCAATTATGCTTTTAGTTCAATTTATTGTTTAAAATATAGAATGACCAGCACATATCATCAACTTTTAAAAGTGTTGGCTGGTTCCGTGCTGGTATCGTGTTTGAATAACATGCGTCTAAACGTAACAGCCAGAGATGTAATGAAAAATGTTTTAATCTTATCTTTGTGCAGTTGGCATAAGGTTTAACCTCAATTGACCTGCGGTAAAAGTTCTATGAAATTGTGGCTACATCATAATCATAAAGTGCAAAGACGAAATTTTACGTCGTCGATAAACGTGCTGTAAACTTATAAACAGGAAAATATGCTAAAAATGCTACTGATCCCAGGTTGTACAGAGTTTTATGACATTTAATAATAAACGTATGAAAATGTATTGCATTTTTATAGCATTGCCAGAAAATATCCACTCTATTGTGAAACAAAAACAAGTACCTATCAGAAAATGTGTAGAATATAATTTCAGAATATAGTTTGCTTACTATATTATCCTCCTTTTCAAATCAATCCTTTTAAAATATAAGATTGCTAACTGCGACATCTATAGTCGAAACACATTCGCTTTTGTACCTTTGAATTTCCAATGACGTCATTTTTACTTCTGCGTTGTCATTGATTGACCAAAAATAATTAGTATGTCTGGTTTTGTAAATACACCAATGGGAGTCGAGGGCAACAAAAACGCGCGAAAAAATACGCCTTTGGAAAAGTCATCCAATATTCCGAAAGCTCCCTCCACACTCGTGCGCGAATCGCGGCGCGAAGCCGAATCACGCGCAAAGTCTGAAGAGGGCTTAATATCGCATACCTTTTCTACAAATCGGAAAACGCCTGTAAGCAGTGCTTCACTGTTTTATATTTATATAAATTAGCTTAACATAATTTATGATAGCGGATAGCAAGATTTTGGATATTTATAATTTTTCACGACGCGAGTGGAAACTGTAATGTGAGGTTATGAAGTTATGTACCCAAATAAATAATGCGAATGAAGACGATATTGTGCTTTATTTCATTTTGTCCACTACGAGTATAAAGCCCCCTCCACACTCGTGCGCGAGCGCGCGTGGCTTTACAATTACTTTATAACCTATTCAAGTTAGGCGAAGACCTACGTACGTAGCGGTGTAGCATCGCTGAACCGCGCGGAACGGCGGAGGCACGGCGTGAAATTTTGTATCACGGTATATATCGGCTCGGCCACGACATTGAGCGACTTGCGACGGCGGCAGCGATAACCATAGGTTGCCGCTGCCGCCATCGCCAGTCGCGCAATGTGGCCGAGCTGTATAGGTAATCCGCTAGAGCGGATCCGTTCCGCACGCACTGCGAATAATTTCTTGTGTTGCGTTACTTGTTACTTCACTAGGTAAGTGTAAGTACGTCTGCGAAATATAATGGCTATCGCACTCAGTGTCTAAACTGTATCATCTTCGACTGCAGCCTATAGACCACGAGTTCAGCCATGAACACTACCGTCGCCGCGAGCACGCCCAGACACAGCAACAGCAATGGCGTCGTGAACTCACGGAGCATGACGCTGAATATGCTGGAGTCAGGAGTTCGTACGCAGAGCGGCTTCGGCTCGTCCCAGTTGGTTTTTAGACGCTGCATCAGACCAGATTCCGCCATCTTGCGGATCCTCTGCCAATCATCTTATTTCAGTGTGTGTGGTGTGGATGCCGCATAGCATAGTACTAACTAGGTACCAGATACCTCCCTAACGTGGCACTCTAGGCAGGTAGGGTAAGTGTAGGTAAATGACGCTACTGATGTCTACATCAGCGAAATATAACGTAAAGCCGAGCTTAGTGTCTAAACTGTATCCTCTTACACTGCAGCCTGTAGACCACGAGTTCAGCCATGAACACTACCGTCGCCGCGAGCACGCCCAGACACAGCAGCAGCAATGGCGTCGTGAACTCACGGAGCGAGACGCTGAATATGCTGGAGTCAGGAGTTCGTATGCAGAGCGGCTTCGGCTCGTCCCAGATGGTTTTCAGGCGCTGCGTCAGACCAGATTCGGCCATCTTGCGGATCCTCTGCTAATCATCTTATTTCAGTGTGTGTGGTGTGGATTCTGCATAGCATAGTACTAACTAGGTACTACATCAGCGAAATATAACGTAAAGCCGCGCTTAGTGTCTAAACTGTATCCTCTTACACTGCAGCCTATAGACCACGAGTTCAGCCATGAACACTACCGTCGCCGCGAGCACGCCCAGACACAGCAGCAGCAATGGCGTCGTGAACTCACGGAGAGAGACGCTGAATATGCTGGAGTCAGGAGTTCGTACGCAGAGCGGCTTCGGCTCGTCCCAGATGGTTTTCAGGCGCTGCATCAGACCAGATTCGGCCATCTTGCGGATCCTGTGAAAAACGTATTATTTGAAAAATGACACATTCATTGCTACCCAGCCAAACAAGACATCCGCGCGAAGCCACCGTAAACTTCGTCATATAAAGCTGTAGTACCGCGATCCCGACTATCGGGTCGTCCGGCCTGGGAACGAAATCATATAATACCCGATAGTCGGGTTTTCGGCAATGATTGTTAAGGCTGTCTGTCCACTGGGGCGGAGCGGTGAGCGAGATAAAAGTCCACCAATAGAGTTGAATAAAATCGCTACTCTTTGCGCTGTTGGTGGATTTTTATCAAGCTCACCGCGCCGCTCCGGTGGGTAGGCAACCTAAAGCCTTGCTTGAGTTGCGCTAGTTAGATTAGACGCGCAAACTAAAGCTTCTCGCATAGCCTCCTTAGGCCCAGCCATACAAACAAAATATCCAAAATTTGCCACTGAAATTTAAACCTAAATTTTAGGGAATAGAATTGATTTTGCGTTGATTCAAAATTGAACGAAACAGCAAAAGCGACACTGTTCTAATTGAACATGGTTTAAATTACATCGAACTAAATAGGTACTATAGGTAGGACCTTGGGGCTTAGGAGGATAGGGCAATCTGGACTGGATGCACCTTTAATTGCACACTGTTTAATTGTTTATTAGCATAACCTCGCAACCGAGCTAGCAAATCTGTAGCAGTTGTACGTCAGGGTTATCACTACTATGCATAAACTAAAGTACAAAAAATATTTTTTCTTTGTTTTCAAACACACCAATATTTTCAAGCAATGAAAATTCCATGTTAATATTTGAAAGAAATGCAAAAAACCGTAATTTTATAAATAAAATAACAGATACATTGAAGCGCATCTAATATTGACATTGACCTGTTAATTTATATTATTTGACAGTAAATTAAACCGGGTTATATCGGAACTATCGGAAGAGGGTCAACAAGGTTCTCGATCAATTTTATTAATCTTACATACAATAAAGTTAAAGCAAAATGGTTCATCATAATCGCCAACCCTGACACAAAACTGTCATATGCTACGGTTTTGCTAGCTCCGTTGCGGGGTATGTAGCCATCAACATCGTATAAGTAGTAAGTATATTAAAATAACGGTTTTAAAAACGCCCGTTTCGAACTGTAGTTTCTTTAAGCCCCTCGGAGCTGGCACATGTGGTTGTGGACTATACCAGGCGTGGATCACTCCGCGATTTCGTCGAGTCGCTACAAGTACATACGGCCCACACCAATTTGGGTATCTAAAGCCATATTAGTTGCCGCGCACCGCTACGGAACGGACGCCTGCTCGCACTTGCGCCACCTAGCGGTCATATCTGTCGTAATAGACGCGTTTTGTTATTAGAGAGTGAATCTTCTGCACCTAGTGCTATTATTTATTCTGTGACTATACTTCGCCTTCAGATCAGACAGACAAAGGTAGGTACCCATAACTGAAATGCTTGATATACGGCGAGCCCTTCTTCATGACAGCAAACATGGTCTGCGGCGGGAACAGCTCCACCTCCTGTAGCTCGCAGATCTCCCGCTCGGTGAACGTCCGCCTGGTGACAAAAATACAGGGCATATTTCTCTGTCACCCTAATTACGCCTTTATTGGAGTAAAAGAGAAAGATTCCGCAATTTGCGAATTTCGGTTTTCGAGGTCCTCAGTCCATGTGTCACACTTACTACAAAACCGAAGTTTGACAGCGATTCAGGGACGAATCATGCTATTCCTTTCAGCTATTTAGGGCTGTCAAAATTCAAGTCATTATATCTTATCTGAGTCATCTGCGGTCGTGCACGCAAAAGACCGTCAAGTGGTGCCAACCCTAATAATTGCTCGAAGCAATGCTGAGCCGAATGGAGCCCAATTGGCCCGAAAGGAGGAGTGTCTCCCCACTGACGCAGCTTAAATGGGCGAGGGAAGCAATCTAAGTGGTAACACACTACCGCACCGCACCGCGACCTTGGTGCGTCGCACCCATAAGTGAGAGCGAGAAACAGATATCTCTTTCTCGCTCTCACTTATGGATGCGAAGCTCCAAGGTCGCGGTGCGGTGCGATAGTGTTACCACTTTAACAGTGTCTCATACCTGATGATAGGGTAAGAGAAGGCGGTGTCGGCGTGGTAAGCGTAGCCCCCTTGCTTGACCAACGCCATGCCGCGGTCAGGGGGGAGGAAGTTGGGGCGAGGGGAGGAGGCGATCTTGCGAGAGTACAGCTTCAATGCTATGGGGTCGGTGGTGCGCTGAAATTAATTTGTAAGATTATAACAGTAAAGGGGCCCCTGGTTACCAGTCCGCCGGACGATATCGGCCAGTCAGTTGTTCGGAACTGTCACCTTTTGCGTTTAAGGCGCAGGGGGCCTACCGTGAAAATCAAAATTTCGTTATGTAGCTTTTTACGAGTATCACTCTTGCATATTCGAGCGATAGATTCAGATACCTAATATTTTTTTTTTGCTTAAATTTGCCTACAATGTTACGCCATACGATTAAATTTAATTATGATGGTGTATAAGTGTGTAGGTATGGATATTATTGATGTTATATGTGTTGCCAACCCTGAAATAATCCTTGTTGTAAAGCACATCTTCAACGCCCGCCTTCAGCTTGCTCCTGAGCAGGTCTTCCAGCGAGCGGATGGTGACAGGCGGCGCTCGCAGCAGGGTTGACACCACCAGCGCGTTGTAGTACTGGTACACGAACAGCGAGAACAGGAAAGACGAGAACAGCACGAGGCGTACGGAGCTCGCGTGAAGGTTTACGGTCATTCCTGGGATTTGGAAGAAAGAAGAAAAAAAAATATTTGCTACTATTATAACACTTATTAATTAATTAAAAAATACGGGTAGGCTCTATCAGGGACACAGCCGCAATGTTTTACGAGAATCGGGGTTGTAACAGCGATTGCAAAGCCGCAGGAGCTCCACGTAGGGTCAAAGGCCCGAAGCATCCGGAGGAGGTAGAACTTAACCAAAGAACAATAGGTGCATGCTACCTGCAATATTCACAAATGTCTTAATTGCGAAGTTCGAGTCCGCGTGGGGCCAAAGGCCCGAAGCGACTGGGAGAGGCAAGTCCACACGCAAAGCCGAAGGCCGAGCTACGGGAGGTTAGTGCTTAAACTCTGAATAATGGTACAAGTGTCCAAATTCTAAGGCCGAAGGCCGAGCTCTGCGTAGGGCCGAAGGCCCGGACTGTCCGACAGGTGCATGCTTCCAACAATTTCCTGAAGTGTCTTATGAAAGTACTTGGGGGAATTGCGGGAAGCACACACCAATCGATCATTAAAAGATGCCATTTACTGGGTGATTTTATGAGTAACTAAATGGTTTACCATATCAGCACAAAAAAATCAAAAACTTTTCTAAAACTTTACCCTGTTGACACACCGCACTCCAAATCGACAGCAGCGCCAGACTCGCCGATAAGTCCCCATCATCTCCTGCCGTCCTTGTCACCCTCAGCTTTATCAGCACGCACAGGAGCGAGCCAGCAAACACCAGGAGTGCTATGATGCAGAGCCATACGTTGTAGGAGAGCGGGCGGGTGTAGATGGTCAAGAAACCGCCGGGGTGTTTTGGGTGACGAAATATGAAGCATGGTCTAGGGAGGAAATAAAGGAAGTAAGTAAATAGTACATTACACACCTAGGGAGGTGAATTCGTAAATGATCCAGATCGCAGGTGTTATAATATGCGATCTGGGGCTTTAGGAATTACCGCCCGTGATTTGTCTAAAGTTTTACGTCTTGCCTTGGCCAGAAAGTAAGATTTTCTCCTCGCGTAGCGGGGAGAGAATCCCACTAGTTTACGGGCCTAGGGTGACGTAAAAATATTATCTTTTAAGTAATTGACTGAGTGCTATAAGGATCTGCTTGCTATAGCCAATAACCTGGATTGGCTAGGTTAGGATTTCTTTCATCAAAGCCATACGATTTTCAATAGGTTGGGTACCTAGTAGGTGATATAGATACCCTACTAAGGGCCACTTGCACCATTCACTAACCCGGGGTTAACTGGTTAAACCTGGAGTTACCATGGTTACCAGTACAATTTAACACTGGGTTAATGGTTTAACCGCTTAACCCTGGGTTAGTGGGATGGTGCAAGTGGCCCTAATCTTAAAAGGACGCAGGTAAAGAGGTTGATGGTGAGAGATAGAACTTTGCAATTCTCATCTTAATCCTATCATAATGAGGATCGAATTTAAATAAAAAAATAAATATAAAATACTTAGAAGGCCAGGTCGCAGTGACGTAGTGTATGAACTTGGCGCGGTCGGCCCGGATGAAGACTGGTGTGCCACCGACGTCGGTCTCCCCTCTCTGCAGGGTGCCCACCATGCCATCGAAGCTGCCGTTGGTCACGTAGCCCCAGGAGTTCGTCCGTTGGACTATCAAGCTAAAATTAACACCATACTTTAACCTCCTAAGACCCAGAAGCATTTGTATTGTTTTTAATTTGGAACCCTTAGTTACTCAATGAAAGTTCAAAATATTTTTTGGAATAAGTATGTACAACAATTTGTACGCAGAGTCTTAGGAGGTTAAACTAATAAGGGCCCCATTCCCGGGGTTAACCGGCTAGACCTGGAGTTACCATGGTTACCAGTACACTTTGACAATGGGTTAACGGTTGAACCGGTTAACGCCGTTTCAGTGGGATGGTGGTGATGCACCTGAAGGATAAAGGAATAAGTGAAAACTCAGGAAGGTGGTCACCAACAATCTTAAGATTTCAAAGAACCTACCACAGAATGAGAGATGAATATCGTTATCTCATTCTAACAAATAGCTTTGTCTCTACTTACAAGTGTATCTTGGGCCCCAGGCCTAAACTAAAAGCTCAGGCACATGGTGAAATATTAGGCACTTGCCCCATAAGTGCTTTCCACTGAGGCGGAGATGAGAGGAATCAACCTATAGCATTACTTAGTTTCATTTTGTACTTACCTGAAGTTGTACATTTCTCTCAAGTAATTCAAAAGCGTGAAATATTTCAGCTTATGCAATGAGTCTACCTCGGGCTGCAAGCGGCTGACGTACTCGTCAAACGTCTGATGGCCAATGCTGTGCGTCACCACCACCGCACTTCTCAACACAATGCCATCCAGATTCGTTCTTCTGTGCCCATTCATTCGCAATTTATAATACCAGTAGCCAACTAGCTCGACATGGTAACGACCGTTGGTGAAATACCCAGTATTGTAAACTTCGAAAATACCATAGGAATTTCCTTGTTGAGATAATATGGTAACATCAGAATCTACTTCTATTGGATATCTGGATAAGGCTTCGGTAGTAGAAGATACGTCGTCGGTAAAAATAAGCCATGAGTATAGAGATTTTTTGAATAAGTTCAAATCGAAATGCTCAAAGACTTGTGTCCAGTTTTCGCAGGATGTTTTTAGAACTATCCCAACTCTGCTATCATTTGTTTGTTTGAGATGTGAAGCATTATGCATCATGATAGTTGTAAATCGGAGGTCAATTTTCTTTAGATGTTTTTGCAGACAAATAGCATTTTCTGGTTTTGAACAATGAAATACTGTTCCAAAATGCAAATTCTTATGTTTAAAGACATCTCTAATGAGATTGATTTCCGCTGTTGAGAGTATGGTGAGAACACTGTATGCTGTTAAGTTCATGGTCGCATTTAGAGAATGAACTAAAATGGCTGCTCTGAACCTATCATAAATATTTCCCCGTGATAACTAGATGACAAGAAAATTACACCTGATTGCTGACTGTCGCATATTACTGTCAGGAGGCTATTTGCATACAATAAGACTGGTGAATAATGTAATAGAAAAAATGGATTTGGCCAAAATATTTTAATAAATACTAACACTAGCAGTCAAGAAACATGTTGAGTACAGAAAAGGTATTA
The DNA here is from genome assembly GCF_948474715.1 of Cydia amplana. Taxonomy (NCBI): domain Eukaryota; kingdom Metazoa; phylum Arthropoda; class Insecta; order Lepidoptera; family Tortricidae; genus Cydia; species Cydia amplana. Next base: position 12,634,062 of record NC_086084.1, on the reverse strand, counting down.
TTATGTTCCAAAAACGTCTTGGAAAGGAAAATGAGCCTTTTCTGGCACTAGAAGGTCAGCCAAAAAGCAAACAGTGCCAGCTGTGCCTTCATACAATGTCTCTGGGTTGTCCGGGACCCTGGCATCGGACAGGAACTGATCGGAATTCATGAAGTCAGCAAAAGCTTTAGCTCTATGCAAATATTTAACATCATTTGTCAGTCTGTAGAGCAGCAGGAAAACATAGCCATTGCCAGCGACTCCGTGGCAAATTCCAGGGCCTTTCATCAGCAAGCCTTTGTTCCATACATTTTCCCCAGCTTGTATACAAGCATCCAAATACTCCTGATTCTTGAACACGAGGAACGCCTTAGCCATAAGGTAGACGACCCCGGGAGCACCGTGGCACCAGTGCACCAATTTGTGTTCTTTTTGTTCCAGTTCCTCCATGCAAGTCGGCCAGTTACCATCCGTAGACTGAATGGAAACCAAAAAATCTATTGTACATTTAATGTCTTTGGCTGAAGCCGCATTACTCTCCAGATACCCGGGTACAGTCAGCAGCATCTGCAGTATAAAACTGATTCCATGTGCGGCGCCCAAGTACTCCGTATTGTAGTAATGGTACATCAAGGGACACGGACTCCTCTGTTTTTTAGCATACTCCCTGCCAGATTCCACTATAACTTTGCAAATTTTGTGCATTTCTTCCACAGTCAACACTTTTGTTTTCATTTCACTGGCCATCCACAAAGCCCCAGCCAGATAGCCGGAGCGGCCAACGAAGAATTCATCTCCACCGCATTTCAAGAAATTTGGGTTCAAGAATGAGTTATAATATTGTCTGTAGGCGTTGATCATGTCCGTGTAGGAGTGGTCGCCTACACTATGCTTGATCACACTGGCTAGAGCGTAAGTACCTGCATCGCCAAGTAGAAAAGAGGTTTTATCCCGAGTGGGATTTTGTAATGCAACATTTAAATATTCAAAGGCTTTCTCGCGATATGATGCCCTATTTTCGGCTAGCTTGTCGTTATTGGATAAGTGGTAGAACATGTAAGCGACGCCGGCGATGCCCACGTAAAGACCTCCGTCTACATGCTTGGGTGAAGGCGGTAGTCTGTTCAAAATTGTACCGATATGCTCGTCTATCTGTGAACGAACATTCTCCTGTGTAACAGACACTTCAGCGCCTTCCGTGTAGTCTTTCAGCGTATTTGGAAAGTATCTGACCATAGCTAAGTCGAAGGCAAACGTTCGTTTCCTAAAACGGGCTAAATGGGTTTTAATATTGAATTGCTTAAAAATGTTTGGTATATTCATACAGAAATCTTGAGCTCTAATTGCTTTCTAACTGCAGATATTTATAAAAAATCTTGTAACTCATTTAACAACTACTTCTTTCTTCATCCATTTATTATTTTCTTCTTTATATTGTAGTGTTTTGTTTTATTTCACTATTTTGACAATAACAACTATGACAAGCGTTTGACATTTCTCTCTACTGTACTTGAAGCTGTTTAGGCTGAATATAAAAACGCTGTTGCAAAACGCATGTGTAAAAAAATGGATGGTGCGCAAGATTTACCACATGGTTTAAATTCATATCTTGTAAAATAACAAATTATACTTTGCATACAACATGTATTAAATGTAATAATAAATAACGACCTCGGGTACAGTCACAGTCAAAGCCAGCTATATCTATAAAGCCAAAACACACTACCGCACCGCACCACGACCTTGGTGTGCCGCACCCATAAGTGAGACAGAGAAAGAGATATCTCTTTCTCGCTCTCACTTATGGGTGCGGCGCACCGTGACCTTGGTGCGGTGCGGTAGTGTGTTACGGCTTATACCTGTACCAGCCATACCTATAGTGCATTTACCTTCTAGAAATCTAGATCATCTAAAACCACAGCCACTCGCAAACTTGTTATTTTATTGCAACTCATCGAAATTCAATGGAAATTCATTAAAATCGATCCAAGGTCGTCGAAACTGTAGCTAAGCAACCAGTTGATATGTTGATGAAATGGACCAAAAATGCCTTTTCGTATAGACTTATTTTTACCAAAACAAAATCAATGGGGCCAATTTATTCTAGTCCTATACAAGTGTTTCTGTTTAATACATAGTTAATACATAATAGTTAAATACTAATGCCTATCACATTCAGTCGTGGAAACGTGAGTGCTTTATATCTTATGGTGTATAACTTACATTTATTATTTTCCTTAGGTCATTATTATTCATTGCCCACCTACGGGGATTTTCTATTCAAAGTAGATAACGCCACGAGACCACCACGTAGCGTTACGAGATTAGCTTTGCAGTGGTTTGAGTTCATTTATAAAATATAAATGCCATGCCAAACGTAACGTAGGTACGTATGCTTCCTCAATAGGGTATAGGTGCCAATTACTGGCTTTATGTCCTTCGCTTAATCTGGATGCATGTTTTTAAATTTCATTCCTAGGAAAAATAAATATTTAAAATACTACAGGTACGGAAGATAGCATTTCGCGCCCGAGGGCGCTCGGCTCAGTCCCTCGATGCTGGCGCGCCGAGAGACCCGGCCGCGGGCGGCGAACGTCAGTTCCTCCAAATACGACCAGCACTTGCAGACCATAGGGCGCCTATACACCGCTCCAATACTTTGTTTACAGGGTAAGCTATTTGTTAACCTTTTAACCACCATGTAATTTTTGATGGAGCGTGCTCGTTTCGCCGGCGGTACGAAGTTACACGAAGTTTTGTCTTATTTATCCCGAGATGAACCCGATTTTGTATCATCATCATCACTACCTACATAGTATAAAACAAAATCGATTCCCGCTGTCTGTCTGTCTAGTCTGTCTGTATGTATGCTTAGATCTCTAAAACTACGCAACAGATTTTGAAGCGGTTTTTTTAAATAGATATATAGAGTGATTCAAGAGGAAGGTTTATTGTATAATTTGTTAACCCGCGCGAAGCCGGGGCGGGTCGCTAGTGTCTTATATATCAGTCTATGGCGGTTAAAAGGTTAATAATATACATGGACGTCTCATCGTCTCGTCTTGGTTAAAGCGCGAAATATGACCTTGAAAGACGTCACCCTGGTTTGGATTTCAGTCTTTTTCAGAGTGGTAATTCTCTTGAAAGTAGCTGTAACGTTTTATTATCGCTTCAAATGTGATTCAAGGTGCATATATTATATCGCGCCACAACACAAGACGATGAAACATGAGAGATGAGATAACAAGAAAATGTATTAGTAAGATAATGATAAAGTAAAATATTTTGATGCTTGCAGCGGTGATGGCATCACCAAAGAGGACAGCAAGGATGATTCGATCGATCTGCAAGCTGTTGGGGAAGGAAAGGTTCAGCTCTCGCGGACGCCACAGGAAAAAGATAGACTGCCTGATAGGATAACTCTCGATAGGTTAATCTAATTTAGGAATTATCATAAATATTTTGGTAAAAAAATTAAAATGTAGCTGTATATGGAACTGAGGCAGTTTAGTTTTGTAACCGACTTTAATTAAATCTTGATACAAATAATCACAAATGGTGTTAATATTATTGTGATTATCGTTTTGTTTGACATATGCGTTAGGTAAACCAAACTATTATGGACATGGAAACTGGATGCTATTTGCCAGTAAATGTTATCTATGTGGCACGCCATGTTATAGGTACCTATGACCTCTATACTTTTTAGAAGCACGAACATCTAAGTAGCTTTTACTAGGCATTCTAGCTTCAGCAGATTTTCAGAAAACACCCCATAATATACCTATTGTATTGAAATTCATGAAGGTTTACATTACACTGTAACCATGCCAGTCAGTTGGCGTCACAGATCATATAAGTTGGCGTCTTTGGCGGTCAAAAGGTCAAAATATTTTTTGTTTTCAGACGGGGCTTATCTTCTATCCCACACATAGTCGGCGAGCCAGGGCTAAGGCTTCTGTCTTTGCAGCACAACCTCATCAATAGCTTATCGGGATTAGCTCCTTTAGATTTAGGGAAACTGGTGTTCCTTGACGTGTATGATAATCAGATCGACAAGATAACTTGCTTGGAAAGACTTTTTAGCTTAAGGGTTCTGCTCATGGGGAAAAACAGGTACCTACTAACTCGCTAGTATAAGTAAGTAAGAAATAAAAGGCTTACCTATATTATATTATTACATAAATAAGTATTTATAAAATATGTTCAGAGGTTTTATATAAAGTGTAATTACTTTCAGGATAAAGAGGATAGAAGGTTTAGTTAATCTCGTCAAATTAGAAGTATTAGATTTACACGGAAATAGAATAAGTAGGGTAAATGGGCTATCGAACTTGTCCGAGCTTAAGGTACTCAATCTGGCCGGGAACCAAATAAAATGTATCGGACTGACTGATCTTCAGGGTTTGATCTCTCTGCGAGAACTCAACTTGAAAAGGAATCGACTGAGAAAACTTTTAGGATTTCAGAACATGCCACAATTGCAAAAACTTTACCTTGGGAACAATGATTTACAAAGGTAAATAAATATACACTAATAGCTTGTTTTATTTTTATTTGCTGTTAAATAACAGCATCAGTAACATTATCTTTTTATTTCAGTGTTGAAGACGTTTCAACATTAGCAGAAACTACGACTCTAATTGAAGTGTCTTTAGATGGGAATCCAGTAGCTCTAGGAGGCGATTGCACACCCTTCCTCGTATCTTATCTTCCGAATCTTTTAACTTTAACCAACATGCATGTTACTGAGCAGGTAAGACATTACTTATACCAGTTATATGTTCGTTATATTAAATTGATAATAATGATTGTGTAAAATTAGGTACGTAGAGCAGCAATGGCTTGGAGAAGTAACAAGGAGGCCGCTCACGCTGCCTACTGCGCTCTCGGCGGCTCGGCCCAACAGGCCGCGAGGCGTGATCAAATTATCAACAATGCACGAACCAACTGGGAGCTGCTCAGGTTTGGTCGATAATTTCCATGCCACTATATATCACATTAATTAACGGATCAAAAACACCTTTGCGTGCACGCGGGTGTCATTATCATTAGCGGTTAGTCTTATCTACTCCCTACTGCCTAACGGCTGTGGCAAATTTTATCAAACTGTAATAAAAGCACGTACCGATTATTTTTTTGTTGACTTTCAGGTCAGAAAACAAATGCTTTAACAATGTTACTAGTCCGACAAAAAATGTAGATTTAGAAAAAGAGTTTGTACTAGAAGCATCAGCAGCAATAGTTCCACAAAGCGAAAGTACGCGAACCGTTAATATGGCGGGATTACCGGATGTTGTGGTGCTGCTGCAACAAGGAGAAAATGAGGACTCCGATTCTAAACATACTAATGAAACAAATACGAAGCCAACTACAGATCCACCAAAATCACCATCGCCTATGCGCAGCAAGCTACAAAGAAGTTCAACTGCAAAGAAAGCTCCTGAAAAACGTGTGAATTTCTCAGACAGGAGTGCCTCTCAAGACACCGATGCGTCTCATTCAACCTCAACTAGCAGTGACTTGAGGCTTCCACCAATACTCCTACCCATTATATCATCTTTAGAAAACGTAAGGCTTGCCGATGGGACAGAGCCAGTTCTGAAAAGATGGGAAAGTATATCTAGTGTGGACCCCGTCATGGATTCTTCGTTTAGTTCACTGCCTACATCATCAACTGATAGTGACGATGATAGTAATAAAAGACAATTCAAAAGAATTCCTACAGCGGTTCGGCGAAGAGCAAATTTTGGTACTATGCGATCTAAATCTGTGTGTGACCCTGAAAGTCGGAGAATCAAAGCCAAAAATTCGGACATGTGTGAAAATTCTAGTAACATTTCGTGCAGTACAAATGTCGGTTCAGTTCAATCTTCGACGTCAGGCAGTGATCAGAATAGTAGGATTTTAAGACGAGAGGGATCTGTAAACAGCAGGTTAAGTAACAGAACAGTCAGAAGTGCAACAATAGCGCGGAGAAGTGAACGAGCGTCATCTGCTTCGGGAAATCGGGCATCAACTGCTCGGGCAAAATCGGGAAAAAGTTTGGCCATTCTGAAATCGTCTGAACCAGTGCCGAAGCCGATGCCAGCATCTAAAGATAGGGAACAAGGTCAGTACCTATAATAGAAAAGTCGTAGGTACCAACAGTAAAATGTAGAAAATTATAAAACTCTAAAATAGACGAGGCTATTCTACATTTTTGGTATTGAATCAATGTCGCTTTTAAAATAGCCCTCCTTTCGGCAGTCAGATAACATGGTGATATAAGATATTACAATTTACAATCAAAGGTGCTACATCATATGAATTGAATTTAAATAAGTATTTAAAAAGCTTACGTTTGAATTATATGAAGTCTATATAGTATACATACTTCAACTTTCAGGGGTGGATTACTTGGTGGAAGTGGGTGACGGAGTGGTGAGCGCCTGGGGTGCTGGAGCAGTGCGTCGCCTAGCGAGGGATTGGGACTGGGAGCGAGCGAGGACAGTCACTCGTGCCGCCTTCCATTACGTACACTTCAACGCTGTGGCACAGTCTCTCCCGGAATTAAAAACGAAGTACTTAAGACCATTTCATTAAATTATGTTGAATTTTTTTAAACTGCGGCGGTGGAAACATTAAACAAGCATACGACTTGACTGGTGGGAAGCGGGGCACCACAGCCAATATATTATATTTGTACCTACTTACCTAGTATGCTGAAATATAGTTTGAACATAGACAGAGAGAATCATACTAGCTTTGTTTTACACTAAAGTGTCATTCAATAGAACTTGCGAACTATGTAAACAAAACTTACTAGTAATTTGACACTCAGTGTCAATTTTAGTATAGCGGTTTGTTTACATAGTTAGCAATTTCTATTGAATGACATTTTAGTAGGTACTAGCACCCAAAAGAAAAGGATGAGTATATTAGTTTTTTTCAGCTTTATCTAAGCTTTTGGAGTGATATAGCTTTAATAAGTTAAAAGTGTTTATTATTGGAGAAATTCTACCGTTTTACTTATATCACTTGCGAACTCACTACACTGAGTAGGTAATTAACGGTTTCCAATATGTAATTGTAGCTCTCAACCGTTTTAAAGCCCCTTCGCGGCTTCTCGCCGCGATTCGCGCACGAGTATGGAGGCGGCTTAATTTCAGGTTCCATTCCATTTTCCGTCTAATTTCAGGTTCCCAAACGTGACACACGTATCAGTCCGGGCGACAGGCCTGCAGTGGCTCGGACAGCTGCATGCCTTAGCCGAGTTGCGGGGGCTCACCGGGCTGACGGTGTTACCAGAAGGCAACCCCGTACACGCAAAGATATGGCGAGAATACGCCGTTTACAGGCTTGGCCATTGGGGGTTGAAGGAAATTAACGATGAACCGGTAATTTTCATATTGTCATCAATTTGGTCTTTTACTGCAACGCCTGTATGTGTGTAGTCTTCATATTATATTTCATATTTCTTTATTCATAAAATTACAAACTTTATATGTCAAAAATTAATACTTATAATTAGTCAATTTCAATTAAATATGGTTTTTATGTTTATATATCCTAATCTTAGGCTGACTCGATTTTCATCGTGATCATTCGTTCTAGATAGCCAAGCCATTGAAGTTCTACGTTCCTTTAGTCTATTTTTTCGACTTGTGATTAATTTTGTTTGTGAATATTACGAGATAACATGTGACTAGAATTTTACGAGTACCTAGCATATAGGTAGGTACCCTATTAACGCCCGACTTTTTAACTTGTATTATATTTTGTTATCTTGTGTTCCAAGCATTCCCTGTAAAAGGGGCCCACAGATTACCAGTTCGACGGACGATATCAGCCTATCAGTTATACGCAAAAAATTACAGCTCCGAACAACTGACAGGCATGACTGATCATCCGGCGAACTGGTAATCAGTGCCCATCAGTGGCCCCTTTACAAAAGTAGATGTTGTATGATCTATACCATTTTATAATACATTAAATTACAAGCAGGTAACAGAAGAAGAAATAAAGGAAGCGAACATCACATACAACGGTCTCAGTGACTTAGTGTTGCGAGCGCTACCTGATGCCCCTCTTCAGCCACTATTAGCGCGTTTGGGAAGGAGCGGGAACAGCACCGTCAGTGCCAAGGCGTGGTTGAGGGCCGCGGACCCGGCCTTGCGGGATGTCATTGCTAAAGAGGCGCTGCAGTTTAAGAAAGGACACGTTTCACAGGTAATCGATAATAATGCACTCGGTCGGTGTGAAACTGTAGTCTTACGATAACCGCGCCATTAAGACTTATCCAAACATGTGTGCCAACTCAGCGGATTTGATGCGCACTAGCATATTCATTAGACAGTTACAATTATAATCCTTCCTTTTTGTTTCACCGTAATCGGTATAAATTTGAGCAAAACAGTAAACATCTTGAAGATGGGTTGTTCCCGACGACCGTTGAGTTCTTACTGTTCTTAGTAATATCAAAGTGAAGGTGACCGGGGGCCTACCGCAAAAATCGATTTTCTTACGCCTTCATTGGAGTAAAAGAGAAAGATCCCCGCAATTTCGGTTTTCGCGGTAGCCCCTCAGTATTGCAGGTAAGACCTGTATGACAGGTAAGACCTGATGTACGTCGCTTCAGACACACAGTCAGAAAGGAAGAGTTTCACTCTTTCTGCTGTACCTACCTTCTGTATGTGTGGAGTAAGTAAAATATGTTAACGCAGGAGTTAAAAGCGACGAAGGTGCGTGTAGACGGTCTTCCATTTTAGACGGGCTGCCCCACATTTTCCTTATTTTTCTTTTGTTTAAAGGAGGACACGAGTTGGCGAGTCCGCGGGCGGGGTCAACTATCCCACGCCATAGAGCTGGCTTGTGGCGCAGCGCAGCGTTTGCGAGCTTTAGAGCTACAATGGCCTATGATCCTCGTAGAGATGATCGAGGAAGCACTCATAGATTTCTCTAATATGGATGCGCATGTCAAGGAACAGATGCGTATGATTATGGAAACATTGTGAGAGACTCAAAAGGATTTTGAAGCCTTTATTAGTTTCAAACGTAATCTGGCGGCATTATTTCCTTTTTAGCTTGATAGTGCGTTTTACCATGATATCATGAAACGCCGCCATTTCATAATCTGACTAAGATTAACCTAAGCATATCACGATCTGGTTAAGGCTTAATTTCCCGCCTATTAGTCACGGTCCACGTATTATCTACTCAGTTTTCATTGGCAATCAGTATTTTAGATTTTAGACCGATAAAACTGTCTGTATTATTAGTATACAGGGTGACATTTGAGTCGTGATCAGTAATATGTTTTTCTAACTCCATAAACAACGAGCAATTTAATGCCCCTACTCTTACTAAAATCAGACAAGATTTTTTTGTTTTTTTTGTTTATTTTTTGTCATTTATTTTACTTTTACAAGTGGCAATGTGGTATTTAAACAGCTTTGTAAGATATTTCAAATGAAAGATTAAGTAAATTTTATTTCTAACTGGGACAAATGACAAAATTGATGTCAATGATAGTTCCGATTCAAAGAGGCGATTCAATTTTCTAATTTAAATATCTTAATAAGCCGTTGTAATATCCTAAATCCATTGAATAATTTTACGGTTTAGACTCACTTGTTTTAAGTCACTCGCGCGACATGTGAGTCTAAACCGTAAAATTATTCAATGTTAGCATGTCTCACAACAGTTTAAATTCGATCCTAAATCCACTTATAAAAGTAAAATAAAATAAATTGCTCGTTGTTTACGGAGTTAGAAAAACATATTACTGATCACGACTCAAATGTCACCCTGTATAATTAAATACTAGTGGTAGAATGTAGATAGATAAATTTTCAGAACTGAACTGGTCGATTTTCGACCTTGCTCAATATACAACGCACTAAATTTCACTAGTATGAACGCTTTTGTAATCAATTCCTTTTCTTTTAATAAAAAATAAATAAATTATATCAAGTTCACAACACAAATAATATTTGTGTTCATCACACGAATTTATAAAACATTTAAAGTAAAGATGTGCCTCCGCTGTTTTCTATAAAGTAAATAACTAGGTACTATGACTAGAACTTATAATGTAATTATGAATCTTTAAATATATTATAGGTATTAGTCTTTTTAACCTTGTATTTTATTGCAATATCGGTAAACTGTAACCTATTGTCATGTCCAACGTCCGGCCTTAAACGGCGTCCACCAACTTAGGTAAGTAGGTACTTTTATATAAAATGTGTGTGTGGTTTACTAAATTATTTAAAATAAAAAATAGCATGCAATCAATTGTGACTTAAAAAAAATCGTTTTTTTTGTGGGGCCAATTACAGAGTATATTACCCTAGTACGGGATAAAGGCCTCATTCGCACGACCGCTTTTTCAACGCGCGTTTTTAAAGCGCTTCAATCCGTCCGCAATAATATACTTGGTCAACCAGATCTTGACAGTAGAAAAAGGCGGCAAATTTGAAAAATGTAGGCGCGAAGGGATATCGTCCCATAGAAAATTTGAATTTCGCGCCTTTTTTTCCTGATAAGATTTGGTTGACCAGCTATAGTAGATGAATATTAGTCATGCGTAAATACTAATTTTATAGAGTCGGACCAAGAAAAGTCTGCAGCGGGTTTGATAGCCCACGCAGTGCAAGTGTTATTTATGCGTCATAATTTCATAGAAGTTTGACGTTTAAAATAACACGTGCACTGCGTGGGCTATCAAATCCGCTGCAGACTTTTCTTGGTCCGACTCTATCAATATCGCTTTACGTCTCATTATTTTGTCACATAAATCCGTCGTTTTAAACTATTACTCAAACATCACTGTTGTCACAGAGTTGTTAAAAACGTCAAACTCACACGTCAGGTGTCAGGTCAAATGTCAGTGTCGTAAACACGTGTGGTGTGTGGTGTGCAGTTTTATTTTATAAAAAAAAAATCTTAAATAAAGCCATAAAATGAAGCCCAAGTCAAAGAAAAACGTGAAACCGTTGTTATCAGACAAAATAGCCGATGCATTGACGATAAAACCGCGTGCGGACATAGAAGACGACCAAGTTTTTGGCACAAAACCTCATACCGTTTCGCGAGCAGACCTCAGCTCATCTGAAAGCGAGGACGACGCCGCTATTAGTGACTTTCGGAAAAGGAATGTTAATTTACTAAGTGAGATAAGTAAAAAGTACGAAGGGCAAGTGGTAACCAGGAAAGATCTTGATAAAAATACCTCCGAAAGTGAGATCGAGAGTGACTCTGACGGTGGCGACGATGGCGGATTTCAGTCAAAACTGGCCTCAATTGCGAGTAAATTTAATCAAGAAGATTCTGATGGTTCGGATGAGGAACAGCGAGATAGCCAAAATGGTAAAAAATCATCAGATTCTGATATTAGCTCAGGCGGCGAGAGTGACGACTATAGTATTACTCAGCGTCAGAAAGGGACAGAAAGCGATCACTCTGAAGAAGATGATGATGATGATGGAGAAGGTTACGACATCAGTCAAATGGAAGAGCCTGTAAAAGAGGAGTTTGAGCATATGAAGAAACAGAATGTTTCCGAGGAGGCAAAAAAAGGGGCTAGTGTCAGAAACCAGCTATTAGTTTGGGAAGGCTTGCTAGAAATGAGGATACACCTGCAACGGTGCATGAGCACAGCCAACCAGATGCCACTTCCGGAGGTTCATAAAGATTTGAGGCAAAATAATGAGTTTGCCGAAGCCTGCAATACTGCGACTAGCAATATTGCTAGTGTCTTAGATAAGTAAGTATTTAAATGTGAATATAATGTGTCTATTTTAACCTCCAGACACCCGGAAGCAGTTGTTTTGTTTTGAATTTAGAATTCTTACTTAAGGTGACGTTCAGATGTCAACTGCAACTGCAACACCGTTATGGCATTGTTGTTGCTGCTGCTGTATCTGTCAATTTCCTTGATAAAATGAGTGACGTTTGCTGCCACATATCTGTACACCTTTAAAGATATTTATTGCCTACCTATACAGTTTTCTTCAAATATTCTTAAGCGCCACTTGCACCATAGCACTAACCCGGGGTTAAGTGGTTAAACCGTTAACCCAGTGTCAAATTGTACTAGTAACCATGGTAACTCCAGGTTTAACAAGATAAACCCGGGTTAGTGAATGGTGCAAGTGGCCCTAAGAGTAATGAATGTATCAATTTCATTAATAGCAATGATTTTTTATTAAATTACTTATTAAAGCCTCTTTGTTTTCAGGTTCTTATCCCTACAAAGCATGCTACTAAAAGGCTTTCCTGAAACTAAAGCGCTGTCCCCAAAAAAACAGGCTACAGTTACTGTTGAAAAGAAAGAAGAAAGTGACGAGGAAATACCAAGCGACACTGACAATGAAGAAATACCATCAGACACGGAAGAAGAAGACAACATACCAGTCGAAGATAAATCTCCAAAGAAAACAAGCAAAGAACAGCCACAGAAGAAACGTAAACTAACTGACTATGAAAGTGAACTGGCCACCGCACACAAAGTGTTCAAACCATTCAGAGATGCCACCATCCAGAAGTGGAATGAAAAGACCCGTTTGGCTACCGCTACTAACATCAAAAACGCGCCATCGAACACTATCCTGCAGCAAATATCTTATATCCTATCGGATAGAAGTAAATTAGTTAAACGCACACAGCTGAAGCGCTCAGAATACGATATAGTTGGATACAAAAAGGAGCCTAATGACTTAGAAAATAAGGAAGCGAATGAAGAGAACCCAGTTACGAAGGACAGGAAAGATGATGATGAATACATAACAGAAATATTTGATGATAGTGACTTCTACCATCAGTTACTCCGAGAGCTTATTGAGTGTAAATCAGCGGATATATCGGACCCTGTACAGTTGAGTCGGCAGTGGATAGCCCTGCAGCAGATGAGGAGCAAAATGAAACGGAAAGTTGACACGAAGGCTACAAAAGGACGGAAGATCAAGTATGTTGTACATAACCAACTGGTTAACTACATGGCACCGGAGAAATGTACTACATGGACAGATGAGAGCACCAATGAACTGTACAGCTCACTGTTTGGGAAGATGTTTGAATATAATAATGTAGGATTGAATGCTAATTTAGAGAATGGATTGAAAATAAAAGATTAATTTTACATTTATTCTGTCTTTTTAAAAATAAGAGCCGTAACACACTATCGCACCGCACCGCGACCTTGTTGCGGCACACCGTGACCTTGTTGCGGCACACCGTGACCTTGTTGCGGCACACCGTGACCTTGTTGCGGCACACCGTGACCTTGAACGGTGCGGTAATGTCACAGAATAAGGGTCGGTTGCACCAAACTGTTCGTATCGTTAAAGAGTTCGCAAAAAATTTATATATGGGAAGTTTCATAGTAAAGCGCCGGCTGACGTTGATCAGTCTGTCAAATGTGGTTGGTGCAACTGGCCCTAATATTATCGTATGGCAATAGTATTATCATACAGAACGGCCACGCATCGCCCCGCCCCGACTCGCATTACCTCGCCCCGTGCTCGCCCCGCGACATGAATCTGGCCATAGAGAAAAAAATACATAGAGTGCTCACTCCATACATCAGTTTTAGTACCAAAAAGACTATTAGCATCTAGCATCGAGTAGCGGAACTATCAGTACTGCTACTTGACAATAGATGTCGCCACCGACCGGAAAGTCTTATGCTGTTGAGATAAAACTTTCCGGTCGGTGCTACATCTATTGTCAAGAAGCAGTACTGATAGTTCCGCTACTCGATGCTAGATGTAGACACTGAAATTAATAGTCTGAACTGATGTATGGAGTGAGCACTCTATGTATTTTTTCTCTATGATCTGGCGGACTTCTGGCGTCCTCTCAGTAAAGCGACTTACCCACACATACACAATGACGCGTGTACAGACGTGCGTGCAGATATATAAACGCAAATGATTTTTGATGTATAGCGTGTCAGCCCTGTGGTGTGTGTTACGGCTATAAACTCCGTCCATACGTACAGTCAACCAATTTGATTCCTAGGCCATATATATTATAACCTTGTCGCTTTAACTACTAGAGAAATGAAATGACGTACATCACTCAATAAGCACTTGTCGAAAATTGGGATTTTTGCGTAGGCCGCACGCCCTGATTTGATCGGTCAATCGAATCAATGGATTCGCCGAGCCAATTTCCACTACATAATTTAAATTGATAAAATGACAATTTAATCATTAGGTAGGGCGAAAAATTGTTCCATCTGACTGGCTGTCAAGGTTAAGGGCTTGCGGAGCTCTAAAAAATATTTTCATAAAATAATTGGATTTGTTTCCTAGTAACTAATTAGTCTATTAGTAAAGATGTATTAAAATCTTTGACGTAGACTGTACCTAGCTACTTACTTTCCCAGACACAAGTCTGAAGGAATGAACTCTGAAACTGCCAGAAAGGTCGCTGAAGACAGGAATGCGTAGCTTGTGAAGGCCCTCTGCACCTCTGGGGTGCCTTAGGACAACATAGGTACGTAGGTACCTATAATATTTTAATTGTAAGTATTCTAATTACTATTATGGCTTATTTAGATGGCGCGCGAACTCGTATACGATTTTAGCTACATTGCGGACCAATGAGGTTACATCAATTCAGCCGACCGATCAAACTACGCAATGTAATCAAACTCGCATGCGAGTTTTCGCCCCGTCTAAATAGGCCCTTAGACAAGGGTCAAGGTCAATAAGTTTATTTAACTCGGTATCAAATTTTCAAATTATCTTATGTCCTTCCTCGGGACTCAATAGTTAGACCAAGATAGCTCTGAAGTGATTTTGATAGCACAGACTTAGACTTATAGAAGTCTGACGTTTAAAATAACACTTGCACAGTCTGAGCGATCAAAATCGGCGCAGAGTTATGATGGTCTAACTCTAGCTCCATACTAAAGTTCAAAGTGATTTTATTCAGCGGTTTGAGGGGTAGCAGACAGACATATACATACAAAGTTACGAGTCCTTTCGCATACTGTATGTAATAAGTAATAGTAAGTTTTTCATAATATACGAGGCTTGTTTGAGAAGTAACTTGGTTTCATATCAAAAAATAATAATATTGCAAATTGTATTTATTTTATTTCTCTACGTAATCCCTCCGAAGTTCTACGCACTTATCCCAACGAGTCTGCAACTTCTCTATCGCCTTCACGGAAGTGCGTTTCTTCAAGGGCCTCGAAATACGCATTGACCTCCCATATAACCTCCTCATCGGACTTAAAATTTCGCCCTAAGAGAAATGTTTTCAGTTTCGGGAAGAAGTGATAGTCCGACGAAGCCAAATCTGGTGAATAAGTAGGGTGTGGAAGAAGTTCCAATCGTAACTACGACAATTTTTGTGCGGCGACACGCGTTGAATGCCGAGCGTAGTCATCGTGAAAAATCACATTATTTTTTGCCAAACCTGGACGTTTTTCAGCTATTGCCGCCTGTAACTGATCCAAAAGTGATGCGTAGTATGCTCCAGTTATAGTTTTTCCCTTGGCCAGGTAGGCAATTAAAAGTATCCCTTTGCGTCCCAAAACACAGACGCCATCACCTTTCCAGCAGACGGAATGCATATGGCTTTCTTTGGAGTTGGCTCAACATGACCAATTGACCAGCCCATTGTTTCGACTGATGTTTCGTCTCCGGGATGTAGTGATGGATCCAGGTTCCATCCATAGTAACAAAACGGCGAATAAAATCTGTTGGATTTTTTTAAACACCTGCAAATCTTCATCAGATGTTCACATGCGAATACGCATTTGTTCTGGAGTCAGTAATCGCGGCACTTACCTTACACAAAGCTTTTTCTTGTGCAAATCGTCGTGTAAAATAAAATGCACCCGCTCAGAAGAGATGTTTGAGGCTTCAGCTAATTCGCGTATTTTCAATCTTCGGTCGGCTAAAACTAAATCATGGATTTTATCGATGATTTCGGGTAAAAGTGCTGTTTTCGGGACTCCAGGGCGAGGTGCAGTCAAATCGTTCCCTAGGAAGGACACGAACTACCCAACGTAGGTAAAATCCTTTTATGGATTTGTTTCACAGTTTTGCCTTCCAAAAAAAGAACTGAAAAACTCCACGAATTCCAATTTTCTCCATTTTCCCGCGTAACTCAGACCAGTTTTGTTTGAACTACTGTCAAATGTCAAATTCCTGCCAAAAATGACATGACGCCACATATTAAATATGTTTAATTACTAAACTAAATCAATACATACAGAGTTGACGCCAACGCCATCTATACGTAGGCGAAACAAGTTACTTCTCAAATTACCCTCGTAGTATTTCAATGTCATAATTACAAAATCTCGAAGCCCGCGCTTCAAGTAGGTACTGAGTTTTCCAACAAATATTACAAAATCCGTATTTGTCAAGATAATATGTATTACGGTTCCGAAGTTCGAAAATAGTTTTAATCTCTGTAGTTTGCGGTCGCATAGTTTGCTTAACACACCGATAAGACAACTAAGGATTATTAATCTTCTTAACTCTTAACCCCTTGAACGCTACGCCTATGGCGCGCGGCGCGTCATCGTAAACCTTGTCGGAATGCACTAAGGTTCATATTGGAGTGTAGCCGCGTGCATCAGTTGCGTCTTTGGCGGTCAAAGGCTTGAATCATGCTTGACTGTAAATCAATAAATTGCAAGTTTTCCAAATCTAAAAGTCTGAAGGTCTGCCGCGAATGCAATAGACGCTAGATCGATCCTACCCTGGGCATTGGAGGGAGGCCATTATGGTCACTTTTTGAGATCTAAGTATGTCAGTTTATAAATAAATATGCAAGAATTGCTCGTTTAAAGGTATTAGATATAATATCAGGGAAACCGAGCTTTGCTCAAAAACTAAAAACAAATGCGCGATTTCCTAAAGACCTGGCTAGATCGACTTTCGCCTCAGAAAACCCCAATAAGGTCACTGCGGGCAACACCGTCTACAAGGCAAGGCCGTCAACACGTTATAACTTGAATTTGAAGGCGTATGCCGCTTTGGAGTCTAGTCGATTAATCAGTTTTGCGCGTTAGTTCCCTCACTGTAAAACATAATTATGGCGCTGTGACTCGGAATAATAAACCAACAGGAACCGCCATTAACAGGCGTTCCCCTCTGCCAAAAGTCGGCGGCCGCCGGTCAAGGAGGTTATATAAAACTAGTTGCCTTACGTCATACGCCATTCAGCAAACGTCAGTCTAAGCGGAATGTTAGGAGCAGAAAATGCCGAATTGTAGCATTTCCTCCTGTAAAAACCGATCGGAAACATCTAGCGTACTTAAAGGACACGTTTCTTTTCATATGTAAGTACTATTATAACATGTAAATATTATCAAATAGTGCACTAATTTAGCAAAAAACTAAAAAACATTGTCAATCTGAAAGTGATACCACTTCATGGTACTAGATCTAATTTAGGGTAATATTTAAAGAGGACTTTCTAAATATTCATTAGGTATACCTAACTTCTAATTTGTGTTGCTTATTATTATATAATTTATATAACACATTATTTTTCTATAACACCTTATTTTTATATCAACATAATCCATTCAATCAAATAAATAGTATAAATCATAAATAACGTGATATTACCGATGGGTCATTGTGCTAGTTTCCGTCCATGCTCTAGTTTTCGTCCACATGACAGATTAGCAAATAACATATTTGATATTTAATTTACTACTTGCCAAATACATTTTTTATGTAGATAGATATATTGTCTCGACATTAAGGATTGTATTAAGTCCAAATTTGTGCAGCAATGTAGATTTATATTCAATTTCGCCAAGTGGACGAAAACTAGAGCTGGACGAAAACTAACGCACCAACCCTACTACTGTTTGAAAATTAATTTTTCTCTTAGTTTCTATCGTATATTTTTTATTTGACATGTCCAATATTTGTATTGTATTTTATTTATTTTAAGGTATTTACTGCCGACTTTTTTCCATAAATAGGCACTTTTAATTTATTACTCTGGTATCACTCTACCATAGTTAGTGATGGGACACCATAAAAACCAATATCGATAAAATCTATATGAACATTATAAATATATTGTTATTTTGATTTATTTTTTTTGATTTCCAAAAGATGCAATAAATTTTAAACATAAGTAGTTTTCAGCTTATCAAGCCATCCAAAACCTAAAAATATTGCAAGATCAGTCACGTTTTAAAGATCTAAGAACTGCATAAGTAAGTTTGTAATTCCATATAAATATATGCTATTACAGAGTTACTGTTGCAGTTCCTACAAATAGTAGGTAAAGTAAAGGTACACTACGATGTATGTACGATGTGAATACGAATAAAGATGTGTTTAGTTATGATATGTGTATACATAGTATGGGTATGAGTACCCGAAAAGAAGGACTGTCTACAAAAAGAGATGAGATCCCATCAAAAATATTACATGTAAAAAGGTGCAAGTCTCGCAACGATTCTACTACAAAAAAGTTTTGACATGTAATGCTAATGTGAAACCAAGTCGGTTATTTTAATCAGTGCCAGGGGGTGTTAAAACCGTATCAATAAGATATATTTAATTTGTAATACATATACTGACTTGGCAATCGCACATAATGCTTTACTCGTACCGTACTCGTAAATACGTGTAATGCTCAAACTGCAATTAGTGCTAGCGTTATGTTCAATTAGAATTATTTTTAATAGGTGACGATGATCCTTATGTCATTATGCAGCCGTGCGATGGCCCAGTCATTATGCGTATTACAAATTAAAGATATCTTATTGATACGGTTTTAACACCCCCTGGCACTGATTAAAATAACCGACTTGGTTTCACATTAGCATTACATCTCAAAACTTTTTTGTAGTAGAAGCGTTGCGATACTTGCACCTTTTTACATGTGGGTAATGTTTTTGATGGTTATAATTGACTAAAGCAGACAGTTATAATTCAGTCAATAAAATATCGACAATATTATCGACAAGTCCCTCGCACTTCTACGTTTACTTAAAACTGACATCATGTCGTTCACGGACAGGGTTGTCTGTGTTTGTTCTTGTATTTGTGTGAATATAGTTTATGCTAGTGTTTGATAATTTTGTCGTGTGCGTGTGTAGCGACGCATGCAAAAAATGCATTAGTGTTTACATTATTTGTGTGCGTTCCTCGCCCCCCGCGCCGAAAACGGCAGAATTTTTCACATAGAAATTAGTGCGTGTCACCACTCCATATTCGCTGTGACAACCAATTTCAGAGCAATCCGCCTAAATAAGTTCAACTCGATGTCATAGTTCGACAGCCGTTCGAAATTTTTTTGTTAAAAATAGTTTTTGAAAAGATTGTGCATCAGAAAGTACCTATGTAAGTAGCATAAGAACCAGTTATCTTTATTCTGTGTTTAAAATATCAGAAATTGGCTTGTAATTATACGTTCCACCATTTATCACATTAAAATTTGACTAAGTTTGAAAGTCCGTCTATTATGTTGAAGGCAAGTCTGTCCTATGCGCGACTTTCGTTAAATCAGAGATTACCAACTGTTTTTGCGACTAATATTATAACGATTTGATAAGGTATCGACAAATCCTCTTGACACTGCGCAATAGTTTCCTAAATTTTAATCTCAGTAAATTAAAAGAAACGAATAAAGTACCTACATTTTAAAATTTCTATTGGTCTTTTATTTCGGAAATCCAAAAAATAATTACGTGTAATTATTAGCCATAAAAGGTTTACACCCCATTTTCGTAGTATATTAGCCGGACTTGCCTTTATATTAGAAAGATTGCGTTTATTTCGAATCAGAGCCCTATATTTTAACAAGTTGAAAGTACACTTTTCATTGTCTTGATTCATTCTTTTTAGGAATTCGACTACGAACATATACGCACCCATAGATTGGCTGATATCATTACTAGACGGACTTCCCTTAAACTACAAGGGAAGTCCGTCTACTCGCCGATTTTTAAAAAATACTAATGTTCTTGCTTAATTTATGATTAAAATGATCTGTCACTATTGCTAAACGATTAATTATTAAATTCTTCATCGTATGCGATTATAAACGGTAACGTAGGTGAATAATTAACGCAACTAGATCACTGCAAAGTAAAAAAAAGAAATAAAGTCTTGCCCGCAGTGACCTTATAGCAAATTTCATCGTTATCGTTGGAGCCGTTTACGAGATCCCTGAAATATATACATGATATACTTATAAAAAATTGTATAAGACTGCATGTTGATTGCACGCTTTGGACTTACCCGTTGACTGTGATGTCGGACAAATTTTGTACCTAGGTTTTTGTTGTGTATTTGTTTTTGTGTTTCCTCCGTTCTAGATTAAATAAAAGCATCTAGTATGTGTAGTGTAGAACATGGTCTAATAAAACATGGTCTTCTCTTCCCAGAGTGTCACTTGCCTACGTCACAATAACATTGCCACTTTATTTCAACATAACATGTTACATGGGTACATTATATCTATGGTTAATAAGTTAAAATATTTCTTTATAATTTAATAATTTTCATTTATATGTATTTTATCTTAAATTTTACAATAACACGTCATTTTTAATTATTCGTTAGCAATATCTTCCGATTCACGAAAGAAATTTCAGACGTTCGGGCACGGATTTAGAGTTAATAAACTGGATCGAGTACATTGACCAAAAAGTGTGTCCACATGAGAAGTCAAACTAGAGCCCTGCATCTCGTTCTAATTAGGGTGACCATAAGACATCTGTATGTGGGATATTAGGATAACATAACATGGAATATATCAGTAGGGTAGGGTGTGTCATTTTGTAAATAAAGTGAAATTTTAAGTAGTCAGGGTTTTTTTTCATTTGTAGTCGGCCTCTTTCGCACTCACTCATGGTATGTTCATAAAGGTAGGCTTCCCTTTTGTCCACTTCAGCTTTTTGAAGTGAAAACTTCTTTAGCGGCACTGGGCACTTTTTGAGGTGAGGAAAAAATGATAAACTCGAGACAGCGTACGGCGATCACGTGACCGTAAGGGGCGTAAGGCGATCACGTGACCAGAAGCCCCGTAAGGTGGCCACTCATAATTTAAATTGCATTTAAATCAATAAAGAAAAACTCAATGTTATTTGACATTTATGTTGCGGACTCCTTTTCAAGACTCTTTACCTATGTTCAAATAATTTGACGTTGTCATGGCAGTATGTAAATAAACATGTCAATGAAAAAGTGTGATCTTATTTGAGAATGATAATAATATATAATAAATAAATAGAATACCTCCGCTAAACGTATGTATCGTTTTACCGGGCGTCGGTAACATAGTGAGGTGAGTTTTCATTTCTATCGGCACTCCCGGAGTGCAACCGTTGTTGCTTGTTTTAAGTGTAAGCGTCATTGAAGATCTGTTTAGCAAATATGACGTTTTTTTAAAGTTGGTGCCTTTTTTCTATTGACGGAAATGTATCCTATCTATAAAGAATCGATTGCATATATTATATTAATTATATAAACAATTTGACACACCTTTTCCGTAACAAAATATTATGTATAAATGAGAGTCTGTAATATTTAAGGATGTAGCGGAGTTTCACCTTTAGGGGGATGTAATGATGACCTCGCTACATGGATCTCTAAATATATTAAGCACAGTATAAAATAGCTACTGCAATGACCATGAATCAACACTCGATGGGCGCACAATTCCATCTCCTCTCAATCTCATATCTCTTGTTATGAATGTAACCTCAACTCTCTCAGGGAAAATTAGAAGGGCCCCAAGTCCCGTGGCTTATATCGGTGGATGCACGGCACAACTGAATCTCCACAACACAGGAGAACTCATCGTGCATCCCGCAACTCATATACTCATGATATACTCTCATAATCTCGTATATCTCTCAACTCATAATATGCGATGAGTCCCGAGGCGGGAACCATTTGGTCCCCGACGAGCCTCCACAACAACCCCTACAGCTCATCCATCAGCCTCCATAATGAAACCTCCAGTGACTCAAACCGATAAACTCTAGCCACCTCACTTGTTACATTCAAACTCGAGCTACACATAAAGAATATCAGACAATTCTTCAACTCAGCTCTATCTCAAGGTCGTCGCTAATTCAAGGTCACTGCAATATCCATATATATCAAAATATAGATTTGTTTAGCTTACCAAGAATCTCCTGTACGTGATGCACGCGCCACGGCGTCACACCACCTCTTACGTACCAGAAATTCAGACGACCTCTCTCAACTTGTCTCAACTCGGTTCCCGCCATCTTCTCCGCTGTCACCCATGACACTAGCCGACCTCGATCGCCAGTGTTACCAGTGAAAGTACGCTAAGAGTGACAGATAGGATACATACCACAATAACAGACTTCGCGATCTCCGCGACACTCGCGAACGGCAAAAGGGTTACATCAGTAGCGTCATTAGCTGACGCGTCCATTCGGCTATTCGTTCTCTAGCCCAAATGGCCGCATTCCTCCTTACTCTTGTCGCTTCCTCTGGCCGTTCTTCCATAACACTTGGCTCTCTCACTTCTGCCTCATGTGTATCAGCAACGGGAGCTTGCTCAGTTTGCGTAGGACTACTTTCGGAATCTAACACAGAAACTTCTTTCTCGGTTGCCGACTCGGTAGGGATTGTTACCTCATTAATTTCTATCTCGGGCTCGGGTAACACTATCGTTTCTGATGCTTTTATGGGTTCTATAATTTCAACCATCTCACGGTGTTCAGTTGGTGTCTCTGCCTTCTCGTTGTCTTGTGATGGTAATCGTGCATAATCCGTTGGGCCGTACGTATCAGACTCTAAAGGATACAGATGGGCTATGGATCTCGTAAACTCTGCATTCCCAACTACCACTTTGGCTGCTCGGCACTCACCATCACGGCTTCGGATTAAACTTGAGATTTTACCAACCTTCCAATTGATTCTATTTTTGGAATCATTCTTAATCTGTACAATGTCACCGACTTCTGGAGACTTCTTTGATATCACTCGCGGTTGTTTATGAGAGTGGCTGAATCTGTCCCGCAGACTCGGTAGGTATTGATTGGTGAACATCTCTCTGTATTCGTTAAGAATCCTCTGACCTCTCTTCCAGCCTTCAACCAAGTCAACTTTGGTATTGGTACCTTGTGAGGTCCCCTCGCCAAGTTCCGGGTTTATTTCTAGACACTGACCTAGAGACAGAAAATCAGCTGGTCGCAGGACTCCCTCTGGATCGGAACCCACTGCAGTCAAAGGTCTCGTGTTCAATACAGCCTCAATCTCCTTCACTACTGTATGCATTTGACCGTCTGTTAATAAATGCTTGTCAAGTGTTCGCTTTAAGCAGTGCTTTACCAGTGCAACTAATCTTTCGTAAAAGCCGCCTTGCCAGGGTGCAAGCTGCGTGATGAATTTCCACTTGATATGTTTCTCCTGGCAGTATGAATGGATTAGTACCTCACTTGTCAGCTTGAACTGTAGTGCATTGTCCGATATCAATATTCTAGGTGGTCCTCTAGCCGCCACGAAACGCCGTATCGCTAGCAAGCACTCCTCAGCCGTCAAAGCCTTGACCAACTCCAAATGTACAGCACGAACTGCTAAACATGTCATAAGACAAATCCATCGTTTTTCTCTACCAGTATTTGTTTCCACTAATACCGGACCCAGATAGTCCAATCCAGTAAAGGTAAATGGAGAACTATAGTTAACTCTTTCACTGGGTAGTGCAGGTGGTGGTGGCAGTTTATAAGGACCTCCAGAATACTTCTCACACTGCGAACATCTCTTCAGAGCTTTCTGTACTTGGGCACGCCCATGGGGGATCCAATACTTTTCGCGTAATATACTTAGCGTGTGTGGAACCCCAACATGGTAGTTGTCTCTATGCGTCTTCAGAATTATCTGGGTTGTGAAGGGCGATTTCTTCGGAATCAGAATGGGATATCTCTTATCATACGACAAATTAGCATTCGCGAACCTTCCTTTACATCTTAAGATCCCATCTTCGTCTACAAAGAGACCTAAGTTTCGTGACAAACTGGTTACCTTTCCTGAAACTTCTTCTGAAAAGAATTTTCCTTGTAACTTCTTTATCTCAGTCACTGTCTCTTCACACTTCTCTTCGTCTAATGGGTTTTGCATAGAATCCAAACTTTCATGAAGTGCAGTGGCTGCAGGATTATCCTCCATTTCAGAAAAGTTAAGATCACTATCTCGGTCTTCATAGCCTTTAATTGTCATCTCTGGACCATCCACCGTGTCCAGAGCCCTCCCGGCCAAGCACATTTCTTCCTTCTTCTGCTCCTTAGGCCAATCACGTTGGTCTTGTAGAAGGAAATCTGGACCATGGAACCATAGATCCTGTTTCTGATGCCACAATTCCGGTCTGGTAGCTATGTCTGCAGGGTTCTCTTTTGAGTTGACATAGCGCAGCTCTGAACCTAAGATGTCCTTAATTTGCTTGATCTCATTGACTCGTCTCGATACAAATGGTGGAAGTAATCTACTAGATTTGATCCAAGCTATGACAACTTGACTATCCGTCCATAAATATATCTTGCATATATTTAGGTCTATGTGGCTTTTAACATACCTCAGAAGTCTACTTCCTATCAGATACCCTAGCAACTCAAGTCTAGGAATTTTGAGATCACTTTTGTCTTCTGCTGGGGTTACTCTGGATTTTGACATGAGAAACGAAGTTGATACTTGCTTTCCAGTTATGACGCGCAGATAAACAACTGCTGCATATGCATTCATAGATGCGTCAGTGAAGCAATGTAGCTCATACTTCGTACATTCCGACTTTGAACCACTTGCGACATGTCTTGGCAGTTCTACGTTCTTAACAGCTTTTAAATTCTCAATTATGTTCCTCCATGATGTTGACAAGTCTTCAGGCAGAATCTCGTCCCATTTTAACTTCCTAGTACAGATCTCCTGGAACAAGAGTTTTCCTGGTAGCATGAGTGGTGACACAAACCCGCATGGATCGTACAGACGTGCTAGCACTCTCAAGACTCCTTTCTTTGTAATACCTCTGTCTATGATCTCGCTCTCAAAGGTTTCGTTATTCAGTTTGAGCTTTAAGGTGTCATTTTCCAAATTCCATATCAAACCGAGGATCTTCATTTCACTTTCCTGTTTAGCTCTCTTTTGCTCGGGAATCTTGTCTACAAAATCTTTGTCGTTAGACATCCAATCTCGTATGTTCATTCCTAATTCTTTGAATGAGTTTGTAGTTTGAGCATACAAATTGAGAGCCTCTTCTCTTGATTGAACTGATGTCACTAAATTGTCCACATAACATTTATCTGCTATCACTGGAAGAAGACTTTTGTTAGTCCTTGAAAGGTGATATCGAATTGTTGCCGCTAAGAGGAAAGGACTTGATATCACTCCAAAAGGCACTCTGCAGAACCTGTACTGCATGATATTGTCTTCGGTTAGTTCCCTTTCCAGATCTTTGACCCAGAGAAACCTGGTCACATCCCTGTCCTCTTCTTGTAGACCAACCTGAAGAAAAGCCTTTTCAACATCGGCGGTGATAGCAATTTTCCCAATTCTAAATTTCAGTACCAATCCTGTAAGGTCTTCCAGCATGTTCGGACCTCTGTATAAGCACTCATTCAAGCTCTTCTCGTTTTTCAGCTTAGCTGAAGCATCGTAGACCAGCCGGCCTCTTTTTCCCTTCTGTTGAACCATATGAAAAGGTAGGTAGTGAACTGGATGGTCAGCAGGAATGGTAGGATCCACAACTTCTATTATGTTCGCTTCAAGCTGTTCCTTTAAGATTTCCTCATACTCTGTCATGACTTCTTTATTTGACCTCCGTAATACACCCTTTAACCTTCCAAAGGCAAGTCCAAAATTAGTAGGCAATTTAGGTGGATACTCTATCCACGGCCACTTGACCTGGTACCGTCCTTCACTGTATTTGACAGTATTGTTAAAGTGCTGCACGGCTTCTTCCTCACATGTAGTTTTTGGAGAATTGCATATCCCGATGCTCTCAAGTGACCATAAAAATTTGACATCTATGGTACGCAGAGGAAGATCTGGTTCTGTAAAAAAGTCTTGATTGATTTCATGACACTGGCAATATGTAGCAACTGATAGAATGTCCCTTTCTCTGTTGTTAGTAGCACTTCCTGCGAGGAACCAACCAAAATCAGAATCTACCAGATAAGTATTATTTCCCAAATCAACACTCTTTCTGATAAATGAGAAGTATAAATCATTTCCAATCAACAAATCGATGCCTTCACCAGTAGAAGCATCGTCCGCCCAGATGTCTATCATTGGTGACTCTACCTTAGCTATGGGTAGCTCTGCGGTGATGTATGGAACTATATTCACTCTAATCAGTCTTTCAACATTACGTTTACTCACTACAGTTATTGTTGCATATGGGCATAACATTTCTCTGGGCTTTTCTGATCCAAAAGTATAAATCATCAAACAATCTTCTCCATCAGATTTAATTCGTAATAATTTTGCTATTTTGTTTGTAATGTAAGTTCGTTGACTTCCAGAATCAAGTAAAAGTCTAATGCTCAGACTTCTCCCCTCCGCTGTCCTTACTTGGGTTACTGCCGTCTGTAAGAAATTGGATGGTTTATTTAACTGTACATTAACTGAAGTAATGTTTGAAAGTACCATATCACTAGCCTCACCCCTTTGCACCTTCTGTCGACACAGTGCTCTATTATGCATCCTAGAGCAATGTACACATTTTCTCCTTCTTGTGCACTTGGAGGCACGGTGTCCTATTTGGAAGCACGCATAACACCTATCTTTCAACTTCCCAATCCTCTCTTTATATGTGTTAAATTTGGTACAGTCCTCACTATAATGTTCTTCATTGCAAAATATGCACATTCTCTTAGGGCGTTTCTTGCTAGGTTGAGTTGAAATTGCTTCCCTCTTTTGTTGCCATTTCCTTTTCTTTACAGCTCCAATCTGCAGTGTTGCTGTTGAAGCAGGTGTACTCATCTCCGTTGTGTCACTGGACTTTACTGGAATCACAGAACTCTCCATGTTTGTAACAACCGAACTCTCCATGGCTGTTATTACAGCATCCAAAGCCTTCCGGATTGCAGCAAAAGAATCATCGGTTGACATAAGCCACACTTGGTATACTACTCTTGATGGAAATTTATTAAGTATAATAACTCTAAGGTGACTAGCATCAACTTTCTCCCCAAGAGCCTCTAATACCCTAAGGTGCTTCTCTATATTGTTCAGAGTACGCCTACAATCTTCAGGTGAATCCTTAGCTACAGCTAGATTTTGCAAAGCATCATTGTGAGCATCGATGACCTTCGTAGGTTTACCAAAGCGGCTATTGAGAATGTCTACCGCAATCGGATAATTCATGTTAGTAGTTTCCAGACCCTCGACTGCTTGAAGGGCTGGTCCCTCTAATGACGCTAGCAAGTATGATAGCTTCTCAACGTTGGCAATGTCCTTATTATCAACATTAGCTGCGAATTTATCCCAAAAAGTGTTCCATTTTAGAATGTCACCGTTATATTTCCCTAACTCTAACTTAGGTAGACGCGTTCTATGATTGTTTTCCCCTTCATGGCAGTATAGTTTTATTGCGATTTCTAATTCGGTCAGCGTGTCCTCCGCCTTTACTTGCATATCTCGACATTCATTGCAGAAATCTTCTTTTATATCCGTTGCGCCAGACAAATATCTATCTAAATCTGTTGTGAGCGATAACAATCTATTTTTAACGTTTATTCTCACAGCAATTATCCTGTCCCTTGCTACGCCAGTTTCAATGCTGTTAAGGGCCTCTGCGGCTCCCTTTAACGCTTCTGCTAGCCTATCTAGGCGCAATTGTAATGTGGAAAGCAGAAAGTCCATTTTGTACGCAATGCGAGCTACCGATACACTTTATATGCTTCTATATCTTATGAGTATCTTGCATTTTGTTTGATGCTAATCTGCAATGAAAAGCGTTCACTTGAAGTCGAGTTTAAGTACTATAAAAGTTTGTTAATCTTACATGAAATTGCAAGTGCTTTATTACTTCATAATGAAGTCGCCTTAAATCTATTACTTACAAAAGTTTATTTAGCAGTCCACTTCGACACTTTGGCACTCCTTAATTAAGTAATTGCACACTTTTATTAGTTTTTCACTTCTAAAACAAACTTTTCTCACAACACACGAAAGAAAAACGGGTAAGTTCGCAAAAGTAAAAACCATAGACTTAAGTAGACTAAACTTCATTCTTAAACCTCCTCTACACGACCAGACCGATAGATCTATCATACCGAACCGTTCCGTACCAAACATAATAAATAATCCGTGACGTAAATAATGTCCGTAGGGAAAATAAAACAACAAGGAAATGTTTCAATATATCTTTTTTTGTTATAAACTAACGAGGAAACGCAAAATGTCAAATTTAGTAAATAAATTTGACCATGATTACCATGAATATGACCGAACGTAAAAAGTGGCGTGTTTCTGAACGTGTTCAGAAACTAATTAATGCTGATCTATGGAAAAGAAAAAAAAACAAGGAATCGTCTATCGGCCGGTTCACCGTGTAATAAAATTCTACAATCAATTCGTACTGAGCTCGAGACATGCACATTCTCTTCATGGCTGGGCAATATCACTGTCCATGTGTACGCACCACAATAGGTCATAACTATCCCATGTGTACGCACCAGCATGGGCATACCCAAACCAAAAAAAAAGTCAAGTTGAATAAAAAAATATTTCAACATTTAAGTACGACAACTCTTTTCTCATTCCAAACACGTGAACCGCAACCGACATATTTTTAAGCATTCTCCACCAAAACATGTAGCGGAGTTTCACCTTTAGGGGGATGTAATGATGACCTCGCTACATGGATCTCTAAATATATTAAGCACAGTATAAAATAGCTACTGCAATGACCATGAATCAACACTCGATGGGCGCACAATTCCATCTCCTCTCAATCTCATATCTCTTGTTATGAATGTAACCTCAACTCTCTCAGGGAAAATTAGAAGGGCCCCAAGTCCCGTGGCTTATATCGGTGGATGCACGGCACAACTGAATCTCCACAACACAGGAGAACTCATCGTGCATCCCGCAACTCATATACTCATGATATACTCTCATAATCTCGTATATCTCTCAACTCATAATATGCGATGAGTCCCGAGGCGGGAACCATTTGGTCCCCGACGAGCCTCCACAACAACCCCTACAGCTCATCCATCAGCCTCCATAATGAAACCTCCAGTGACTCAAACCGATAAACTCTAGCCACCTCACTTGTTACATTCAAACTCGAGCTACACATAAAGAATATCAGACAATTCTTCAACTCAGCTCTATCTCAAGGTCGTCGCTAATTCAAGGTCACTGCAATATCCATATATATCAAAATATAGATTTGTTTAGCTTACCAAGAATCTCCTGTACGTGATGCACGCGCCACGGCGTCACACCACCTCTTACGTACCAGAAATTCAGACGACCTCTCTCAACTTGTCTCAACTCGGTTCCCGCCATCTTCTCCGCTGTCACCCATGACACTAGCCGACCTCGATCGCCAGTGTTACCAGTGAAAGTACGCTAAGAGTGACAGATAGGATACATACCACAATAACAGACTTCGCGATCTCCGCGACAAAGGAGTTATGCACTTTGGTTTTAAATTTTGGCAATTTATTCTATAACAAATCTTAAATTAAACATGCCGAAATAAAGACGTAATACCTATTAAGTTAAACTTACTTTTACATTACCTACGTTAATAATGAGAATTATGTGAGACCGATTCACAACGTGCCGACATCATAGTCACCCTAATGAGTTTGACAATGTTGTCTTGTATTTTTATAGTAAAATGTAATAATTGTGGCTTTCTTGTGAAACAATATTCCACAATTAGCAATTATTTCACTCCAACAACCTTTAACACAACATTTCTTCAAAATTTTTAAGAAATTTCGCATTCACGTGTTTTGAAGAAATGTTATCAAGTTGGGGATACCAATTAATATTTAAAGTTACTACAAATTCTACCATACTAAAATTTAGGTTTTTTTTGCTGTGTATGCGCTTGGTTTAATCAGTTAATAATATTGGCATCATAATTATTTACAAATTACTTAAAAGATATCAGAACTGTAATCTGAATAAAGCACTAAAATTGTATAAGAAGGTAATTAAATTCAGTAGTTTATTGATATAATTTCTACCACTATGGTATCTTTTTAACATTGGCAACATGTGCGAGTGAGACACAGGGCTCGGGTTTTTCTATCTCAAGTGGACCGTTTTCTCTAGTCTGGTACGAACAACTTTCTGTCTCGGTGATAAGGTTCAAATTAGTATGGCAAAAAAAGTGACAACTCGCTCCAGTTTAAAAAATATAATTTCATGCGTTCGGGTAATTCTGTTTACACTACTGGCAACACAAGATAGCGCTGTCACATTTGACAATCCGCCATTTTGTCCCTGAACGTCATCCTTGTCGAACGCGTGTTAATTATTATTTCCTTCTCGCTCAGTGTCAGCAGTCGCAGTGTTTTCCAAACTTTTCACGTCGTAAGCTTGGTAATTAATGTTTTGTTACGAAAATGGTTGGCTGCTCTATTCGGAACTGTAAGAGTAGGAGTGAAAAGTGCAGTATAGATTTGTTTTATTTTACTATGTTTCTACATGAATAACTTAAAATTAATGCCGTTAAAATAATTTTCACCGTTGGTTAAAATTCTCCCACATTTTAAAGTTTGAAAACCTGTAAACAGCATGATGACGTAGGCAAGTGACAGTTAGGTCATTCGCGAATCTCGGAAGAGAGTACCAGGCGGAGTATATTATTATACCATGGTGTAGAATATGAAGACTTGGATGAGGTGATACTCCCTTAACTCGTAGCAATTGCTCGAATCCCAGGCGACGAGTAATTCATATTTGAAAATAGATTAGAAAGTCACGGAAAAGTCAACCGTGTGAACCTAGTTGCTACCACAAATTTGAGCTGGGATCCTGGGGATTTAGACAACTACTTGCCTAAGATACAAGTACCTAATTAAAGGAAACTGTTGAACTTAGATAAGTACCGCGAAACCATCCAATTAATCCAATTATGGTCCACAAGTTCAACACGTTATTAAGTATCACTACGAATCATTTTAGGGTTCCGTACCCAAAGGGTAAAAACGGGCCCTATTACTATGACTCCACTGTCCGTCTGTCTGTCACCATCAGGCTGTAACCGTGATAGATTAGAATAAGTATTGAAATTTTCACAGATGATGTATTTCTGTTGCCGCTAAAAACAGAATAAAATAAATATTTAAGTGGGGCTCCCGTATACACCAAACTTGATTGTTTTGTCGTTTTTTTCGTAATGTTACGGAACATTTCGTGCGCGAGTCCGACTCGTACTTGGCCGCTTTTTTGGTTTTGCCTTACTTTTGCGAAAATGTTGCCTTCGAGCAACAAAAACAAAGCAAAATACAAATTACATACAAATTATTCGAGTTCGTTTTGGCAAAGAGATTGGTTTTGGGCATCTTATCTTATATATCTTATCTTATTGTTTTCGGGGGCCCTTACGGATACACTTCGACCCATAGGGATCTTTTGTGCAATTACGCCCTAGAGAAGATTGGTTTTGGGCATAGTTAGGGGCTTTTGGGCTATAGGTAGTTAGTGTTTTTATTACAGTAAAACGTAGCAGGTACAATCGCCATCAGAAATATCGGACCGGCCAGTGTTCATAAATAAATTAACAAATAACACAATATGAAATATCTAAACAAAGATTTTTATCCAGCAAAAGGTTGAGCACTTTGCCTCTCCAAAATTTCTGGAAATTGTACATAAAGTAGGTAGGAAGGTCATACTCCTAATATTATTAATTTTTAGTCTCTGCCCGCGAATTCGTCTACATGAAATGATGATGATTATTTATCAACTGTCCTATGTCATTCCCCGCACTTCAAATATCCAACCCAATTTTCATTTTCTAAGGCTTAGCACGCACTGCGGTTTTTTTCTTGCGGTTGCGGTCAAAATGTAGCAAGTTGCGTGCGCGCGCTTATATAGAATGCCGTACGTTACATTTTTTGCGGTAGCGGAACCGCTTTTTAAAAACCACAGTGCGTGCTAAGCCTAAATCGGTTCCGCGCTTGAAGAGGTAAGTAAACAGACAGACAGTTATTATACTTTCGCATTTACAATATTAGTAGGGTAGGAATTTGTTTTATTTTAGAGTTGTTAATGTTGCTAAGATCACATTTCAGTTAAAACTGTCATTAAACTCAAGCGGTCGCTATGTTATTTTGAGGAATTTAGTTCCTCAAAGGAATTTCTCGCAGCTCTCCGTTGATACAAGGAATTCTCTTTCATTGTAGGTACCTACGGATTTTCTCTAGGGACTGCAAGGTGGGGTCCTTAATCAAGGAGTGTACAGGTTTTTAAAGGTCTAGAACCCACATGTGAGTGGGTAGTCGGAAGTTGCAGGTGTCGATGTGGATGTCGCATCTCATCCTCTAGCACAGCAAAGCAAATATCATATCGAACCGGCTTCGATAGCTTTGTTAAAACGTCTGGGTCGATAATATCAGTATCTCCGAAGTCTGAGGGTCTGAATTATGCACAAAGCTACGCATTTTTTTTTATTGACAAAAAACGCAAGTTACAAGGTAGGTGCTTTTTTTCCCTCCTACCTCCTCTGTTATTTTATTGCTGGTGTTTCTTTTCCAGCATTTGTCTCTATTCTTTTCTATTCTATCTTTTCTTTCTTTTCTATCTTTTATTTTCTATTATATATATTTAATACAATTTACAATATTATACAACTTACAATTTAATACACTTTACAATTTAATTCAATTTACAATTTAATACAATTTTATACGTTTAACAATTTAATACAATCTACAATATTATACAATTTACAATTTAATACACTTTACAATTTAATTCGATTTAGAATTTATTACAATTTACAATTTTATACATATAACAATTTAATACAGTTTACAATTTTATAAATTTACAATTTAATACGCTTTACAATTTAATTCAATTTACAATTTAATACAATTTACAATTTAATACAATTTACAATTTAATATGATTTAATACAATTTAATACGATATTATTATTTCTTTATTTATCTTTTCTCTTAAGTTAGGGTTTTTATAATATGAATATAAAAGTAAAATATAAAAACACTTACAAAACAATAAAAAAAAAAACATATAAACACATTATAAAAAACCTAACCTAGAATGCCGCCGGCAGCGGGGCAGGGCCCAAGCTACCGGTGGTCAGGGCCGCAGAGAGAGGAACCGGCGGACTATCCGCGCCGTGTCCAAGATCACCGCCTTCTGCATCCGGCCCTTGATCCAACCACCTAGCGAGAGTCTCCCAAGATGTTGGTCGAGACTCTTCGCTATTAGACCGTTCGCTGAAACAACTATCGGGACAATGATCGTCGAATCAACATCCCACATGGCGGTTATCTCGTGAGCCAAGTCTAGGTACTTACTGGACTTGTCCTTCTCGGCTTTCACGAGATTCTCATCATGGGGGATGGTGATGTCAACGAGCACGGCCCGGCGTTGCGCTCGATCTATTATCACAATGTCAGGCTTATTGGCTACAATAGTCCTGTCAGTGATAATAGATCGATCCCAATAGAGCGTGGCACGACCATTCTCGAGAACTGGCACAGGTGAATACTTGTAGTACGGTACTTCGCGGTCCACAAGACCGTATAGAAGAGCAAGCTGCTGGTGAATAATCCTGGCTACGAGATTATGTCTGTGCAAGTACTCGCCGTTAGCAAGATGAGAACAACCGGAAATGATATGCCTGAGAGACTCTCCGGGACGGCGGCATGCCCGACAAATGTCGACCGTACCGTCCTTCAGGATATATTTCCGATAGTTATTCGTCATCATTACTTCGTCCGCAATTGCACAGGCAAAACCCTCGGTTTCTCCGAAGAGATCCCCGAATCGTAACCAGTTCACCGACGCGAGCAGGTCCACATCGGGTCCCGTGAGGGCCTTGTAGAACCGCCCGTGTAGCACCTTACTCTCCCATGCCGTCTTGCGATCCGCAGTACTTAGTACCACAGGTTTGCGCCAGTTCTCGTTTGCCAAGGAGAGCGGCGTGAGGTTCCTGTCTACTGCCACCACATCACGATGCATCCCACACTGGTTGTTAAGGAAATAATTCCTGAGATTGTACACCTCGCGGTTGTGGAGATCCTTGGCGTTTAGGAAACCTCGGCCTCCACATTTCCGTGGGATGTACAATCTCATAACTGACGAGCGTGGGTGTAGCATGCGATGCGCGGTGAGCAGTGATCGGACCCTCCGATCCAGGGCGTCCAGCTCGGTCTGAGTCCACCTTAGTATGCCAAAGGAGTATGTGAGTAGGGGCATTACCCAGGCGTTGAAGGCGCGCACTTTGTTGCCTCCTGTTGCGTCTAGTGCCTAGTTCGTAGTATTTAGATGAATCCAGGAGATCTAGACTGCTGAATAAAACGATAGCGGACTGTAAACACTATTTTTAATTACTGGTAGTTACAAAGATGTTCTTATTATTTATAATTAATTTGGACGCGACGCGATATGTGTGCGTTCCGCGAGCCGTTATTTCGATTCTGCCCGTCCCCCCGCGGACCGGTCCCCGGGCCCGTCGCCGGCTAACCGGTCCGGTGACGTGACGTCATCGCTGTTGCTGTGGAGTCAATTTGATGCGGCGGCGGTATTGTTACCAACACCTCCTGACAAAAGACTGTTAAGAACTTTTGTGAGCCGACTGAAAAAGCGCTCCTTCACCGACCGTCTAATACCCTCGTCCTCAATACCCAACGACTGTGACATACCAAGGTATTTATAGGTTTCTTTATTATTTTATTATTACATCTACACATTTTATTTAATTATGTCAATACTTATTACTAATACACTATAATTTACTACAATATTTAAAACAATATTATGGTACCATAGGCACTTTGGAGCACGAGGGCGCACTTTAGATGCGCAGTTTGGAGCAGCGGCGCATTTAGGCGCAGCGGAGCCTTTTGGAGCCCCAGGAGAAGCAGCGGAGCTTTTTGGAGCACCCAGGAGCGCTTAGGAACGCATTTGTGCAATGGAGCGCATTGGAGCGCTTTGGAGCCTTTTGGAGCCCCTTGAGCCGGAGGAGCATAATGGAGCATAATGGAGCGCACCTTTTGTGGTTCCCATTCCGCTCCGCAGCTGGCGCATCTTTCCGCGCCTACCGGTACGTCTCCCCTCCCCGTCTCCACTGCCCCGCCCGTTCTCTCGCCCCGCTCGGAGCGGCAGTCTGTTAGGTGCGTCCGTTGAGTGTGGGTCAGTTTTGAGTGGGTGTAGCCTTCCCTGTTTTCCCCTAGTAAGTATTTACTTTATTTATCTTAAATTTTTAGGGTTTGTTTCTTTTTCTCTCGTGCTTTGTTCTTATGCCTTATTTATTCTCGTGTTTCGTCATTATAACTTAACTATTTGCCGCGTTGGAATGTTGTTTTCGACTAAGTGGATTTTTTACCCTCCTTATTTCGAATTGTTTGTGTGTTTGGTATGGCCTCGTACCTGATTGTGTATAATTTTTTTGTTTTAGGGCTTAGCCTTGCTGCCAACAGCGTGTCGCCTCCATCGTGTTCCCGCTTTCATTTTGTACAGGTAGGTAGGTTTGCGTTTTCCCCGTCTACCCGCTAATGCTTATGTTTTTTTGTTTTGTTTTTGTTTTGTGTGCTGTGTCGTGTGTTTTATTGACCGTGTGTTTCCTTCTTATTCTAGAGATATGGCTAGCTGGAACGATCGCAGCCGTGGTTGCCCTACCTGCCTAATGGCTGCCAAACTAGAGACTGCTCTCGAAGAGAACGCCCGACTGCGAGCCTCAGAGGAAAGGCTGTCGGTATTCATCAGCTGGGCCTTTCCAGCCCCACCGTCCAGGGTCTCCACGGGTGACTCAGGGATGATCGCCGGTTCGGACACCTTCGCCTCCTCCAGCACTGCCGGCCCCGATCATTCCGCCAGCTCAAGCGGTTCCTCCGGTTCTGCCAGCAGCTCCTCCGGTCTCCGCGGCAGTCCACACAATGCGTCCTCCGGGGCTCCGGATACAAGCAGCGGTGCAGTGGGGGCCTCTCCTAACTCCTCGGCGGCTGATTCTGGCCCCGCTGAGGTGGATGAACCTTTCTCCACTTCTTATGTTGCCGCCGCCGCTGAGTTGGAGTGTGAGTCCCGCATGGACGATGTCCTTGAAGGTGCGCCCCTTCCGCTGCCCGCACCGGTTCCCGGAGGGTCATCGGCCGGTCCCCTGGCAGCGTCCACTCCCCTGCGGAGCGTCGCCACCTCCTCGCGAGAGTCTTCTTTCGCGCGCCCCGGGAGCCCTCCTATTGGCCGCCGTCGCCTTTTATCTCGGATGTCTGGGGGTTTGCGTCTGGTATTTACCCCAGACATGTGCCGAATGGAGCGTATGATATCTCCCATGTCTCCCCCCAGTCCCATCATGGCAACCAGCGATACGCCTTCGGGGTCGTCCTCTTGCGGGGGGTTCCCCTATTCTCCCCGGACAACTGCAGCAAGCATGCGCAATCTGTATCGGCATGGTAACTCAGGGGCCAATAGCGCCAGCGTAGCGCCCCCATCCCCAGTCCTACCTGCCGGTCCTCCGTCCAGCCCTCAGCCGGCCGCTAGGCGCAGGGGCAGGCGAGTGCCAGTGGGCCGGCAATGCACCCTGTGCCCGTACTTCACCAAGAGCCGCTACATCGATCGGCACAATAGGGCGGGTAGGCTGAATGCACTCTTTTTGTCTGTTTACGGATATCACCAGATCGACGCCCCCGCAGCAACGTGCCCCCCGGCCAAGGTTCCAGAAAGGTTGAGCTAGGTAAAGCCCTTTGTTACAGAAGTCAGTGTCCTCTCCGAGACAATAGAAACTATATTAAGGAACATCAAATCTAGTATGGCTTATTAACTACATTTCCCATTTTGTTTTTGATTGTTATTTACGCATTTAAGTAAGTATTTTATCTTTAAATATTATTATTATACGAGTATGCAAATATATTACATACGATATAAAGACACATTTATAAATTATTAATAACTAAAATGTACCTTATATTATAATAGATTACAATTAAATAAAAACTAAATTATGGCATAGAGAAAAAAATACATAGAGTAGTGAGCACTCTATGTATTTTTTTCCATAGATCAGTTTTAGTACCCAAAAAGACTATTAGCATCTAGCATCGAGTAGCGGAACTATCAGTAGGTACTGCTACTTGACAATAGATGTAGCACCGACCGGAAAGTCTTATGCTGTTGAGATAAGACTTTCCGGTCGGTGCTACATCTATTGTCAAGTAGCAGTACCTACTTATAGTTCCGCTACTCGATGCTACATGTAGACACTGAAATTAATAGTCTGAACTGATGTATGGAGTGAGCACTCTTGTCTTACTATATTTCTATGTGATTAGGCTAACACAAATAGTCCCCCAGATCTGATCCCTGCGGAAGGCTGCCCATAATGCTGGCTACATTCCCCCTCTGAATGCCAACTCCGATTCTTTGGCCAAGGAATGAGCCATGGTCTTTTATATCTTTTAATTGAAGACTATTTATATTTTCGCCAGTAGTAGACGCCTATAATATTTTAGAGCTTCTGTTTACTACGATGTTGTTAAAAATACGTATTTCTATTATGCCAATAAATGATAAATTGTGATAATTTTAATAATAGACACCCACTTGTATTCCATCAATACCAGAATCCGAATGTAGGTACAAATATACATTCAACGAATCGGAAAAGGAATAAACACCCATTGTAGACGTTTTATTTCACGTCAATATTTATTTATAGGTGAAATGCGTGAGGGCTTAGAGAATTTACACACTGTCTGATCCGTTTTTAGGATCCTACATCCACAATGTCGGGCCACTATCCCCAGTATAGTCCCGTCCCTGTTTCAGCGGTCACGCACACTACAGCAAACGTTATGCCTACACATATTACCGCACACAAACAAAATTATCGGCCCGTCAGAAAGCTGAAATTGACCTGAAATTATCGGAAGTACATACAAACATGCATACATATCGATGGTGGAAATTTCAATGTCGCAAGGGAGACACGACAACATGTCCCTGACGACATTTGAATTTTCCACCGTCGTCGTCGTCGAATTTCACGCCTATTTCCCGGAATTGCCAAGCCGATATCATATAACGGATGGTCTCTACGGGAAAGACAGATGTCGGGGAGTGCCCTGTGGCATGATGTCCGCCTTTTTTTGGGTCCACGCAGATTTCTTAAATGATTAAATAAATAAATACATAATAAGACATGTGTTATACATTTTATTACTACATACCTATCTATCGGATCGGACAGTGTAAATCGCTCTTAGAGTTGGAGATTTCACATCGCAGATGTATTTAGATTTCCTCACGATGTTTTCTTTCACTGAAAAGCTAGTGGCAAATATCAGATACATATATCGGAGCGGCTAACACCTCTATTGTAAAGGCGTTAGTGCGCGTTCAGCTATTGTGAACAGCTTGGCCGCTCTGATATATCTGACAGTGACTGTACTAATATCAAATAAATGTATTTATTTATTTTACGGTTACCCGCATGTGAATAGCACGATATGATCTCGTGAGTAATTTTGCATTGCAACACCACTGATAAATTATAGATAAATTTTGCCGTCTTGGGACGTGTTTTAAATTAGATCATCAGGTATTATTAACTTCCTAATAAAATGTCTAATAACTTTACCGATAAACATTTAAAATATGTACCAACATTACCTATGTATTAGAATTCTACGATATACTTATTGCCGATTGTTTTTCAAGTTTTCATTATTTTTAAAAGTCGCTGAACAAATGTTGGTCAGTTTGAGGAGTATTAGCCTACAGTTTAATTTTTTGCTCGTATTACAGGGCACCCTCGTATATTTTGTTGCTCTCAAGTGTTACACATCTATTTTCGAGATGTTACGTGTCCCAATGTATGTACCCTTGAGCTATGCGGAGTGCAATAGGTACGATTCGGGACCTCTGGCCCGCG
Organism: Cydia amplana; assembly: GCF_948474715.1. Taxonomy (NCBI): domain Eukaryota; kingdom Metazoa; phylum Arthropoda; class Insecta; order Lepidoptera; family Tortricidae; genus Cydia; species Cydia amplana. The sequence continues at coordinate 12,595,026 of NC_086084.1, read as the reverse complement.
TATCGCCCGACCGCTGGGTTATCGCGCGACTCGCAAACAACATTACATCTTTAAATTATTAACAAGATTTTTGTCATCCTATAACACACGCTAATAAGTCGTAGTTTGTTTATCATTGTAGGCGTTTGCCAGTTAATGCAGCTGAGCGTTTCTTTTATTTCTTGCTATTTTTATATATTCTGACCTTTTTTGCCACTTTTGCTAGTTTAACTTAACTAATTCAAATGCCAAGCCAAACGCCGTGACGTGACCGTGACAAATTGTCGCGCCGGCGACGCGTCCTCTGTGTGTTCTGGCTGCCTAGCTGCTTAGCCAAGATGTCAATCGTTTGCGCTACAACGAAACGCTATCTGTCTCTCTATCGCACTAATATGTAAGAGTGAGCGTTTCATTGTCGTAGCGCAAACGATTGGCATTTTGGCTAGGCCCCCTGGTGTTTATTAGAACAAATTGATCGCTACGCTCACCGCGGCAGACAGGCCAATGCGAACGTACTCCGATATCAAATGTCATCTTTCTAAATGGTGTTCACTGATCGTGCATTTCGCTCATACTTGTCCGTACATGTAATAGCGCGAGCGAGACGCACGATAATTAAATGGCATAATTCAATAATTCTGATACGTATTCTGATAAAATGTCATTCAATAGAACTTGCTAACTATGTAAACAAACCGCCATACTAAAATTGACACTGAATGTCAATTTACTAGTAACTTTTGTTTACATAGTTAGCAAGTTCTATTGAATAACACTTTACGTATTATATTCGTACGTACGTACCTATTCTGGTACGTTCGAATGGGCCTGTCATGTGAATTGCCTATATAAATATTCGAAAAGCAGGGATGGAAACCACTATGAATAATGTTCACTATTCTATTGTGCCATTCGAAAGTTCCTCAAATCTTCGGGTAATAAATGTAAGATAAGGTCTAATATTGAGCACGTGACTTTATCATTGTGTTAGTTGCATGAACTGTAGGGGGCAGCACAAGAGCCCCCTGAACCCCTAGTGTAAATTTCATTCGATAGCATGACCATGTACGCGTTTGCGTTAATTAGGTTTGAATTTTGGAAACTCAAAATTAAACTTAACGCGTACGTTTATTGTGTTTATTCTCGCGAAATGTAAATGTCAAGCTTAAGTTTCTAATTTACGCCACAAGATGGCTCAACCTATAACTCGCAAGGTAGCGTACGTGAACTGTGTGCACCTGCTTTAACGTGAAGTTTATGTTTCCGATTTAGACCACAAGATGGCAGAAGCTCCAACGCGCACATAGTTTCTAGCAGCACTTATTTTACTTACTCACGTTTTACTAAGTGCTAGAAATAATATTATTATGACCTTAACTCTAACGTAACCTATGAACCTTATTAATCATGATTGCTGATCTCATCTGTTAGACTGGGAAATAATTTCTGCTATTATTGCATAATATGATAAAATGCTTTATTTTTCAAGTTTCCTATTTCCGGTATTATTATGTTCCGAGAAACTCAACATTTGATGTTTATTGTTTACAAGTTGGGTTTCGGTACCGGTACGGGAAAAACATCGCTAAGTAGGAAAGCCTCAAGGCTTCCCTTTTTTTATTTTCCTTATTTTCTCGTAATGCATGTTAATTATAAGATGTATTTTTTTTAAGATGTGTCACGCCGACTTTGTTGCCGGTCCCATATTGGGATACCCTCCTCCAATTGAGGGGGGATTTAAATCTTCTCGGGGCAGAGGTGTAGGGTTGGAGCCGGTGTAGCTTTATTTGACGTTCATAAGCGAATTGTAATTATGCCTACTTGAATAAACTATCTTTTATCTTTATCTCCGAAACGGAAAGGGGACGACCGGTCTTCCATACAAACGAAGTCCCATTTATAAAAGAAGAAAAATATTTTTATAAAATTAGATGTTTATTGGATTTCCACGACGCGACGATTCCGCAAATAATATGATAATAACCCAATCAAATTGGATCAAAAAATAAGAGCTCCGCAAACAGTTTTGTGCGGCGCTCTAAAAATAGGGGTTTGAGATTTTAATAGGTACCTACTTTCATTTAGTCCTAAATGTGTGTAATCCGAGTTTGCTCCATCCCAGTTGTGCATAAATTTTGGGAGCCTTGGGAGATTTTATAATTATTACCTATTATTATATATTTTTATTCAAGCAACATGGCTCATAAGGCTGTGAAACATAAACATTTAAAATTACAATTAAAATTAAAATACAAAATTGCTTAATTTAAGATATTACCTACTAAAATATAATCGAACGAGCGAGCGAAGCGAAGCGAAGTTCTTACATTCGACTTTGAACACGCGGCTGGCTAGCGGCACGTCTCGGCATTTCGATGTTTTTAAGCTGAACTGTCAGAAGATAGTTTGATACTCAATAACTTAAGTAAATTTGTTATAATTTAAATGAAATTGGGTAAACGTGTAGTCGAGGGCATTATATTTTAGTCATTAAATTATGAGTAGGCCCGATCAAGAGGTTATTGAGCTAGAAGAGCTTAGAAGGCAAAAAAGCTGTTTGTGAGAGGTCTTGCTATTCTGGTCATTTTTTTGCAAGAAACATGGTCGAGTTTAGTATCAAATGAAAGTGCTCGACTTACACTTTTATAATATCGTTTTTAAATTTACCATTTTGAAATAATTAGCAAGATAGAAATAAAATAGAATAAACATAATATATGTATTTGACATTTGACAGGAAATATTTCGGCTTAGCACAGATACAGTTTATTTTAATCTCTATGGTGGTGACTTAAATCCAGGGGAGGGACAGCCGTATACGAAGCCCTTTATTCGAAAAAATAGCGCCATCTATATTGCTTAACGCTAAACTTGTAAATGGCGCTTCAAAATTGATGTAAAAAAGCAAATCTTGTCAGTAGAAAAAAGGCGCGAAACTCAAATTTTCTATGAGACCATATCCCTTCGCGCCTACATTTTTTCTACTGACAAGATCTGCTTGGCCAACTATATTATACATACTACTCTTTGCTTAAATCAATCAGTTAAGGGCTCCACAGACCTTGCAATAAATCCACGCGATCTTTGATCCATTGCCGCCTATAGAGCGACATAAAATAGTAGAAATTAAATAAAATGGAACTCAAAAATGTCCATACTAAATTGTTGCCATGTGTAAGCATTTTACGTCAAAAATGTGACAGTTACGTAGAAAGTGGCGCCCTCATTTATTTTCTATTATTTTATGTCGCACTATACGAGTACCTAAGTAGGTGCAACAAAGTCAATCGCTATATAATTTTTGGTTACCCGCGAGTTCTCAGTTCGGGGCGAACTACTAGTTAATTAATTTAAGGGAAACATGTCATAAAAATGAAATAATAACAATTAAGATATAATTAAACAATGATTTATACTTGGTCAAGCAGATCATGTCAGTAGAAAAAGGCGGCATATTTGAAAAATGTAGGCGCGAAGGGATATCGTCCCATAGAAAATTTGAATTTCGCGCCTTTTTTTACTGACAAGATTTGCTTGACCAGCTATAAATAATAGTAATTAAAGTAAAAGTAAAGTAAATAATGTGTAAAGTACGAGGGGCGTTCAAAATATTCTCGGTATTGATATCTTACAACCTCTTCTAAAATTTCTTTCGTTACTGGCCGCTAAGGTTTATTCATTGACATTAAAAAAAAGTATAATTCGAAGCGAGATGTTCTTTTGTTTTTCTGCAATTGCTGAACAAACATGAACATCATGTGGGAATTGACAATGTTAACTAAATTAGAACATCGATGCGTGATAAAATTCTTGACAAAACAGGGTAAAAATCAAAAAACCATAAAAGAGGAAATGGATTGTGTTTACCGTGAGTCTGCTCCTTCTTTATCTACCATTCAAAAGTGGTCAAGCGAGTTTAAACGTGGAAGGGAGAGTGTTGAAGACGACCCTAGACCTGGCCGGCCTGTAGTAGCTACTTCACAAGAAAATATTGATAAAGTGGAAAAACTTATATTGGAAGATGGTCGAGTGAAGGTAAAATCTATAGCACAAGTAACCAATCTCTCTATTGGTACCGTACATGATATTATCCATGACCATCTTAATATGTCAAAAGTAAGTGCAAGATGGGTTCCGCGAATGCTGACTCGGCTTCAAAAAGACATGCGTCTAGCTTGTTGTTCCGATTTTATTGACCTGTGCGGTGAAAATCCTGATGAGGTGCTGCAAAGAATAGTTACTGGAGATGAAACCTGGGTTCATCATTATGACCCAGAGAGTAAACAAGAGTCCATGCAGTGGCACATTAAGGGTTCAGCTCATCCCAAGAAGTTCAAGGTCATCCCTTCAGCTGGCAAGGTCATGGCCACGATATTTTGGGATTGTGAAGGAGTATTACTGATCGATTATAAAGAAAAAGGTGTAAATATCACAGGACAGTACTACGCTAACATTCTACGTCAATTAAAGGATGCAATCAAAGAAAAGAGGCGAGGAAAGTTAACCAAAGGTGTTATGCTTCTGCATGACAACGCCCCCGTCCATAGTGCTCATATTGCCAAGGCAGCTATTGTTGAATGTGGGTTTGAAACTGTTACTCACCCACCGTATAGTCCGGACTTAGCCCCCAGCGACTTCTTTTTGTTCCCCAATCTTAAAAAGGATCTGCGTGGAAATAAATTTTCCGATGATGAAGCATTGAAGGCGGCAGTGGAGGAGCATTTTTACACCAAAGATAAAAAATATTTTTATGCAGGATTAAAAAAAATAATTGATCGATCTTTTAAGTGTATGAACATAGGGTAGTGTATGAATATACTCCCCATATTGAAAAATAAAAATATCAAACTTTTCGTACTTGTTTGTTTTCATTCTCATACCGAGAATATTTTGAACACCCCTCGTATATTAACATTTTTTCCTTGGATTGCCAAACCACTCGATGAAGAAGGAACTCACCATCAATTACAATGGCACTACTGGCAAGGTTTGGTGGATCAGACCTTCAACCAACACCGGGGGGGGAGACGGCATTCTAACTATAGTTTGTCAAAGAACTGTCTCATTTCAAACATAGACAGAGATAATCATACTATTCATACTATCTTTGTCTTACACTAGTACTAGCACCTAAAAAAGGATGACTATAGTTTTTTTGGTTCTTATTTACTGTCAAATTGGTTTGACCAACTATATTTCCCTTCTGCCGAAGCATTGGTACAACTGCGTCGTGACTCGTCCGTACCTTCACAAAAAAAAATCGAGGTGTGCAAGATTTGTCTTTAAGAGTAATTTAACATTTTCTATGTATTTGTGCCGTCATTACAGATTGGATTTTGAATTAATGAATGAAATCTTTATTTCAGGCAACTAGTGGCCCATACATAAATACCTTAAAACTTGCATACATATTATAAAAAAATTACTAAATACTAAACACTTAAAATCACATTATGATTGCGATGCATTACGCAACCCCGCAGTGTCAGGGAGCCGGCCGCGGAACCGCCGAAACTTGACAGTTGACACCCTTCGGCCAAAACTCGTCCTTGGTGGTGGTGGTTTGTATGTAGTGAGTGAGAAGCGCGACTGTGTGCACGTTTCCCCCCGCAAAAAATGGTAGAATGATTTGTACGGTAACATATCGTTTGGGTTCGTCCCTTCCGACATGTCGGAAGCCGGTGTTGCTCGAAGGATCAGATACTACACTAATTTCAAAATCTCGGTGTTATTTTATGATTTTGTTGTTGTGTGTCGTGACCTTAACTCTCGTGCCGATACCTATAGGTAAGTCTAGGGCTCATTTAGACGGCGCGCGAACTCGTAGGTATACGATTTTAGTTACATTGCGGACCATTGAGGTTACATCAATTCAGCCGACCGATCAAATGACGCAATGTAATGAAACTCGCATGCGAGTTATCGCACCGTATAAATGAGCCCTAAGTATATTATATATTCTTCAAAAGGTGTATCAGAGCTGCATCAGGATTTTTTTTTAATTCAACTCCTAAGGGGGTGTAACTTGGGTTTATATTTTAACGAGTAGACGCTAGTTTTACTAATAAATCCATTATTTATTTACATCAATTACGAAACTCATTTAACTGTAGGTTCTCTGTTCTTAAATTCGACTTAGGTATACGTCTAAACATAATAAACGCAGGAGTTTGATTTGTTATTGTCGTTATGGTGGTATTACCCCCCCCCCCCACTTATTCTAATTAAACGTATTGAATTGTATTTCTTTGAATACTGTTGAGATGATAACCAAGCATAATTAATATAATTATTAGTATTATTACAGGTTTAGTTACGATACTTACCAATACAATGTGATAATCATCTCTGTTTCTTGTTTACCCACATTTACTGCCGACATGAATCTATGTAGTAGGTATACAGGGTGCTTCCTGTAACAGGAGCATTAAATTAAACTGTGGACTGTACTTCTCAAACTGACCAACATTTGTTCAGCAACTTTTGAAAATAACTCATGTTTTGATTTTTATTACACTTTAAAGTTTATTCTAAGACGCAATGTATTGCAAATTTTATTATGTTTAAAGCGTGACAAGCAACGTCAAACGCACTGATGTCAGCGTACATTGAAGGCAATATTTATTTTGTATGAAAAAGAGGAAGTCTAAAGAATTCTTAATTTTTAAAAGTTGCTGAACAAATGTTGGTCAGTTTGAGAGTACAGCCTTTAGTTTAATTTATTGCTCCTGTTACAGGAAGCACCCTGTATAACTGGATCTGGATTGAGGGGTGGGGTAAATAACCGAACAGGATAGTCTTATGTATCTTTCAGTAGGAGTAGCAGCGAAGGCGCTATTATTGTTTGTCCTTGTCACAGTCTCACTTTTTTTTTTATTCCCCACCGTAAATAATGTATGTATTATGGACATTATGGTGGGAAACAAATAAATTCGACTAATCATAGTGTCGCATTGTCTAGTTTTGTCCCTCACGGAGGCACGCGTATACCACTTCTATATAGGATCCTACCTCCTATGACTGCCCATGACTGGAAAAAAACATGTAGTCTGTCAAGCTATTTCCGTCAATAGAAAAAAGCGGCAAATTTCAATATTTTTTGTCGCAAAGTAAATTAGAATATCGCGCCTTTTTCTACCGACAAAGTTGTTTGACAGACTATAGTTTTAATTTGTTAATTATTTTGAAACCAATTGCAGTACCTTTCATTAAACATGTCGAAAATATAAAAGACGTATAGGACATTCAACTTTTAAAGCGCAAAGCGGTAAAATTTTACTGGCATCTGTGAAATACCATGTGAAGTGTCTCATGATTGTTGCCGTTACCATGTATAATATTTAAAAAAGTTGAATACGCTTCAAAGTCCTCAAACCCAATGTTACGATAACGTAGTTCAGCGTGGCTCGCCGCCACATGGCTATAAGGCTGTATTCTTTCTCAAGAGTAGCGATGCCTGATAACGTCGCGCCGGCGTAGTGGGTCATTCTCCAGGCGGCCTAGCCAAGGTGACGATCGCTATCGCTTCGCCATCGCAACGCTTTGTGTCTCTCTATCACTCTTCCATGTGACAGTGACAGTTGAGTTTCGTTCGGTACGAAGCGTTAGCGATTAGCATGTTGGCTACGGGGCCTGATTTTGTGCCTATGTCTGCCTAAACTCCATCAAATAATAGTAAATGTTTTTTTTTAACAGAAAAACAGGACAGTATATTAAAATTTACATATTAACGTTGAAATACAAAACACCTGGAAAAAAATCAAGGCTTTTTACAAACTTTTTTTATAAAATCGTATTTTTTGTATTGACGAACGGCTGCAGCTCAGCGTTCGAATAATTGCAAACAGTGCAATAGAAGCAAAAATCAGTCAAAAATGAACACTAAAATAATGCGTCCACTTCTATGCCTCCCGCGTCGAATGGCGACTATGACAGTTCATTCTTATATGGAGTAGCTGTCAAGAAAAATGTTTGCAGACATTTTTGGAAGCAACAATCAATTTGGCAATCCAGCGGGGAAACGCAGCAACTTTAGTTTTTTTTATCTTGTAAAGGGTAGGTCGGTCTTTGTAAGTTAATAAAATATTATTATTAAGTTCAACACATTGATTTAATGAAATATAAAAAAATAAGGAAAAACAATTATTTCTTCAAATATTTTTAAATTTAGCCCAAGCAAAAGACTTGAAGGAACTGTCCTATGGACCATCACGAGAGGTATAGCTTCGCCGGCTACCCGCGGCGTCCGTGGCCTCGCCGGCTACCCGCGGCCGCCGTGGCCTCACCCGCTACCCGCGGCCTCCGTGGCCTCGCCCACTACCCGCGGCCGCCGGAGCCTCATCCTCCTTCAGATAACATCTGGGCGCCGCCCGCCCGCAGTAGTAAGAGCGCGCGCGTCTGAACCCAACGTCCCACGGCTGGGCAGTGAGTGACCAAGTGTAGTGTTGTGAGTGACTAACGGATGACAATACTTTTTGGTGAGTTTTTAACATGTTACTTGTGTACTTAGTTTGAATAAGTGTTGAAGAAGTTTCATAATTTTAACTTTGTTGAGCGTAAACTTTGGAAAGTTTGAGTTATATATTGTTCTCGTCTTTTTAACTTGGATTCTTAGTAGTTTTTGTGTTAAATTTTTAACATGAATGTTTTTATTTGTCTGAAAACAAGTACAATTATTACGTATTCGATCTGCGTCAATATAATATTTTCTTATCTAGATACCAATACGGTAAGTAAATAACAAGTGATTGAGTTGAGTCATATAAATTATATTCTTACCTACTTAAAGCATTAGAGGTTAGTACTTATTTATGTACTTACTCTGTGTGAAATTAAGAAAACCATTTTTTCCGAATTTTCGTATGGTCTAACATTTTTACCGGTCGTAAAACGCTATTAATACTAATGGATATTTTTTATTATTTAAGCCGATTATAGGCTTCACATTGACTTTTTAAACCATGTCGTAAAATACCAAGAATACAATCAGACCCAAAATCGACAGCGTAGCGGCTAAAGTATTAAAAACCGGACAAGTGCGAGTCGGACTCGCCCATCGAGGATTCCGTACTTTTTAGTATTTTTTGTTATAGCGGCAACAGAAATACATGATCAAATTTCAACTGTGTAGCTATCACGGTTCATGAGATACAGCCTGGTGACAGACAGACGGATAGTGGAGTCTTAGTAATAGGGTCCCGTTTTTACCCTTTGGGTACGGAACCCTAAAAAGTAGCGCTGACGCAAGCGACACTGCCATATATACTTGAAGTCGCGCAAGATGTATGGAGTCGCGCGCGAGAACGCAACTTATGCTAGACCGCCTGATGGTAAAATGATTCCTACGTGTATGTGTCTGTATCTGTATGTTTCCACGCCATTGACGTATAATATCTAAGGACGGGCTAATGGGGCACTAGAAATCGTACTAGTTCAGCGGTGTTACTCACGAATTCCAGCCAATCGTGCAGTCTAATGCAACTAGTTGCGACCAATAGCGCGCGTAATGCGAACTCGTCAACCAATCGCGTTGTAGCGGTTTCACACCGCTGTACTGGCCCCTGTCATGCCTCATTTTTATTGCCCGTAAAGCCAGTCCCTAGATATCTATGTCAATGCTTTCATGCCACGCTCGTGCCAATACATATAAGTATAAGCAGGCTAAAATCAACATAATAAGGTTACCTAATATTTACGCCAAACAAATTATTGTTTTATTGGCAACAACAAACCGGAGCGGGTCGCCGGCTTCACACGGGTTATCGGTTTTTCTCCCCTTCCTCGCGTTGTCCCGGCATTTTGCCACGGCTCATGGGAGCCTGGGGTCCGCTTTGCAACTAATCCCAGTAATTAGCGTGGGCACTAGTTTTTACGAAAGCGACTGCCATCTGACCTTCCAACCCAGAGGGTAAACTAGGCCTTATTGGGAATAGTCCGGTTTCCTCACGATGTTTTCCTTCACCGAAAAGCGACTGGTAAATATCAAATGATATTTCGTACATAAGTTCCGAAAAACTTATTGGTACGAGCCGGGGTTTAAACCCGCGACCTCCGGATTGTAAGTCGCACGCTCTTACCGCTAGCCCACCAGCGCTTGTTACTTCACACGGTTTATCGGTTACGGGTTAAGAATCACTCTATTGATAGTATAGATGAAAACCGCATGAACCGTTCAGTAGTTTTCGAGTTTATCCCGAACATACATACACAGAAACAGACAGACAAGGAGGGGGAGATTGATTAAAAAGGTGTATTGATGTAGGCAGGTACTCCAATAAAATCAGCCTGCCCTTATAAAATAAAACTCAAATAAAAGTAAAGTAGGAATACTTAAATAATAATTTAATTTAAAGTTAAATCACAAAAAAGTAACTTAAGTGGCAATTACGGAGTTAAATGTGATTATAAGTATGTATATTTATTCATTCCCTTTTATTCGTATAAAAAAAGAACAGGCATTTATATAAAACAGGTTTTTAAAGCATGTTGCAGGCGTCCATAGGCTACGGTGACTGCTTACCATTAGGCGGGCCGTATGCTTGTTTGCCACCGACGTGGTATAAAACTGGTACCTAACTTAATTGTATGTGTCCTGTTTTTTTACTCTGTAGGGAGGTCTTGTTTGCATGCAAAATACATTTACTTTTTTAAATTAAATTATGTAATATGAGAATATAATTGTAATGTTACTGAAATTTTATTAAGGAATAAACAAGGCTTAAATATATATTATTATTATATGGACAGTTGTGTGACACAACTTGTGTCTGAAACAAAAGTATTCATTGATAAAAAAAATACAAGATAAAATTCCTTTCAGCGCCATTGTCTATAGAAATTTCAAAGTGAGTTTACGTGATTTCAATATAAAAAGCAACAACGGTTGCACTCCGGGAGTGCCGATAGAAGTGAAAACTCACCTCACTATGTTACCGACGCCCGGTAACACGATACATACGTTTAGCGGAGGTATTCTATTTATTTATTATAATTATTATCATTCTCAAATAAGATCACACTTTTTCATTGACATGTTTATTTACATACTGCCATGACAACGTCAAATTTTTTGAACATAGGTACCTAAAGAATCTTGAAAAGGAGTCCGCAACATAAATATCAAATAATATTGAGTTTTTCTTTATTGATTTAAATGCCATTTAAATTATGAGTGGCCACACCTTACGGGGCTTACGGTCACGTGGTCGCCTTACGCCCCTTACGGTCACGTGATCGCCTTACGCTGTCTCGAGTTTATAATTTTTTCCCCACCTCAAAAAGTGCCCAGCGCCGCTAAAGAAGTTTTCACTTCAATAATAACACCGCTAAAAACCCGAATATCAATTTTCAGAGCTAATCAACTTTAAATTAAAAGCCAGACATTTTCAGCCACATCGTATCAAAACTCTTAATCGGTTTTTCGACTTCCAAACCGGCAAAATCAGACAAGGATTGACAAGGTCGCTTCCTGGCATTTGTTATTTTAAAAATAGACAAAAGGGTGATTATTTTACACCTTACGTTGGTCCAGAAAATCGACATTAAGTCCTCTTATTTTCGGCATATTCGCACTTATCTTTCTAGTGAAAGCCCATATCGTAGCGCGGTAGCGCCTTTTTATTAGATCATAATACGGTTGCCAAATATTCAATTAGCAATCTTGAGACCTTTTGTCTAGTAACTTTGCTAAGCAGACACTTTAGTAGTAAAGTAAGGGCTCATTTAGACGGTGCGAGAACTCGCATGCGAGTTTCATTACATTGCGTTATTTGATCGGTCGGCTGAATTGATGTAACCTCAATGATCCGCAATGTAACTAAAATCGTATACGAGTTCGCGCGCCGTCTAATAGTGAGTAAAGTGGGCCTTAACTCTTTGATGCTGTTCGGATTATTAAATGTTATAATGGCTTATTTTGGTTGCTGTTTTTAGGGTTCCCGTAGTCAACTGTGAACCATTATAGTTTCGTCATGTCCGTTTGTCTATCCGTCTGTCTGTCCGAGCCTTTGCTGAAAGCTGTAGGTATGTAATTTGGGATGCATGAGCATCACTACATAGTATAAAACAAAGTCGTTTCCCGCTGTCTGTCTGTCCCTATGTATCCTTAGATCTTTAAAACTACAAAACGGATTTTGATGCGGTTTTTTTAATAGATAGAGTGATTCAAGAGGAAGGTTTATGTATAATTTGTTAACACGTGCGAAGCCGGGGCGGGTCGCTAGTACAAATATAAATCTCCCCTATTGGGGAATTTTATTACTGTTTGGAACTTTAATTAACACTGATATTAATGGGCGTTTTTTTTTGTCCCCTACACTTTTTTATCAAATTTGGGATTTTTTATATTATTTCTACTCAGAATCACGAGCTCTTTCTATCCTAACCTAATAGGAGAAAAAAGTGTCCCAAAATTTCCATACATTTTTCGATCTTTCCATTCCGCGACTGCCATACAAAGTCTATGAAAAATGGTGACGCAATGGAAATAAAAACCTTAGGACACTTTTTTTCTCCTATTAGGATAGAAAGAGCTCGTGATTCTGAGTAGAAATAACATAAAAAATCCCAAATTTAAAAAAAAATTGTAGGGGACAACAAAAAAAAACGCCCTAATAGGTATTTACTTGGTCAGGTTAATTAGTATAGGTAATTACTTGGACAGAAATATAGAACTCCTGCTTTAAATATACACAAGAACTGACCGCGAGTCGCTGTTAAGGATGACTCATGTTAGACCGGGCCGTGTCCGGGCCGGAGCTTCCGACGCTAACTTTTCTATGACAGATGACAAGTGATCACGTGATGCATTTCATAGAAAACGAAGCGCTGGAAGCTACGGCCCGGTCTAACGTGAGTCATTCTTTAGGTAGACTATGGATTGGCATTAAAATAGTTAGGGGAAGTCCGGGTAAAGCGAACACCCCAGGCAAAGCGAATTCGGGCTCCCAATCCTAAACTATTCGACTTTGTCGCACCATGCGCCTATATGATGTTCGGAATCCTTCGCTCTATGAGCGGCAAGCGTCACAGGGAGCGGTCGCTGTGAGCGTCGTCGGTGACGAGTCAAAATGTGTTTTTAGTGCAAAACATTCGATTTTGAAAGGTAAGTACATTGTATGTTATTTTGTCATAGTAATTATCTCGAATTTTAATTCAAGATGCTTCTATTGCTTATTAAAGTATCTTCCTTTTACAACGCATTTCTTTTAAAACAATCCAACGGTTATTTTTTTTAAATTCTTAATTTCTTTAACTGACTGAATGGGCAAAGTGGATCGGGCAAAGCGGATAGCGTGTTCACTTTAAATTTATTAATTTTTTTAATGAAAATATTTTGTTACAGATGGTATATAAATATCGAAAAAAGATCTATAATAGCTCCTGGCTAACATACGTCATAGAAATGGCTATCAGAACGTGGATTCGCTGTGTTAAAATGTCTTCAGAAATGCCGTGAATACTTATGCTTATGAAATCAGTGAAAATATATCAAAAGTTACTTGTGACAGCTTTTTCTAATTAATATTATTGAAATGATCTTATGTTGATTAATTTTCACTTAGTTATTAAGTTCACTAAGATTTTATGAGTAATATTTGCTTTGCCCGGGGGCCAGTTTCACTTTGCCCGGCACCCTGGGCAAAGCGAATAAAATATATTTTTTTACGTTTTGTTCAAAATTGCAGCAACTGTTAAACATTGCAGGCTAGTGTTGTTTTAAATTAAAAGATTATTAAATAAAGACTTATTATTGATACTTTTTTCATTTCTTCCTCGTTAAATTTTTCTGTTATGTCAAGTCAAAGGTAAAGGTGTTCACTATGCCCGGACTTCCCCTATACTTACATTTCACTGGCCCTCCGAGAGCCTACTAAATGTTACATTTAGCGTGGACCTCTAAATATAGCATAGGTATATGTAAATATTTCATTAACTATGCAAATTAATGTGAGTATTACATATTCCGAATACGATCACGATATATTATGATGATTTGCAGTTCAGCGTAATATTCATTACTGGTGGGTACATTTATAAATAAGCAAGTCAACAAATGCTGACCAAATAAGTTTTGAAATTACACCGAAATTTGTACATTTGACATATAAATATTATGCGCTTAAGTAAGCAAATACTCTAAGGCCCACTTGCACCACTCCACTAACTCGAGGTTAACCGGTTAAACCTGGAGTTACTATGGTTACCAGTACAATTTGACACTGGGTTAGCGGTTTAACCGCATAACCACGGGTTAGTGGAATGGTGCAAGTGGGCCTTATAAACAAAAAACAACTGGATTGTGAAGCATAATAGCCATAGTAGGTATAGTTAAGCCTTAGCTATTTAATTTTACTGAGCATTTTCTGGTGTTCCACCACCATTGTGTCTTTTGCGTGAAAAACAAGGTAGCGCTACTCTAACTACCCTATTTTCTTCACGAAATCTAGGTATAGGTATCAGTGGCGGCGCGTCAAACATATCCATAGGCAAGCCGGAGCTAATTTGGCTTACATATTTCCTTTACAACTCTGCTCAAACGTCCAAAAACAGGCAAGCCGGTGGGAATCGGCTTTTATGGACGCGCCGCCACTGGTAGGTATCGGAGAAGGTATCTAGACGCCTGTGTTACAGACTGTTTAGTGTGTAACTTTAACTAATCCTAGGTACCTACTCTTTTTCGTACCTAATTGGTGTAGGTGTCCTGATTTATCCGTTACATGTCATATACTCATATGGCATGTATAGTCTCTATTTACTTCTGTTACCTTAATCATGATAAGTAATCATATGGTATACTTATGTGTATTAGTCTCTATTCACTTCTGTCATTTACTATTAACTAAATTGTGCTAAGTATATAGTTTAGTTTAGTTTAGTTTATTTATTTCATAATGATAAATTACAGTATAAATTATTCTTACGCTAATCTATATGAATTTACATTATGGTCGTCAATAATGTCAACAATGATAATCAAAAAACAATACAAACTATTAACACTAAGTAATAATATATTCAGATCACTCTTACTGACACCTATAAACGTACTAAGTTTAAAAAACTATAAGTAATTCAATTTAGTTTTATTAATTTGAGATAATTTTAGAGTGCCTATTACTAAAAACTTTTGAGTAGTTCCTCTTCTTATAGGCTTCAATAATCAATTAAGTATATTTATAATTTCTCATTTGAGTCTGGGTTACCTACGAGACACTCGAGACAGCCTAGTGTAGGAGCCAGAGCAACCTGGGAAGTTTGCAAATTGCGGGCATTTTTCTCTGTCACTCTAATTACGCCTTCATTGGAGTAAAAGAGAAAGATCACCGCAATATGCGAATTTCGGTTTTCGCGGTAGCCCCTCTGAAATGTATAGTTTTTAGCCAGTGGCGTAGCTAGGCGTGGGCGAAGTGGGCCGTCGCCCACGGCCTCGCGCCCCAAGAGGGAAAGAAAAGGGCCTCGCAGATGCGACTTCGCCCACGGCTAGATTTGTTCACGCTACGCCACTGTTTTTAGCCGAGGTAAATTTTGTGTACCTACAATTAATTATACTTAGAAGTTTTTGATATACGAGTAAATGTTCTACACAATCTACACCTAATTGCTTGCTTCGTTTGTCGGGCTCAGAGCGCCTACCGCGAACCACGTTGGACGTGTTGCCTCTCTGTCGCACTTGTAAATTCGTACGTAAGTGTGACAGGGAGGTAACACGTCGAACGTGGTTCGCGGTAGGCCCTCTGATACCTTTGTAATTATATCTTAGGACGGGTAAAAGTTTACAAAGACTGAAGCTAGAGTACCTAATTAACAGAGGGCCTACCGCGAACCACGTTCGACGTGTTACCTCCCTGTCACACTTACGTACGAATTTACAAGTGCAACAGAGAGGCAACACGTCGAACGTGGTTCGCGGTAGGCGCTCAGTATGATTGCGTCTCAATCTAAGTAGACTTGGGATCACTTTAGCTTTTAGCTAAATAAACACACACAGTACCGATATGTATCTGACTGAACTTTTCTTTTCATATTTCTACCCCGTTTTTTTACAGATTAGAAATTATATAACCTCAAAAGTAGCAACTTATTTCTTCCAACATTAAATCTGAGTAACTTACGCACTGAATTATAGTGTCGTTTACATAATTATTGTACCGCAATATTAGATATCATAGGATTTTTGACCTTCAGTCCACAATTTCTCTATTTTTCAGTAAGCCTTTTTCATTTGTGGAGGAGGACGGGCACCCATTTTTTTATGAAACAGATCCCGATAAACAATAGATCTTATGTATTTTAATTATTTTCTGGCTTTTTAAATATTTAAGTAAAAAACTACCCTCTGAGAAAAATTCAACTGTATACCTACACTCTACAGTTCTTGAGATAAAGCCCGCTGAAGGATAGACAGACAGGCGGAAGGGCAACGTAAGCTTAAGATTGTCACCCGTCGGGTGTGGAACCCTGAAAATGAAAATGGATAGGTATTCAGTAATACTGGAAAAACATTTTCCTTTTCCCTTCGTTAATACCAAATGGACTAAAAAGGGCCTGTTTACTGATAACATTCCGAAGTAAAATATGAAAGCTTTATACTCCCATTTCTTCTCAAACGATACCTACCGCGGTATTCGGAAAACAAGATCCTTTTTAGAGAAGAGAACGATACGATACGTACTAGATACCAACAAGATATATACAGTGGTATTACTAAAAGAAATTAAAAACTAGCTTCAATCTAAAATAAGTCCTTGAGGCATTGTACAAAGGATGCTGGCGACATTTCCTCGCTGTATCGCAATGCTGATACGTTGTGCGAGGTAGCCGCCAGCTCTTCGGTCATATCATTCGTTCGACGTGTTGCCTCTCTGTCGCACTTGTAAATTCGGACGTAAGTGTGACAGGGAGATAACACGTCGAACGTGGTTCGCGGTAGGCCCTCAGTTACGTCAACCAGACGCTTCGCTTTTATACCAACTAGTTTAGATTTCAACTAGATATCTTTTGCAGCTCAATTCGGGCAACCAATGTCACTTTTACGTTAAATTATCGTTTTAAGATCGTTTCAAAATCGTTTTGAGACTTAAAAATACATAACGAGACGTTTTAGACATTGTGAAAATCGTTCAGAATCGCGGAAATGTCAAATTTGACAGGCTAGATCTTAAAAATATCGTTGTCGTATCTTGGTCATGTCTAATAGATTATTTAGTTCAAAATCCGAATCGGGCCCCTACCCAAAAAAGTTTCATTGTGTCCCTAACAGGACCTAAAAATGTGTTTGTTAGTAGAAAGTAGCCGATGAGGGCCTCCGGTGACCCGTGAAGCCTTTTGTGGTTAACCATTCCCGCATACCTACGGTGAAAATTATATTTACTTGATAAACAACATGCTTGTATTAAAGGTATGTCCTTCGGGAAAATCCTGTGGGTATTAGGTAGTTTGGTTTTTGCTTTTGATTGATTTTGAACTCTATATCTTACAAGTTGAACTGTTATGTTGAACGATAAGAAGAGGAGCAAGTAAAAAAAAATCAAACATATTATTATGGATATCCAGAGAAGAAACGTTCCCGTTTCCTTATAAATGTCTCATGATTGGTGCCGTTACTATATTATATGAGCCATACGGAATAGGAGCCAGGCTATTGCCATTCCTGCCCACGGAAACGAAACATAATCGCCCTCGGGACTACCGCAAATTGCTACATTGCGCATTGCTAGGCAAATACTTATTCGGAGGACAACTTCTTACAACTGTTACTTCGTACTGTGTAGGTCAGCCATACTCTAAGTGTGTTCCGCGGAACCCTAGGGTTCCGCGACACCCCTGCAGGGGTTCGTATTGTAGGGTTCCATCAAGTATTTCGCTTTCCAAAAGGGTTCCGTCAAAAAAAAAAGATTGAGAACCGCTGGTGTAGGTGTACCCGTGAGTTCAGATCTAGCCAAGGTGACGATCGCTTGCACTTCGCCATCGAATCGCTTTGTGTCTCTAAAAAAGCTCTCGATTTTTCAAAAACTCTGCAGGCTGAACCCAACTAAGCATCTTAAGACCCAATCTGCTTGCGCCTCTCAAAGAAATTTCTAGGTTAGGTATATACAATATATACATACATTGCAGAGTTTGGACAATCGCCATCATAATTATCGGAGCGGCCAAGGAGCTGAAAAATATCTGAACATGCACGTCTTAATAATAAAAACTCTGTTCAACACTATGACATTTCATTAATTTTAATAACATGGGCTATAACCGCGAGAATCGAAGTTTGCAAATTGAGGACATCTTTCTCTGTCACTCTAATTACGCCTTTGAGTAAAAGAGAAAGATCCCCGCAATTTGCGAATTTCGGTTTTCGCGGTAAACCCTCAGATGCAAATTCGGTTCTGTCTGGCTGGATCCGGCCGGATTGAAAAGCATTCGGGTTTGCAATCCCTAGTCGGAACTGAAACATTATTTATACTTATCACGTAATTCTCCTTTACCTGTGATCTTCCTATAAAAATATTTTGCATTTGATTGATTTATTTATTGGTAAAATTTGTTGTTTTACAAGTTAAGATTTTTACATATTTACATAATGGGATTAAAATACTAATATTTACACATTTTTACATTTACAACGTAATTAATTCAACATAAATAATAATATTACAATTTCTTCTATTATACTTATTTTTATTGAACAACATAAAGTAACAATAAAATAACCTAAATAAAATCAAAACTACCTACAAAACTAAAACTACTACTTAAAAAAGGAAAACTAAAAATCTATATCTAAAGAGGGCCCCTGGGGCATAGTACCAAAGATACTGGCAGCATTTCCTCACTGAATTGCAATGCTTATTCGTTGAGCGAGGAAGCTGCCAGCTCTTTTGTCCCCAGTGACCTCAACCAGCCGTTTGGCCAAATAAATAAATAATATTTCTTCTTAGAACTACTTAAACATTCATTTAATGATCTCCACGAAGAAACTCGTCTACATTGTAGCACGCGCCCGTGCAATTAGCAGCGATTTGGGTTTCCTGGTAAACTCAATGTCACTTTTCGCTGATTTTATATCGGGTGGAACTGAGTTGTAGATTTTAGCCCCAATGACACTGAGTGATCTCCTGAGTTTGACTAGTCTCTTTACGGGGGCAACCAGCATTGGCTGTCTGCGGTTGTTCCCAGCGCGGCTAGAATTAGTTTTATAACTACATATAACTAGCGAGGTTTGACCTGACGTACTAACACGCTGCTAATATGTAGACCGATGGTAGCGTTAACAGTTTGTTGTGTGTAAATATGCATGCTGCTGTAATCCTCTTACTGAGTAGACAACAAGCTTAAGAACCAATATATCCAATGAAATGTACCTAAAAAGTTATATAATAATATTAAAGATTGGTAAAAGAAAAAATAAAACTTCACCGATGTGTGGAGTTAAAGTCCACCATTATACATTTTTCTTTTATTTTAACTTTATATTAACATTTATTTCACAATATTCCACCTTTGCTAAAAAAAAGTAGCCGAAAACACCTCGCGTGATTTGTGCACAACTCCTAAGCAGATGAAACTTGCATACTATTATGTTGGTAAGTTGTTGGTTCATATTAAGAAAAAAGCGGCCAAGTGCGAGTCGGACTTGCCCATGAAGGGTTCCGTATTTAGGGGATTTATGACGTATTAAAAAAAACTACTTACTAGATCTCGTTCAAACCAATTTTCGGTGGAAGTTTGCATAGTAATGTACTTACATCATATATTTTTAGGGTTCCGTAGCCAAATGGCAAAAAACGGAACCCTTATAGATTCGTCATGTCTGTCTGTCTGTCTGTCCGTCTGTCCGTCTGTCCGTCTGTCTGTCCGTCCGTATGTCACAGCCACTTTTCTCCGAAACTATAAGAACTATACTGTTGAAACTTGGTAAGTAGATGTATTCTGTGAACCGCATTAAGATTTTCACACAAAAATAGAAAAAAAACAATAAATTTTTGGGGTTCCCCATACTTCGAACTGAAACTCAAAAATTTTTTTTTCATCAAACCCATACGTGTGGGGTATCTATGGATAGGTCTTCAAAAATGATATTGAGGTTCCTAATATCATTTTTTTCTAAACTGAATAGTTTGCGCGAGAGACACTTCCAAAGTGGTAAAATGTGTGTCCCCCCCCCTGTAACTTCTAAAATAAGAGAATGATAAAACTAAAAAAAATATATGATGTACATTACCATGTAAACTTCCACCGAAAATTGGTTTGAACGAGATCTAGTAAGTAGTTTTTTTTTATACGTCATAAATCGCCTAAATACGGAACCCTTCATGGGCGAGTCCGACTCGCACTTGGCCGCTTTTTTTTAGTTTTATCATTCTCTTATTTTAGAAGTTACAGGGGGGGGGGACACACATTTTACCATTTTGGAAGTGTCTCTCGCGCAAACTATTCAGTTTAGAAAAAAATGATATTAGGAACCTCAATATCATTTTTGAAGACCTATCCATAGATACCCCACACGTATGGGTTTGATGAAAAAAAATTTTTTGAGTTTCAGTTCTAAGTATGGGGAACCCCCAAAATTTATTCTTTTTTTTTGTATTTTTGTGTGAAAATCTTAATGCAGTTCACAGAATACATCTACTTACCAAGTTTCAAGTCCTTATAGTTTCGGAGAAAAGTGGCTGTGACATACGGACGGACAGACGGACAGACAGACAGACAGACAGACAGACATGACGAATCTATAAGGGTTCCGTTTTTTGCCATTTGGCTACGGAACCCTAAAAAACGAACTATAGTATTTTATGCAACCGTTGTTTAAGAGAGGTTAAAAAAGGCGAGTGGCGTGAGTAACAATTTGAGGCGAAGCCGAAAATTGTTAATAAAGACGCCACGAGTATTTTTTGACTCAGTTAAAAAACAACGTTGCATACAATACTTTTTCTACGACCAAGCACTTACTTTGAAATAAAATTGTAAATATAACAAATCTAATACCTTTAAACGAGCAATTCTTGCATATTTATTTATTTATTTATTTATATATATTTTTTTTTTTTCGGGGATCTCGGAAACGGCTCTAACGATTTCGATGAAATTTGCTATATGGAGGTTTTCGGGGGCGAAAAATCGATCTAGCTAGGTCTTATCTCTGGGAAAACGCGCATTTTCGAGTTTTATAGATATTATTTTTAATTCAAGAAGTAGCAAAAATGGAGGGTACGGGCCACAGTGTGTAATTTTGGCCCGGCTGCGGCCAAGTGGAGTTTATGTGTTTATTCGAAAGAGCTTGATATGGCCAACAACTGATAAAAAATCCTACAGTAAATTTCTGTATACTTTTGTAGTAATATTTTTTTTTGTGAAAGGTCAACGACCTTAAGGTAAAATAATAAGTTTTTTTTCTCCTAAAATATAATTGTTTCTATTATTGTTAGTACCTTATGTAACGTAACAATGCATTATCTATTCGTATAAAAAAAAATAGGAAATGTAACTGTAGTATTATGAGAATTATTTAAGATTTTCTTATTTTCGCTTTTTATTGATTTTTAATTTAACCTTGTGTTGGTCGCATTTTATTCTTCATTATAAATATGAACAATATTGTTGTTTATTATGTCCTAAAAAATTACACACGACAATGGAAGGGGTAGAGAGATATAGCGTTTCTAAGTATTTTAGAAATTTCTATGGAAATAGGGTTGTCCAAAACTAACTACAAAAATAAATCCTATTAAGATTTAAATGTGAAAGCTTGTATGTTTTGATGTTTGTTGCTCGATCACACAAGAACGGCTGAACTGATTTAGATGAAATTTAGCTTAATGACCAATCATCATCAATCATCACAATACAACTTTTCAGATGATAATACGATGTTGTTATCTTCGTTATCGTCAGTGTCCCGTTCAAATTCAGTACACGTATCCTCAATTTGCGGTGACGAGTCGTCATGGATACGTACGTTATCCATGGTGGGTCTTAAAAGTTGCAGAACTTTTTCTGGAATGGCAGAATGTTTTCGTTTTCTTTGTCTATCGCCAACAGACATAGTCGACAAAAGAGGGTCAGATGACTCTAAAGCTTGGTGAAACAAGTCAAGGACAGTGGTTTTGCGGTCTAATTTGCGTGTATGGTGCTCTCGATCATAACGCCAAAATTTGTTCCTTGATTCACCGGCTTGTTCTGAGAGCATTCCAATTGGTATGGAAATAGATTCTATGATTTTCGCACCATGTATTAGTATTTTATGAACCTGCTGGTACAATGTGACGGTCATATTGTACCAGCCATATTTATTGACGTATTTGCTAGCCAAATTGTTACAAAATACCTGAAATTTCATAGAATCTATTTCCAAACCACATGACAATGCCACTAGAATAGTATGTAGGTCGTCAAGAAGCCATTCTTCGAGTCCTAAAATATTGGCAAAGGTCTTTCGATTTGATTCTGATAAAGCAGTACGGGCAGTATTACCATCATTAGTTGTTCCCGAGTTGGACCGAACTACGTCAATCAACAAACCCATTTTCTGTCTGATATCATTTTGGATTTGTTTTTTTCTTTCTTCCACAAAACGAGCTTGTGGCGATTTTTTAGCTACTCTCCACTTTTGAACAGCAGGGTGATTTTTATAGCCTAAATGTAATAAAAATTCGAATATTCTTATCCAGGCGTGCAATGGGCTAAGTCCGTGCATTAAAGCTTAAAAAATAAAAGTTATGAGTGATTTAATGATAACAGTAATATAATAAACCAAAATTAACGATGTTATTTATGAGCAGAATCAATGAATATGACTGAACATGATAATTAAATTTCCATAGAAAAGTTAGTGACAACCCTAAACAAAAATTTTAAAAATTCATATCTCGTCACCCCTTCATTTTTATGAGCTGGCATTTAATATACAACTATGTTATTATGTGTACATTCAACCCATTAAAAAATAAAATGCGACCATTAGGGCACTGTCCCACAAAAAAATATTTTTCCTATTTGGTAAAAACTTTAATTGTGTCTTAATATACCGTGTTTTTTATGCACTTTTTTTGCAGAGTTATGGCTACAAACTTGTTTTATGAGAACATATTTTATTTATTTGCATATAATGCACCTGAAAATAAAAAATGCATTTTTATGGTTTCTATGGGGTTTTCTCGCAAATCACAATAACTCCGAAAATAATTATAAAAAAAACTTCGGTGTCTTTATCAAACCTCTAAAATAGTAACAGCTATCAATTAAATACATAAACCACACATGACCGCAACCAAGCCAAAATTACACACTGTGCGGGCGGGAAAAGAATGAATGAATGAATGAATGAAATTAAAAAAAACATGTCTATGGTTCACTTATTGGTCAGAGATGACATTTAAAATAAGGTTGGCAACACTGTATTTCATTCAATATTTTTTAAGTGGTCATTACACGAAGTATCGTAAAATCGCCAAAAAGATACTGCGTGTATGTGTCTATAAGGTAGGGTTTTAAAGGTGTGTGCACGACCCTTTAAATGACAAATAAAAGTACGGGAGTAGAAAAAACATTTTTTCTCAAAAATGGACGGCAAAGGCGACGTTGGCGCTTAAAAAATAAGTCGCGAAGTGCGTAGTTTATGGTCAGTCAAAAAATTTAAAAGTTAAAAACATTGCAGTCTCGATTTCGGGACTGCAATGTTGCATACAAATTCCATTATTTGTCGAGTTCCAAACTTTTTAAAAGTTGAAACGGCCATATCAAATGAAGGCATAGGTCCATTAAACAGCCAAACAGATGATCAGTACTTATTATTATAATGTTGGTACCGCGGCTATTTAGGTGTCTCAAATAGGTTGGCGTATTTTCAGCAAAAAAATACACTTCTTTTTTTTTAAAGGCGGCAAAGCAAATCTTTTGCCCCACTGCACTGCCTTGGCCCCACCTTTAACTTTTATTATAAATCAGTCCATAGATCAAGGTATATTTCCGGAGCAGTTAAAAATTACAATAACCAAACCTGTTTTCAAAAAGGGCGATCGTCAGGATTCTGATAATTATAGGCCTATAGCATTGATACCAATCCTGGCTAAAGTCTTTGAAAAGGTCTTATATAATAGAACAATTTCTTTTTTCAATAAATATGACATATTAGCAAAGAGTCAATTTGGCTTTAGTAAAGGTAAAACAACTGTTATGGCAATTTATGAGGTATTAAAATCATCATGGCTTGTAGAGATAAAAATATCCCAGTGATGACAGTTTTTATGGACATGTCAAAAGCTTTTGACAGAGAATCACATGAGATACTACTGTCTAACTTATACAGACTAGGAATAAGAGGTAATGCACACAAATGGTACAAATCTTATTTACTGGACCGACTGCAGTGCACTGAAATAGCTAACTTCTGCCATAAAACAAAAACAGTAGTGACTTATAGATCCAATTTCGG
The DNA here is from genome assembly GCF_948474715.1 of Cydia amplana. NCBI lineage: Eukaryota > Metazoa > Arthropoda > Insecta > Lepidoptera > Tortricidae > Cydia > Cydia amplana. The sequence continues at coordinate 12,570,623 of NC_086084.1, read as the reverse complement.
TAATGTCAGATATGGGGTACCACAGGGAAGCATCTTAGGACCGCTTCTTTTCTTAGTATATATTAATGATTTACCTGAAGTCACCAAGCATAAAATTGTACTGTTTGCTGACGACTGTTCTCTGGTTATAAGAGGTGATGACCCTATGTCTTATGAGTCTGAAGCCAATCTAGCATTCAACAATATAATTACATGGTTGGAAAATAACAACCTTAAAATTAATGTTACAAAAACAAAATTTATAGAGTTTTATGCGCCCCAAGGTAAACCCAAATGTGTTAGACTACTGTGCAATGAAAACTGTAATCAACAGATAGAACAAGTCTCTTCTATTCGTTTCTTAGGAGTTACTGTGGATTGTCATAATGATTGGAAACAACATACTGAAAATCTTATTGATAAGTTGAGCCGCTTTGTTTTTGCACTTAAGGGACTCAAATCCATCACATCTCAAAAAACCGCCCTTCTGGCTTTTCATGGATACGTGATGTCAAATCTTAGGTATGGCCTAATATTATGGGGCAACAGTACAAACGTTTCAAAAGTATTTCTTCTCCAAAAAAAATGCTTGCGCGCACTCTACGGGGCTCAACAAATTGACTCGTGTCGACCAATTTTTAAAAAATTGAACATATTAACACTTCATTCACTCTACATTTATGAAGCGAGTCTATTTGTTAAAAATAACATAAGCTCATTTTGTAGCTTTGCTTCAACCTCGAGATATAATACCAGACATGGTTTAAACTTACATTATCCGGGAACAACCTCTGCCCTTGTTAATAAAAATATAGTATTTATGTGCACAAAAATTTATAACTATCTCCCTAACGAATTGAAGGAATTGGACTTGCCACAATTCAAATCAAAATTATTTAGATGGTGTTTAGAAAAAATGTACTACAGCAATTCGGAACACTTTGCCATTTCGCAATGAAGCAATAATGTAAATATAGATATAATAAGTTCTGTAAATATAGTTGTAAGGTTATTTAATTTGTATGTCTGTAATAGGCTGAAAATGGAGACACTAACTATAGAATAAGATCATTTATGTATACCCATTTCTTTACAAATAAATATATTTCATTTTCATTTTCATAATAACTAAACATACTAAACTAAAACTACCTAACAAGTAAAAACCTACAAATAAAAAATTGGCCTCAAGTCTGATTAATTAATTTGTAAGTAAACCGTCACCGTTCGCGTTTTCACCTGTTAGCTGTACCTTAGGTGTATGTGTGGAATAAATAAAATGAAATGAATGGAGGTACAAAGATACACTCGTTTTATTAGCGGGTGTAAATATCACGTTTCACATAAGTTTACTAAAACAGCAATATTCTCGCCTTGTGTAGACCTTATTTACGTAGGAAAGGACAAATAAGAATATATGTAGGTACCTATTGCTTTTGGGTAAATTCTACGTCTTGAATCCAAATATTGTAAGAATCTGTTTTGGGTGATATTCTTTGTTTTTTTAGCTACAGGCTTCGTCACTTAAGTACTTACAAATGATGTAACAGGCTTTGTCAAAGGCTTTGCTACGGTGCCACCCCGGAACGTAGCCAGCCCAAACGTTCCCAATGAAACTGGCAGTGTTGCCCCTTTGAATTGCTAATCTGTTGGACCAGATACGATTAGGAGCGAGGATCGCAACCCCTATCTATTAGTAGTATTAGTCGCCGACCCAATTCCCACACAAATTCCTTAGCCCCCGCACCCCAAGGTCATGCAGTCTCCACCGCAACCACAAAATAAATATGTACCTGGTACTATTAGGTACATATTTATTCTTACTAGGTACAGAAGATTCACTCTTTAACAAAACGCGTCTATTACGGTAGATATGACCACTAGGTGGCGCAAGCGCGAGCAGGCGTCCGTTCCGTAGCGGTGCGCGGCAGCTACTATGGCTAGACACCAAAATTGGTGTGGGCCGCATGTACTTGTAGCGATGCGACGAAATCGCGGAGTGAGCCACGCCTGCCGCAACTAGTATAAAAAGCGGCCAAGTGCGAGTCGGACTCGCCCATGAAGGGTTCCGTATTTAGGCGATTTATGACGTATTAAAAAAAACTACTTACTAGATCTCGTTCAAACCAATTTTCGGTGGAAGTTTGCATGGTAATGTACATCATATATTTTTTTTAGTTTTATCATTCTCTTATTTTAGAAGTTACAGGGGAGGGGGGGACACACATTTTACCACTTTGGAAGTGTCTCTCGCGCAAACTATTCAGTGTAGAAAAAAATGATATTAGAAACCTCAGTATCATTTTTGAAGACCTATATCCATAGATACCCCACACGTATGGGTTTGATGAAAAATTTTTTTTTGAGTTTCAGTTCTAAGTATGGGGAAACCCCAAAATTTATTGCTTTTTTTCTATTTTTGTGTGAAAATCTTAATGTGGTTCACAGAATACATCTACTTACCAAGTTTCAATAGTATAGTTCTTATAGTTTCGGAGAAAAGTGGCTGTGACATACGGACGGACAGACAGACAGACAGACAGACATGACGAATCTATAAGGGTTCCGTTTTTTGCCATTTGGCTACGGAACCCTAAAAATCATACATTGGTTCCAAGCCAGATTACTTTGTATGCTTTTGTTTAGCCGCACACACGTGTATATAATAGTGTACTTATATAATGTATACATATACAATACAATATATAAATCTGCTTTTAGATTAGTATTATCGTGTCGAAAATATGCTGTAGTGTCAACATGTTATATCACAACCAATTTCCATAAATCTAATCAAAAATCAAAGCAAACACGACGTTCATAAGTCCGTCTAGAAAATACCGAAATAGGGCACTAGCTATTTATATTTATCCTACGAAAAAGCTTCACACAATTAAAAACATATGACACATTTATATCAGATCGTCTGCAAGCGATATTTTACACATATTTAACTGTTTAGTAGCAGTTAGCACATTGTTACTGTTGAATTCTCAATATAACTTGAAACTCCGGTGCCGTTAAGACGAAACAGGAGCTGAGATTTAAATATTTTAGGTAAATATACCCGTCTCGCTAATGGAAGCGGCTCCTAAAACTAGTGCGATAAGGACAAGGCGAAAAATCCTGCGTAAAAATCTCAAAAATCGAGGTTTCGTACTCGACTGTTTCCTCCTCCAAAACTTAACCAATCGTAACTAAATTTGGAAATATAAATGATTATGAAATTATCTGTGTCGGACCGTTTTGCTTTTTTGGCTAATTAGTCAATAATTAATTTATATCAGTTTTGAATACCACGCCTCTCATTGCGGCATAGTCAATTAGGCCATTTTGGCCATTTTTGAAGGGTAGAGCGCCTTAAAAAAACAAAAATATCAAAAAAAGCAAAACGGTCCGACACAGATATTAACAATATTAATCTGTGTTGAAAAAATCATTGCTCTAGCTTCAAAACCCACGGAGGAAACAGTCGAGTAGTTTGTATGGAGAAATGACCACTCCTGTTGGCTCTTAAAATAGAACGTTCTTACGGTAGATGTCACTATGCGCCACCCTAACACGTGAAAACACAAAGAAGGAATAGAAGGAATTCGCACTCTTCTGGTAAACTTCGGTAGTTCCCTATTCTGGTACAATTCTAGCGCAATTTCACCGGAGCGGTTTCGCACTACGTCCGATCCGAATCCGATCCGAATCCGTGAAAATATGGTCCGAAGTAGCCGTAGAACTATTTCTATGGTAACGCACTCCGTCATCCGATTTCGGAAAGAAATCAGACGGATCTAGTGCGTAAATTACCATAGAAATAGTTCTACGGCTACTTCGGACCATATTTTCATGGATTTGGATCGGTGTACCCCTGTTTTGTCGACAAACTTTTCATCGAATATTATTTCATCGACAACGATTCATCGAAACATTAGTACTCGTAATATTGCTTGGCGTTATTTTGTTTCATATACTATTTATTTCAATTTTTCTTACTGTGTAGAAATACTATTCAATGAATATTACTTGATCGCTGATTCGTTTCAAATTATTTTAATTGACACAACTACTAAACATTGCAATGAATTTGTTCGACGTATTACTTTAATACATTTTTATATGTCGTACTACACATTTATACATTTTTCTGTTGTAAGAATTTTCAAATTATGTATAATAAAACTAAGTAGGTTTCGGTTAGGTTAGGTTAGAACTGAGAACCCACACAGAAACGAACGGCTTTCAAAGTAGGTTTAGGTTAGGTTAGAACTGTGACCCCACACAGAAACGAACGGCTTTCAAAGTAGGTTTAGGTTAGGTTATAACTGTGACCCTACACAGAAACGAACGGCTTTCAAAGTAGGTTTAGGTTAGGTTAGAACTGCGACCCCACACAGAAACGAACGGCTTTCAAAGTAGGTTTAGGTTAGGTTAGAACTGCGATCCCACACAGAGACGAACGGCTTTCAAAGTAGGTTTAGGTTAGGTTAGAACTGTGACCCCACACGGAAACGAACGGCTTTCAAAGTAGGTTTAGGTTAGGTTAGAACTGTGACCCCACAAAGAAACGAACGGCTATCAAAGTAGGTTTAGGTTAGGTTAGAACTGTGACCCCACACAGAAACGAACGGCTTTCTAAGTAGGTTTAGGTTAGGTTAGAACTGTGACCCCACAAAGAAACGAACGGCTATCAAAGTAGGTTTAGGTTAGGTTGGAACTGCGACCCCACACAGAAACGAACGGCTACCAAAGTATTACAAATATTAAATAAATATGAAATATTACAAATTCAAATAATATTATGCGTAATAAATTTTATTAAATGCAATCCAAAATGAAATAAGAAAACCCGTGAAGAAATACCACTATATAAACTATATGCAAAATAACTCAAGTACCAATTAAAAGTCCGAGATTTAAATTAACTAGTATCGATTCTTCGACGCAATGACTTGTCGATGAAATGAAAATACTTGAAACGTTGTCTTCGAAATAACATTCGATGAAATGTCTGTCGGCAATTCAAGGGTAAACCGTTAATTTCTGCCTATTTTAATATGATAGTTATTTATGTTTTATTTTAAGTTAACCTTAGCTATAAGTTTTAAATTGTTAAGATGTACTAACAAAATATGGACCATGTTTGTCTGAAATAAACGTTTTTTTTTAATTATTCAAAAAAGAAACCGAATAATTATATCGAACTACCGAGTACCGAACCTCCTTACAAATGTTAATCAGAATCAGTTGAGAAATGTGATTTGCAAAGGAGAAGAATTCGGATATACGAAAGCATTTTTGCCCAAGTTGAAACGGAGACCTTCGCTAACGCTCGGTCAATGATGGTTTAGGTACAGCCAGCTACAGAGGAAAGGTATATACCACCCCTGCATACAATCATCTTTGCAAGGGTGGTACCTTTTCTCTGCAGCTGACTGTACACCTATTGGCAAGGTGCGAAGTCGGTGGAGGGGGAAGTGGCGCTGATCGTCACAAACACAGGTAATCTTATGGAATGGCCGCCATTAGTACTAGCGGGCGGGTATTGAACTAATTTTACTCCATAAGATTTAACCTAGAAAGTCTGCCAAAATGAGGGCAGCACCAGTCGTGCACCTAGCGAATAAAATAAATAATAAATAAATAAATAAAAATAAAATTTGTTTATTTCAGACTTTTACATCCATAGTGTTAGTCTACTTACATCGAAAACTTAGAAACTAGATGTTAGTACCTACATATAAATACATAATTAAAAACAAAAACAGAATTAAAAACAAAAACAGAAAAAGGAGTCACCCAATATATATACATTTTATGCCCTTCCCGTCACAATACTGACCCAATATTTTAACATTGGGCAGTCAAGGCGTCCAGCTACCATCCTCAGGATGTTGTTATTACTGTCTCGCACTCGTCTCAGCAAAGAGGCTACCCTCTTGCGTCTGATGGCATGGAAGCCATCCGTGTGCGCCTCGGCAAACATGCCTGACGCACTGCAGTGGCGAGGCAGCTTTAACATCATCCTGAAGATGTTATTGTATTGTATACGGAGCGCGTTATAGACGCGCTTCGTATGTTTCACCCATAGACTGCACGAGTAGAAGGATGTACAAAACGCTTTAAATAGTGTAAGTTTGACTTCCCTCGTACATCGTGCAAATCTACGAATGAGCATATTGCCTCTGACTGCTAGGGCCCTTCTCTCTCTTTCAATATCGAGGTCATCCTCTAAATCCTCCGTGATTACGTGCCCTAGGTACTTAAATTGTTTTACAATTTTAAGAGCTACACCTCCCAACATGACCGAAGGTACCATTTGTGGATTGTATTTACGGGCTCTGAAGACCACCATCTCACTTTTACTCGCATTGTACCTAAGGCCATGCTGGGCCGCGTAACTCTCACATTTTCCCAGGAGCTTTCTAATCGAGTTGATTGAGGGACCAAGCAGCGCCATGTCATCAGCGTAACTTATGTTATTAACACACACATTATCTATATGACAGCCGACATGCATGCTGCTCATCTCCTCAATCAGCTCGTTTATATATAAGTTAAATAGGACAGGAGACGTTAACCCCCCCTGTCATAAAAATGGTTGTCCCTGCTGTAATTTTATACGGGTACCGTACTTTATATTTCAACCGGTATAGTTTTAAAGAAAGCATGTCTCTGCTTTGCACAATTATTGTGTGGACAAAATTCTTATAATCACCGAAACATACCTACATATTATACCTACGCACATAATGTCATTGAAATAAAACATTGTTTTTTTATAGTCAATTTATATAATACTCGATATATACACATAACAATAACCAGGCCGCTGCGGTATTGGCCTGTAAGCTTCATCTCGGTCTCCAAATCCGCAAAAACTAGTTAGTACTAAATGCTGGTCTTGCCGTTGTTCTTGATTCTTGAAGATTATCAGAACAGCACGTAATCGCATACATATAGACGGAACGAACGGCAACAAAGTAGGTGTAGACACTGTAAGACTTTCAGGTATTAAACGAATTACGCTTCGTATTAATAGGTAAGTAATATTTAAATCAATATATAATTCTCTAACGTAAATACAAGATTACAATTGACATCAAAAGTCATTGACGTACAGAAGTCATATACATTTTTTTTAATGACGCAAAATTGATACCAGCGTAATGAAAATCAATCCCAATCAGTAAAACGAGTCTTTAAACTTTTTTTCATTTTAAGCGGGTTTTGAAGGAACAAGTTACATAAATTCGATTGTAATCGTATTGTTTTAGGATAGTTTACTGCTGTTTTCGATCGTTACGATCTGTAAATAACAACAAATCAAATTTTAATTATATTTATTTACCCTATTTTTGGAAATACAATTTATCTACTGGTATACATTTTCGTATGCGTATATGATGAAATGTCTATAATAATGTCAAAAACGAGCTACGACGACGTACACGTCTGCTTCGATCCAAGGCCAGTGGCCATCTGACTCGAAGAAGAATTTTGAGTGATGTCGTCAATGTATGGAAATTGTTGTATTTGCGAGTAAAAATATAAGTAGATAATAATTTGCTAGTTTAGTTATCTAGCTTTCAAAATTACACAACAACTCAATTACTGTCAAAGGCAAAACTGTAATGCGTGTTGCTCAAACGGAACTCCATATTTCGATTTTTGGATACTTTTAGTGTCGATTTGTAGAGAATTACAGCAAATAAAAAATATTATGGCGTGAAGAGCCGGTACACGGCTTCTTCGTGAACAAATTTACGTATAATTTAATGCAGTTATTAAATTGATTGCACAAAGTGAGCTCTAAATCGAAAACGTCATATACCGTCCCCTTAAGGTGACAGAAAAAAATAACAAAAACAATGTCATGTTTAAGTAGGTATTAGTTATTTTCAGTTGTATATAATGCAGGGTGCATTTTATAGTATAATTTTTTAATTTTAGTTTAAAATTATAGTAGGTATATAATTTTAGTCTAAAATTATACGGAATCCGAGAGATCTGACAAGATTTTTTTAAACAGAAGTATGTAGTAGGTAAGTATTGAGGAATTTTCAGAGTAATTGAGATAGAACGTAAAAACCCGCGCGAATGGCATTTCTTCCCTCGCAAGTTTTGCGCGCCATTTCTTTTGTCCCCTTCTAAATGTATTGGTCCTGGACAACAATGTTTCTTAAGACGAAAGTAGAAATCGCCTTTCCACACAAACGTAGTCCTCATTTTCCTCTCTGAATATTAACCTTATTGAAAATATAATGGCACAATTTAATTTAAAAGATAACTAAAAAACAGATTCACTGTGAAACAGTATTTTTCACTAACAGAGAAAAAGGACGATGTAGACTTCGCAACGCAGACCATCTAGTAGTACAGTTTCCCCGCACTAAAAATTTTGGCACCAAAAATATAAAGTTTGAAGGGGCACGGATCTATAATAAGATACCAAAACATATAAAAGAATCTCACACCATGAGCATTTTTAAAACTAACCTAAAAACTTATATTGTGAATAACATCCCTATAATCCAAACCTAAATACGGCCCTGGCGAGTTACCGCTGACCACTAACTCAGTGCAGTTGGACAGCGGTGCGCGTATGAATTTAACTTAAGTATGTATTTTAACTTACTTCTACCCACTGAACTGTGACTTAACACAACTTTTGGTAATTTGTTATTGTTACTTCCGATACTTGTATATACTTTGTAAATTGAATCAAATTGTCGCTCACGGGCGCAAACTAACATAGAATAATATAATAAATTAGTGCATGTATCTCATTAAGTGAAATGTAAATTTCTTTTGAGATCAATAAAATTCTTTAACCACAATTTGGAGTACTTATTTCAACCACATTGCAGCTGCTCAAATACAGCAATGCCCCTTTCTTTGATTTTTTCGAGATTTTAATTGTTATATGAGTTTAGGAGTGTTTAATTCTTATAATAATCAAAAAATCTAAATAATTCAAACGAAGGGGTAGGTATAGCTACAGTTAATGTACATCAATTTACTAAAAAATATTTTCCATAAATGTCAATATTCAGGGAGGAAAATGGAAACTACATTTTTATGGAGCAGCGGCCGTCCCCTTTCTTCTTAATAAATCCTAAATAAAGTGCTATACACTCAAACATCTTGTTACTTTCATAATAAATTGTCAAAGCAAATCTCAACGACAGAGTATAAGTAAAATCACCTAAAGCTTTCATCTTATTCTCCTTAACGTTTACTCGTTCATTACTACATCTTTTATTTTAAATACACCGTTCCGAGAGATTCTTTAAAATAAGTACCAAAGTTTCCAGTTTCAAAAGTTTCGCTGTATTTGCAGCATGTAAATTTACCTTTAGAAACTAAATTAAAATAAAGAGTATTCCAACATTTCCAACTCCCGCTTTCGTAAACCGAGTCGCGAACGAATTGGTTTTTTATAAGTGGGCAAACACGGTTTATCGTGAATTGCTATAGTTCGTTTTTTTAGCATTAGAAGCGATATTGATATTCTTTTTATTAAAAATCACCGGTGATAAATAAGTCTCTGCAAATATGTTAGAATTATAAATCATACCTATATGTACATTCTTTTGCTTTCATAAGAAATATAAACTAATTTTTTAAAGCGTTTTAAAAAAAATTAATAAAAAGACACGTGAAGATTGTTTACCTTAGAGTTAACAAATTACCTAAAAATAAAGGGGCCCACTGATTAACAGTCCGCCGGACGGGTTCGGCCTGTCAGTTGTTCGGAGCTGTCAACTTTTTGTTCGAACTGACAGGCCGATACCATCCGGCGGACTGGTAATCAGTGGGCCCCTTTAGTAAAACGAAATAACTTAACAAATACAATATTACCCCCCACTCTGCTTATCCCCCGGACCAAATGTGCCCAGAATACTGGCGGCCGGCATTATAGTTAGACTAAGACAAGTCTGCAACGATTTTGATAGCCTACGCAGAACAAGTGTTATTTTAAACGTCAAACTTCTATGAAATGATGACGTGTAAATAACACTTGCACTGCGTGGGCTATCAAAATCGTTGCAGACTTTTCTTGGTCTAACAATAACTTGCTGAATGGCCAGTGATACTCGTAGGTGTTGGGCAAGGAAAGAACCAGAGCGAGGGTCGCAGCCCCTTTCCCTTAAATAAGTCGCCCTTTTTAAACTCGTTTTCTCAACTTACTCATACGAGTCATACGTCAAAGACTTCTTGATGGTTTGACTTACGTTGATTAATTCAGTTTATCCCCTTAGGAGAGAATTCAGTTTCCGCCTACAAAAGAGCTCATAAAATATGATCATATATATGCAATAAGATTCCCGTATAAGGCGTGAAATATGATATTGATATTTGATATCCTTAAGCCCCGTCTCCATATCGCGCGGCAAACCATCGAACATTGGCTCATAGCTTGCCGCGCGATATGGAGACGGGGCTTTACCAGTTCTTCGGGCCCGATTCCGATTTTGAACTAGACATCTATTAGACATCACCAAGATACGACAACGATATTTTTAAGATCTAGCCTGTCAAAATTGACATTTACGCGATTCTGGAGATACTCGTCCAAGTCACATCTAATAGATATCTAATGAAAATCGTTCGTTCATACGATATTTTAACGTAAAAGTGACATTGGTTGCCCGAATTGAGCTGCAAAAGAGAACTAGTTGAAATCTAAACTATAACGTATCTAGAATGGATGATCTACAGCCGTATTCGAACTTCAAGATATTCACAAGACACGACACGACACTTACTAGATCCATTTTAGATACGTTATAGTTTAGATTTCTAGTTCTCTTTTGCAGCTCAATTCGGGCAACCAATGTCACTTTTACGTTAGATAGAGTTAGATATCTATTAGATGTGAATCGGATCTCTAAGTCATATCTTGTGGAAATCGTTCAAGAGTATCTCCAGAATCGCGGAAATGTCAAATTTGACAGGTTAGATCTTAAAAATATCGTTATCGTTACTTGGTGATGTCTAAAAGATAGCTAATAGATGTCTATTTCAAAATCCGAATCGGGCCCTTAGTACGTGTCGTCTCTTGTGAATATCTTGAAGTTCGAATACGGCAGTTTGGCACAGTGCTAATAAAAATTTGGAAATTTATTGTAGCCGTCACTGAGGGTCAACAGGCAACACTAGATGCAAACATCCATGTTCTTCTGCCTTTTACGTTCGCGGTTTGATATTTTGACGTATTCGCCAATCAAAATTGACATAGTAGAGTCTGTGTGCAATGGAAAGAGAAGAAGCAAAAGGACCCTTTAACCATGGAACGCCACATTTAAGCTTTCGCGTTCGCAACGAGATCGCTTACGTAGGACACTTCTATGGGCATCAAAGGATTGATTTAGCCGCGCCGCGCCGCGTTCGCGCTTTGTTCGCCTACGTAAGACGTAGCGTAACTTGCGTTAACTTTATAAAGAAACAAACATTATGTTTTCTCGGATCATAAAAGTTTTTCGTATCGCTTAAAAAGCAAGTAAAATAACAATGTAAACAACTTGAACTTATACCAGTATAAGGTACTAGGAAGGGACATACTTATTATAGGTAATAATATACATTTTAATTATCTACAAAAACTTTACTTCCGTCCAGACTCGAGGTCTTGTATCATTATTTTTATCGAGAAGCGACGTAAACCACGCTTGGACAACTATAGTGTGTCAAAGATCTGTTTGATTTCAAACATAGACAGAGAGAATCATACTATTTTTGTCTTACACTAGTTCTAGCACCCAAAAGAAAAGGATGAGTATAGTTTTTTTTTGTTCCTATTTACTGACAAGATTTGGTTGACCCAGTATAAACAAACACCACGGCTTGTTGCAGCATTCTAGAAAAATGCTATGTTAATTTGAACTGTAGTGGAATGGTAAAAAGTCGGTTTTCGATAGTTTCCATTATAATACACGTACTACCTATATAAGTAGAATAAGCAGCATGTCAGGCAGTTAATTAGCTATTTAATTAATTCAAATAAATAAGTGATAAGAAAAGATATAAGTGTAGAGGCCACAGGGAGGGATCGACTTGCAAGTACCTACCGACAATTTATCTTTCATCCATTGTGCAATGTACAGTCGCCATCAGATATATCGGAGCGGCCAAGGTGTTCACAATATCTGAACACGCACTCTAGCGCCCTGACAATAGAGGCGTGTTCAGATATTTGTGAGCGCCTTGGCCGCTCCGATATATCTGATGGCAACTGTACATTATTAGTTATAATACAATTCAAAGGCAAAGTTCCGAGTCGGAAGAGGGAAGTTTCAATAGAGGTATAGGTACACGGTGCTTTTATAAAACTTTGTGAGGAAATAAAACGAATTCAATTTCAATAGTAACAGCCATATTCGAACTTTAAGGTACCTATTTCAAATATTAGATATCGTAACGATAAGGATCGGATATGTCAGTGTCAAACAAGTGTCAAAATTGACGTTTTTGTTTGAAGAAACGTCACTTTTGACACTGGTTTGACACTGACATATCCTATCCAAATAGTTTCGATATCTATAGTTCGTTTTTTTAGCATTAGAAAGAAGGTAAGCGATCTTGACATGTCTTTTAATTGAAAAACGCTTTTTAAAAATCAATAACTTATACTTATGAAAGCAGAAGAATATAAATTATCGTATTAGATTCATAATTGTTACATATTTGCCGTGACTTATTTTTAAAACATGATTTTCAATTAAAAGACACATCAAGATTGTTTACCTTTTTTCTAATGCAAAAAAAAACGAACTATAATATTTGACGTATCTTAAAGTTCGAATATGGCTGCAAATCGAATAATAAACCGTATAGTACTTCAAAGTGTACTGAGCAGAACTAACGAGCCTAATTTTGTATGACAGAGGGATATACCTAGACGACAAACTTTGACGAAGTTAGCGACGTATGTCGAGTTCAAAATGGTACCTACTTTATACAATCGTGATATAATAGAGAGCTGTTCTGTCGAGTACCGTGCTTTAGACGGTGCAAGAACTCGCATGCGAGTTTGATTACATTGTGTTATTTGATCGGTCGGCTGAATTGTTGTAACCTCAATGGTCCGCAATGTAACTAAAATCGCATGCGAGTTCGCGCGCTGTCTAACTAAGCCCTAGTAAGGATATTGAAAAGCTTAATTATACAATACCTACTTTTTCTACTATAAAACCTAAATAATTAAACAAAATTAGGTAAGTATATCTCTGTACAATGCCCCAGGCAAGTAAGGGCTAGATTTTTGAAGTAATCATTTAGTTATTCAAAGATACCATGTAAAATATTAAACAATATTATCCGCGATAAAAAGAGTACAAAAAGACATCAACGTACTTTTAATTCATTAAATAATAGCGCGTTGATGTCTTTTGTTCTATCCTTTGATTTATTCCTATTGACCGCGGCGACTAACTCTCTCCAGCTCTAGGATGAATTCATTACAGTTGACTAAAGCGTTTCGTAAGAAGTAATTATTATAGTTGAGTCTGGAGCCCATAGTGAAAAGTATGCGATTACAGTTTGGTATACGAAGTCTTAATTCAACCATTAAGGGGCCCAGTGATTACCAGTCCGCCGGACGATATCGGCCTGTCAGTTGTTCGGAACTATCAACTTTATGTTCTAACTGACAGACCGATAACGTCTGGCGGACTGGTAATCAGTGGGCCCCTTTAAAGTCGACGAGTAGAAAAACATGTTTACAAGCAAGCGTTGCGTTCCAAAAATATTTTTTGACGCATCTAAGACATTGGCGATAAGCTCGTGTAAATATGTTTTTGGAAATAAAATATGTCGGCGGCTTGTAAAGATGTTTGTGAACTCGATCGTAAGGCGCAAGATACATTTGTAAGTTTACTTACGTAAACTATACTTCAGAATGAGAAATGAATATCGTTATCTCATTCTAACAAATAGCTTTGTCCCTTCTTACGTATGTAAAGCTTACAAGTGTATCTCGGGCCTAACAGCACATACTCGTAGATATTCGACGGTTATTAAGTTATATATTACTTACTTTTGTCATTGAGCCCCTTTATGCAATTCTATTAGAGTCAAACACAAAAGTGTGTTCGGTTCTTTCCTATAGACATACCCAAAAGTTAAGGGTTATAATAAAGGTTAATTTTCTTATTTAACCCTTATTCACATGAAATAGTACACTGAGAGAAAAAACCCGCTTGACCTTCCGAATTCTTCCATCTAAATGCCTTACCTACCAAAAAAATCAACTTTCCCTCCGAATACTATTTACCGACCAAACCGGATGGTAATTGATTACCCCCCAAAATTTGGTAGGAACACGTAAATTTCCTTCCAAGTTAGAAAGAAATTTTAGAAGGTAACATTTTAGGAGGTAAGTTTTCAGAAGGAACCCGTTTTTACCGTCCATACCAATCCTTCTGCTTTAGTGGGGTTTTGAAACGGTAGGTAATGCCGGAAGGAAACTATAAAAAATAGACGGAATTTTCAGATACCTTCTAGCTTTTACCCACTAATTTGGTGGAATTTTTCTAACGGAAGGTAATTGAGGGAAAACCTTCGGAATATTTCCTTCTAAGTACCTAACCTACCAAAAAAAACGATTTTTTCCCTCCTATTACTACCGATCAAACCGGGAGGTATTAATTACCTTCCAAAATTCGGTAGGAACATGAAATTTTCCTTCCAGTATAAAAGAGGTAGGTAACATTTTAGGAGGAATTTGTTGTTACCGTCCATAGCAATCCTTCTACTTTAGTGGGATAATTAAAATAAGCGATCGCGGTATAGGTGAAAATTTTAAGCTGACCGTTTAAGGCCCTCTTGCACCATTCCGCTAACCGAGGGTTAAGCGGTGTGAAAAAACATGTAGCTCCCTATGTGGTAACATTATGCTCTTTGTAAACGATTTATTGGCAAGGTGCGAAGTCGGTGGAAGGAGAAGTGTGCATATATATACACAAACACAGGTAGGTAATCTTAGGGAATGTCGCACAATTAACGCTAGCGGCAGCCGTTGTTTTTACTTCGTAAGATTTAACGTAGAAAACCCACAAAATGAGGGCAGTGCCTATTATTATACTCCTCTTTGGCAGCGCCTGTCGTGCACCTAGCGAATAATGCGGGGCCTTACAAAGCGTCTGTGTTTGGCACTAACATTAAAATTTGCAGCGTCGAAAGCAAAATGTATGTTATGTATGCCTGTTATGATGGCTACAAAACCATGCAGCAAATTGCAGCGAAATTCGAGACTCGAGAGTGATATCAAACGAGCATGTGTGGGTTGCCAGGCGTGCAATAATCATCGCACATGCCCGATCACTTGGACTTTAGACTCATGTACGATGTACAGTGAGCTGCGAAATTGCATGGAGAAATTATGAATGAATTCATTGACAAAATCGCCATGCACTTTTACGGCTGCTGGTACAAACTAAAATCCAATAATCATTATCGTACGCAAACGTACGATGATTTCAGCCGTTAGACGATGTCACTCAAAAAGTCTCAAAAAGTTTAAAGCAAATTATGACACTTTTTCTCAGAAAAAAAGGCAAGAAATTATAATTTTTTGTGGAAGGTGTCGAAGAATCATCTTGAGCAATATTTTCAAATTTGCTGCCTCTTTTCACTGACAAATTAGTGTGCCAGACTAATTGTTATTTCCCCCAACATTAATTTACATTTGTAAAACAATACGCCGCTTGCTGAAATTAAATCACAGTTATAAATAGTTATACGACTTACCTGATTTTCCTTCTGCGGTTATCTCATTAATTTGTATTTATCAGACTCGTTGGAACATAATTATAACATGTATATATATGAGTATTATCACTTGCGGTATATAACATTAGTACTTAATTAAGTCAATTTAAGTCGCGTGGAATAGCGGTAATATTAGTAAATTAATCTTGGGGAAAATAACACAGCGATCGGTATAGATACATCTTCTTCTCTTCTTCTTCCTTGCCACTTCCCATCATTTGGGGTCGGCTCTCCTCGTTCTAAGGCGCCAGGACGGTCTGTCCTGGGTTGTCGCACCTGTAAGTTGGGCTCGCTCCAAGTCGCGGGTTATAGTAGCCAGCCACGTGGTTTTGGGTCTTCCTTTGCCTTTTCTGGTGCCTGGCATTGCCAGCGCCTTCCTGACCACGTGATCTTCGGGACGCCTCATTATGTGGCCATACCATCTGAGTCGGCTTTCGGTGATCTTTTCTGTGATGGGCGCAACTTTGTAACTCCCTCTGATATACTCGTTCCGTATTTTATCGAGTCTTGTTACGCCTGCTGCCCATCTCAACATCTTCATCTCTGCAACATGGACTTTGTTTTCGTGCACTTTTTTTATAGCCCAATTATATAATTGCAAAACAACGACATAAATCGACCCTAGACATAAAGGTAAACAAATACATAAAAGACGAAAGTGGTCGGCTGCTGACCAGTAATGAAGAAATAAATATTAGATGGTACCAATATTATAAAGACCTCCTAAATGAAGAATTTCCAAGGCAAGAAATACCACCACCACATCCAACGGCGGGTCCAATTCAAGAAATCGACGTCGCCGAGGTGAAAGCCGCGCTTTCAAGAATGAAAAACCATAAAGCTGTTGGTCCTGATGAAATTCCGTCCGACATGTGGAAACAGATGGGACCAGTAGGATCTATGTGGCTTGCAAGGTTATTCAATGCTATCCTTATCTCAAATAAGATCCCGGGCGCATGGCGTCAAAGTTACATAGTGCCTTTCTTTAAAAACAAGGGTGACGTCAGCGCCTGTGGAAATTACAGAGGAATAAAACTTACCTCTCATACCCTCAAAATATGGGAGAGAATATTGAACCACCGCTTCCTTAAATATGTGTCAATATCCGAAAACCAGTACGGCTTTACTCCTTCGAAGTCTACTATCGATGCCATTCAAGCCATCCGTATCGTTATGGAAAAATACCGGTCAAACCACGAAAACGTACACATGGTTTTTATTGACCTTGAAAAGGCTTTTGACCGGGTTCCAAGAGACCTAGTCTGGAAAGCAATGAGGGCACAAGGAATACCGGAACATTACGTAGCTCTTGTCCAGGACATGTACATTCGGAGTAGTACGAAAGTAAGAAGCTTGGCAGGAGAAAGCAAAACCTTCGAGGTCAAAGTCGGCGTACATCAAGGTTCCGCCCTGAGCCCTCTACTTTTTAACATGGTTATGGACTTTCTTACCAGAGATATCCAGTCCCCCTCGCCCAGCTGCATGCTATATGCAGATGATATTGTCCTAATTAATAATAGTGCACAACAGCTACAAATCACTCTCGAACGCTGGCGGCACGTCCTCGAAACCAGCGGCCTTCGTATTAGCAGAACTAAAACTGAACACCTTGAATGCAATTTCAGCGGTGACACCACAACTCCCAGTACGATCTACATCGAAGGAGAGCCACTACCCAAAGTATCTCAGTTTAAGTACTTAGGAGCGATGCTGACAGCTGATGCTAATATCGAAGCTGACGTAACCCATAGAGTGAATGCTGCCTGGCAAAGGTGGAGGTCCCTTACGGGAGTTCTTTGTGACGCTAGAATGCCGATCCGGGTAAAAGGGAAGGTTTATAAATCTGCTGTAAGACCTGCATTAATGTACGGGGCCGAATGCTGGGCTATAAAAATCGGTATAGATACATATACTAATATAGGTACATATACTAAGTAAGAAACGTACGGCACGTGTCTGACTAATACATGCCTGGAACTATATTAAACCGACCTTAAAAATATAACTATCTAATATGTATAAGGCTAGGTGAGCATGAATTAACTTTACCTGTGATAGTCGCTCTGTGAGCTGCAGCCTTGCGAACCCCCATGACTCTGTCAATAAATATGACAATTTAAAAAAAATGCCGACAAAAAAATCCATATATACTTGGTCAACCAGATGTTGAGAGTAGAAAAAGGCGGCAAATTTGAAAAATGTAGGCGCGAAGGGATATCGTCCCATAGAAAATTTGAATTTCGCACCTTTTTCTACTGACAAGATTTGGTTGACCCTATAAGTAATTATCGAACCTGCGGCGGTAGCACGGTCGCATCTTTATCGCCTATCGTCATGCCTGTCACGTTCTAACAATGTAAGTGCGTAAGTGACCGGCATAGTGATGCTCACAAATTTCTCGTGAGAAATGTAACCTGTATAGAGGAGAATAGCTGGACATACGGAATAATTTTTGTCCAAGCTGAACAGAGAGACCGAAATGAAATAATACTTCAACCGAAGTAGTAGATAAATATGTCTATAAAGCTCAATTTTCGGGGACTACAACCACTATACTGATTTACTTTTCCGGAGTCAGCCAATCCCCAGCATTTCTAAATAGGTATAAAACGTAATTATTTGAGCCATTTGCTGGCTCCAGTAAAGTATTCACTCAACTCAACTATACCCACGTGTACGTTTGGGGTTGACAAGGGTCGAAAATCAGGACGAATGTCGGTGTTATTTGATTTAGGAAATACGAAACAGGGCAAACAAGTCTAAGTTTTAGTTTTGTTTTTGATGTTTATTTCAACATTTCATTAAATCCATTAGATTTATTTTAAAAATGCTTATTTATTTGTTATTTTCGTATTTCATATGGTATATCTAAACCTGAGTACCTAACTAGCTACATAGGTAACTATCTAACTATAACTAGTGAAGGTTAGATTTACCAACTGAAATTTGTTTTGCAACCTCACCCTGTTGACGTGAACACAATCGCTTGAAAAACGTCAGAACAGTGTGTTTTTGCAAATTTTCTCTATATTTATACAAAGGGCTTTTTCCATCCCTTAACCGGGGAAGGTGAAATTAGAAAGCGGTAATTAGAAAGTTTAATCGGTCACTCAATTTGTCAAAGAGCTTGCCAGTGAATTTTCCGTAAGGTCGTCGCGCTGTCAACAAAATAGAAAATTAATAGAAATCGTTGCGCGCCCGCGGCGAACTCGCTGCGCGCTCGCCTCGCTTTTAACTCTCCCGCAAATCGCACGTGTGGTAAGGCTCTTACGTTTCACTGAGCGGACGGCCATGCTTGCCCGGATTCGCAGATATTGTTATTTTGATTTAGTTACCCTGTAATATGGCGATTAGCCAGTTTCAATGTTTAGCAGTAACGCTTTGGTTTACTGCGACATAAACGCATATTGCTTGTGTCAGCGCAACCTAACGTGTATAAAACAATAGGCATTTAGAGAATAAAGGTTCAGAATGTTCTTATACTAGCACAGATAAGGTGTTTAACTTCTACTCCCATCACCCGCTCGAAACCAGATATATTTATAACAAGTACTATCTTGTTATCTGATGGCGACCCATACCAGAAGAGAACCAGGAGAGTGAAGAATACCACGGCGCACCGCATACGAGAATGAAGATAGAAGTCAAGGCAAGAAGATCACCCTAATGAAGATTCAAGTTCAAGAACCTATTTTTCAAGAAAGAAATTTCCTGCGCATTTTCAAGAAAGAACCTTCCTATTAGAACAGAACCCTCCCACACATTTGGAAACGAAAGAGAAGAAAGAAAAAGATGACCAAGAAACAAAACTCAAATTAAGAAGAGACGAAGAAGGAAGAAAGAAGAGCGTTGTCCAGGGTTATCCCGGCTCGCAATTCAAGAGGTGTCCAGGGTTATCCCGGCCCACATCAAGAGGTGTCCAGGGTTATCCCGGCCCATGCTCCAACAGCCAGCCAGCCAACAGCTGCCAAGAATGCCGGTCGCGAACTCGCACCGGACCGGACGAAGACGAAGCCGAGGACGGCCAGCCACGCAGCAATAGGATGTAAATCCTACATGTAATTTATTATTTTAATTATTTTTCTCTAAAAGCCAGCATTTTTTTTTCCAATTCAGTAGCAGTCATATTTAAATCATTCATAATTATTAAAGGTTGTCGCTAAACTCAATTTCGTTTCGAGTATAAATAATTTTCATAAGAAGTCATAATATAATATAAAAATTAAAAGTGTCGAATAGTGTCCTCAATCATGTATGTTGCAATTTGCAGCGCGTGCCACGCGTTGTGCGCACGTCGACAGAAAACTTAACTAGGCCGCGAGACTTTGCCGCGAGTTAGAATATTTTAATAAGCGATGAATGAAATTTGATACATCGCATAACGATTAAATAATTAACAACTCAATTCAATAAAATTATTTTATTGTTTCTTAGTAATGATTGATACTTTAGCTACGTGTCGGACTGATCACCTGATATACAGCGAAAGTTTGATTTATTACATCGTTTTTTTTTTAATTTTGGAAGTTAAATAATAATGTTTATTTTATAGAAAGCTTACAATACGGTACAATTTTGAGAAGTTTTAAGGAGTTTAGGCACATTTATTTATAAAATGTGACCTTATAGCTAGAGCACTAGTCCTTCGTACCTACTTGATCATAGTGTGATATACAGTATCCTCCGTGAAAGTTGTAGGAGACTTATTGTCTTAATGCATTTGTGTCTCTAGGTACAGGCAGAGCCGTACAGCCTGGCCTGATATGCCATTTTATAGAGTTGATAAAGGGTGACCATGCCCTAGGTGTTTATTGAAGAATTGCTATGGATAGTATTTATAGGTGAATGGTGCGCACAGAGGCGCAACCCAGTTATGTCCTTGATCATAGTCGACCTTATAGGTGTCCGTGAAAGGCTTAACATTTAATACGGCATTAGTTTATTTTATTATCAGAATTATGGGAGATACCGTAACTATAAACAGCGAGAGTGAATATTTTAAAGTTGAATACCAATTGTTTCTAAATGTTTTAAAGTTGAATAGTAAATGTTTTAAAGATGAAGAGTAGGTAAATGTTTTTAAAGAAGGAGATTTATATTTTATGAGAAAAGGAAGTAAATTAATATTTTAACGTTTGAGAGATGACAACATTTTAAGTGATGATATTTTCTTATTAGCACAACGATTTTTTTTCTTTTCCTTAATAGGACTACGACACTTACGACACATAAGAACCTAGCTAAATAAAGATTGTTTGCATTATACCTATATAATTTGTTAATATTTTTTTGTATTGTTTTCAGAAAAAATTGTAAACAAGTAACATGCGTTTAAATTTTTTCTTCTGCCACCCCGGCGGTGAGAGGAACTTTCGGGGGAGGTGTAATATGGCGATTAGCCAGTTTCAATGTTTAGCAGTAACGCTTTGGTTTACTGCGACATAAACGCATATTGCTTGTGTCAGCGCAACCTAACGTGTATAAAACAATAGGCATTTAGAGAATAAAGGTTCAGAATGTTCTTATACTAGCACAGATAAGGTGTTTAACTTCTACTCCCATCACCCGCTCGAAACCATATATACAACAGGACTATCCTGTTATCTGAACCCATAACAAAAACAAAACGATGAGTTCGATCGAAAATAATATTTGCATATTAGAAGCACGCAATTTTTATGTTAAACAGCTTACGTGCAAAAACATTTACAAATTTTTAATAGTGCGTTTCTGAACTATGGTCTTGATTTTTTTTATCTATGCGAAAGTTGTTTAATCAGGTTTCGAATCTATCAAGTTACTAGAGAAAGGCCACAAGTTTGGTATTCATATTTTTAGCAACCGTATTATGTTCTAAAAAAACGCTACGGTTTTTCAAAATCTCAGCTGGCTGAACTCGCTGTACTTACCTTTTTGGGCTCAATTAGACGATCCGAAAACTCGTATGCGAGTTTCATTACATTGCGGGTTTTGATCGGTCGGTTGAATTGGATATAACCAACAGTCCGCAATGTAACTAAAATCGCATGCGAGTTCGCGTGTCGTCTAAATCAGCCAAGCTCACTCTGCAAGCCGGCCGGCAATGTTTATGAAAAACTATTGCTGGTGCGTTCCACTAAAGCGCAAGAAAATTGATATTTGATCGATCCTACTTACAGGCTATTATTGAACTGTGCCTATAGAATTATGGGAAATTGTATAGGTAACAATCGTGAAAGTTTAAATCAGTGTGAGTTGTATAACAGGTTAATTATGTTGCCAGGCGTGGCTCACTCCGCGATTTTGTCGCGTCGCTACACTCGCTACTAGTACATGCATCATACACCAATTTTGGTGTCTAGCCATAGTAGTTGCCACGCACCGCTACGGAACGGACGGCTGCTCGCGCTTGCACTTATGTATATCTCTCGTAATAGACGCGTTTTGTTAGAGACTGACCCTTCTGTACCTAGAACTATTATTTATCCTGCCCTGTATACATACCTTTAACAAACTTAAGTCAATCTCTGAAATCATTGCCTGCTACTTGCCAAACATCGGCAGTTGATAAAAATAACACATTTATTCATAAATTAGTTCACAAAGGCGCTTTCTTTCGTCAAGTACAGTTAGTACTTACACTAGTTACACTACCTACTTAAATTATCAACTATTATATGATTTTACTATCACATTTCATTAGGTATTATTGTACATAAACATATTTTTCACCACATTTATAGCAAGCGCCAAATGGATGTAAACAACGAGCTTTATAGTAGAGATGCCACGAATATTCGGCAACTATTCGATATTCGGCCTATTCGGCCACTTTGCCGAATACCGAATATCTGTTGCACCACTTGCACCTACTTAAAAAGAAAAATTGCACAATAAAAATAACCAAAATCTATGTAGGTATATTTAGAATGTGTTCTTGGAAAGTTGTTAAATACGAAGACCGTTTTTTGAGCATTTGTTGATTAAAAAACATTTTATTTTTATCATGAGTCTGTTTTGTTTGACTCTATTCATTAATGCTGTTCAACAAAAATATATATTAGCTAACGTCATCTAACCTTGAGTTTTGTTAGCGATCAGTTTTCGTAATAATTGTGACTCAAAATGTTCGCATGTTATGCCGAATATTCGGTATTCGGCCGAGAGAGGGGCCGAATATTCGGTAATCGGTATTCGGCCAAAACCACTATTCGGGGCATCTCTACTTTATAGCGTCTGATAATTAAAACGGATATAGGTATAAATTTGTTTTCACACCGGTTACCAAGTTTATTTTCATTTAATGGCCAGTATTTACTTATTTACCTAGTTTAAACAACGACTGTTTACTGAAAATACTCCATTACCCCCCTGACACACCAAAGTAAAGAAACGAATCAGAGTAACAGCTTTGTAGAAAATATGGCGTAATTTTTACTGGTATTAAACTACTATAAAAATCGGCCAAGAGCATGTTGACCCATACTCAGTGTAGGGTTCCGTAGTTACCATTCTGTCAAAATAGGCTAAACGGGGGCTATCAGTAAGTATTATGTACATTACAAGCATAAGGGTGTACTTTGCGCTTTGTAGATACGTCTTTTTACTAAGAAGAGAAGAATTTTTGCAATTCATTTTTGTATTAAGCAGAAACGTCTGCGAACGATGCTATTAACTACTAGTACTAGTGATCCAGTTGTCGTGGGTTCAAGTCCCCCCAAGACAGTGAATTTTTCCACTTTTAAATTATTTTTTGTAATAACTCTAAAACGGCTAGAACGATCATGTTCGATATAGTTTTTATCGAAAGTATTACATCACTAGTGGTCAAAGAGTGATAATCTATGTGATAATCGAGTTAAAGTGAAATTGTATTAAATTAAAGGTGTTGTATAAAGGTTTGCCAAATATAAGAGTAAGTGTTAATTCCATTTCTTTTATTCAATTACTATACCATTACCTTCCTTAATTAATGTGAGAGAGTCTAACGTCTAAAAGCGTGGTTACAATAAATTTGACAGTATTTTGTAATTAAGGTTCCTCTCCCATGATTAAGGTGGTAATAGTAGCACTATCAATCGAACTGAACAGTATTTCAAGTAAAGTGTAAGTACGTTTACTATTTATTTGACTAAATCTCGATTGAGAGAGCTATAGTGTTTAACATTGCTATTGTTTTACGATTTTTTCATATTTTTTGGACCCGTGGTTCAAAAGTTAGAGGGGTAGGGGAGAGACACATTTTTTTCTTTCGGAGCAATTATTTACGAAATATAGGCGGTGGGGTGGGCAGCTTAGTGTAACTGTGGGTACCTAACCGTGCCCTGTACCTACCTGTTACTCTGCTTTATTTCGTAATCTCTTCTCAACTTCGACTCAACTTGTTTAACCTTGGCATGGACAAGTACTTTAAGAAGCTAAGTAATTTTGCAGATCATCTTTCAGCGAGTTAGTACTTGTATAATGAGATCTCGAGAATTCTTACCTCTCAGGTCAATTCATTATTCTGAAAGTTTGTTTGTCTTCGTAAGAAAACCTTATCCAATTTATTTTCCGATATATTTTTGAAAGGGATGGGAAGCCCGGGAATTTCTTTGTTTTGTTTTGAGTTGGTAATTTTCGTACTTTGCAGGTAAATAAATACTTTGTGTAGGACCAAGGTTATCACAACTTTCGAAACGTTCTTGCTTTGATATTTCTAAATTGAAGGTACCTATACACATTCCTCGCTACGTACCAAAGAGTAAATTATGAGGACTTAAACGTCATATTTACCTTTCCTAGCAAAATATACCTAATTTGAGTAATTTGCTTTCCGTTGGGTAATTATGCTCTAATTGTTTTTTACCAGACTACGGAGGGTTATGATTTTGACCGGTATGTATGTGGGTTTGTATGTATGTATGTTCATCTGTTCCCTCATTGCTTCAAAAGTAGGTACGCATTATAATTTTATACATATATGAAAACCATATCAAAACCTCATTTATTTAGGTGTTACAGCACACAGTACCTAGTGATGGTCTACTTTAAATCAGCATAATATAATATCAACATATCTACCTATCACATTACAATAAATTTAAAATTAATTAATATGTTTACAATTGTTTTTATTTATTTTTGACATATTATTTTGTGATAGATTTATATATAATTGTATATAACTGCCCCCTTAACATAATATTAAAATTACATTTCAAATTTCTCATGAGGGATTTTGTTATAAAAGGCATCTTAACAATAGGTGACATTGCTTCGGACAAATGTAGGTACCTAGATATATGTACCTATACCTCCCTACGGTATAAATTATTCGGCCTTAAAAAAAACATACTGGTTTTGTGTAGGTACCTATCTATTTATAAGTAGGTATTAGTACAATTACTTGTATACTAAGCCGTAGCTCGATAATTGTTAGCTTGTTACATTTAAAAACGATTTAAATAAATTCTTTACATTATTTTTTCATGCACACGTGAAACGCGAGACATAGGTAATATTTTCCCGTAAAAGGCAAAAAAACACGATTATGCTTTAAGGAAAATTATTTAAATTGATGCCACTTATCTGAATTAGGTACTCATAGTAATTTTCTTGCTCATTTCACAACACATTTTATAATATGAAATGAAGAATTACTATTTCTGCCATATAAATGGGAATGAAGTGGATGATGTAATTATTTCAAATCTCGAATAAATGTTGTATATTATCAATATTTTCAGTTTTGCTGTTAAAATAATAAAAACAGGTCATTTTTAGTTGTTTTTTTAATAGATACAGTCGCCATCAGATATATCGGAGCGGTCGAGGCGCCCAGAAATATCTGAACACGCACGCCTTGACAATAGAGGTGTGTTCAGATATTTATGAGTGCCTTGGGCGCTCCAATGTAACTGATGATGATGAATGTACCAGCTGTTTTCATTTCTTCTTACTGAATATTTATTTTAACGATGTCTACTACGTGAAACATTATTATTCTAAAACGAAATATTATCGATAAAACGATGAGTAA
This sequence comes from Cydia amplana, assembly GCF_948474715.1. Taxonomy (NCBI): domain Eukaryota; kingdom Metazoa; phylum Arthropoda; class Insecta; order Lepidoptera; family Tortricidae; genus Cydia; species Cydia amplana. Next base: position 12,544,879 of record NC_086084.1, on the reverse strand, counting down.
GCAAACACATTTTAACGCATAGGTATACTCTCAAATTTCAATTATTTGCATTAAATATATTTGTCAAAGTCACAGTGTTATGTATAATTTGGAAAAGAGCAGGTATTTCATTTGTTATTATAGAGAAAAAAAATATTAAGTTATATTTGGTTAAAATGTTAAGTTTATTTAACTTAGGCGTAAGTAAATAGTCTAAACACATGTAAGTACGCAGCTATCTCGTTATCTTCAGCATCGGATATTGTACCTTTAACAAATATTTTTTCACACCACCCATTCGGAAAAGAGCTTTTTCACCTCAGCAGCTCGAACAAGGGTACTTTGCTACTTAAAAACAGTGAGCAAAATCGCATTTTGCTCACTGAGTGAGACAAAATGACATTCAAGTGACCTTAATATTCAAATGTCATTTCAACATGCGGGGTCTAATACAAGTTCGAAATACTTGGATTTTATTATCTCTGTCCCTTTCACGTCGTTAGCAAAAAGAAAGAGACAAAAAATTTACAAACGACATTCAACGGTATATTGACGGTTTATAATAGACCCCCGAAAACCGTCAGAACGCATCGTTCCAAAACACATACAAGTATGAATTCTTAATATGTAATTAATGAAAATAAAGTTTCAGATTTGATAAAAACTGATAAATACACTATATTTTACGTAATTTATTGTACGATTAAAATAATGAACTCAAAAAATACACAGTATATCACGTAAAATAAATAATTATACTTTTAAGAATCTCTACAATAGTTTACAAATAGTAAGTAATCCGTAATTCGGACCGTATCTTACAATGTTTTTTTTTTACAAAAAAAAAAGTTGCCGATTCAAATGTCAATCAATTGATGGTCGTTGTTTTCATATATTACCTATTTTACTGAAATTTACTACGTTTGTTTGTTTGTTTTTGTGTTTGATTGTTGTAATTATACTTAATTGTTAGTATATCTTAAGAAAAATGACTAAATAGGTAAGTGATGAAGAAGGATTACCTACATTTTTCGGGTTGTCTAAATGTTCTTACTGCTGAGGTGAAAAGTTTTATGAACTACACGAGATCAAAGTTATTTACATCTCGTGCGCTTTTGAGTCCCTTACTACGCTCAAGATTCTAAATTCGCTTGCACGGGACTCAAAATAAGCACTCGAAGAAATATCAAACTTTGATCTCTTGTTGTACAAATAACTATTTCTTCCCTGCTAGGAGAGATCAAAGTGGCACTTTTCCTCCCTGCTAGGAGGGATCAAAGAAACACTTTTCTGTTCTAGCACACTATTTTTAAATTTTTTTGCACATTATCTTTTTAGCTTAAATAATCTGTTTAAGCATCAGATTGTGTCAACACTAAGATTTTTTAATTTTCCTCATAGTTGATGTGAAAAGCAGTATGTCTCACACGGTATCAACATTATTTCGTCTTGGGCGTTAACACTTGAATTCCCCATTAATTGTAGAATCTATCGCTTCATTCAGGATTCAATGTACGCCCTTGACGGAATATCATTTTGATCCCTTGTAACACAAACTACTATTTACTAGTGGGCCTTAATTCCCGCCGGGCCTCACTGACCTCAAGTCCCTTCAATTCTAATTCAAGTACTCTGTCAAACAATCAATTTACTAATGAATTTCATTCAAAGGTTTTAATTCAATATCGTTTTAATTCAATATCGTAGGCGTAACTGCAAATTGAGTCGTTACGTTGTTTCTCGTACATTGTATTTATTTCCAAAAACAATCAAAGAGTTTTGAGCTACCAATTTGACTTGGGCAATTTAAGTTTGAATGGTTCCGTTGCTTTGTGTATGTTGTTAATTTTGCTCCTATTTATGCAAACGGGGAAATTGTTTAGGTTTTTATTTTTCACTTATTATAAGTACACGTTAATATTTGCAACCGTTTGTGAGATACAGTTTGTTAAACATTAGTGCAAAAATCTGCATGTTTCAACCCTAGCAAGTCGATCCGAGTACCTACCGAATGTAAAGTCAAGTTAAAGACATGTGTCAATTTAAAATGTAAATAACTTTGTAGGGGTAGGGTTGTCACTGATATATAAATATTTCATTTTAATGATTTTGTTTTACTTTTTAATCCAGTTTTACGATTATAATAAAATAGATCACTTAGATAACACTATCCTTTTAGATCAGTCTCTAGAAATGTATAAAAATTAATCCCTATTTCCCTTTGTCACGGCGTCACGCGTGAACGGCTGGACCAATTTCGCTGATTCTTTTCGTCTTGTGTTTTTTATTGTCAAAAGATAAGAAAGTGCAAAAAAAAGGTAGGTGAAACCAAGTTCACCGGATCACCTTGTAATAAGTTAAAAAATCAGCCAAATACGTCTTTGAAAAATATTTACCTACTTACGAGCTTATATTATACAGTGAAACTTGGTTAAGTGGGATCTGGACTGGATAAGTGGGAAAACTCTTTAGCTGGGAGCTGCTGGGACTCATGGTTCGGTCCCGATACTTTAGCACTGAATTACCTCTGTTAGTGAGATAAAATAAACCTCTATAACTGTTTTTAGCACTTTCGATTTTATAGTCACATTTACCTTTATAATAATAGTTTTTTATTTCATAAATTAATAAATACAATAATACTATTAAAAAAAACACAAACAAAGACACTAAAAGACTAAAACTACCTTAAAAAAAAAAAAAAAAAAGCACACTAATAATAAACTAACCTACTTATCGCCCCCATTCCGACCCCCACCCAGCCCAAAAGTGCCAAAGATACTAGCGGCATTACCGCGCTGGATGGCAAGCGATATCTGTTGGACTAAGTAGGAGCCTGAACGTGGATCGCAGCCTCTGTCACGTAGACGCCTTTATAATTGAGATAGAGAGTGTAATTTACTTCTTTTACTGAGACTATATTTGAAAGAATACTTTTGCCCAATTGTTTCTTTAGGACGTTATAGGACTGACCTCTGTATCTGAGTTAGAGCTCATTTAGACGATGCGAGAACTCGCATGCAAGTTTCATTACATTGCGTCATTTGATCGGTCGGCTGATTTGATGTAACCTCAATGGTCCGCAATGTAACTAAAATCGTAAGGTCAATGAGGGCATTTCCGTCATACTTTTTTATAAGTTCACTTTGGCTGGTCTGAACTACGATGATATTTAATTTTTAATAAACCTGACTGTAATAGATTAAGCATTTATTTAGCTATATAAAGGTACTCTTATTAAATTGCTAGTACTGCTGGTTATTTAAATATGTTTTTTTTTAAAGACATGTCAGTTGACGGATTTTCCCTAGGGTTTGGGACATTTCCGTCAACCAACGATTTTTCTTGGATCGTGACGTATTACAAACATATACGTCAAGTGAACAAATACCACTATATTCTTAATCGAAACTAAACCTTAGCGAACTCAATTTAAAGTTCACTTTAGATTTTATTGCCAAATATATTTTTTTGGAGCAATTCCGTCCTATTTTTAAATTCAGGGGTAATGAACATTTTTTAAACTTTAAAAATAATATCTACTTTTTAATTTTAAATAATACAGCACAGATATAGGTTGATCTACGAAAGCTACGACGAATTTATATGATAAATTTTACAATTCAGTAAGAATATCGCGTCACCTCTCATGAATATGAGTTACACTTAAGTGAGTCAAATCAAAAAAGGTTGGCAATATATGAAATAGGGAAATTCCGGCACATGACGATTTTTCCCTTTTCGTAATTGACGGATTTGTCCACTCGCTAATTTTGTAAACAGAAATTTTAACCACCCATAGTTTCTCACCAATTGATTATAACGTAAAATGGATAAAGAGACCGATAAATATATGCATATCGAACAATATAAAAAACACACTCATTAAGACCTAACTTACATCGTCTCATCCCAACTTCACAAAACAGAGCAGCATACTCAGCTCGATATCGAGTTCGGAGCGCACCTGAACTTTTAATAGCGTTTTTTTTTTTTCATTTACTGGCGACTAAGCGCTATCTGTTCTTGACTACTGGTATTAAATATGCTCTCTGCTTAATCGATCGAGTCAGCAAGTGCATACTGTTGTTAGAATAGCCACAAATGTTGTTAGACGGATTTGCCCCGCTGACGGATGACGGACCCTGACCTATACGAGTTAGCGCGCCGCGCCGTCTAAGTGAGCCCATTAACATCAATCTATGACCTCTATCGGTTTTTATTGCCTAAAATTAACCTTTGTAGCCCTTTCACTTTTGGGTATGTCTACAGGAAAACGCGAACACAGTTTTGTGTTTGACCCAGGTCTAGTAATAATACATAGTTACTCAAGTACAATAGGGATGTTTCCTGTACTTAAAATAAATTGTTTCAAACCGTGCACGAAATAAAGCACCAGATAATTATTAGAAAAACATAGACAGCAGCTATTTTTAAACACAATTTGAATTTAATAAATCGGATTGAAATATAAAAAGTAGGTGAGTTTACCGTAACGTCACTACATTCGTTTTCATATAAATTCCATATTAATTAGCAAATCGTTTTGACAGTTCTAAAAAAGAAGCTGATTTGACTAGTAGGAATGTAGCCTATTCTATCCACGTAGAATTGTCTCCGGGAACAAGAACCGTCTGATTGCTAAAGGAACAATTTTCGTCAGAGGAGAATGATTTCTTTTGTCTTGATTCGTATTTTCCAGAAGTTCCGAACAGATTACCCGTTCATCAATGGTTCCGAAAGTCTGATTAAGGCCCTTGAAGATTTTTTTATGCCTTTCTTTCCGTAAAAAGCGACATGTAATAGTGTATTGTGTACTATTAAGGATGACTCACGTTAGACCGGGCCGTGTCCGGGCCGGAGCTTCCGGAGCGGAGCTTCGTTTTCTATGGAAATCATCACGTGATCTGTTATAGGAAAGTAAGCGCCCGGAAGCTCCGGCCCGGACATGGCCCGGTCTAACGTGAGTCATACTTAAAGGGCGGTAAACAAGAATTGAAGGATGATTAACGCTAGACCGGGCCGGGCCCGGGCCGAGGCGTCCGTCATGTCATTTTCTATGACGGTTGATCGGTGATCACGTGGTGCTTTCCATAGAAAACGAAGCGCCGGAAGCTCCGGCCCGACCTGGCCCGGTCTAGCGTGAGTCATCCTTAATACGAGTTCGTTATTCTTGTGGCATGTGGCACACACAATGTTTTTCATCATCCTTGTGAGGAAAAAACTAAATGTTAACCGAAATAATTATTACGAGGGGTGTTCAAAATATTCTCGGTATGAGAATGAAAACAAACAAGTACGAAAAGTTTGATATTTTTATTTTTCAATATACTCCCCCCCTATGTTCATACACTTAAAAGATCGATCAATTATTTTTTTTAATCCTGCATAAAAATATTTTTTATCTTTGGTGTAAAAATGCTCCTCCACTGCCGCCTTCAATGCTTCATCATCGGAAAATTTATTTCCACGCAGATCCTTTTTAAGATTGGGGAACAAAAAGAAGTCGCTGGGGGCTAAGTCCGGACTATACGGTGGGTGAGTAACAGTTTCAAACCCACATTCAAGAATAGCTGCCTTGGCAATATGAGCAGTATGGACGGGGGCGTTGTCATGCAAAAGCATAACACCTTTGGTTAACTTTCCTCGCCTCTTTTCTTTGATTGCATCCTTTAATTGACGTAGAATGTTAGCGTAGTACTGTCCTGTGATATTTACACCTTTTTCTTTATAATCGATCAGTAATACTCCTTCACAATCCCAAAATATCGTGGCCATGACCTTGCCAGCTGAAGGGATGACCTTGAACTTCTTGGGATGAGCTGAACCCTTAATGTGCCACTGCATGGACTCTTGTTTACTCTCTGGGTCATAATGATGAACCCAGGTTTTACCTTATAGATTTTACCTTCACTCGACCATCTTCCAATATAAGTTTTTCCACTTTATCAATATTTTCTTGTGAAGTAGCTACTACAGGCCGGCCAGGTCTAGGGTCGTCTTCAACACTCTCCCTTCCACGTTTAAACTCGCTTGACCACTTTTGAATGGTAGATAAAGAAGGAGCAGACTCACGGTAAACACAATCCATTTCCTCTTTTATGGTTTTTTGATTTTTACCCTGTTTTGTCAAGAATTTTATCACGCATCGATGTTCTAATTTAGTTAACATTGTCAATTCCCACATGATGTTCATGTTTGTTCAGCAATTGCAGAAAAACAAAAGAACATCTCGGTTCGAATTATACTTTTTTTTAATGTCAATGAATAAACCTTAGCGGCCAGTAACGAAAGAAATTTTAGAAGAGGTTGTAAGATATCAATACCGAGAATATTTTGAACGCCCCTCGTAAGTACTACAACATTTCAAATATTCGTCCGCCATACATACATGTATTGTCTCATTTATGCTTGCTTGATGCTTGTTTTATATGTATAAAAATAAATAGTCTTCATTTAATTTAATATAGTCGTTAATGTTGTATCTTCCTTCTGTGTAACTTTTATTTTATTTTATTTTACTATCCGTTAACTGTATGTTATTTGATGTCTTTTTCTTCTTGTCTGTTACCCTCCGTGATTCTTCTCACTTGATGGTCTCATCAGAAGACCAGCGCTGGAAGCCACCAGCAACATGCTGAGATGAGGCCATTTCGTTAATCTTATTTTGTGTTTTCTTTCATATTATGTATTGTCTGTGCTTACGAATAAATTATATTCTATTCTATTTATAACAGGTTAGGCATCGAAGGCACAGATCCATCGCCATTCAGCCACGATTGAAAATTGTGTAAAAATATTTTAAGCGACTATTAAATTAACCATATTAAATATTTTTAAACTACACAATAATATGTAGGACGTAGGTATATAAAAGTATATTCTTAAAGTAAAACTCGTTTATATCTCCTTGCGTAGAAATATTTAGTACTAGAAATTGAGTAAGTATGCCCAATATGCCCATGGGCATAATGAAAAAAAAGGAAACATTTGTCCGCCATACATACATGTATTGTCATTTATAACAGATTAGGAATCGAAGGCACAGATCCATCGCCATTCAGCCACGATTGAAAATTGTGTAAAAATATTTTAAGCGACTATTATTTTTTATATTTTTAGCGAATTCTTACTTTTCAAAGCGGGTGCTAAAACGTATGAGGTCCTGCCACCGATTACTCTATGTGGCACAAACCTGAACAGAGTCAGGCACTTCAAATATCTGGGTCACTGGGTAACTGATGATCTCTGTGACAACATGGACATCGAGAGGGAGAGACGGGCGGTGTCCGTCCGCTGCAATATGTTGGCACGTAGGTTTGTAGGGTGCACTGAGGAAGTCAAAATAACTCTATTCAGGGCATACTGCCAGTGCTTCTACACCTGTAACCTATGGGTCAATTTTACGCAGAGGACGTACAGCGCTCTTCGAGTGCAATATAATGATGCCTTCAGGATGTTGCTCGGTTTTCGAAGGAGGTGTAGTGCATCGGGCATGTTTGCGGAGGCAAGTGTTGATGGCTTCCATGCGATTATAAGGAAACGCTGTGCCTCCTTGCCTTGCTCGATAGGCTGCTGGGGAGTCCGAGCAGCATCCTGAAGGTATTTGCCGGGAGGTGGGACTCACCGATGATGCGTAGATGGATCGGTCTGCACTCCAGCTTTGTAAATTATGATGGTTAGTGATAAGACAGAGGACAATATAATTTAATTTAATTTATTTGTAATATTAATGTTGTATTCGTTTTTTGTTATTGTAACTGTTATTTAATTTTTAGTTTAATTTATATTCTTATGTACTAACCGAATTTGATTGAATAATGTATACTAACACATATGGGTCTTGTTTGAAATAATTTTTTATTTAATTTAATTTAATTTAAATTAACCATATTAAATATTTTTAAACTACACAAAAATATGTAGGTATATAAATAAAAGTATATTTTTAAAGTAAAACTCGTTTATACCTCCTTGCGTAGAAATATTTAGTACTAGAAATTGAGTAGGTAAGTAAAACTGGGCAACCAAATCTTGTCAGTAAAAAAGGCGCGAAATTCAAATTTTCTATGGGACGATATCCCTTTGCGCCTACATTTTTCCAATTTGCCGCCTTTTTCTAATGTCAAGATCTGGTTGACCAAGTATATGCCCAATATGCCCATGGGCATAATGAAAAAAAAAAGGAATCTATGTGGCCATATATAGTTGGTCAAACCAATTTGTCAGTAAATAGGAACAAAAAACTATACTCATATACCTACTCATCCTTTTCTTTTGGGTGCTAGTACTAGTGTAAGACAAAATAGTTACTATTATGATTCTCTCTGTCTATGTTTGAAATAAAACAGTCCTTTGACACACTATAATAAAGCTCATTCCATATAAATGAATAAATAAATGATGAATGAATGAATGACTGAATGGATGGATAGTCGGATAAATGAATGAATGAAAAATAAATAACTAATAATATTTTCAATTGTTTCAGTGAAGTGCAACCACTAGTGGATCACGAGTGTTCGGTTAAGGCGTAGTTCCCAGGCGGCAGGGCCTGAAGTAAAGGTAAGCTTACACTTACAACTAATCGTACTACAAGGGTCTACCGCGAAACCCAAAATTCGCAAATTGCGGGGATCTTTCTCTTTTACTCTCATTAAGACGTAGGTAATTAGAGTGACAGAGAAAAATGCCCGCGATTGACGGACTTCGATTTTCGCAGTTATAGCCAAGTATCCATCAGGCCAACTCGTATTATGATGAAATGCACCTGGTGATGATTTTTTTAAAGCAGTATGTTCAGCGATTACTCCGCACCCATAGTCCGATTTGAGTATGTAATTATTTTTTTGTTTGAAAGAAATTACCTTCGAGGTATTCCCATATAATAATGTTGGTTCTGATCTGAAGTAATCGACGGAACTCCTCAATTTTTAAAGGCATGTGTATTATGAATTCGGTATTTTCTAAAGTAACTCAAGCATTTCCTCCCGAAATTCACCAATTTGATGTAGTGCAATTGTAGCCTTACCTACCACGAGTTTGACACTACATATTTGCTAACTTCTTCGTAACTTTATATATGCATATACTTAATGCATTTACTAAAAAATGATAATATTTTATTTCATCCTTTTGTTTCGAAAATTACGACTTATATGTAAAATGTGAAACGTTATTCGACTAAAACATTGCTTAAACGAAACGATTACTCTGCCAAATGGAAATCGTCCAATAATAGTTCTGCTAATTTACACAGAAGCGAACTGAACGGTATGTGAACCAAGAGTCTATGTAACGTTCGTCGATCAAAAGTTACATTTACAAATAAGTAAATGACTCTGCGAAACGATGTTCGGCGAATCGTTGTCGGCGAATCGATAATCTGCTAAAAGTTTCACGGAGAATCATTAGGTACCCCCCTTACATGTATTATTGCGAGCGAGACGCACGGGTGAATGAGAACAAGATAACATTATTTAGATATCGTTTTGATGTCAGGTGTAAGTTTAAATTGGCCTGATATTTAGTTGTCTCTGAAATAATATGAAACCTATGCAATAATACTAAAATATGACACAAATGTCGGTTTTGTCCTCGTGCCGCCCACCATACAAAATTATACCCAAGGAAGTTTGAATCTTGTTGTATTTTCAATTGGGTTGAATTTCATTTGTTCGAAAATTTTACGAGACAAATGAAATTCTACCTACTTTGTTTTTGATTAAGGTTGACATTCCATCGAAACTGAGTGTACATTCTAATGTACATTCGTACATGTTCGAATTTGCATGCTCGTTTAGATGTTAGGTGCAGGTTCAAATTGGTCTTGTATGCAGGGTTGGGCAGTATTTCAATTACATGTATTTGAAATACGTATTTGAAATACAAATTAGTATTTTGTATTTGTATTTCAAATACTACCTCAAAAGTATTTTGTATTTGGTATTTCAAATACTGCACTCACATGTATTTAGTATTTTGTATTTCAAATACTTCAAGCTTCAAAATACATTTCTATAAATACATTTTATTAAATTCTATAATCCTAAAATGTCTAATCTCTCGCACAAGCTGTGAGCCGACCGCGAACCTCCGATCCAGCCGAGATACAATTTTCATTGGCTGGATACTGGATCTATATTAGGTCAACTTCTGCGTGGAACTTTTCGTTTAAATCTAGGGGATAGGGTCATTGCAGTAGTTTCCGTCCATGCACTAGTTTTCGACGACTTGACGGATTATCAAATATATATTTCATTTTTAATTTACTACTTTATGCGAAATCTTCATCTTCCTCGCGTTGTCCCGGCATTTTGCCACGGCTCATGGGAGCCTGGGGTCCGCTTGGAAACTAATCCCAGTAATTGGCGTTGGCACTAGTTTTTACGATAGCGACTGCCATCTGACCTTCCAACCCAGAGGGTAAACTAGGGCCGTAATTGGAATTAGTCCGGTTTCCTCACGATGTTTTCCTTCACCGAAAAGCGACTGGTAAATATCAAATGATATTTCGTACATAGTTCCGAAAAACTCATTGGTTCGAGCCGGGGTTCGAACTCGCGACCTCCGGATTGCAAGTCGCACGCTCTTACCGCTAGGCCACCAGCGCTTCCTTTTTGCGAAATATCATTGTTATATGTAGACAGATATATTGCTTAGACGCCTTAGACATAAGGATTGAAATCAGTCCAAATTTGTGCAGGAATGTAGGTATATATTCAAATTTCGTCAAGTGGACGTAAACTAGAGCTGGACGAAAACTAGCGCAATGACCCTATAAGTTTATATGAAAGGATATTCGTTAACGTTAAAACTAAATGCTAAACAAAAAAATAAATAAAGGTATATTTTGTAATTGAAATACATTATTTTAAACACTGTAATTTGTATTTTGTATTTCAAATACCCGTCACCAAAGTAGTTTGTATTTTGTATTTCAAATACTTTTAAAAATGTATTTTGTAATTTGTATTTCAAATACGTGGAAGCCAGTATTTTGCCCAACCCTGCTTGTATGTTTTTACTACCTATATCTGAAAAATGAACTGAACTCTAACCGAAAATGAACTCTAACCTAAAGTGTAAGACAAAATTTTATAAATAAACTTTATTTAACTTTTATCAAAACTACAGTGTGCTACAGTACAAACGGATTGAAAAGCTTAAAATATTTTGTAACTTTAGTTATAAAAGGCAAAAGCAGCAATAAAGGTGTTTTTCCTTCAGAGCTCGATGAATTGAAAAATAATGAAAAAGTACCTCCCTATTTGTATTTTTTATTAAGTTTAATAAGCCTTAACGGAGGCACATTTTTATGTAAATGTTTTTGTGACCTTTATTCTCTTCTAATATTGTTCTCATAATAGAAGATAACTCTAATGTGTCCATTACATAGGTAACTAGAACTATAGGAAACCATCGCCATAAAAATGAATGAAAAATAAATAACTAATAATATACCAATAATAATAACCCACATGATAAAATAAAGATTTCATCAATCATTCATTCATTATACAGTGAATGGTTGAGTGGCAAGGAATTTAAATAAATGAGAACGTATCTCTATTGTTTGAGAATACTTCGTATACTTAAATATATTTTTGTTCAGAAACTCTGGTAGAATATCTTTAATTTAGGTAGGTATGTTATTTGCACAAACAATAAATATTTTTTATCGAACGTGCTCCTGACAGATCGCCGGATAGGTACCATTGTATCATTATACTCAATTACTCATACCTACATGAGAGAAATCTGTTATTTACGAGCTTTTACTTAACTTGCATTGTATGTACGTACCTATATATCTATGTATCAGGCCAAATCTTGCAAGTTATTTTTCACCTCAGCAGCTCGAACAAGGGTACTTTGCTACTTAAAAACAGTGAGCAAAATCGCATTTTGCTCACTGGGTGAGAGAAAATGAGCAAAATGCGATTGTGCTCACTGTTTTTAAGTAGCAAAGTACCCTTGTTCGAGCTGCTGAGGTGAAAACTTAATTGTTGGTTGGTGAAAACTTAATATCTTAAGAAAACATGAGTGAATAGGTAAGTGATGAAGAAGGAATACATTTTTCGGGTTCTCTAATATGTTCTCACTGCTGAGGTGAAAAGTTTTGTGAACTACACGAGATCAAAGTTATTTACATCTCGTGCGCTTTTGAGTCCCTTACTACGTTCAAGATTCTAAATTAGATTCACGAGCGTAGCGATAATATAGAATCTTTCGCTTGCACGGGACTCAAAATAAGCACTCGAAGAAATATCAAACTTTGATCTCTTGTTGTACAGATAACTATTACCCCACTTCTCGGTTTCCGATGACGCTGAAAATCTGTCTACGTGTGTAAGTCGGGTGACATGCAATATTATGGTACCATGGAGCTGATCTGATGATGGAGACAGGAGGTGGCCAGTGGCCAAAGGAACTGTGATAAAACAACGCAACCGAATTGTGTTTGGGGTTTTTACAATGGTCTCGATGAGTATTATTAGTTGTCTATGGAAAGAAAAATACAGTCAGTGCTAAAAGCCTATACCAAAAATGAAATATTTGCCAAAAACTTATTTTTGCTTAATTTTTCGCATTCCAGTCATCTTTGCATTGCAACTACATGTGTCACTATGACAATTGCAGGTCGCGTCATCACCACCAGTGCGTCATCACCACCAGTGCGTCATCATTCCCCGCCGGTCCTTATCGACCAATACCGATTTACCGATACTGATCTTGCGCTGCGCTAACCTTTCAGGGATCATCATCATCTTCCTCGCGTTGTCCCGGCGTTTTGCCATGGCTCATGGGAGCCTGGGGTCCGCTTGGCAACTAATCCCAGTAATTGGCGTGGGCACTAGTTTTACGAAAGCGACTGCTATCTGAGGGCCTACCGCGGACCACGTTCGATGTGTTACCTCCATGCAGGGATCGGAACCGGTTTTTTGCAAAAACTTAGAAATAACCATATTTTTCGAATTATTTTATACTCGAAATGTAGGACTCAGTTGTGTTTTTAACCGACTTCCAAATCTAAAAGGAGGAGGTTATCAATTCGGTTGTATGTTTTTTTTTTATTTTTTTTATTTTTTTTTATGTTTGTTACTCCATATCTCCGTCATTACTGAACCGATTTTGAAAATTATTTATTTGTTTGTATGTATATGCATACAGATTGGTCCCGTTTTTGTCAAAACCCAGTTCTGATGATGGGATCCATGAGGAATCGAGGGAACTCCTCAAATCGTAAAGGCACACATATAGTGATTTTTGTATTTTTATCAACAAATCAAGCATATACATTCAAAAAAGTGACATTTGATGAAGTGGAACTGCTGATGATGATCAGAACGGAACTCTTCAACGATGCATAGCACACGTCTGACGATTTGTCCTCTTCGTTATGTTTGTTAAGCAAGTTAAGTTTTTAAGCTACATTTTTGTCAAGCTTGAGTGCTGATGATGGGATCCATGAGGAATCGAGGGAACTCCTCAAATCGTAAAGGCATGCGTATAGAGATTTTTGTATTTTCATCAACAAATCAAGCATATACATAAAAAAGTGACATTTGATGAAGTGGAACTGCTGATGATGATCAGAACAGAACTCTTCAACGACGCATAGTTCACGTTTGGCGATTTGTCCTCTTCGTTATGTTTGTTAAGCAAGTTAAGTTTTTAAGCCACAATTTTGTCAAGCTCGAGTTCTGATGATGGGATCCACGAGGAATCGAGGGAACTCCTCCAATCTTAAAGGCATACGTATAGAGATTTTTGTATTTTCATCAGAAAATCGAGCATTTTCATTAAAAACTGTCGCATTTGATGAAGTGGAACTGCTGATGATGATCATAACGGAACTCTTCAACGACGCATAGCTCGCATTTGGCGATTTGTCCTTTTCGTTATGTTTGTTAAGCAAGTTAGGTTTTTAGGCACATTTATGTCAATCTCAAGTCCTGAACATGGTATCCATGAGGAATCGAGGGAACTTCTCAAATCTTAAAGGCATCCGTATAGAATTTTATATATTTTCATCAGAAAATCAAGCATTTACATTAAAAACTGTCGCATTTGATGAAGTGGAACTGCTGATGATGATCAGAACAGAACTCCTCAACGACGCATAGTACACGTTTTGTGATTTTCAATTTCGATTTTGACTTGGATCGTACTCGGACTCGGACCCAGACCCGGACCTTGACCCGGAAAACCACTATGATACCTAAACTAAATCAACCACTATGATTACCATAAAATGTATACATATTACCAAATAAAGTATAAGCACCGTTAAGTGGGTTAGGCTAGTAGTTAGAGAAGTCGGTTTTTTTCTATTAAAGATTATTAGGTTACGACTTCGTATTATTAGATTGCCCAATTAGAAATGAAGTAATTAGCAAAGAACGAAAAAATACCGTTTCCGTTCCCATACAAAAAATACCGATATCCGATCCCTGCCTCCATGTCACACTTACGTACGAATTTACAAGTGCGACAGAGAGGCAACACGTCGAACGTGGTTCGCGGTAGGCGCTCTGACCTTCCAACCCAGAGGGTAAACTAGGCCCGTATTGGGATTAGTCCGGTTTCCTCACGATGTTTTCCTTCACCGAAAAGCGACTGATAAATATCAAATGATATTTCGTACATAAGTTCCGAAAAACTCATTGATACGAGCCGGGGTTCACCGCTAGGCCACCAGCGCTTTTTTCGGAACCTAAGTATGTATACGTATGTAAGTATGTCACTAGCGACCCGCCCCGCCGGCTTCACACGGGTTAACAAATTATACATAAACCTTCCGCTTGAATCACTATACTTATCTATTAAAAAAAAACCGGCCAAGTGCGAGTCGGACTCGCGCACGGAGGGTTCCGCACCATCAACAAAACAAGCAAAAAACAAACAAAAAAACGGTCACCCATCCAAGTACAGACCCTCGCCCGACGTTGCTTAACTTCGGTCAAAAATCACGTTTGTTGTATGGGAGCCCCACTTAAATCTTTATTTTATTCTGCTTTTAGTATTTGTTGTTGTTGTTATAGCGGCAACAGAAATACATCATCTGTGAAAATTTCAACTGTCTAGCTATCACGGTTCGTGAGATACAGCCTGGTGACAGACGGACGGACGGACGGACGGACGGACGGACAGCGGAGTCTTAGTAATAGGGTCCCGTTTTTACCCTTTGGGTACGGAACCCTAAAAACCGAATCTAAATCTGTTGCGTACCTAGTTTTAAAGATCTAAGCATACAAGGGACAGACACAGCGGGAAGCGACTTTGTTTTATTAGGGTTCCGTAGCCAAATGGCAAAAAACGGAACCGTTCGGATTCGTCATGTCTGTCTGTCTGTCTGTCTGTCTGTCCGTCCGTCTGTCCGTCTGTCTGTCCGTCCGTATGTCACAGCCACTTTTCTCCGAAACTATAAGAACTATACTGTTGAAACTTGGTAAGTAGATGTATTCTGTGAACCGCATTAAGATATTCACACAAAAATAGAAAAAAAACAATAAATTTTTGGGGTTCCCCATACTTCGAACTGAAACTCAAGAATTTTTTTTTTCATCAAACCCATACGTGTGGGGTATCTATGGATAGGTCTTCAAAAATGATATTGAGGTTTCTAATATCATTTTTTTTCTAAACTGAATAGTTTGCGCGAGAGACACTTCCAAAGTGGTAAAATGTGTGTCCCCCCCCCTGTAACTTCTAAAATAAGAGAATGATAAAACTAAAAAAATATATGATGTACATTACCATGTAAACTTCCACCAAAATTGGTTTGAACGAGATCTAAGAAGTAGTTTTTTTTTATACGTCATAAATCGCCTAAATACGGAACCCTTCATGGGCGAGTCCGACTCGCACTTGGCCGCTTTTTATATATACAATGTAGTGATTAGAGGAAACCGGACTAATCCTAATAAGTCCTTGTTTCCCCTCTAGGTTGGAAAGAAGATTAGATCCTAATTGCTAATTACTGCGAAAAGCGGGAACAACGATAGGATGATGATGATGATGGGTATTTTATTTTGCTCTTTGTCACCATCGTAATAATACAACATACATTATGTTAAAGCTTAATAGCAAACCGAATAGTTAGGTACCATCACGCTCCGCGAATGTTACGCCATTTCGGGTCCTGGCTAAATTGGTGTTACAGACTTACGCTATGGAATGTCCAATTTAGCTAGATCCCTAAATAGCGTAAAAATCACGGAGCGTGACTGTACTTGAATGAATAACAGAGTTTACCGTTTCAAAAATCACCACAACTTATAAAACAAAGTACCCCGCCGCGTCTGTTTGTGTGTGTGTATGTTCGCGATAAACTCAAAAAATATTGAACGGATTTTCATGTGGTTTTCACCTATCAATAGAGTGATTCTTGAGATAGGTTTAGGTGTATAATTTGTTAAGGTTTTGTGCCACCCGTGCGAACCCAGTCGCTAGTATGAAATAAACACGATGTAAAATTACTGCAAAATTGAATTACGACCAGGATGTAGATTATAAAACCTATAAAGATTCGAGAGGTCAGCGTCCCATTTACCTAATGTTGCTTTACATAGATAGTGTTATCACGATACATTGACGTATATCTCAGGACAGGCCTTATGGGCCATAAGAATGGGGTCAGCACAGAGGTGCGACACCGCTACAACGCGATTGGTTGATGAGTTCACATCATGCGCGCGATTGGTCGCAAGTAGTTGCGTTAGACTGCACGATTGGCTCGAATTCGTGAGTGACACCGCTGAACTAGTACCATTTGTATTGCCCGTAAGGCCCGTCCTGAGATATTCGTCAATGTCGCGATACCAACTTAGCTCTGAAAAGACGAGAAGCTTCTGCGCTGCTTATGGTTAAAACTAGAGATGCCACGAATATTCGGTAACTATTCGGTATTCGGCCTCTTCGGAATATTGGGTATTCGGTTAAAAGAACTGAGTTCTGAGAAAACAAATATTAATATCAAATGCATAGACTAGGAATCCTCTAGACGGAGTTTAGAGCAATTATTTCATGAAACCGGTGCGGCCAAAAATACTGGGGTGCGGGGGACGACGTGAGCGAGTCCCGTGCCGTGATTGGTCCGTTCAAAGACACGGACGTCATACAAAGACACTTTGACTCAAAGATGGAGTAAAACTACCGTATATTTGTGGCAGATCAAATGTTTAATCGACATTTAGACAACAAAACCAATTTTTTAACAAGCAGATACATCTGCGAGCAATATTCCAAGTTTTATATTAAAGGAAAAATGGAAAAAGTCTATCCGGTGGCGAATGCACTAGTCCCAAAACGCACTATTAGTCAATACACTCTAATTTCGAAAGCCCCTCTTCTCATAAGAAACTAGGCCCAAAATACCATATTTCCAAAAAGGCTCATTCTCGATTTACACGAGAACCATTGAGAACTAGTCCCAAAATACACCTTTCCCAAAATACCCCAAATTGTGTTCACCTGTGCGTGGCGTAATACTTTATTCTCATAATGCGTAGGTCTCAAAACACTCTAGTTCCAAAATACCCTATTTTTTTGGAATGTCTCTTTGTGACTGCTTTCAGCCGTAATCATTACCCGTTTGATGCCTAAAATATTTTTTTCAAAAATAGGATTTACGTATTTAATTATTATTTTGAGCTATACAGGGTGTAATCGTTAAGTGTTGCTCGGCGATAGTTCCGTAAATATAGCAGATATCAGAAAATTTCAAATTGATATCGAAAGTGCATATAGTGAAAGTGAAGGGCAATATACACACGAGTGTTTTAATGCCTGTGTTGATAAAGCAGTGTATGGAACTATCATAATTAGGTGGGCGAGAAACTACCCTCATTTATGGCATTATTTAATTATTTAATGCCATAAATGAGGGTAGTTTCTCGCCCACCTTTCACTATATGCACTTTCGATATCAATTTGAAATTTTCTGATATCTGCTATATTTACGGAACTATCGCCGAGCAACACTTAACGATTACACCCTGTATAGCTCAAAATAATAATTAAATAAATCCTATTTTTGAAAAAAAAATTTTAGGCATCAAACGGGTAATGATTACGGCTGAAAGCAGTCACAAAGAGACATTCCAAAAAAATAGGGTATTTTGGAACTAGAGTGTTTTGAGACCTACGCATTATGAGAATAAAGTATTACGCCACGCACAGGTGAACACAATTTGGGGTATTTTGGGAAAGGTGTATTTTGGGACTAGTTCTCAATGGTTCTCGTGTAAATCGAGAATGAGCCTTTTTGGAAATATGGTATTTTGGGCCTAGTTTCTTATGAGAAGAGGGGCTTTCGAAATTAGAGTGTATTGACTAATAGTGCGTTTTGGGACTAGTGCATTCGCCACCGGATAGGAAAAAGTTACGCTTCCGGCAGGACTTGAACCCGCATCTTCCACAATCCGTGTGTTGTTCTTAACCAATTGAGCTACGGAAGCCTACCAGGACATCGCAAATCTCAAGATTCAAGTCCTGCCGGAAGCGTAAATTTTCCATTTTTTCCTTTAATATAAAATTTAGACAACAGTCCCAAAATTTAAAATTATTTATGTTATAAGTTAATTAAAATGGTCGAGTCTCACCTCATAACACATAAGTACTTTTATAACTACCTAAAAGTACCCTGTGTGTTAGCAGCGGCCTTTTTCTGCCAAAAGCAGTTCCGACCTACATCAACTTTAATTCAGTTGTTATATATACCAGTGTGCCCTGTAATACGAGCAAAAAATTAAACTGTAGCTGTGACTGTAGGCTGTCCTTTTGAAATTGACCAACATTTGTTCAGCGACTTTAAAAGAAAACTTTTTTCTCATGTTACAGGCCATAAGCGGTAGCGGTTCTATGTTCTTGTACCAGAAACCAGAAAACAAATTATAACACGTTGAACAAAATAATATTTTAACCAAAAACCATTAAGTAATAGGATATCTAAAGGTGGATATTAAAGCAACAAAAGCTTCCAAAGTTCTCCCGAAAGTTCAAAGCTCTCAAAAGTTCGCCTTTGTACTGCCTATCCTGTGCGATATTTAATATGTTTTGTACAATAAAGAGTTTATACACACAAAATATAATATGTCACAATTTCAATGGGTGACAAGGGCAGACTGATAATAGCGACATGAAACAAAACAAGAAGTATAAAGGCTTGACATAATGTACAAAAGGGTCGCGTGCCAGCCAGCCGCCATGAGTAAGAAAAACCGGAGTCTGCCTCGCTCATGAAGGGTTCCGTACCATTACGCAACAAATTGCAAAAAAATCACGTTTGTTGTATGGGAGACCCACTTAAATATATATTTCATTCTGTTTTTAGTATTTGTTGTTATAGCGGCAACAGAAATATACCTACTTACCTAGTCTGTCAAGCCGGGTATCCCAGTAGCAATGTAAAGGAAATTAAAGTATGGTAAAGTATGGAAACGATCAAAAAGCAGCAATGTACATCGAACAACGATGAAATGTAAACAAAACAGTTCCACAGATAAGATATAAATAACACGCGATTTTCGAACAATTCAAACGTAGTATTGCTAACCCGTAATTTTCCAAATGTGCCGTTTTTATACTGACAAGATTTGCTTAATCAAGTATACATCATCTGAGAAAATTGCAACTGCCTAGCTATCACGCTTCATGAGATACAGCCTGGTGACAGACAGACGGACAGCGCAGCGAAGTCTTAGTAATAGGGTCCCGTTTTTACCCTTTGGGTACGGAACCCTAAAGATAATACATATTTCTCAAACATTTCCCTCGCTAAATCCTTCAAAAAAGTTTCAAGCTAATTCTCGTTGAGTTCTTTGAACGAATATGGGCAGTAATGATAAAAGTTGCGTCCTAAACCAATACAAACTTTTTGTACAGATTAAGCCAATTCAAACTTTATCTTTTTGGTCGTCATCGCCTCTTAATGCCTTTAGAAAAGTAGTAATTTAAAAAAAAGGACGACTGTCAGTACCATTATAGAGACAAGAGTGCTCACTCCATACATCAGTTAGACTATTAATTTCAGTGTCTACATCTAGCATCGAGTAGCGGAACTATCAGTACTGCTACATCTATTGTCAAGTAGCAGAACTGATAGTCCCGCTACTCGATGCTAGATGCTAATAGTCTTTTTGGTACTAAAACTGATGTATGAAGTGAGCAATCTATGTATTTTTTTCTCTATGGTACCACTTACTTTACTCTTTGCTGTACGTCTAGTGTACAGGGTAGCCCAAAAATTCGTTGACAATGTTTTTTCTAATTATTTTATTAAGTACTTACGTAACACGTACAAAATAATTTAAAAATTAAAACTACACGGAACGGACGCCTGCTCGCGCTTGCGCCACCTAGCGGCCATATCTGTCGTAAAAAAACGCGTTTTGTTCATAGAATTAATATGACTAGAACAACTGTCAATCTTCAAAAGTGCGACCAAAAATGAAATGCAAGTGTGTGCGTAAATTGTCTATGTGAGATCGAAAATAGTGATGTCATGTTACAACATATTAATAATTTGTCGATGTTTGATTGCTTTATCGACTACTTTTTCAAATGTGTTATTTTAAACGTTAAAATTCTACGACATTATGACGTATAAATAACACTTGCACTGCGTGTACTATCAAAATCGTTGCAGACTTATCTTAATGTAACTCTTACTGTGTTGGAAAGTGAAGTTTAAATTTACCGCTAAACATGAGCACCTTCAAAAAGGTATAACAATCGTTATTATTTGAAGTCGGTTATAAAAGCTAATATCTTAATGATGTCTTGTGAAGAAATAATTACATAGCTATTAATATACCGACAAGTTATCGATACTGTCATATGAACATTTTGTCAAGCCCTATCGTAAAGTAACAGGTTATGTTTTTACACAAAATATTTTAAATTATAGACTAATATGATAAAATATTAGCACACAAGGGAAGAAAAACTTATAATGAACTTTATAAACCGGCTTCTTACACTTTTTACGCTGTTAATTTGACAAAATATCGTTATGAAAATTTCGCTAGGAATATCATAAATCCTCTGAAATTAGTGTTTGCTTGGATTATTTGGCACTGTAACACTGAAATCCGGCACACTACAAGACACAATCTTCACTGAATTACTTTATTTAATACTTTTCGTCCTAATCCGTGTATATTTTTCAATTTGAAAATTACTGTGATACGCTCTTGGTCGTCCGCGGCCGTCGTCAAAGTCAAAAGTGGTCACGTTTTCTCATTGGTAGTCTGACTCTTTCGCACTCATGGTATGTTCATATACGTGATGGCTTCCCTTTCGCACACTTCAGCTGTCTGTCAAGCGCGAGCGCGAAAATGACAAGTCTGTGGTTTTGTTAGAGAGTGAAGCTTGCTCAACGAAATGCCGCAGCTTCTCCAATGATATTTTTTCCCATTGTTTAGTAAGTGTTGCTTTTAGAGCGTTTACACTTTTGTGTTTAGTAGCACAGGCCCTTGTCTCTAAGATTGACCACAAACTAAAATCCATTAGATTTAGATCGATAGTGTAAATAAATAGCGTTTCGTACGTACCCCAATATATCTCTGGTTGTAGATTTAAGTACCTATAGTAATACGTAAATATGACCAATAGAAAATAAGAAATAATATCTGGGAGACCGAGCTTTGCTCGGAAAACATAACAACTCAAGTATGCGCGTTTTCCCAGAGATAAGACCTAGCTAGATCGATGTTTCGCCCCCGAAAACCCTTATAGCAAACATCGAAAACGTTAGAGCCGTTTCTGAGGTCCCCGGAATATATAAGTACATATATGTATAAATAAATATACAAGAATAAGGTAGTATGTATACCTTTAAACGAGCAATTCTTGTATAAGATAATATAAGTGGCCGTATTCAATTGCTTGTATCAGCGATAACTTCATATGTATAAAATAGGCAAACCATCGAATAAATTGTGCATTACTATACCTACACTCGTCTATTGACTCTAAACCTCTATACTACCCTTTTACCCGGCTCCGCCTCAGCGAATAGTATAATCTTATATTTATAATATTATAGTCGTCTCGTCATAACTGTTACGTTGACAAATACAATAGGACCCCAGGGGCCCGTTTCTCAAAAGCTAATATAAGCTTTTGGAAGTCCCTTTATAACAAAAGCTGCCAAAAAGTGACATCCGCTTGAATTACAAGTTACAATTAAGCTTTTGAGAAACGGACGGCATCTTGTGAGCGTTCATTAATTACCGTTACCTGCCTGCGACATGCATTAATTCAACTGCAATTTAATTAACTCAATTAAAAGCCCTATATTAGATAAATGATAACTCTTATTACATAATGGCAGCGAAATTATTGTACCTATGCGAATTATAAATATATATGTGCTAATGTTAGGTATGTACATCCCGAGTTTTAATATATTATGATTTAGAAAATGTAGGTACATTTGAACTCTTATAATTTTACGCTGTTTTCAAAGATCATCACTCCACAAAACATTGGAAAAAGTATTAGTCTCGTAACGTAAAATAAATGTTAAAGTAATTTTAATAATGGGCTTTTTCTTGTTACAAGATGAAATACCCTTGAGGCCAACATACAACGGTTGTAAGATTTCCAAGAAATCGCCGAAAATGTTTGCTAATTTATTCAAATTTTATTTTCACACCACCTATTCGGAAAAGAGCTTTTTCTTCCCTGCTAGGAGGGATCAAAGTGGCAGTTTTCCTCCATGATAGGAGGGATCAAAGTAACACTTTTCTGTTCTAGCACACTATTTTAACATTTTTTTGCACATTATTTTTTTAGCTTAAATAATCTGTTTAAGCATCAGATTGTGTCAACACTACGATTTTTTTATTTTCCTCATAGTTGATGTGAAAAGCAGTATGTGTCACACGGTAATGAAAATTATTTCGTCTTGGGCGTTAACACTTGAATCCCTCATTACGCTCTGGATTCTACTTTAGACGGAAATATATCATTTTGATCCCTTGTAACACAAACTACTATTAAAGAAAGTTTCAAGATCTAACCTACTTGTCTGAGATATTGTGAAATTATGATAAACTAGTATGTTACAAATATATAAGAAAAATAATACATAGAAAAGATTTTGTTTTATTTGAAAAGTACTTGTGTTTTGAGCCTCCGATTGAGAATGTTGGATATTTCTACATTACTAATTTAAAAAGGATGGTAATAAAATATTTACAGTACATATGGTGCTACTTTACCGCCCCAGGGCGGGATTAAGGGCAATACGTGCGTATGTCAAAAATTTTAAGGGCCATATGTTGTACTGTAAAACGTTGTGCAATACACGTGCGAAAAGGTAATTCGCAACTCGTGTCGATTAAAAACACTCCCTTCGGTCTTGTTTCAATTTATCGCCACTCGTTCCGGATTTCCTACTTTTCGCACTTGTATTATCATAATGACTGATTTTCATGAGATGGATTTGTAGGTCATTGATAATTATTAGAAAGCAAAATAGTAAAAACCAGACAAGTGCGAGCGTTCCGTACTTATTAATATTTTTTTCTACTCCAGCACTTAAATGTGTCAATTAAATGACTGACAGTGATATCTAAAGCAATGTCATTTGAATGATTTGTCTATAGGCTCATAAGATGACTGCTAGCAGTCATCTTATGAGTATAATACAACTGCTTTATTTTTTTTAAAGATACAAGTTCCGATCATCTTGATTGAAAGAGGTATGTTTTCATTTACAATAATAACTCTTTTTTTTTTTAATAATAACTCAATTTTTTTTAAATAATAACTCTTTTTTTTTAATAATAACTCTTTTTTTTTGCTGCAGCTGTCATAGAAAAAGCAATATATGCAACAGCTCATAATTGGTTCTTAAAATTCTCGGGTCTTTTTTTACAAAACTCGACTACGTCTCGTTTTGTAACTTCGACCCTTGAATTTTAAGAACCCTTATTATATCACTGTTGCATAAACTACTAATTGTTTATAGCGGCAACAGAAATACTATCACGGTTCATGAGATACAGCCTGGTGACAGACAGACAGACAGATAGACAG
Source organism: Cydia amplana (assembly GCF_948474715.1). NCBI lineage: Eukaryota > Metazoa > Arthropoda > Insecta > Lepidoptera > Tortricidae > Cydia > Cydia amplana. The sequence goes on along the minus strand of NC_086084.1, from coordinate 12,520,846 downwards.
AGGAGTCTTACCTACCGTTTTTACGCTTTGTGTACGGAACCCTAAAAATAAAACGTTATAAAAGTACGTTACTCAAATTCTATCTGGTTACGCTAATTGCCAGTTCAATATTTTGTAAGATAGGTAATAAAAAAGGGCGATAATTGTAACTTCTCTAAAAACCTATTTTTTTACAATATATTAAAATGTTTTAATACTAAGGCTGTATTTTCAATATTTTAGGGTTGCTTATGTAAGCTTTGTGTTACCAATATACAATAAAAATTATAGAATGAGATATTAAAGACAACAACGCCTGGAGCTGGGGTGTTTAACCTTTTGGACGCCAATGACCGATATATCCGCACCGTAGGTTCAACGCCAAAGACCGATTAATCGGTCACAGACCACAGAGCAACATAGACCTACGTGCATATGCATAAAGTTCAATTTCAGATTTGACACTTCGGTGTTCGGTGACGTGGCGTCAGCATGACAGCTTTTGTGTTTGACACGGCGTCGAAAAGGTTAATATATAAGCACTAGTTAATACGGAATAAATTAGTCTAAGCCTGAAGAAAGGACGCCTAACACCAGGAATTTCACACACTGAACCGCCTGTTCCTGTCTCTATTGCACGCGCGTAAATATATCGCTGTCCCGCTCGCACAGTGTCATTGATCGAAAGTCGTCGTGGAAAGCGTCCTTTCTTTGCCAGCAATGGGGTTGGCAACTGTCAAAGGTTTGCATAGATGGCGCCATCATAGCTCGCCCCCTTTTCTATGACATTTGGCTTAAAGGGCTGGCATCCAGGGCATTAAAAAAAAATTGACACAATTCTAGGGATTGACAGGGCAAGCTATGATGGCGCCATCTGCTAAATACTTCGGCCAACTCCATTGTAACTTTACTCATCCTGCCGCTGTACCTAAACCACAGGGCGGACACGCCATACATCAAAAATGATTTGCGTTTATATGTGTGCGCGGCACGTCTGTACACGCGTCATTGAGTTTCTGACGGAATCCTGACATGCTCTCAGTAGAGCGACTTACGCACACATTCATGTCGCGGCCTGTCGCGGGCGAGGTAATCCGAATCGGGGCGGGGTGGTGCGTGTATGTTCTGTATAATAATACTATTACTTATTCTGTGCCTAAACGTTAGTCAGATTCTATATACCTTTGTTTAAACCAGTCGTTAAAATTAACAAGGCGGCAACCTGTTGTCACCGTTTATCTGATGTCAGAGGTCGCTGCTAACGATGGCCGCCGTTGACAGCGCTGTCAGCGACGCTGACACGACACGGGCGACCTTTGAAGGTCACTCGTGGAAGTCGCGGACGGTCAATAACAACTTGCGGTAAACAAAACGACTTGATGACGACTCAGGATCAGTTTTTGGGAGAATCACTACATAATATAAAACAAAGTCTCTTCCCGCTGTCTGTCCCTATGTATGCTTAGATCTTTAAAACTACGCAACGGATTTAGATGAGGATTTTTTTTACAGATAGAGTGATTCAGGAGGAATGTTTATGTATAATTTGTTAACCCGTGCGAAGCCGGGGCGGGTCGCTAGTAAAATATATAAATGCGACGTGGCTTGGGCTGTCCCTCACCACACCCACGGAATAAGTAATAGTATTCCACACCACTCGATGGACTACACTACACCAACACAGCTAGACGTGGCTAGACATAGGAATGCCATTTATTACATTAATATATCATAGCATAATATATTATATATACCTAAGTATTACAGGCTTCAAACCTCGGCTCGTAGCAATGAGTTTTTCGGAATTTATGTACGAAATATCATTTGATATTACCCATTTGATTCAAGAGGAAGGTTTATGTATAATTTGTTAACCCGTGCGAAGCCGGGGCGGGTCGCTAGTAAGTATTATAGGATGGTTTACCTATCTATTAGGAAATTAAATACTTTTATTTTTATTCCGTTTTGTACAGTACCTATATATAGATGCCTACCGTCTCCAATTCTCGTCAATTGCTCAAAGTTTAGGTAACTCAAGTATTTTACGCCTTGGGGCTAATTATAGTTGTTATGAGAATATGATATATACACTTTGGTCATAAATAATTTCAAACTGTTTTGTGAAGTCGATTATTTTTCTATTAAAGGTTATTAGTTGTGTTTTTAACCGACTTCAATTTCATAGAAGGAGGAGGTTCTGTATTCGGGTTAGGCTATATTTTTTTTTATGTACGTTCACCGATTACTCCGACATCCGTGGTCCGATTTGAGTAATTCTTTTTTTGTTTGAAAGGAGCTACCTCCAAGTTGGTCCCATATTAATTTGGTTCTGTTCTGATGATGGGATCCATGAGGAATTGAGGGAACTCCTCAATTTTTAAAGGCACATGCATAGTGATTTGGGTGTTTTCTTAAGCAACTCGAGCATTTTCTCCCGAAAACCACCAATTTGATGAAGTAGACCTGATGATGATGATTGTTTTGATGATAATGGTGATGATTTTTTTAAATGTAGTATGTTCAGCGATTAATCCGGCACCTGTGATCCGATTTGAGTAATTCTTTTTTTGTTTGGAAGAAGTTACCTCCAAGGTGTTTCCGTATTATTTTTGGTTCTGATCTGATGATGGAATCCATGAGGAATTGAGGGAACTCCTCAATTTTTAAAGGCACGTGTAAAGTGATTTCGGTGTTTCCTAAAGTAACTCGAGCATTTTCTTCGGAAAACCACCAATTTGATGTAGTGCGACTGTAGCCTTACCATGAGTTCGACACTACCCCTGATCAGTAGCCATATCACAAGTTTGGCATTGACATATTCGCTATTAACGTCTTCGTAACTTACTTTTTATGCATCTCGCTCGCACTAATATGCCAGTACGAGCGAGATGCAAAGAAAGTAAGTTACACACACGCTAGCGAATATATTAATGTCAAACTCGTGGTAAGCTGGTAGGTAAGGCTACTGATCGGGGGTTAGGGTTAGGGATTAAGGGGTCGGGGACTGGCGGTTGAAGGGCTGTTGCTTCAGGGTCGAGGGGTTCCTGGATCAGGGGTTGATGCGCTGTGAGGTTGAGTGATCGGGGGGGTTGAGGGATTGAGTCAGTGGCGGGGCGGAGGATGGATTTAGTGTAGTGATAGTGACAGGAATTATAATTTCCCAGACGGACTCGAGAAAATTCCTAATTACATATTTATTAAAGTAATAGGTACACGAATTTAATGTTAAACGTGATCTCGTTTTTCACTCATGCGTCGCGCTCTTAACAATGCGTTAAAACTAAAAATTGAAAAGTAAAAACTTTTTACAAAAAAAGAAAACCGACTTCAAAAAGGATGAAATAAAATATTATCCTTTTTGAAGTCTATGCGTTACCAACTGATATGTTTGAAGTCGGTGCCAAGCCAAGTAGTAACAATACCAGTCAAAAATAATCAGCTTTATGGCTATAAATCCCATTAGAACTGTACTAATAATAACTATTGTAAATGTGCAAGTAATTCTGTCTGCCTCTTTGTCGCCTTTTCATGGCTAAACAACTGAACTGCTTTAGGTGAAATTTGGCAAAAAGGTAAATTCCTTGAATTGTTTTATATTTTGAAATGTAGTCCTCTGGATAAGGGACGGGAAATAACTCAGTTCCAATCCCACACATTTGTAAGAAATGTTCTTTAAAAAATACGACGGCAAAAAAATGCATTGGATTTACACTATGTGCCGACAAACATGGTACGGACTGCGCCAAGAAGGTTTGATCGTGTGTTCTTAGGTACAGTCGACGTCAAAGATATGTTAACACTTTTGCACCTTACTCCTTTGTAATAAGGCGAAAAGTGTAAAGATATTTTTAACGTCAACTGTACCTACAGAAAGTACGTTCATTGTCGTCGTATAAGACAATCCAACGTACATCCTTATTGAATCGCACCAAATCGCAAATCATGGTATGCAACAAAATTTGGCTTGGCACCGACTTCAAACATATCAGTTGGTAACGCATAGACTTCAAAAAGGATAATATTTTATTTCATCCTTTTTAAAGTCGGTTTTTTTTTTTTTGTAAAAAGTTTTTATGTTTATTGTATTGTATTGTGTGTCATGAATAAATGATTTCCATTTCTATTTTATTTTTTGTTTTTGTAATCAACAAAGTTTACAAAGAAATACCTATCAAATATTTCTTATCTAAGACAAAAGGGGACGACTGGCTTGAAACCGTATTCCATAAAAACGTAGTCCCCCTTTTTCTCTCTGGATATTAATATTATTGAAAATATTTTTAAACAAGTTGATGTATTTTAATCATATCTATGCCCGACTGTTTGATCTTTTTCGATTTTTTAGGGTTCCGTACCTCAAAAGGAAAAAACGGAACCCTTATAGGATCACTCGTGCCGGATCTGTCTGTCTGTCCGATCCCCGAAACTACTGGGACTAAAATTTGAAAAAAAAAATACAGGTAATAGTTATTTACCTTTAGATGACAGGAAAACCTATTAGAAATGAGTAGTCAAGCGTGAGTCGGACTTAATTACTTATTTTTTGATCCGACCCCTACTGGGTTTTTAGACATTTCATTCATGTTCCCCATAAAAAAATACATTGTTAAAAATTGGGTAATGTATGGAACCCTTGGAACGCGAGTCCGGCTCGCACTTGACCGGGTGTTTTCATTATTATAAGAGTTAAGAGCATTTAATTTTTTTTATGAAACCTGTTTTTCGCTCCTAACTTTGATCTGATAATAGGTACTTAATTAAAAATACTTACGAAAAAATCAAACGTTCAGCTATGACTATAATACATAAAAATTCTGTGAAAATATTTTCCATAATGTCGATATCCAGGGAGGAAAATGAGGAACGTTCGTATGGAGAATCTATCATCCGTTTTTCTCTTAAGCAATGATTTATAACTCAAGATAGGTTATAGGCGTTCCAAAATTGAAGCGCTTAACTTGTGACAATTTGTCACAAGTTGCCTTTAGACGCGGCTGGACAAACGAGAAATGTGCACGTGCTAACGAGCTCCTGCACACCGAAAGAGCAAGAAACGACCTTATGTTTAACAACGAATGTGACAAAGATGGATGGAATGAGACAATTAATCAAAAATAACAGATTTCTTCGTAGGCACAGAAATAAATATGGAAGTATTTTTTGTGCTCCTCAAGTATGAGTATAACCTATCTATGGTTATATAATATCATTGCTCTTAAGTAGAAAGGTTTTCTTTCCATTTAGAGAAAAACCTGAATATTTTATAAGCAGTAGAACAAATTCTAAACACTGATTTGTTTTCTCTTGTAAAATCTGTTCGAATAGCTTCTTTTCTATTTAATCTCTCTGGCGTCTGGAATTTCTCTATAAGAACGTTCATGAGAAAAGACGTATTTTATCTCCTACTCGTTTATTAATGACTAAGCATATGTAAAGTAAAGTTTTTTATCTACCCACATATCATGAACCCTCTATGATGCCTTCAAAATCCGTAGGTAAATATTTAATAGCCAACATTAAGATAAACCGTTTTGTTACAGTAAATTTCTTATCTGTGAAAATGCTGTAATTGCTTCATTATAAGAGTCTGTGCGGAAAGAGAAGAGTCGTATATGGGATCCAATACATTCTACGACTCTTCTCTTTCCGAACAGACTATATCTACCTATATCAAAATCGATTTGGTAATGACATTCAAATTTTGAACATCTCTGAAAAAAAGTAATTCGTTTGACCTGTATTCTAATTCAGTGTCGATTCAACAAAATTCAACTCGTGTCGATTTAAAACACTCCCTTTGGTCGTGTTTTAATTTATCGCCACTCGTTTCGAATTTCCTCATTCCCGCACTTGTATCGTAAATAACTATTTTGATTCCCCTGAGGGTTGAGTTCGATTTTTCTCATCAGGGCCCGTACCATGAGTGCCAAATTGACATATACGCTATCGAGAACGTAATTTACTTTCTATACATCTCGTTCGCACTAATATGCGAGTACGAGCGAGATGTAGGTATAGAAAGTAAATTACGTTCTCGATGGCGTTTATGTCAGTGCCAAACTGATGGTAGCCGTACAGGACCCTACGTTTTAGAGCTCGAGTTGTAAACAAACTTGAAATGTTGATCACTTTGATCTCTCTTTTGGAGTGACAACGGCTTAATAACGGAATCCATAAGTTTGTACCCGAATCACTTTCTCAATTAACAAAGTCTGTCGGGAATCCAATAGTTAGAGCGGTTTTACATTGTCCGATCCGATTTTGGATGTCGGATACGACAAACAAGCAAAAAGTAAAACTGTCTTTTCATATATCTTAAACATTTTTTTTATTATAAACTAGCTGTACCTAATAGACGTCATATATTATAGAAAAAGTGCCGAAGCCCTCCAGTGGTAAAGGCGATTTTTTTTGGCTTTAGTATTAAATATGTATTATGACAACTATTTCAGTTTAAGTATAATGTAGGTATGTTTACAGTAGTGTAACTACCTATTTAAAAACACAAATCATTTTTTTTATCTTATCTTATACCTTTAAACGAGCAAATCTTGTATACTTATTTATTTATACGTAGGTATATATATTTTAAGGATCTCGGAAACGGCTCTAACGATTTCGATGAAATTTGCTATATGGGCGTTTTCGGGGGCGAAAAATCAATGTAGCTACGGTTTATCACTCGGAAAACGCGCATTTTTGAGTTTTTATATGTTTTACGAGCAAAGTTCGGTCTTCCAGATATTATATATTAAATATTTATTTATTATAAACTGTACCTAATAGACGTCATATGAAAAAGTGACGAAGCCCTCCTGATGATGATATCATGATGTTATTATGACACCTATTTCAGTTTTATAATGTTTGTTTATAGTAGTGTGACTATCTATTTAAAAACAAAAATCGAAATATTTTGTAAAAATAATTTGAATTGTTCCGAAAATAGCAATTTTTTTTTTAAGAAAGCGATAAACCATGACGTAACAGTGCTTGAAAATGGAGGCAGGCTCTCCAAAAACATGCCGCACGTATAGTTCGTTTTTTTTAGCATTAGAAAGAACTTGAAAGAAGATAAGCGATTTTGACATGTCTTTTAATTGAAAAACACTTTTTAAAAATCAATAACTATTACTTATGAAAGCAGAAGACTATAAAAGATCGTATTAGATTCATAATTGTTACATATTTACCGTAACTTATTTTTAAAATGTGTTTTTCAATTAAAAGACACATCAAGATTGTTTACCAAATTTCTAATGCTAAATAAAACGAAGTATAGTAAATAAAAAACCGGACAAATGCAAGTCGGACTCGCGCACCGAGGGTTCCGTACTTTTAAGTTGTTATAGCGGCAACAGAAATACATCATCTGTCATCATCTACCACGGTTCATGAGACACCGGTACAGAATAAATAATAGTACTAAGTACAGAAGACTCACTCTCTAACAAAACGCGTCTGTTACGATCAGCACAGATATGGCCGCTAGGTGGCGACAGCGCCACGCGCGGCTTATGAATGGCTTTCCCCAAAAGTAGGGCCCAACGGATGTACTTTTAGCTACCTATAGCAAAGCGACGAAATCGCGGAGTGAGACACGCCTGACACCGGTGACAGACAGACGGACGGACAGACAGACGGACAGACGAACAGAGGAATCTTAGTAATAGGGTTCTGTTTTTACCCTGTTGGGTACGGAACCCTAAAAATAAACATACGTGAGTTAAAGCATGGACCTAGAATATTACGGACGGACTGTCACCTAAGACAAACTGTGACACTGCAATGGCGGACGGTTTGAATGTGTGCGTCTAGACGAGTGTTACCATGTAACACAAATTCTCCCCTAATGGTGAAACAATTATTTTTAATATCGTCCTTGTTTTCAAATAAAAAAATTGGGACAGTTTTACGTTAGACAATAAAAAAGGTGTGTACGTATCTGATTTTATAGGTCTTGAAATTCGCAATATTGCACAATTACTTTGTGCAAACATAATTTTCAATTACCTAACGATATTTAGCATCGTAATGAAATCAGTTCGTCATGTTTTTTTTAATTTATACATTTAACTGGAAACATATCTGGTTTTCAACAAAAAAATTATAATACATAACAAACAAACGTTAACTATCAAACATGCATGTAAGCGTCTAATCTCCTTAGTATCGGGAAATTACCATACCGAGCTAGTTTGAAATGCACAATCAATAATTTAACCCAGCCATTCTCAAAGTGTGTTCCGCGGAACCCTAGGGTTCCGCGACACCCCTGCAGGGGTTCCGCAAGAATTTAGAATTATGCTTATTTAATAAAAAAATACACTTCTAAAAACTATTGTTTTATTGTAGGGTTGCATCAAGTATTTCGCTTTCCAAAAGGGTTCCGTCAAAAAAAAAGATTGAGAACCGCTGATTTAACCATTTACCTAAATGATCTCTTAATACATAATGATTTAATAAGAAGGGTATCAATGACCCTACTTTCGGGAAATTACCCTATTCATGTTACTGGTCACACTCCTGTTTTGCAGTTTGATAATTTATAAACAACAAATTATCGTGATTTTACGTACTAATTGATAAACTTAAGTATGAAAAGTTATTTCGTGACTTTTTTTCTTTCGATCGGTACAATTCTAGCAGGATTTAGCTACGCATGCCGGCATATTTTATATTTTTCTTCGACATGTTTACTTCAATGACGTTTCGATTCGTCTGACGGCAAACTGGTGGATGTGGGCTGTCAATGTGTATGTGTCACGCGTAAATACTATGAAACTGGTGGATGTTGGAATCACAGTTGTGTTGTAAGCGAAATTCTGTCCGTAATATTATAGGTCCATGAGTTAAAGCATAAAATACCTATGTACCTAAATGAGCACGAACAAATTTCGACTAACTTTTCTTGCAAATTCAGTGAAATTGATTGAAGCATATCTTCATATTTTAATGAATAACTTTGATGAAATGAAACGTCTAGCGAATACGAGTAGGTCATGCTAGGTAGTGAGGGTGTTAAGTGAAATGACCTTTTTTTGCTTGATTAAAGCATGAAACTTGGCACAGTTGTTCCTTATATCAAAATAAGCCGATTAAGATCGGTAGCCCGAGGGACCCCCCGCTTAAGCCCGAGAGGGGGGGGGCGTCAAGTAGCGCCCCGCCCGGCTTCATTCTAAAAATTCTAACAGGCCCCGCTTAGCTAATAGGTCATATTTGGTATCAATTTCGGATAAATAAATAACGTAGAATTCATTTCTGGTATAAAAAATTGCAATTTGTTGAAAAAAAAAATAAAAAAACACAAAAAATCTATTTTTTCAAGTGTAATTTTTGTTTTATATTTATTGTCAAAATTAAACTGCTTAGTTTTTCTACATACAAAAAATATGACAATAAAGCCTATTTAATGCAGATTTTAAAAACATAACTTTTACTAACCTTTATTAAAAGGAAATTGCATAAAAAAAACTTATATCGTCTCGCGCCGGTGAATATCTTTTTACCGATATCGGCATTGATATAGACAACATCCGAAGTGCACACTCTGGAGACCGATTAAATGTATTGTTTATTGTTGTAGATTCTATTATAAAGATAGAAAAGCGTACAATTTTTTTTAATGTGTCGTTCAGTGAAAAAGGGACCTTAAAAAAATTATCACAGCCAGCCTCGTGTTTGTATAGAAGCATACTCGTATTTAGTTAATGCCAACCACTCCATGGACTCCATGGTCCCTGTTCTCAATTAATAAGAAGTAAACTGTAAGTATTCTTTAATATACTTGCTTATTACATTATACCACATTTAAATTTTGCGTCTTGTGTATTAATACAGTTCCTTCCCCCGACACATGAATGGGTACATTTCGTCATTCACGTATATATGTCAGTTTCAACCATATTCTGGCCACAGCAGGGTTGTCAGAACAGTTTGGAAACAGTCGTCTGCTCCTTGCTTTCATTCCCAAGAAGACGGACTGAGCAAGTTTAAAGAGGAACTAAAGTCTGACCCCAAACATATAATCCTATCCTGATAAGGCTGCTTCTATTTCAGTAGTCGATTCATGTAAAGAATTATTTCGGGCATTTTTTAATTATTTAGCAACGGCTTTATCTGTAAGTATCACTTTACTTTGCTTTACAAGGTTATTTCACCTATCATCATATAAAGGTATAATAAAGTTTTGGCGAATGCTATTTATTTACTGCTATTGCTCCATCCTGTAGGAGCTTGAATCCTTGTATCGGCCAGGCTAAAAAGGGTCCATGCTTAGATCTCACTTTTATACACCTTATATTAAATGGGGAACCCGGGTTCAAATTCTAGAAGGCATTTATTTGTTTGTTTATCGTGAATACTTGTTCCTGAATTACCTATGGATGTTTTGAGTGTATGTATCAAATATATATGATATATATCACGTAGTACCCACATCACAAGTCTTATTGAGCTTACAGTATTACAAGGACGATCGAGAGAATGCTTGGAATACGAGTACGACTCCTGGTTTTTCAGGGCCCGATAGAAATAAATTAGAGTTTAATTTACCATGACGGTAAGCTTCACTTATAACCACTGATCTTTTAGTGAAACTCATTTCTTTACCACTAGGTAAATCATTTTGAGACACTGTGTTGACAAAACTTCGAAGAGTTAAAAGTCCTTATTTATGCCATCGCGAAATTGTGTAGAGAAACATGTCACAAGTAATTTTCCTCGTGAGATTTCGAATACTCCAAGAACCATGAAAAGTCCGATTCATTTAATATGATGGCCCTAGTTGCAGATGCTGTAAAACAGTCATTGCAAGGTATTGATACCAAAAGTAGACATGAACGTAGTCATAGCAGCTAGACTAGATTCATGCGTACGAATATTTCCCCAACTACAGGAATTGTGGGCTCACGTTGACAAAGTGGAAAACACAATTATATCACATGACACACCATTGCATCCAGGTCAGGGAATTATATTTTAAGCTAATAAAATTATCTATTCTATAAGCTAAGTAAACTATCTTTTATTTACCCTAAAAGAGCGGAAGTCTTAGCCCTGTTTCGAGCATTCAGTGGAAAGGGGAGAAAAAGTGAATTCGAAGCATGGAATCTGTTCAGAGTTCAACCAAACCACTACAAGGATTCAAGCTCTTACAAGATGGAGCAATAGCAGTGGCTAAAAGCATTCCCCTAAAATACTAAAATGTTATTATATGATCGGTAATAAGTGCAATATTGAAGAAGGCAAGTTACACCGGGATATTGAAATGAACAGGAGGTCTAGCACAACTTGCGTTCTCGCGCGCGAGTCCATACTTGAAGTCGCGCCAGATGTATGGACTCGCGCGCGAGAACGCAACTCATGCTAGACCGCCTGTTGTATAATGTTATACCTGTTCTATGAGATTAAGTCACTGCTAAGTTATTTTATTATTAAATTCCATAATGTATACCTACTTCTAACAAAAGGGAGCCATATAAATGCCCTATTACGCGCAGTGTACCGAGGGGTTGATGTTTAGGTTCAGACGTTAGCTCGTCGTCAAACTTGCTCAGTCCGTCAGACTTCTTGGGAATGGAAGCAAGAAGCAGACGACGGGTTCGACACTGGTCTGACACCTGCTTTGGTCAGAATATGGTTGAAACTGACCAGAAGTAAATGCAAACCGGAATAAAAAACGCGATGCAACTACATGAATGATGAAATGTACGCATTTATGTGTCTGGGGAAGGAACCGTATTACGACACAAGACGCAAAATTAAAGTGTGGTAGGGTAATTCGCCAGTAACTGGCCACTTTTAGTAACTGGCCACCCAAAACCAAAAATTCATTTTAGGCCAGCCAGTGGCCAGTTATGGAAAGCTGGCCAGTTTTTGGAACCTTATATTAAAATGAATTCTGTTTATAGGTGAATAGAATTCATTTTTAGTTTAGAGCGGCTAGTTATTAAAGCGGCCAGTTACTGGCAAATTATTCTACAATGTAATAAGTAAGTAGATTAAATAATACTTACAGTTTACTTCTTATTCATTGAGAACAGGGACCATGGAGTCCATGGAGTGGTTGGAATTAACTATGCTTCTATACAAAAGAGAGGCTCTATGATAAATTTTTCCAAGGTCCCGTTTTTCACTGAACGACACATTTTTTTTCTAATCAAATATTATGTACGCCTTTCTATCTTTAATATATGATCTACAATAATAAACAACACATTTAGTCGGTCTCCAGAGTGTGTACTTCGGATGTTGTCTATATCGATGCCTATGTCGGTAACAAGATATTCACCGGCGCGGGACGATATATGTTTTTTTAATGCAATTTCTTTTTCATAAAGGTTAGTAAAAGTTATGTTTTTAAAATCTGCATTAAATAGGCTTTATTGACATATTTTTTGTATGTAGAAAAACCAAGCAGTTTAATTTTGACAATAAATAAAAAATAAAAATTACACTTGAAAAATTAGATTTTTTGTGTTTTTTTAATTTTTTTTCAACAAATTGCAATTTTTTATACCAGAAATGAATTCTATGTTATTTATTTATCCGAAATTGATAGCAAATATGACCTATTAGCTAAACGGGGCCTGTTAGAATTTTTAGAATGAAGCCGGGCGGGGCGCTACTTGACCCCCCCCTCTCTCGGGCTTAAGCGGGGGGTCCCTCGGGCTACCGATCTTAATCGGCTTATTTTGATATAAGGAACAACTGTGCCAAGTTTCATGCTTTAATCCAGCAAAAAAAGGTTCGACCTATTTTTGTTACTTAAAACCTTAACTAAGGTAGGTCATGGTATAGTTCGTTTTTTAGTATTAGAAAAAAGGTAAACAATCTTGACGTGTCTTTTTATTGAAAAACACTTTTGAAAAATATGTCACGGTAAATATGAATAATTATGGATCATATACGATTATTTACATTCTTTTTCTTTCATAAGTAATAGTTAATTAATTAAAAAAGCGTTTTTTAAATTAAAAGACACTTCAAGATCGCGTAGTCTTTTTCTAATGCTAAAAAAATGAACTATAGCTAATTTAATGGAAAAATAATACAAGTAATAGTTTATATACGCGGAATAGTTTTAAAACTATAAGGGTTTTACAAAGTGACGTCTGTAGTATATTCTGGTAGGTATATTCTGGTACCACCGTAGTAAGTAGACAGTTGGAATGTTCACAGAGTGTATTACAACAAATGTCTACATACTATACTTGGTCAACCAGATCTTGACAGTAGAAAAAGGCGGCAAATTTGAAAAATGTAAGCGCGACGGGATATCGTCCCATAGAAAATTTGAATTTCGCGCCTTGTTTTACTGACAAGATTTGGTTGACCAGCTATAACTCATATTTATAGACTGGTCTAGCGCAAAATTTATTTTATTAAGTACCTTTATTTACTTTATTAAAGGTTATAAAATAAATTTATTTTTTCTACTCCCGTACTTTTATTTGTCATTTAAAGGGTCGTGCACACACCTTTAAACTCCTCTCTTATAGTTGTCAAGACAAGTCTTTAGTCTATTCCCCAAAAAAGTATTTGTGCATACACGCAGTATCTTTTTGGCACTTTTACGATACTTCGTGTAATCACCACTTAAAAAATATTGTATGGAATACATTGTTGCCAACCTAATTTTAATTATCATTTCTGACAGATGAGTGAACCATAGACATGTTTTGGTTAATCATCATCATCATCATATTTTCATCTTTATAGGGCTGTTTCTCCTAAACCGTGCATCGTAGCGCAAATCAAATTTTCGTTCCCCTTTGAAACCCGTAAGTAATATTTAAAAAAGCGGCCAAGTGCGAGTCGGACCCGCCCATGAAGGGTTCCGTATTTAGGCGATTTATGACGTATTAAAAAAAAACTACTTACTAGATCTCGTTCAAACCAATTTTCTGTGGAAGTTTACATGGTAATGTACATCATATATTTTTTTTAGTTTTATCATTCTCTTATTTTAGAAGTTACAGGGGGGGGCACACATTTTACCACTTTGGAAGTGTCTCTCGCGCAAACTATTCAGTTTAGAAAAAAATTATATTAGAAACCTCAATATCATTTTTGAAGACCTATCCATAGATACCCCACACGTATGGGTTTGATGAAAAAAAAAATTTTGAGTTTCAGTTCGAAGTATGGGGAACCCCAAAAATTTATTGTTTTTTTTCTATTTTTGTGTGAAAATGTTAATGCGGTTCACAGAATACATCTACTTACCAAGTTTCAACAGTATATTGTTTATTTATTTATTGACTAAGTATAGTTCGTATAGTTTCGGAGAAAAGTGGCTGTGACATACGGACGCACAGACAGACGGACAGACAGACAGACAGACAGACAGACAGACATGACGAATCTATAAGGGTTCCGTTTTTTGCCATTTGGCTACGGAACCCTAAAAACACAAAAAACTAAAAAAAAAAGAAAAAAAAAGAAAAATGTTTATGGGTTGTATATCCTAAACCGTGCGTCGTAGCGCAAAAATAATAAAATATTCATTCCTCTGTAAGAAACCCCTAATTAATATTTAAAAAAAAATAACAAAAAAGAAATAATAAAAAACAAAAAAAAAACTTTATAATGCTGTAATATAATGGGAACGAAAATTTGATTATTTTTGCGCTAAGACGTACGGTTTAGGAGATACAGCATTATAAAGTTTTTTTTATTTCTTTTTTGTTTTTTTTAAATATTAATTAGGGGTTTCTTACAGAGGAATGACCATTTTATTATTTTTGCGCTACGACGCACGGTTTAGGAGATACAACCCATAAACATTTTTCTTTCTTTTTTTTATTTTTTTTTTGTTTTTCGTGTTTTTTAAATATTACTTATGTGTTTCAAAGGGGAACGAAAATTTGATTATTTTTGCACTACGATGCACGGTTTAGGAGATACAGCCCTATAAAGATGAAAATTGATGATGATGATGATGATTAACCAAAACATGTCTATGGTTCACTCATCTGTCAGAAATGACAATTAAAATTAGGTTGGCAACAATGTATTCCATACAATATTTTTTAAGTGATGATTACACGAAGTATCGTAAAGGTGCCAAAAAGATACTGCGTGTATGCACAAATACTTTTTTGGGGAATATACTAAAGACTTGTCTTGACAACTATAAGATAGGGGTTTAAAGGTGTGTGCACGACCCTTTAAATGACAAATAAAAGTACGGGAGTAGAAAAAATACTATTTCAGAAGTGTTTTTCGATAAAAAATACCATATTCATAAGATGGCTGCTAAGCAATTGTATTATGATATGATATTTATGATCCTATAGACGAGCGATCGCGCCCCACGCGACGCGTTTCAAATGAAGTTGATTCAGATATCACGACATGTAACTGACAAGATAGAAGTGCTGAAATCACTGTGTTATACGAAATGTTCTAATTTAATTGGGCACAGATAAAATATAAACGGAAAAAATATAAAAGTGGACAACTCCATAAATACTTTTACCTGGCATTAAGTTTGAGTGGCGTTTTCAGAGGTCATTCCCAGAATTATAAATCGAGCTGTCGTGTCGTCTTAGGTGACAGCCTTAAAAGTTGCCATCATCAGTTTCTTACTCACAAACTGATATCTATTTTAGATTACCAACCAACTCGAATTTTAGTTATTCGATCTGATTCCGACATGATACTGATCTGTCAGTGTCAAAAGTGACGTATTTGGGTAGATTATAGTTTTTGTATCTTTGTGTTTTTTGAAGTGAAAACTTCTTTAGCGGCACTGGGCATTTTTTGAGGGAAAAAATGATAAACTCGAGACAGCGTAAGGCGATCACGTGACTGTAAGGCGATCACGTGACCGTAAGGTGATCACGTGACCGTAAAGTTTAGATGGCCACTCATTTAGATGGCATTTAAATCAATAAAGAAAAACTCAATGACATAATTCAATAAAGCTACATCTTGATGAAATTGCTAATAAAAGTGAACTCTAGTACTGCTGAATAAAACTCAAAATATCATGACCAAATATATTTAGATGCGAGGTATGCAAGGTAACTTTACTATTCGAATTTTATAGTATTTTATGCAACCGTTGTTTAAGAGGGGTCAAAAAAGGCGAGTGGCGTAAGTAACAATATGAGGCGAAGCCGAAAATTGTTAATAAAGACGCCACGAGTATTTTTTGACTCAGTTAAACAACGTTGCATACAATACTTTTTCTACGACCAAGCACTTACTTTGAAAAAAAATTGTAAATTTAACAAATATTTTTCATTCAACAAAAATAATACTTTAAACAACTGGAATCATATAGGACATATATGTAGGTAAACAAACCAAACCCGGCCACCGCACCCCGCGCCCCACGGCCGGTTGGTCAGCGACACCTTCTTGTAACTCATGAGGCCCTAGTACTTGCTCTTAGTTAAATTACAATTTTGATTTTTTTTTCTCGATTTTGGCCAACCGCACCCCGCGCCCCACGGCCGGTTAGTCAGCGACACCTTCCTTTAACTCATGAGGCCCTGGTACTTGCTCTTAGTTAAATTTCCATTTTGGATAGTTTTTTTCTAGATTTTGGCCACAGTAGCCTATGGAGACTAACAAGCAACGCTAAGCGGTGTTCGTAGTCTATGGATTTTGCTATATTACGAGTATCACATGCGCGTTTCTGACTTCTGAAGCAATTTTATTGTTTCTACTATAGAACCTAATGAATATTTTGTAAATTGGCAGCAATGCACTGTACTCATCTGTCAGATATGACAATTAAAATTAGGTTGGCAACAATGTATTTCATACAATATTTTTTAAGTGGTGATTACACGAAGTATCGTAAAAGTACCAAAAAGATACTGCGTGTATGCACAAATACTTTTTTGGGGAATAGACTAAAGACTTGTCTTGACAACTATAACATAGGGGTTTAAAGGTGTGTGCACGACCCTTTAAATGACAAATAAAAGTACGGGAGTAGAAAAAACAATTAACGCTACAAATTTGAATTTCGAATTTAAAACAAGTTCACCAGCAACCAGCGACCAGCAATTTCGGAACTAAAGTTTTTCAATAGAAATGAGGATGGATCAATTATACATAGTGCTGCAGACATTTTGGACTAGTCATTGAGTTTTCACTTCTGTCGGCACTCCCGGAGTGCAACCCGTTGTTTTTTTTTAAATACTATTATTATAGTTTTTTTCTTTGTAATTCGAAATTTAGAGACTTTATACATCTCTATGTAATACTTTAGTTTTAATTGATATTTGCGGCTTAGATTTATTTTATTTGCTGATGTTTTTTTTGTTTGTACATATATGTAAATTCCATGTTGACGTGTAAAAGTGCCCTTGTGGCCTATTTGCTGAATAAATGTTGATGTTTGATGTTTGAAGAAACGTTTTCACATTGTCAGATCAGTATCATATCGGCAACACATCGAATGACTAAATCTTGAATTGGCCTTTATTTATTTGCAAAGAACCTAAAGAACTTCTGAGATGTCCACCGAAACACCGAATATTTCATCATATCCGTCATTGTTCTTTTCTGTTGTTTAAAACTAACGGTAAATTATTTTCTCGTCAAAATTATTCCTCGACGCCACAAGCCACAATCAACCATATTCGAACTTTAAGATACGTCAAATATTATAGATATCGAAACGATGTGGATTGGATTTGTCAGTGTCAAAAGTGACGTTTCTTCAAACAAAAACGTTACTTATGACACTTGTTTGACACTGACATATCTTGGTGATGTCTAATAGATAAGTAGATAACTAATAGATATATCTAGTTCAAAATCCGAATCGGGCCCAATATCATAACTGATTCATTCTAGCTTATAACTTCTAGGCACCACATCTACATTTTTAGAATTTCGTTTCAATTTTAATTGATCACCAAGTCGTTTGACATCTTATCATAATTCGAATAAAAATAGGGATGATGACACATGTTGAATTTTACAACAAAATCTAGTAAAATAGATAGCAAACAAGCAATTTATCATAATAATGTGGACATTAAAATAAAATATGAAAATGTAACAAAAATACCTACAGGACCTGAAAGTTTCAAAATTTAAGTTTTTTTTTAACTTCCAAAAACGATAAAAGTAAAGGTACCATTCGATTCCTTACATTTTATCCAAAAAAATATTGTATAGCAACTATATTTAATTAAATTGCTATGCACTCATATTAGAATGGCATTGTTTTCTGGTATCAAAACAGGCCCTATAATTAATTGATTTAAATATAAAATAAAAACAAAATGGGAAATGTAGTAAATAAGTCATACTAGATTCGATGTTCCTTATATAGTTTCTATTGTCTAGGAGAGGACACTGACTTCTGTAACACAGGTATTTACCTAGCTCAGAAGTCAGGGACTTCAAAACCCACTTAGTAACTTGTTTTTTGTCAATAAAAATATTTTATTATTTTATTATTTTTTATTATATACATAAACGCAATATTTCACCGACAAAAACGCAATTTTCTTGTTTTGTCCATACTACAAGATGGGCTCTCAGAGACCTTGACGTCACGTTCACTTATCGTTTTGTTAAGGGCGTTTCGCGAGTGAAGTGTGAGTCAGCCTTTGACTACAATTTGTGACTTTTGTGTTACTTTAATGCAATGGGTCCCATAATAGACAGTTGATCCTAAAAACAAACCCGATCGATTGAAACCATAAATGAAAATTAGTCATGTAGCCTATTGTAAAATAAAATTTAAAAACCAATTCATTACAATTCATTACAAAAAAAAACTTGATAAATAAATTGACATATTTTAAATTTTAAAATTATACCTACACTTACATTATGTAGATATGAAACAAAGAACTATCGCCTACAGTATTCGAGAAATAAAAAAGTACCTGGGAATCATGTGAAACCTGCACCAAAACTAGAACTATTCCGAAGCAGCCCCCTATATTCATATGCAAAATATTACAATAATCCTCCAAACTACATTAGGTCAGAAGAGAAGAACGAAACGTTTGCAAAAAAGTTAAAGGCATTTCTTATTAATAAGAACTATTATATAGTTGACGATTTTTTAAATGATTTCGATGTTTGTAACTTTGTACCAACCAACAATGTAAATAATTATATTTTTTATTAATATCATAGTTAATAGCACTAGTCTTAGTTTTAAGTTTTAACTGCCATACCCGTTCCGGGTCCATGAGATACGTTCTATGTTTTAACATCTTGTAATTACCATGGTGCAATTAAGAAATAAATAAAGAAAACTCAAAAATGCGCGTTTTCCCAGTGACAAGAGCTAGCTATCTTTCGATTTACAAGAATTATTTTTAAATGTATAAGATAGACTCGTTAACCCCATAGTTGCATTTGACCTTATACACATTTTGCATTATCGTGACAGGAGTAGGTAGTAGGTACCTAACTCTTCAAGTGGCAGGAACCGGCTTCCGGACAATTTAAGTTCCGGACATTTCGATCTGAAATTCGATTAATTGAAATAAAATCGAAATTCCAACAACTCAAATATGACATATGCCACTTGAAAGGCTAAAGAACCAAGACCATATTCGGAAGACCAGCGCTGGAAGCCACCAGAAACATTATTATGTAAATATGTAATTTAATGTAAATAGGTTTCAAATCTTTTGCATGCCTACTAGTATAAGGTCATTATCGGGACATAATAATATTGACTCTACCATCTTATCTGTACATAATGTTAAGCAAATAAACACATTTCATTTCATTTCAACATGCTGAGATGAGGCCATTTTGTGGCACTTTAATCTTATTTTGTGTTTTTAGGGTTCCGTAGCCAAATGGCAAAAAACGGAACCCTTATAGATTCGTCATGTCTGTCTGTCTGTCTGTCTGTCCGTCTGTCCGTCTGTCCGTCTGTCCGTCTGTCTGTCTGTCCGTATGTCACAGCCACTTTTCTCCGAAACTATAAGAACTATACTGTTGAAACTTGGTAAGTAGATGTATTCTGTGAACCGCATTAAGATTTTCGCACAAAAATAGAAAAAAAATAATAAATTTTTGGGGTTCCCCATACTTCGAACTGAAACTCAAAAATTTTTTTTTCATCAAACCCATACGTGTGGGGTATCTATGGATAGGTCTTCAAAAATGATATTGAGGTTTCTAATATCATTTTTTTCTAAACTGAATAGTTTGCGTGAGAGACACTTCCAAAGTGGTAAAATGTGTGTCCCCCCCCCCCCTGTAACTTCTAAAATAAGAGAATGATAAAACTAAAAAAAATATATGATGTACATTACCATGTAAACTTCCACCGAAAATTGGTTTGAACGAGATCTAGTATGTAGTTTTTTTTTATACGTCATAAATCTCTTAAATACGGAACCCTTCATGGGCGAGTCCGACTCGCACTTGGCCGCTTTTTTATATTATGTATTGTCTCGTTGGTTTGTGCTTACGAATAAATTATATTCTATTCTATTCAAAACAGACCAACAGATTCACTAAATCACTACTCTGATAATTAATTATTACTTCTATGTCGCCTTTCTTCGCATTATCGATTCAGCTCACAGAATCGAATAATAAAACAGCCCTCAAACAGATTGGAACGCAATCCTCGAATTAAATAATATTTAATTCGAATCGTTATTGCTTAAAATCGAAATTCCGAATCCCTTGTCACTAATACCTGTCCAAAGCTAATGGGCTAGCTGGAGAGATATGAATATTTAATCGTGATCAATAAAAAAAATCTTTAAGAAATGTTGAGTCTTAGTCCTTTGACCTAAGGTATAAAAGTTAGGTTAGGTGTGATTTTATCCGCGTCTACGGCAAATTATATTCGTTATGATCTTTTGTACAGTCGCCATCAGATATATCGGAGCGACCAAGATGCTCACAAATATCTGAACACGCCTCTATTGTCAAGGCTTTAGAATGAGTGTTCAGATAGTTTTGAGCGCCTCGGCCGCTCCGATATATCTGATGGCGACGGTACATAATTGTAAGATTTGTTAAGAATGTAAAATGTTAGCCTGCCGAGGTTTTCACGAGGGGATTCAGTATGGAATTTATCAAAAAAGGAGTGTACAGTCAGCAGCAAAAGTTGCTAAGCGGGCGAGGTGTTCAAAATGATCTTGACGCGACTTTATTGTTAAGAGAATAAGAGCGTCTGCGAGCTTCTGCGCAATATAGTTTAAATATCTTTAATGAAGTCGATGACGTTATCGCTGCTTTTTAAAAGATGTAACTGATATTGTAGCTAGTTTTACAAAATGGACCAATACTCGTCATACCAAGACAATAAATAGCACTACTAACTAACTATCCTTTAATTCAACTACAATAGAGTACTTACCTACATAGAGTAGGTATAGGTATGAGTCCAAGATGGACCAAAAAGATTCTTTAACACATAGGTATTTATTCCTCAAATGTCTTCTGTATATACAGGTGTCGTGACCAAATCATAGTTTTTGGTCATTTCATGAAATGCATTTCAAAAATTGACCTTGCCACGATGTGGCCAACAGATAATTTCATGAAATGATTGCCACATCATGAAATGATCAATTCTTAGATCTGGCCACGACATACAGTATACAGTCAGCAGCAGAAGTTGCTAAGCGGGCGAGGTGTTCAAATATTCTCTAACATTAAAGTCGCGTCAAAATCATTTTGAACACCTCGCCCGCTTAGCAACTATTGATGCAGACCTGCAGATTGTATATTGCCTTACGAGGTTATGATACATAGATTAATAATATTGATATGTGCTATGTGAATACACGCGCGTCTGCACTGGCAGTGGCAGCCGATAACGGGTGCGGCTTTCAAACCCGATATCCTAGTACCTATAGATTCAATAGATTCTCACAGCGCCCGTACCAATGGGATAAGGTTTCCAAAACTAGCCTTGTTATCACAGTGTCTGTTCTGTACCTACTGTACCAATTCTATGGATATGCCTGCCAAACCCTAACTTATTTTAGAAATAGATAGATATCTTTATTTGCATACCAGCCCTAGTAGCACGGTCGCATTTTTATCGTTTATCACCATGGCTGTCGCGTTCTAACAAGTATGTAAGTGCGAAAGTGACGGGCATAGTGATAGTCGATAAAAATGGAACCGTGCAGAGCCCGCAGTATGTTATAATAGGTACATAATGGACCCTGGAAGGGTATAGCAAAACATTAGTTACTCCTAACATCATAATCATTATTTTATTTATAGTGTTTACCGCTGTGGTTTTTCGGAATTTAGTGATGGTATATTTTAAGAAAGGTACTTTCAGTCTTTCATAAACCGATAATCAATACCTAACCCAGTTAAAAAATACCTAAGTATTCGACAATACTTTGAAGTAAAAATTCACGAACAGTAAACTCAACTCGCCAAAAAAGTTACCGGCAAATCTCAATACCCTTACCTTTATACTGCGTATAAACCACCTATTAAGCAGTTATGTTTGTCACTTTATTGCACACAAGAATTGCTCGTTTAAAGGTATTAGATAAACAGCCAGCTTATTATGGATAGCTTTATCCATCTTTATCCACGTGATAAAATAACTGTCACTGTTTAACACCGTGGGAAAGAAAGTGACGGACACCGTTTTATCACGCTGTCACGTAGACAAGAACGACCATCATATCCGTACAGTACAGGTTTACATAAAACAGACCAAACAAAAACAATACAGTTATTATCCTTGACTTTTGATATTTCAAATAGAGATGCCCCGAATAGTGGTTTTGGCCGAATACCGAATATTCGGCTCCTTTCTCGGCCGAAGCGCTGAATATTCGGCATGACATGCGAACATTTTGAGTCACAATTATTATGAAAACTAATCGCCAACAAAGCACAACGTATGCTAAGAGTTTTGTTGAACAGAAATTAATGAATGTAGTTAGAGTCAAACAAATCAGACCCATGATAAAAATAAAATGATTTTTAATCAACAAATGCTCAAAATCAACAAAATGCCGAATAGTTGCCGAATATTCGTGGCATCTCTAATTTCAAACCCGTTACAATAGGTACCTGCATTCCAACATCAAAGATACGAGTAAAAATTCCGGTAATGCCCTGATGAGTACATGCCGGCCGATCGCTCCGCTCGTCCAAAAATAATAAAATGAACAAACATCGGCGAGCCTTGAATTGGAAAAATCGCTTTAACCTTTCGAGTGAGGTGAAATTTAGATTTCCACACGAAAACAAATGAAACCTGTACAAGTTATATATAGACATTATTAGGGTTCCGTACCCAAAGGTAAAAACGGGACCCTATTACTAAGACTCCACTGTCCTTCTGTCTGTTACCAGGCTGTATCTCATGAACCGTGAATACCGTGATAGCTATTAGACAGTTGAAATTTTCACAGATGATAAATGCTGCCGCTATAACAAAAATTACTAATAACAGAATAAAATAGATATTGAAGTAGGGCTCCCATACAACAAACGTGTTTTTTTTGCCGTTTTTTGCATAGGTAATGGTTGCGAGTCCGATTCGCACTTGGCCGGTTTTATTTTTTTTCTCGTAGGTTTTATTCAAAATGTCGAATGTTGGGCGCAGCCGTTACTTTACTTTATTCGTTCTTTGTTATTATTAAAATATGATTTTAAATAGGTCTAATATAAAATTCCTCTTTTCAATACCGATATTTTGACGTATTTTAATGTGATTTTAAATAGGTCTAATATAAAATTCCTCTTTTCAATACCGATATTTGACGTATTTTATGGAGTGTGTACAGGTACATACCTAATATAATTTTAATTTTCATCAAAGTTGCTCGTAAAAGGTGCTATTACATGTAGGCGATGCGGTCCGTAAATCCTAAATCTCGACCTAGGGATGTAATGTACGTAATACGAAGTTAGGCAGAAGTTTTATTTATTTGATTACAATATAATTATTATTCATTTTATTTATTTTTCATCTTAAGTTAGGTAATTTATAATATGAATATAAAAGTAAAATATAAAAACGCATACAAAACAATTAAAACAACCTACATATAAACACATTATAAAAAACCTAACCTAGGGTGCCGCCGGCAGCGGGGCAAGGCCCAAGCTACCGGTGGTCAGGGCCGCAGAGAGAGGAACCGGCGGAATATCCGCGCCGTGTCCAAGATCACCGCCTTCTGCATCTGGCCCTTGATCCAACCACCTAGCGAGAGTCTCTCAAGATGTTGGTCGAGATTCTTCGCTATTAGACCGTTCGTCGAAACAACTATCGGGACAATGATCGTCGAATCAACCTCCCACATGGCGGTTATCTCGTGAGCCAAGTACTTACTGGACTTGTCCTTCTCGGCTTTCACAAGATTCTCATCATGGGGGATGGTTATTATAATTATTATATATTCGTTCCTGGCCTGGCCCGGTCTAGCGTGAGTCATCCTTAAAATAAAATTGCCCTGTGGCCTATTAGCTAAATTAATAATGTTTCAGTTTGCAGTACTTAATGTAGTATGTATTGCAGTTCACTGCGAATGCAATTATCCTGAGACGCAGCATTAGTGAGCATTTGTTTGCAAACAATACTCCGTGCCCTCGCCGTCTGCATTCATTGCATAGCAGATACGAGCAGAGTAGCATGGTAGCATTTTCTTTTAAATCATTAATTTGATTTACAACGCGTAACACTAAATCATCTGAATCAAATTAAAATAAAACTAAATTTGTACAAAAACATCGTCTCTAACGACTTAAATTTATAAGAATCCATCCACCTGAGCATGAATATCCAACGGAATAATTAAATATCGCTTAAGTACTCAGATGTAGTAGGCTACACGTCAGAGACATAATCACATCACATACACTCTAAAAAACCGGCCAAGTGCGAGTCGGACTCGCGCACGGAGGGTTCCGCACCATCAACAAAAAATAGAGCAAAACAAACAAAAAAAAACAAGCAAAAAAACGGTCACCCATCCAAATACTGACCCCGCCCGATGTTGCTTAACTTCGGTCAAAAATCACGTTTGTTGTATGGGAGCCCCACTTAAATCTTTATTTTATTCTGTTTTTAGTATTTGTTGTTATAGCGGCAACAGAAATACATCATCTGTGAAAATTTCAACTGTCTAGCTATCACGGTTCGTGAGATACAGCCTGGTGACAGACGGACGGACGGACGGACGGACGGACGGACGGACAGCGGAGTCTTAGTAATAGGGTCCCGTTTTTACCCTTTGGGTACGGAACCCTAAAAAAATGAAGACCAACTAAGAGCAGTTTTCTCTTAGTTGACGTTAAGTTAATTATAACAATAACGATCTTATATAAATCAAAGAAAGCTGATTACTTAAAACAATAAGTGTATCTGTGATTGAACTAATAAAGTAGGTATGTTATTAATCCTAACAATTGTATACTTTGCATCTATCATTAACTTGTTGGCATAATTATGTAACGTAGGCTGATTCAATCCTTAACAAATTAATTAAAACAGATAAATAATTTAATAGTTATGAACATTTTAATAGTTTATGTGATTATTTTATCTTTGTTGATTTACATAAGACTTGGTATTTTAATCAACTAAACATATAATATTTAGAACAACGAAGATAAAACATTCAATCCCATTATGATCAAGTTATTGTATTAATTACGAAACTAATATTCTATT
This sequence comes from Cydia amplana, assembly GCF_948474715.1. Classification (NCBI taxonomy): domain Eukaryota; kingdom Metazoa; phylum Arthropoda; class Insecta; order Lepidoptera; family Tortricidae; genus Cydia; species Cydia amplana. Next base: position 12,495,243 of record NC_086084.1, on the reverse strand, counting down.
CTATTAAGAATTATTTGTTAAATCTATTTTCTTCATAATTAAATTAAATAATCAGTTAATCCGTTCAATCAAGAGATAAGTAGGGGGGCGCCGGTGCATCCGCGTTCCTCCCCGCCCGCGCCCCTGCGGCGTCTGAGACCGTGCGAGCGGGACTAGTCTCAACCTCAACGTTCAACTACTTAGTCATTCAAGTACGCGTCAACGAAATAAACTTTACTTTTGCCTTTATTTCACGGCAAGCCTGGAACAGTGAACGTGTTACCTTTGCTTTGTGTACCTAATGTATAATAGTGTATGTGCAACATGGAGGAAGTGCTAATCTAACCTAACCCCTTAACTGATAGCAGTTCAAATGCGTTACGCATACCACCCGGCGCGGGGACGGGCCGGGATGGTTATGTGGGAATCCCTGTTGTGGACTAATGAGACCCCAGGTCTACCCAGTAAAACCCCTGTTGGCCGCCTCAAGGCTTTAAGGCGAGGCACGGGAAACGATCGGGACCATGCCTCCGAAACCCCGCCAGCGGCTGTCCGAACTGCGGACTCGACTTCGGAGGAACTGTTCCCCTTTACTTCTCTAAGAGTGCGCCATTTTTTGCGCATTGGCCATCCCAGGGACCCTCGTGTAAAGTGTCATTCAATAGAACTTGCTAACTATGTAAACAAAAGTTACTAGTAAATTGACAGTCAGTGTCAATTTTAGTATGGCGGGTTGTTTACATAGTTAGCAAGTTCTATTGAATGACATTTTAGGCGACAGACGTCCCCGAGCCTGCCGCCAACGGGTACCCATAAGGGGGAAATCGACGGTTGTACGCCAAACGGTCATTATATTTGTAGCCCGTTTTAAATGTTAATTATAATATATATGTAAGGTATGTAAAAGAAAGTTCGATTTTTAAATGTAAAACGTTTAGTTTTCTAAATGTTTAGATGAATAAATAACATCTTATTATATATATTTTTTGTTTTATTCATTTACCCCCTTTTCATAAAACTTTACTTTGTTAAATTTGAATCTCAATTGTTTAATCAGTTCAACTATGAAGCTTGTCTAGTACAATATACCATTCTTCTTCAATTGTACTATAACTCTTTGTCTCATTTACTAAGACATTTCTTTCAGATCTCTACTTTTTATGCGTACCGTGCTGAATAATGCTGATCCTACAGTTTAATTTATTGCTCCGGTTACAGGAAACACCCTGTATAGTTAACTTTTCAGGTGAGTCAAAATTATTACCAAAGAGAATATAACCACTACGTATTATGACAAATATTTGGCACTTAGTTTCCCATTATTTCATGAACTATGCCTTTTTACCTTCTATTCTGGATAAGTGAAAACGTTTAATTACTTTTTATACTACACTTATTTTAAAAGGCGGTACTTATGCTATACCTAACACACGCCACTCGCTTTTTGCTGCGAGCCAGACTTTAACAGTAAAAATATCATGAATAATATTGTCCTCGTTTAAACTAATGTCATTATTTCAAAGATAATGTAATTTTTACTTACCGTGTCTGACCCGCATTTATTTTATACCTATACTAGCGACCCGCCCCGGCTTCGCGCGGGTTAACAAATTATACATAAACCTTCCTCTTGAATCACTCTATCTATTAAAAAAACCGCATCACAATCCGTTGCGTAATTTTAAAGATCTAAGCATACACAGGGACAGACAAAGCGGGAAGCGACTTTGTTTTATACTATGTAGTGAAGACAAAAATACAACTGTAAAAATAGTTATTTGTACAACAAGAGATCAAAGTTTGATATTTCTTCGAGTGCTTATTTTGAGTCCAGTGCAAGCGAAAGATTCTATACTAGATTCACGAGCGTAGCGAGTGAATCTAATTTAGAATCTTGAGCGTAGTAAGGGACTCAAAAGGGCACGAGATGTAAATAATTTTGATCTCGTGTAGTTCACAAAACTTTTCACCTCAGCAGTGAGAACATATTAGAGAACCCGAAAAATGTATTCCTTCTTCACCACTTACCTCTATTCACTCATGTTTTCTTAAGATATATACCAACAATCAAGTTTTCACCTCACCAGCTCGAACAAGGGTACTTTGCTACTTAAAAACAGTGAGAAAAATCGTATTTTGCTCACTGTTTTTAAATAGCAAAGTACCCTTGTTCGAGCTGGTGAGGTGAAAAATGTATTTTGTTGGGCCTTATAGCTTATATTTAGGTACTATGACTGAAAGTATTAACAAGATTTATTTACGTGGCTCTTAGAAGATTTGAGGAATAACCGCGAAAACCAAAAATCTAAACATTCGTTATCTGCCTCTCTATCGCTCTTGCATATTTGAGCGATAGAAATGGAGATAAAGCCATTTTCATTTTCATTTTTCGCGGTGGGGGCTCAGTTTTCGTAATTTATCTCTTTGCATTGGCAGGCGTGTCTCACTCCGCGATTTCGTCGCTTTGCTACAGGTAGCTAAAAGTACATCCGTTCGGCCCCAATTTTGTGGAAAGCCAAAAGCCGCGCGTGGCGCTGTCGCCACCTAGCGGCCATATCTGTGCTGATCGCAACAGACGCGTTTTGTTAGAGAGCGAGTCTTCTGTACTTAGTGCTATTATTTTATTAGCATAAAGATATACTACGCTGCTAGAATGGGACGTTATAATAAGTTAGTAAAGGCGTCTAGAGGACTTTACGTCGTTACCCCCGTAGATTGCTCCAGATGATAGTATACTTAGGTACTAATTAATGATATCATAGGGTTGTTGACAGGTGTTGAATTTTATAACGAATTCTAGTTAAATAAATAGAAAATGAGCATTTTATTACAATACATTGGAAACTTAAAAAATATATATGGGAATAATACAAAAATAACGGGTTGCACTCAGGGAGTGCCGGCAGAAGTGAAAACTCAATGACTATTGCAAAATGCACTATGTATAATTGAGGTTAACGCCATCTAGCGTTAATTACTTGAAACCCCTAAGCACATCACTGTTAGTACTCTAGTTATATTAATACCAGTTAGAGCGAAACTCACTGGATGGCATTTAAATCAATAAAGAATAACTCAATGACATTACATGTAACAGTTTTTCGATCAGGTCAATCGTCTTACGGTCACGTGATCGTCTTACGCTGTCTCGAGTTTAACATTTTTTCCCCACCTCAAAAAGTGCATAGCGCCGCTAAAGAAGTTTTCACTTCAAAAATATTGACCTTAAGAGAATAAGATAATCTATTTAAAGTATTTAAACGTACACAAATTGTAGTCGACGGCAAATAGAGAACGTTTAGCTACAGATAGGTATTACTTATTAAGCAACAGCACTGACAATCCAACCTCTAGAGTGAGCTTAGGCCAATTCTTTCATGAAACCGATGCTGCCAAAAATACGGGGGTGCGGGGGGACGAGGTGAGCGAATCCCGTGCCGTGATTGGTCCGTTCAAAGACACGGACCAATCACGGCACGGGATTGACTCGAAGATGGAGTAACGCTACCGTATGTATGGCAGAGGGGGTAGCGCGACTATAATATGTCTAGAGGTTGGATTGTCTGTGAGCAACAGTGTTGTTACCAGCCAATACAATTAACTCGATCGATTAACAATTGAGCCGGCAGCGGGCGGTATTTAGTAGTATTTACGTCCAATGCAGCCGCTGCGTCGCAAGGATACATTGTTTGCCATTAGTTTGCGCACTTGGCCAAATTAAACTCTATATCATCATCTTCCTCGCGTTGTCCCGGCATTTTTGCCACGGCTCATGGGAGCCTGGGGTCCGCTTGGCAATCCCAGTAACTGGCGTGGGCACTAATTTTTACGAAAGCGACTGCCATTTGACCTTCCGAACCCAGAGGGTAAACTAAGCCCGTATTGGGATTAGTCCGGTTTCCTCACGATGTTTTCCTTCACCGAAAAGCGACTGGTAAATATCAAATGATATTTCGTACATAAGTTCCGAAAAACTCATTGGTACGAGCCGGGGTTCGAACCGCGAACTCCGGATTGCAAGTCGTACGCTCTTACCGCTAGGCCACGAGCTTTTTTTTATGATAAATTATGTAGCCACTGTAAATTTACCGCCATCTTTTGACAGAAGATTAAAACTGTTAGAACGCCATTTGACTTTCATCCTTATTCTTTCACTGATATGTGTTAATTTGTAGATATTGAATGAACGCCATTTAGCCGAGCATAGGCCAAAGGTTATGGCGCCATCGTTCAAAAAGATTGCACCATACCTTTGGCCTATGCTCGGCTCTTTTTCCGTGTAGGTACCTACATAAGTAAGTCAAAAATTTTACATAATACACTGGCTGACAGAAAGGAATAGAGTGAAGCCACAGACAGCCTATCATGTGCTATCACAGACTAAGTACAGCATACTGTTGCTAGGTTGCTACAATCAATTCACTTAATGAGTCTACAGCTACACACGTTGCTATTGCTAATGCTATGAGGACGATATATTCCGACACTTCGAATGTCGGCATTTAGTCAAATTACACTGGGTAAATGTAAATGTGGACGTCTGAGATTACCCCACAGCAACTGTCCGCGAATCACTCGATAATCACCCCATATTGAACGAAATTAAAAATTTAAAAACAAAACATCACTAAGCGTATAGAGACACGTGGTAGCCTAGTAGCCTCCCTATTATAATTATTAACTAATTGGGATATTGCGGATGCTATACATTTAATAGTAATAAATGATGATTTGTACTGCCTTAGATATTTAATATTTATTAAAATCAGATTTTTTCTTTTAAAAAGTAGGTTACTATAATTTGTCGAGTCATTGGCATTGTATTTGTAAAATGGAAAACCCTGGATTTTTTCTATTTTTTTAATGATCGAGTATTAGATGACAAAAGAGTAAAAAAAATGTTCAATTTAAATGATAATTATATTTGGCCTTGCCAATAAGGGTTAGGTAACGACTTTTACGCTGATGACGCGATGATGTCGTTAAAAACTTTCGATCTCATTTTCACCCCCCTGCGGATTGAATTTCAAAGATTTTATACGCAGTGGAGCTTAGCATTGTAAAATCATATTATATTCAAGGTCCTTCAACGGTTTTGGCCGTGCATAACATGTCAGTATGATTACAGGTCGGCCATACTCTGAGAGCTCAATATGTACTTAGGTCACAAATCACAAACACGCGTTATGGCTTCAATGCATTACGCAACCCCGCAGTGTCAGGGAGCCGGGCGCGGAACCGCCGGAACTTGACACCCTTCGGCCAAAACTCCTCCTTGCTGAAGGTCGCTAGACGTTCAGCTGTAACGCTCACCATAAAAGAATTAAATTTCGCATTGTATCGTGATTCCAAATTCGCGACCCTCGGAAAATAATTCATAATGTTGGTGTCTGCTAAAAAACGGCAGGATTTTTTCGCAATTTAGTGATTGGCCCAGTGAGATTTGTTCAGTATGACCTACATATTCACTTTTCAAAGTATGGCCACACATAACAAAATCATATATGTACTTACTTAATCCAAGGATTAAATTTCAACCTCGATACATTAACGCGACAGGAGCTGCCAACAGATAATTACATTATTAGGTCAGTGGTTACTAATGTTACTATGAGCACCATTCTTATGCGCAGTATGAAAATAAGATTGAGTAAGAAAAAATGTTGATAAAGTTCCTAGAAAACACGCCTTATTACCTACCTACTTTTCAGGACTCCGTACCTCCTAAAGTAAAAAACCGGCCAAGTGCGAGTCGGACTCGCGCACGGAGGGTTCCGCACCATCAACAAAAAATAGAGCAAAACAAGCAAAAAAAAACAAGCAAAAAAACGGTCACCCATCCAAGTACTGACCCCGCCCGACGTTGCTTAACTTCGGTCAAAAATCACGTTTGTTGTATGGGAGCCCCACTTAAATCTTTATTTTATTCTGTTTTTAGTATTTGTTGTTATAGCGGCAACAGAAATACATCATCTGTGAAAATTTCAACTGTCTAGCTATCACGGTTCGTGAGATACAGCCTGGTGACAGACGGACGGACGGACGGACGGACGGACGATCACTCGTGCGTCTGTCACTGTCGGTCTGTCTGTCCGACCATTCCCTCCCCCCCAAAACAAACTGTCTACAGTTCGCCAACACACTGTCTACACTTACAGTTTGGCGAAACTTTTGTATACCTAGACATAAGATTATTTTTGAAATAAAGAAGAACGCTTTAATCAAACCTTTTACAGGCATCTCAGACGAGTACTGGCAGCTTAGGAATGCATCTTTGGTTTATTTATTTCGAGCGTGCAGCTGAGACTTTTTCCCATTTAAATAAATGGCTTAGTGCTTACGGGGCGGCGCGGCGATGCCAGTCGGATTCGTTTAATTTCATTCGTATTCATTCGTATTTCGTATTGAACAATTTTTTTGTTAAATGTTGAGATTAATGTTGCCTGTATGTATTCATTCGTATTTTAACAAATTGTTTGTTAAATTTTGAGTTGCGAGTTGCGAGTAATGTTGCCTCGAAAACAATTTAAAATGTTGAGAAATGAAATAAAATGATTATCTTTATTTTCTTGTACAGCCGTTATCGGTGGTCAAGTGCAGCAGGCGAGTAAAGGTTATTTTTTAACTTTATTTTAAACACAAAATACGTTTTTGTAAATACATATAAACCATTACCATCTTGTGTGAAGGTTTATTAAAATATCAGGTGCCAATATCACCGCGCGGTATTAGGTACCTATTATGTATATTATTTATATGAAAAGGGTTTTATTGTAAATATACCGTGCCCATGCTCACATTGTTACACACTTTTATTTATCTTCACTGCGTATAGGTCATTGCGCTAGTTTTCGTCCATATTTAGTTTTCGTCCACTTGACGAAATTTGCATATAAACCTACATCGCTACACAAATTTGGACTTATTGGACATATAAATGATATTTCGCAAGTAGCAAATTAAAAGTTAAATATACTGTTTGCTAATTAGTCAAGTGGACGAAAACTAGAGCATGGACGGAAACTAGCGAATTGGCCCTACCTACCTTTGTATAGTGCTTCAAATTCCGTACCTAATTAAAATTTGAGCCACTTGTTCCCGGTATCAGTTGAAATTAAGTACAACCGTAATAAAAGTGTGTCACTTTTTTTAACAGTAACTTGTATACGATTTTAACTTAAAACTTCAAACGTCAAAATCAAACGAAGGGGCAGAGCTATGGTTAAAGTAAATATTAAAGTATCCTCTTAAACTAGGTGAGAGACATGATGTTCTGTGTAAATGATACCACCGGGAGCTCACCAGACGGTACGCCGCAACCTTCCATTGTAATGACATCGGTAGATTCGCTCCCTAGACGAATTTTATCATCCACGAGGCATTAACCATGTTAAGCTCGTACATATTAACTTAGTTCGGTTTTTTGATCGTAAACTATTCATCATCATCATTATCATTTCAACCTCTTGCATTTTACTGCATAGGCCTCTCTTCATGTACACCATCCCGAACCTGAGCTAGTTTCATCCAGAAGTGCCCCCATTTTTTCGGAGAATGGTCTAGCGAACGGACGAATAAAGCATGCCAGCCGCTTCTTTCACCCGAAAACGGCCAGCAATCCGTCAACCTTTACTAAAAACTGTTATATAATATCAAGCACCAATGAAATCGTGTTATTACCTTTGTGGGTTCAGATGTAGTGAACAATCCTTTGCCATCGTATTTTCTCGGAAACGTTCGTATTTGTCATCCTACTTTAGTCAACCTCAGTACTTTTTGTACTGAAACTGTTCGTGCGTTTCTTTGAAAATACGATGGTAAAGGATTATTCAGTTATTCACTACATCTGTACTCATAAACTTTGTCGTAAAGTCTTGTTTTGAACAGCAATGGAACTCGGATCCTAAGGCCCAACGAAAAATTGAGTATGTAGTCAGTACGGCCCGTAGTCCTACCAGTAGTACTATTGTTTTATACTCATTCAGACCCAAGTACTTAAAAGACTTTTTAATGTTATTATACTTATATACAGCACCTTGTACAGCACTTTGATTTTTTTTTACGAACTTGTTAAAGGGCTCACAGACAAAACAAAACAGTCCTTTAGAAGTTCGTACACGCCAATTTCGAAATTTGAAAACAAAATGATGGGTTTTCTATTAAGTCCTACTGGTAGGACCGTGGTACGCTATGACTACACAATTGTTGTAGGAGCTGGGTCTGAATAAGAAAGTTAATAAGTACTATGGGTAGGACCTTGGGCCTTAGGAGGATATTCGGATACTCGGAGTTCCCTAATTGGAAGGCAAACTGAAAGTTTCAGTTTTCGTCTAGTTTTTTAGAGATCCATACAAAAGAAGGTAAAAGAGGTACCCAAAGAGCGTCTTTACCATGCCTGATGCGATTTTGGATATGGACAGAATTAAAATGTATACTTAGTTTTATATCTATTCTTTCTCTTGATTTCTTAGTTTTAGATTTAATTGTTTACTTAGTTTTTAAAATTTACTTACAAAATTGTATGGGCTTTGAATGAAATTGACGTTTTTAGTTTTTATTATTTATTATATAATTATAGGTAAGTATAGTATAATGCCTGGAAGAGCTACTGGTCCATGAAAGAGCTAATGAAGGGTAACCTTCCATTGTCACTGAAACGCAAACTCGTTGACATGTGTATTCTGTCTGTTCTAACCTATACGGCGTGCAAACTTGGTCACTCGCAGAGATTCAGAAGTCCAAACTGAAGGTTTGCCAACACGCGGTTTGGAGCGCAGCATTTTAGGTGTTAAACTAACTGATCGCATTAGAAACACCACGCTGCGCTCTAAAACCCGCATTGCTGACATATTAGGTGAGAAAACCGCTAGGCTCAAATGGGACTGGGCGGGTCACGTCTACCGCATGCATCTGGAGAGGTGGGCTATAGCTTAGCCACCAAGTGGATGCCGGTAGAGGGACGTGGCCGGGGCAGACCCAAACGGAGATGGCGGGACGACCTGGACAACTTCCTGAACAACTGGCCGCAGGAAACACCAAACCGGGAGTCGTTAAAATCAAGGGGAGAGGCCTTTGCCCAGCAGTGGGACACTCATATAGGCTAATAAAATAAAATAAAGTTTAATATAACATTTTTGAAGTGAAAACTTCTTTAGCGGCGCTGTGCACTTTTTGAGGTGGGGAAAACATGTTAAACTCGCGACAGGTCACGTGACCGACAGATTCGACAGATTGAAAATTCGTAAGACGGACACGTGACCTGATCGAAAAACTGTTACAATGTCATTGAGTTTTCACTTCTGCCGGCACTCCCGGAGTGCAACCCGTTGTTTTTTTTTCTGTATTTATTTATTTATTTAAGAAATCTGCATGGTAAAACAAATATTAACCCGGATCCATATCCAATCATCTGGATTCCTATTATTAAAATACCCGGTAGTTTAGCTATAAAGGTTATAAAGAAGGGAACAAGCATT